>NW_028118562.1:0-659072 GCF_965113295.1 Leuciscus leuciscus
TTCAAACCCTTAGAAGCCTGAAGAAGTCTCGTTCCGAACACATCGCGATATTTGGCATCAGTTCACGTGTGTCAGATGTTGGTAAGTAGTAAATACGCTGTCCGAATAATGTGTGATATATAATGTATTTTCTGTTTGTCGATATTAATCAGATTAGCTCACGTTCAGTCACGGCATTATATCTGTCATCTCCACTGAGGCTTTGCGTTTTATTGCTTTCTAATTCAAAACAGGGTGATTAAGTTACACTGCCTGTGAGCATAGGCCTAAAGACCTTAAATCAGTTAATCATATTCATATCAGATTAAAAGTAGTACAATTAGTTCCAAAGTTGTATTTGTAGTAGAAGCACAGTACAAACAACACTTACCATGCTTTTACCACATTAAGATTAGTTTTACTGTGGTAAGTGTAGTAAAAAGACAGTAATCACAAAACTTACCATGCTTTTACCACACTGTATTGGGAGTTTTAATGTGATACTTATTGTAAATGCACATTAACCACAACGCTTACCATGCTTTTACCACAGGAATGATGTAAAACAACATAATGATATTTTATTTTCTCTTTTTTCAGCTGAAAAGACCAAAAGGACCTTTCGGACTATTATTGTTTGAGGACAAGTAAACGGAGGAGACCGACAGCTGCAAAGGCAAATATTCGCAATGGTATATACATGTGTTGGTTCGAACCCTAAATCAAACATTTTATCAAGCATTTGTTGTTTCTTAAACCTTTTCTCGCAAAACCCATAGCCCAATCAGTACGAAGATAGTCTGAAAGTCTTAATAATTCACAAGATTTAACAAGTTGTCAAATTCGTATACGATACTCGTACATATTTGTATACTCGTACACACACTGTCAGAAAGTTGATATTAATTGCATTGTATTGATTACAATTAGTGATGCACCGATGTGAAAATTGAGGCCGATACCGATAACCGATATTAATATTGCTGTTATGGCCGATACCGATATTTGCCGATGTCGATATCTCTGTATAGAAAACAAATTTGAATGATTATCAAATAAAGAGCTATTTTCCAAAACACTTTTTTTTTACTTTAGAAATGACTGATATTGGGCACCTTTACCTGTGTGCAAAATATGTCACATACGACACACATGCATTATACTGCATTGCATATACAGTAATGTGTGCTGGTCAACTTGTCTAAAATTAAGAAACCCTTAGAAAACAGTAAAAAAAACCACACAAAAAACAGGAACATTGTGTAAAATTAAGATAGGCTACTTTATTTATTATTCCAATATCCAAATATCGAGGGCTTGGAACCAGAGGGGCGTAAGTGGCATTTGACAAACTTTACAGGAGAGCCAAAACAAAATTTTGACCACACTTCAATCAACTGTATTTATTAACCTTCAACCACAACATTGCAACCACATACATACTTATATGAGTAAGTTCTTAAGTGAACATATTATGGAATATTAACACGATGAACATATTCTAAAACCTTGCAAAATCTTGAAAATATGGCAAAAACATCAAATACGCCTTTTTGGCACCAAACATTTCCAATTCGTCTAAAGAAAAATAGGGCGTATCTGCTGATCAATGCAGAAATGATTGGTCAAAACATTGGTTAAAAACACTCTAACTTCATAACTTTTCATTTGATTTAAAATACTGCATACATAGTCATTTCATCATTTCAAACTGTTTAACATTTCATTTCTAACCGTTTAATTTCAATTCTCATTTATGAGTTCACATTCATGTCAAACAGTTTAACATTTAATTTCAAACAGTTTAATTTCTCTTGTTTATTACACATTTCACTTTTTAGTTCACTTTAGTTGAACTAAAAAGTTCACTCACTGCCCACTGTCAGAGTGTTATAGAACTCTGCATAACAGTGAGGAATACTCCCATTGGTGCACAGGGTGAGTAGGTCTTTTTTCTTTAAGGCACTGATCACTGGAGGATTTTCATACAATGAGCTGGGGTGTGTGGTTCTGGTGCCTCTTGTTGCCTGTTGTGCCACCGTCAGTTTTCGGAAGGTTGGGGCGGTGAAATCATACTTGAAGAAGATTGTTTTTGGTTCATCTTTCGTGTAGCGGAACCATTTAATCTTCTGCCAATGAACTGATTGTCCCTCCTCATCTTTTGTTCTGTTTTTGAGTATGTGGTTGGAGAGGGACTTGAAGTCCAGAAAGTCCTTGTGTTCAAGTTCATGTACACTGTATGGGTCGTTCCTTCTTGCCATTCTCACAAGTGTGTAGTAGCCATCAGTAAATAGAAGTATGGGAGTAAATAGAAATGGGAGTAAATAGAAACTTTTCTTCTTGCAGTTTCCACTGCAGCATGCACACTATCACACTCCATGTCTAGTAGCCATCCATGATGGCTACTACACACTTGTGAGAATGGAAAGAAAGAACGACCCATAGTGTACATGAACTTGGACACAAGGACTTTCTGTACTTCAAGTCCCTCTCCAACCACATACTCAAAAACAGAACAAAAGATGAGGAGGGACAATCAGTTCATTGGCAGAAGATTAAATGGTTCCGCTACACGAAAGATGAACCAAAAACAATCTTCTTCAAGTATGATTTCACCGCCCCAACCTTCCGAAAACTGACGGTGGCACAACAGGCAACAAGAGGCACCAGAGGCACCAGAACCACACACCCCAGCTCATTGTATGAAAATCCTCCAGTGATCAGTGCCTTAAAGAAAAAAGACCTACTCACCCTGTGCACCAATGGGAGTATTCCTCACTGTTATGCAGAGTTCTATAACACTCTGACAGTGGGCAGTGAGTGAACTTTTTAGTTCAACTAAAGTGAACTAAAAAGTGAAATGTGTAATAAACAAGAGAAATTAAACTGTGTGAACTTAAATGTTAAACTGTTTGAAATTAAATGTTAAACTGTTTGACATGAATGTGAACTCATAAATGAGAATTGAAATTAAACGGTTAGAAATGATCAAATTAAATGACTATGTATACAGTATTTTAAATAAAATGAAAAGTTATGAAGTTAGAGTGTTTTTAACCAATGTTTTGACCAATCATTTCTGCATTGATCAGCAGATACGCCCTATTTTTCTTTAGAGGAATTGGAAATGTTTGGTGCCAAAAAGGCGTATTTGATGTTTTTGCCATATTTTCAAGATTTTGCAAGGTTTTAGAATATGTTCATCGTGTTAATATTCCATAATATGTTCACTTAAGAACTTACTCATATAAGTATGTATGTGGTTGCAATGTTGTGGTTGAAGGTTAATAAATACAGTTGATTGAAGCGTGGTCAAAATTTTGTTTTGGCTCTCCTGTAAAGTTTGTCAAATGCCACTTGCGCCCCTCTGGTTCCAAACAATGTGTAGGCCATACATGTATTTTTTAGAGCCAGAAGGGCGTAAGTGGACATACGCCCCTCTGGCTCCAAACAATGCTCAAACTTTTGTGTTAGGTCTTTGTTGTTTTGTTGCTTTATTCAATACAAGTTGATTTCTGATGCGTCTTTTTGGCACAACTAGATAGAGCTCATCAAGACCTTTAATTTGATATATAGAACTCATTTTCGCCCAAAATGCCACTTACGCCCCTCTGGTTCCAAGCCCTCGATATGATACTAAAAAATACCACAGGGAAAAGGGCTTCTATTTGTGACGTGCTGTCTTTGCGTTTGAACATTGCACATTTTAAACAGGACACTCATTAACTGAATAAATGTTAGCCAATACAAACATATTTATAGAAAACAGTTGACAATGAATAGACAGGAGTCCAATAATAGCATAACGAATCATTCTTAAAATAATAACAAGTAGCCTAGGCTATAAGACCAATCCGACATGGGCTGTGTTAACAGTAAAACGTCCGTCATTTAACGAATTTTAAAAACACGGATGGATAATACAAAATACTTTCTGATATTTTGACAGAAAAAAAACAAGCAAGAACAAAATTTAAACTTAGCCCGTCAATTTTTCATTTTACAATTATCTTCTCTCTCTGTGTGTGCACGCGTCCGTGTTTGTGAGAGAGAGAGCTCGCGCAGCACTGATACAACGGTAGCCTACTTTTTAATCCACAAGTAACGAACGCGCTAGTTTTCATACAAAATAAATATGTAACATAATTAGGTAGGCTACTTTAGTTATTATTAATACAATAACGTAACACATGAAGGCTATACGTTTCTCAACACTGAGAATGAATCAATAAACGCCTGTTTCTCCACTCGCGCTTATCAGTAATCCACAAATCACACGTGCTGTCACTTTTGAGAAAAATCTAATTCGAACGGGTATCAAATATCAAGCAATATATTCAAATATCTACGAGTCAAAAAACGATCAGTCAAAAATGTGTCATGAAGAGGAAAAAAACATAAGTCGCACTGGACTGCGTTAACAATGTTACGGACGGGACAGTTGACTTGAGCGCTCTGAAAGCGCCACTAAGACTGCTTTAAAACTTTCACAGAGACCTCAAACAGAAAGCACAAAAAGCCTGTCTTTAAATTTAATTTCGTTTTGTATTAATTGTATCTTAATTTTGATAAATGTTTCATCAACCAATTGCCTGGATTGAATTAAATAAGAAGTAAATATAGTAGAAAATATTTAATCAGGACACGGAGGCGAGGGCGCGTGAACCTGGAGCGCGTCTCATCAATGAACCGAAATCTACCTGCCTCACAGACCGGAGACATATATAGAAAGCTTGAAATGTCTATTTTTAAACAGAACAATTCAAAACGAAAGAAAACAGACTGTTCTCTGCTTATGTCATCTGTATGAAATGTGTATTTATCTCAGGCACATTCACTACTGCTAAGATCGAGTCAGCATCGTCAACTTCATCTTCAACTTCACACGTCAAATGTCGGCCTGTTCACATCGGCCATATTTTGACATCGGAACGATACCGATGTGTAAAAAAATGACCATATCGGCCGATATTATATCGGCGGCCGATATATCGTGCACCACTAATTACAATTATTACAAATTGGTCCCCGTCTGTTTATGTTCCAGTGATACATGACGTCTCTCCACACCTCATAACCTACCTCTGTTTGCAGGGGTGGAAAAGCTTATCTTACTTGTCACATGACATCAGATACTCGATTATTTTGTCATAATCAGACCAGTTACACTGCTGATAACTGTCCCGTTTGCATGTAAATCATTTTCACATGATTATTGCTTGCTATTAAAGACGTACTTTTATTCATAGAAATGCCCCCACATATCAGTGAACTTATAATATAAAAATGCTTTTAAAATTTAATTATTCAACACTCTTTACAGAAAAAAATATCCTACAGTTATACATAAACTGACTATTTGCAAGTAATGTATTAAAATTACCTTCCTTTCCGTCTTGCAGGATTACTTGGTCCTTTTTTTTTTTTTAAAGCTCTACAATATCAAACTCAACAGCTCTTTTAAGAGCCAACCCTCACAAGAGCTACTAGTGAGTCGCAGCGAATCTTGCCGGGATCAGCCCTTCCCAGGTAAAGTTTCTAGAATATTGAAATCGGTATTTACTCATCAAATGCTCTCTCCTGAATCGCCGCCGCTAGAGTTCTTACGAGATCAAGAAAATATGATCATATAACAGCGATTTTATCATCACTGCATTGGTTACCTATAAAGTTCCGTATTAATTATAAGGTATTGCTACTGACTTATAAAGCTCTAAACGGCTTAGCTCCAGTCTATTTAACGGATCTTCTATCGCCCCTATAATCCATCGCGCTCTTTAAGATCACTAAATTCAAGGCTTTTGGTCATACCTAGGATATCCAGAACCACCAAAGGAGAGAGAGCATTTTCACATTTGGCTCCAAAACTCTGGAATAGTCTTCCTGATACTGTTCGTTGCTCAGACTCGCTCTCCCAGTTTAAAACTAGATTAAAGTCGCATCTCTTCAGCCAGGCATTCATATAATCCTACAGTTCAAACTACAATCCGGCCTGTAGCTCATAAATGCCAGAGGAGAACTGGCCCCCGACTGAGCCTGGGTTCTCCCAAGGTTTTTTTTCTCCATTAGGTCACCTGATGGAGTTTTAGGACACCATTAGGTCACTTGATGGAGTTTTTCGGTTCCTTGCCACTGTTGCCTTTGCCTTGCTCAGTTGGGGATATTTTGGGGATATTTAATTTAATTTTATCAATCAATAAATTCCTCTTGAAACAAACATTGTTGTATTATTTTAATTTAATACTGTGAAGCTGCTTTGATACAATCTGTATTGTGAAAAGCGCTATACAAATAATAACTTATTTATAACTGTCTTAATTTATGTTTCAAGAACAATAGTAATTGCACATAGAGTAAGTCGAGACTTTCTTGTTTTACAGCAGAGAAGGAAGACCAGTCCTTATATCAACGCAAGCTAATCGAATAAGTCCTTTGTTTCGGGTGAGGAAGGAACATCTGGTGCCCAAAGAAGACAGAAAGCTGCACGAGTCCATTGGTATGTCTTGTATTGAAACAATGCTGTAATATGTAGTACATAATTTGATGTTGACAATTTTACATTGTACAGGTTATCACTTGGTTTTTGACCAAGTGAAGCTCTTGAAACAAGTGACAGGAGAGTATGTAACTTGTCTGGAAAGTATCAGAGTCGCATTTGGCACGCGTGCCTTAGGTTGCCGACCCCTGGTCTAGCCTATAGTCTATGGTACCAATCACGTTAGTGAAGCCTGAGTAACATATACTGTAATCGGCATGGTCATGAATGCATGATCTTCATAAAAAATTATGATAGCCTAAAAAAAAATGCTTAAAAAAAAAACTGCTTTACAACATTGGGTCTTAAAGGTGCTGTATGTAGTATCACATTAAAATGATCCACTTTTCGGGTTTTGCTATTACCTCTGAAAGCAAGTATTCTTATGTTTATGTGAAGGTGCCGGGTCGGATTTACCGCGAAATCCAGTGACGTCACCTGCATGCGCGGAGCGCTCCCGAGCCTCTCGCCTCGTCTAGCCTATTGATTTTGCACTCAACAGCGACGACACTGCAACTTATGACATGGACTTATGACTTATGCAACTTATGACATGTCTGATAACACTAAGAAACGACCTGCTCCCAGCACAACACAGACTCCAACACAAACTCCACTTATTGATAAAAAAAACCAATAAAACGTTTTTTTCTTTCTGCTGAAGCTCGTATTAAAGGCCAGACGTGAATCGGATGAACTTCGGGTGAAAAAACACGGATCAACATCGGCAGGGCGTTTGAATCATGGAGAGACCTTATCTACAAACCTAGAATGTATACATTTCCTGAAGAAAATGTGAAGTAGTGCTTGCAGTGGCAAAATTCGGCACGGTTGATAGGGTTCCATTCTTATCATGGGACGAGCATGGAGCATTAGTTCAACGTCAAGCTGATAAAAGTAGCCTATTATTGTAACGTTGCAGTGGGAGTTTACCTGAGTTTCTAGCATGTTGTGGGATGCTCTCTCTGGTGTGTTGCGTGACGCGTCTCAGTCTGGCCGGTATTCCACAGTGCTCGCTCATAAATTCGAGCACGCGCAAGAGCACGCGCTTGTCAACTTATTGGTTGCAATCTGAAACATCACCGCTAGAGGCCGCTGAAAACTACATACAGCTCCTTTAAGTGGCTTGGAAATGCCACAAAAAAACCTAAAACTGTTTTTTTAAACCTAAAAGCGCCAGGTAAACTCCGAATGACACGACAGACAGCACTTTCCATCAAGTTCTCCGCATCTCCAATAGTGTAAAGGAAAGAGCCACTCGCAAATAATCTTAAAGCTGCCGTCGGCAACATTTTTTTGATCATATTCAGTGTAATCGACACTATAATCCGACAGAACAACATAAATAAGGTGGTTTTAGAAAAAAACCCGAGCTTCTAACTCCACCTGGAGCGTGTTATTTGTTTTCCAAAAATCCAGCGCTCCCGCTTCATCAGGTCCAATCAGCGCAGGGGGGTGTGAGATCTGACTGTCAATCACAGGTCGTGCACACGCCACAGATCCCCCTCACTCGCACATGTTAATATCACATGCACACGCCACGCCTGAAGTTCGCCTGGAGATTGCATGAAGCGTGATGGCGTAGAGAAAATCTACTAACAAGCTTCCAATTCCTCGGTTATTGCTATCTATGGCTAGATTAGCCAGGGCAGCCTACCTCCGAGTCCATGGTGTTGATAGATGCTGAAGAGACGGACGCGTTCACAGAAAATCAGGTACACACGCACAGTGACGCACTGACGAGCACGACCTCGATGGGAGGGTGCTCGCTGGTAGTGGGGAGGGGCATGAGAGTTGTAAACATTCAAAATTTTGGCTCATCGACCCAATCTGCCAGACTTGCCGACGGCAGCTTTAAGGCAATGCAAACAGTTTGTGCTGTTGTTAAAGCCCGACTCCGACAAGTCGAAAATAAGTGTGCGTTTCCAACAAATGAATCATGTAAACGACAATCTCACCAGTCACGAGAAAAAATATATATCTCAGAAAGTGCACTATTGTAACGCAAAATCTCAGTTCTTCGTACCTCAGGGCCCGTTCTTCGTACGTCGCTAACTCAGTTAGCTGGATTTGATTATTGGCGATTTGGCATGATCTGGGATTGTTTGGTTCTTCGACGCTCATCCTGGACTTGCTGTCATAGCAACAGGTGCGCAAGCTTATTTCATGTTAACAGGATTAGATCCCGGCTTCATAAGCGCTGGACTTCCCGTATCAGCTCCGCTTATGAAGCCGCAGTCTAATCCTGTTAACATGAAATAAGCCTGCTCCCGAGCAGGTTTAAGCTTGCGCACCTGGGGCCCGTTCTTCGTACGTCGCTAACTCAGTTAGCTGGATTTGATTATTGGCGATTTGGCATGATCTGGGATTGTTTGGTTCTTCGACGCTCCTCCTGGACTTGCTGTCATAGCAACAGGTGCGCAAGCTTATTTCATGTTAACAGGATTAGATCCCGGCTTCATAAGCGGAGCTGATACTGTACCAGCCATTTGGATTATAGACATACTTAATTTAATGCAGCAACAAATTATTTACAGTGTAGCAAGATGATTTAAAACTCATTTACCTGTAATTAAGGTGTTGCTGTTACTGGTCCCTGGCTTTAGGTCTAAAGGCCTATTTATACTTCTGCGTCGAACTTACGCCGTAGCTACGTCGTAGGCTGTGCTTAGCGCGCGTACCCTTTGGCGTACCCTGATGCGCACCTCTCCAAAAATGTAACAACGCGTCAATTCTACGCGGACGCAAGCGCTGTGATTGGTCTGCTAGAACCCCTCCCTCGGGTTTCACATGGTCCCTCTGCATGAGTAATTGCGCGTCAACGCGGACAACGACGCAGAAGTATAAATTAAAACCAACGCGTTGCCTACAGCGTAGAGGCTCCGGCGTAGGTCCGACGCAGAAGTATAAATAGGCCTTAAGGAAGAGCTGCCCCCAGGAATGCCCTCCACAATGGGTCGGTTCTCATTTAGCCCAAGGGCCAGCTCTTCTGCCGGGGTATAACGTGGGGGTGCAGGACCACCACCTGTTTTTTTCTGCTCCGCCTTTTGCTTGGTTGCAGATAACCATAAACAGACAAACAGACACATCATTTAAAATGTCTTTGCTAAAAGAGACTAATCAGTAGAAGTAGAAAAGATTACCAGTTTGAAGAATATTCTTGTACTTCACTTTTACTTGTTCCCATGTTCTAGTGGGTCCTGAGGTGGCTCTGACATTAAGCAATTATGAAATTATTAAAATACAAGAATATATACTGTAATAAGTGATATAACCATAACATGGAACACTTACGCATTTAATTTGTCTGTTACTTTTTGCCAGCCCTCTCGAGTCCTGGCTTTTGCACACTTTGATTCCCAGTGTTCCCTGGCGTTTTAATTATATTTTTCAAACTCTGCATACCCTTCCAGTAAAAATTCCTGCTCTGCTGCGTTGAAAAACTGAGCGCGCTCTTTGGCCATGGTGAGCAGCCAATAGCAGCGTTGCTGATCAATGTTTCTACTATCGATACATATCCCCTTTTAAACCAGAGCGTGAACGCGCAATTATCTCACTAACTCAATCCAGCTATACTAATCATATCCGGCAGGTGTGTTCGAAGAACCAAATTAGTCAGATCATGATTAGCACGATGATATCATCTTGGATGTCTCGTTTGATCTCAGATGTTTTAAGCAACGTACGAAGAACGGGCCCCAGTTGCTATGACAGCAAGTCCAGGATGAGCGTCGAAGACCCAAACAATCAAATCCAGCTAACTGAGTTCTTCGACGCTCATCCTGGACTTGCTGTCATAGCAACTGGGGCCCGTTCTTCGTACGTTGCTTGAAACATCCAAGATCAAATTATGAGACATCCAAGGTGATATCATCGGCCTAATCATGATCTGACTAATTCGTTTCTTCGAACACACCTGCCAGTTATGATTAGTAGAGCTGGATTGAGTTATCTGAGATAACTGCGCGTTCATGCGCTGGTTTAAAAGGGGATATGTATCGATAGTAGAAACATTGATCAGCAACGCTGCTATTGGCTGCTCACCATGGCCAAAGAGCGCGCACAGTTTTTCTCCGCAGCAGAGCAAGAGTTATTGAAGGTTATGCAGAATATGAAACCTTAATTAAAACGCCAGGGAACCAGGAGAGAGGGCTGGCAAAAAGTAGCAGACAAATGAAATGCGTAAGTGTTCCATGTTATGGTTATATCACTTATTACAGTGTATATTCTTGTATTTTAATCATTTCATAATTGCTTAATGTCAGAGCCACCTCAGGACCCACTAGAACAGTGTTCTTCAACCCTGCTCCTGGAGGACCCCCAACACTGCACGTTTTCTTTGTCTCCCTAATCAAACACACCTGATTCAACTCATCAGCTCATTAACCCATGTGATAATGAGTTGATGAATTGAATCCGGTGTGTTTGATTAGGGAGACAAAGAAAACCAGCAGTGTTGGGGGTCCTCCGGGAGCAGGGTTGAAGAACACTGCACTAGAACATGGGAACAAGTAAAAGGGAAGTACAAGAATATTCTTCAAAATGGTAATCTTTTCTACTTCTACTGTTCTTTGTCTCTTTTACAAAAGAAAAGCACCGTTAAATGTGTTTGTCTGTTTATAACAGCAACCAAGAAAAAGGCTGAGCTGAAAAAAAACAAACAGGTGGTGGTCCTGCTCCCTCACATTATACCACATTATACCCCAGCAGTAGAGCTGGCCCTGGGGTTAAATGTGAACCGACCCATTGTGGAGGGCATCCCTGGGGGCAGCTCTTCCTCAGACCAACAGCCAGGAACCAGTAGCAGCAACACCTTCATTACTGGTAAATGAGCTTTAAATGATCTTGCTACACTGTAAAATAGATCTTTTTTTTTTGCCGCATTAAATTAAGTAGGCCTATATAATCCAAATGGCTGGTACAGTAATTTCAGCTGTTAAATATTGAGTAGTGATCAATTGCTTTGACTTGTGAAGGTGAAAACTGCTGAACTTAATGTAAGAATATTTTGCCATGAGTTACTGATCACATTTGTTCATATAGTGTAGTTCATTGTAATGCCATTGTGTTTCCTCTTTTGTGCAGTTTTACATAATACACCAACACTTGTACCTGTTCCCAAGAAAGTAGTGGCTGAAATATGTGCAGTAAGTGGACTTTTTCTAACTTTACATCAAAAGGGAAGAAAGTGCAACACTTTGTAATGCCCATTTGTTTCCATTGCACAGGACAGTGAAGAAACCCTCTCAGATGACTGTCCTTTGGAGGAAGTACTTGTAAGTGCATAAATAACTTTACTTCATTTATAGTAACTTGTGTACATATTATTTCTGACTGCAATATGAGTTGCAGGAGGAAAGGCCTACTGCACAAAGTGATACAGAGGTGGGCAGTGTAGTAACCTACTTGTACTTTTTATTTTTGTTGCATGAGGCTTGTGTTGACAGTTCTTTTTTATTTTTTTATTCTTTTTATCCAAACATGGCACAGGGTGATATCCGTATATAAACGGAATCTACAACAGAAAATTTAGTATTTTGACCTGAAAAAACAGAAAAATGAAGGGGAGAAATAGAACTTGACACCTTAAAGAAGAAAAAACTGGCACTAGAGATTGAGTTGCTTCAAAAGGAACTTCAGAGTAAGTGCTAAATACACTATTTCACACAGAGTACTATTGCTGACCTTGGATAACAATATATCTTATTGCAGGCAAAAGATGACCATCATTGGCTTTTCTTGACAAAGAATAATTGAAATAAAACTCAAGGAACTAAGCATGTTGTCTTGTCTTCTATTCATTTAATGAAGGTTTTTGTTTTAAAAAAAAAAAAAAAAAATGGTGTTCCACAATTCTGTCCCGTGCAGCTCTGCCACTAGGTTGGTCCAAGTGCACTGGCTGGAGGTCATCATCAGGCTGCACCTCCACCACAGGGGTCCTCTCCTTTCTGATGGTGGCACTATTGTGGAGTATGGCACATGCAACAATAATGTCACAGGCCCTGTCAGGTGCAACCCTCAGACACTGAAATCTTTCCTTTAGTTGCCCAAAGGTCATTTCAATGCGTGCCCTTGTCCTGGCTAGAGCTGCATTGAAACGGGTTTGTGGTCCGGGGTTTGGGTCAGGGAATGGCGTCATGAAATACTGCCTGCAGGTATAGCCCCTGTCACCAAGCAGGATCCCGTCGTAAGCACCTGGAAAAATGCAGTTTTGTTAGGCTCAGAATAAATGTATGTAATACAGTGAGCTTGATATTAAATATTTCCTTACCACGTTCAAATAATGTGCATAAATGTGACTCTCTGAAAATCCTGGAGTCATGCACAGAACCAGGCCATTTTGCTTCCACATTTGTGATGTAGGACATGGAGTCACACACCATCTAAGATATTTTTAATCAGTCAACTGCATACTTTTTGATTACATTACTTTTTGTATTATTTGATATATTCTGGACTCGCTTCTCCAAGGTAAATGGTGAATTGTTTGATGTCAGGCTGCATGCTCAGAAAGCGGCAGTGGATTGTGCAGCGTGAGACCACCTTCAGCGACAGGTTCTTGTCGTAAAAACGGACAAGACATGGCTGCGAAAGACTTCCCGTATCACCTCCGCTTATAAAGCCGGGATCTAATCCTGTTAACATGAAATAAGCCTGCTCCCGAGCAGGTTTAAGCTTGGGCACCTGTTGCTATGACAGCAAGTCCAGGATGAGCGTCGAAGAACCAAACAATCCAAGATCATGCCAAATCTCCAACAATCAAATCCAGCTAACTGAGTTACGACGTACGAAGAACGGGCCCCTGGGGCCTGTTTCAGAAAGGAGGTTCAACTGAGTTGGCTTACCCTGAGATGGGAAACTCTGAGTTTTCGGTTACAGAACAGCGGAAATTAGTTAGTTCAATCAACTCTGAGTTGACTGACTCTGAGTTAAGCGCGTGCACCACCACTATAAAAAGCCATTATCAATGGAGTGCAGATATTATGAGTCACCATGGTAACAGCGCCAGACAAAAAGAGGTCTGCATATTTCTCACCAGCTTCTGCAAGCGTAAGAAGACATATTATTATTTTTTAAATATCGGCTGCAGCAGCGAAGGACAACTAGAGTTAGCTAGGGAGAAAATAGTTGCTCGAGTCAATGCGTATGTTTACATTTTAATTAGTTATACAGTGTTGGGTGTAATTAATTACCAAGTCATCTAAATACTGTCATTTAATTAAAGGGATTACTCTTAATTCTTCTGTAATTTGAAGTAAAATCTGATGTAATTGCATTAGACTATAGAACAATTCTGTATATTTAACATACATTTTTAAAAGGTATATTTTTTATGTAACCTTCTCCCTCTACACACTTTGGTCAATTCAAGAATAATCCATGCAATTGTATATTGTTTATTTGAAAGCATTAAAAGTGCAGTTTCTTGTCTCTCCTTGTATTGTTCAAGTGGTTGAGGTTGATATGGGATTTATTAATAAGTAGACCAATACTTTCTAAAGATAGTCATTATTACATGAATCTAATTACACGGTTGAAGATGTCATTTGTAGTTAGTAATTAATAACTATTTTAGAGTAACTTACCCAACTGTTATAATATCAGAGGTGAAACTGGAAGAACAGTATGTTATTCAACCTAATTTTAATTTTCATGGGTGCAATCCTGCAGGTATTAAAAGAACATGGCAGCAGCTGAAAATTAAATATAAGAACATAATTCAATCAGGTAAGGTTTGAGCATATCATGGGTGTAGGCTACCTGAATTTACAAATATTTGACATATTAAATAACTAAATAGCATCCCAGTGTCTAGCAGTGCAGCAGCATTTTTGGCTGGGGGAATTCCTGGAGGGACTTCAGAGCCAGTCACTCCCGAAGATCCAAGGGCCTTCATAAAATGTAAGAGGTTTACATATGTGTTATTTCTTATATAGGCTATTTTTGATATTTCCATTTATTTTACTTTGGGTTGGGTTTTTTGTTGGTCCCAACAGATTCCGATGGTAATATCTGTCTTTTGGAGCCTCCTGTCCCAACAAAACCTGCAGGCAGTTGTAAGTAGCCTACTCAATACACCAGAAATTATGACAAATAGTGTTATAAAGTGTACTCATCTTCACAGGACGATGGGGATAATGTTATGTGTCACATCAAACAATCTACACATTCAGATTTTTTCACATTTTTATGTGGAGTAGAATCTAAGTTTAAAGCTAAGTATAAATGGGTAGTCTTATCTCTCCCCCCGCCCCCAAAGTGGAAGAACAGCAGGAGGACGGTCCATCAACTTCTGTTGCACAGATGAACAGAGTTCAGTGATTTTCAGTAAATGCCACAGTTTAATTCTGTAGAATTTGTTTAGAACTACATTATGTAACTCTAATCTACTACTGTATATTCAGTTGCCAGTTAAGGAGTTAATAGACTTCATCTTATTTAAAAAATTTAAAAAAAAAAAAAAAACAGTAAAAATAGCAATATTGTATTTATTAATTAAAGATTAATTTTATTAATAAAAATGTACTGAAAGAATGAATGAGGTGTTTAAACACCACTTCCTCTTTAAAAAAGGGGAGGAGACCGAAAAAAACTCTGGGTTTACCGAAGAAAACCTGCTCCCGGCCAGGTTAGGTTCACAGAGTAAGTTACCATGGTAACTGACTCTGAGTATAAGTTACCTCTCTTTCAGAAACGGGCTTGACTTACTCTGCTTTCTCAGGTTTAACATACCTCCCATCAGGGCCGCGGGAAGTGGGGGTGCTGCAGAATTGTAAATGCAACGCATATATTTGTTCATTAAAATGTATAATTTTTTAGCATTTAGTCATTTATTTGTAATAAACACTTTAAGTGGGCTATTTAAAAATTGTTATTTATATGTTAAATTATCTTTTTAAAACATAAGCGCAGAGTGTTACGTAATATTGTGTGTGTGTGTGTGTGTGTGTGTGTGTGTGTGTGTGTGTGTGTGTGTGTGTGTGTGTGTGTGTGTGTGTGTGTGTGTGTGTGTGTGTGTGTCGAAAGAATTTGCCGCAGCTGCTCAAAAAAAAAAAAAAAAAAAAAAAAAAACGTCAAAAACCCCACTGTCAGTGTTTTGTAAGGAACAGGCAAATAGGCCTATGTAAAATATAGCAGGAGACATTTTAATTGTTTACTAATAAAACAGTTATTTTTTATGTCAGTGTCGGCTAGACAGATGAAGTTGACGACTCGCGATCTTCGCAGCGCCAGTGAGAAATGCACATTTCATACGAATTACATAAGCAGCGCAGTCTGTTTTCTTTCGTTTTGAATTGTTCTGCTTAAAAGTAGACATTTCAAGCTATCTATATGTCTCAGGTCTGTGAGGCAATAGGCTACCTTATAGGCCTACGCTGAGTTTCATTTATGAGACGAGCTCCAGGTTCGCCAGCGCCTCCGTATCCTGATTATTTATTTTCTAATAGCCTATATTTAGGCTACTTCTTATTAAATCCTGACAATTTGTTGATGAAACATCGATTAAAATTAAGATACAATTAATACAAAACGAAATTAAATTTAAAGACAGGCTTTGTGCTTTCAGTTTGAGGTCTCTGTGAAAGTTTTAAAACATTATTTTAGTGCCGCTTTAGAGCGCTCACGTCCGTAACGGAGAACTGTCTGTAACATTTTTTTTTTTTTTTTTTGTGAAATAAATTTCTAAAAAAATGCGACTTAGTCCAGTGCGACTTAGGCTATAGATGTTTTTTTCTTCCCCGTGGCGCATTTTGTGACTGATATGCGACTCCGGAGCAATGAAAATAAAAGGGACTCCGGAATAAAAGCAGAATCAATAAAAGTAAAAAATGTGATGTGCAGTCAGGTTTGAGTGTGTGCGCGTTTTTTGAGGAGTTTTATAGTCTTGATATTGTTTCTTATTCAAAAGTGGTGACGCGACGCGACTGATTTATTATGAGTGTTGGAAACAGTTCTGCTGCCTAATATATTTGATGAATAAAAGGTTAAAAAGAACTGCATTTATTAAAAAATATATATAATTTCTAATAATATAAATCTTCTTTACTATCACTTTTTTTTAAATCAATTTAACACATCCTTGCTGAATAAAAGTATTGATTTATTTAAAAAAATAAATAAAAAAATACTGACCTCAAATTACTGACCAGTAGTGTATATTGTTGTTACAAAAGATTTCTATTTTTTAAAAAATTGCTTTTTTTAATTTTTTTTTTAATTTTTAAAACAAAAAAATTATTCATCAAAGTATCCTAAAAAAAGTATCACAGGTTATGAAAACATATTAAGCAGCAGAACTGTTTCCAACTTTGATAATGAATCATCATATTAGAATTATTTCTAAAGGATCATGTGATAGACTGGAGTAATGATCCTGAAAATTCAGCTTTGCATCACAGAAATAAATGATCATTTAAACCAATTATTTTAAATTGTAAAAATATATCACAATATTACTTTTTTTTCTGTATTTTTGATCAAATAAATGCAGGCTTGATGAGCAGAGGAAACTTCTTTCAAAAACATTAAAAATACTAATACTTATACTTGCCCTGTAATACATGTATTCTTTGTTTTAGATGTTATTAACTTAAATTCTTATGAATAATAAAAAATGTTGTAATGTCTATTTGTTATTTATGGCCTGTACGCCTCATTATTGATCTGAGCTTCTACATCTTGAATTCGAATAACATTCGATAAAACATAATTGCTGGATTATTTTGACTATAATAAATAAGCAGATGAAACATAGTAGGCCTATACACTGTTTATCACAGATTACTTTGGACCAAAGTTACCATATTATAATTAATTATTATACAGTTCTATTCATTCATTTTATTTAAATTAGCACTGGTTAAAATGTATAAAGCATGAACAAGATATGAAACAATATTTATTAATAATGTATTTTCATTTGCGTCCTATGCTGGCTAATTACGATGTTTAACCTGTTATCATAATGAAATTCATGCATTTATTTATTTGTCATTTAAACTGATGCAAACAGGGAAAGAGAGTAGAAAACACTTATTATCCTGTCGCCCCCTCTAGTGGACAGCATTAAGTATTACGGCCTTCATTGCTCAGATAACTCAAGTCGATGGATTTTTTGGGAAAGTCTGACCAGTTAGAAGCAAGTTAGACCAGTCTGAGGGTCTGAGCTGAGTTTGGTGAAGCATCAAAGTTCTAGGCGGAGTCAATTTCTCATAATAATAATAACAATTAATCCCAAACCTGGTAATTTTGTCAGTATTTAATTTACGTTCACTGATTCTGGCTTCTCTCTTTTCTGTCTCTTTCTTTTCATGTGAACTGAGTAGGCTACACATGCTTAAATTCAAAAAATATAAACTTTATTTCTATTCAAAATTATTTATAGCCCATAGGCTATATGTCACACACGCCTACCTGCCTTTTGATGTAAATAAAAGACTAGAGTGG
This sequence comes from Leuciscus leuciscus, assembly GCF_965113295.1. NCBI lineage: Eukaryota > Metazoa > Chordata > Actinopteri > Cypriniformes > Leuciscidae > Leuciscus > Leuciscus leuciscus. The sequence goes on from NW_028118562.1 coordinate 17,963, forward strand.
TAAATGTTACGGACATATTATCATGGTACAGTTCAGCCTATTATTGATTTTTATTTCCACTTCCCTTTTATCCAAAGAGACGGAACTATTTGCACTGTATTTATCAATGGGAAATATGCTAATATAATCTGTCATATACTGTGGCTCACATTAATGGGGTTGCTTGCAAGTCGCAGCAGCACGAATTACGTGACCAGCAACATATTTCTAAATCAAATAGTGTGTGTAGTTAACAGTGAGTGGTGGTTTCAGACATTATTTCATTAAAGGGCATTTGTCAGTGCCGCACTCGTAGCCTACTGACTCTTATTCTGCCTGACAGAAAGAAAAGCTCACAGCTTACTGAAGGCGGAGCGGTTTGACCAATCAGATGAAAGGGGCGTTTCAGCGCCGCCCACGTGTGCAAATGAAATATGGAACCCATAAACCGACTTGTAAACGAAAAATGAAAAATCTAGCCAAAATCTAGCCAAAAAAACGAATAAACGAGCTGGTTTTCATTTCTCCTTATTCCATTCTAAACAGGAAATGAAATGATCAAAAAGTGCACGGACCCTATGACTTAGCACGACGGTGTAATAAGTTTATATACACTAGATGTCGCCTTGGCTACGGCAGTTTGGAATATTCTGGGCTCATCTGATTTTTTTGTACATAGCATAACCTACTTTGTTATGATTTTAGTATCATAATGATTAATAAATGCACGCACAATTATCATGAACTTGATTTGAACAAATGCCTATCAACTTGTGTGTGCAAAATTCAGAATTAAATGAATGTGCAGCAATTTGTACAAATAGAGAGTCTGTAGGCCTATACTGTTGTAGCCATTAAATAAGCGCATTTATTTTCATATTTGTTCAAATGTTATAATGTCATTTTTTTCCCCCATGTATGTTGATTTATGAAAAGTGAACAGCACGAGTAAAAGTGAATTTCGTTTTGTATAAATTGTATCTTAATTTTAATACATTTTTCATCAGCCTGTATTTAATAAATAAGATCAATAAGATTTAATAAATAATAATAAAAAAATGATAATCTTGCATTGCACGTTAACTGGAGCGCATCTCATCCTAACTTAACGAAACTCATTGTATGCCTCACACACACAGACATGAGAAATACATCAAATACACAAAGCTTGAAATGTCTTTAAACGAAATAATTCAAAACGAAAAGAAAAAGGCTACTCTCTGATTATGTAATCCATTATGTGCATTTCTCTCTATAGGCGCGTTCACTATACGGCGATCGTCAACTTCATCTTTGCAGCCGAGTCGACACTGTCAGAAAACACTAGATTATTAATAAAAATCAATGCACGCGTCACCGGATTTCCAAATGCACATCTTGCTTGTTGCACCCACACATATTATGTCGAAATAACGAGATATTATGTTGAAATAACATTATTAATAATAATACATATTTTATAATATTTGATTGAATGCTGAATGTTGTTCAGTTAATAAAATGAAAACTTTAATTGTGATCATTAAAATAATTGAATATGAAATATTTAGTGGCCAAGTTTTGCTAATTAATTAATTTATATATGTAAGGCATTCGTTCCAATCAACTGCCGCAGCCAAGGCCACGTCTAGTGTATATATCTATGACTTGGCACTTCTGGGTAAAGATGCGATCAGTCAAATGAAATCCAATAAACGTATAAATAAATATTCCAAATGAAAAAGCGATGGGAAATGTCGTCCAATTTTCTAATACTATTATTTGATGACAACAATACATTTTAAAGAAAAAAACCAAGCTGCACCCTTTTTTAAATGTCATCTTTCATTCCGAAAGAGAATAATGAACGGGGCGATGTGCAGATTGTAAATCTTAAAAAATGATTGAATGATTTTCTTGTGTCATTATGATGAAGAAACAAGTCGAAAAAAAAAAAAAAAAGTCGAAAAAAACCATTTGTGGAAGGCATCCGATGAGTGTCAACCCGGCCAGATCAGCAAGTGCATCAAGGCAACCACGATTAGCCGGTGCACCAGCCAGCAAAGTGATTCAATGGTTCATAGGTGTAGCTCGCAGCCTCATCGCCCTACCCTCCACATCCTAAAGAGTGTACAGGCTGTTATTTATATAGGGCAGATAAGACCTGTGTTTCTCTTCGACGGTAACTGTAAATTGAATTGAAGCTGCGATTTTTGAAGTTGTATATACTCGCGCGGGCAAATACAGATGTGTTAAACACGATAAGAACACAAATTCTACCTTTATTCGTTAATACAGTCGGTATTTCCCACAATGATTCTGCTTTGCTATTGGCCACGTCACGATCAGTAAGCGCTGCTATTGGTGGTCACGATTATTAAGTACGAAAATGAAAATTCTGTCAGTAATTCCTCACCCTCATGTTGTTCCAACCCCTTCGTTCATCTTCGGAACACAAATTAAGATATTTTTGATTAAATGACTAAATTGGACTATATTAAGGATGTGTTTAATGAACTTTTCTGGGCCAGCAAGTTTCAAACCCTTAGAAGCCTGAAGAAGTCTCGTTCCGAACACATCGCGATATTTGGCATCAGTTCACGTGTGTCAGATGTTGGTAAGTAGTAAATACGCTGTCCGAATAATGTGTGATATATAATGTATTTTCTGTTTGTCGATATTAATCAGATTAGCTCACGTTCAGTCACGGCATTATATCTGTCATCTCCACTGAGGCTTTGCGTTTTATTGCTTTCTAATTCAAAACAGGGTGATTAAGTTACACTGCCTGTGAGCATAGGCCTAAAGACCTTAAATCAGTTAATCATATTCATATCAGATTAAAAGTAGTACAATTAGTTCCAAAGTTGTATTTGTAGTAGAAGCACAGTACAAACAACACTTACCATGCTTTTACCACATTAAGATTAGTTTTACTGTGGTAAGTGTAGTAAAAAGACAGTAATCACAAAACTTACCATGCTTTTACCACACTGTATTGGGAGTTTTAATGTGATACTTATTGTAAATGCACATTAACCACAACGCTTACCATGCTTTTACCACAGGAATGATGTAAAACAACATAATGATATTTTATTTTCTCTTTTTTCAGCTGAAAAGACCAAAAGGACCTTTCGGACTATTATTGTTTGAGGACAAGTAAACGGAGGAGACCGACAGCTGCAAAGGCAAATATTCGCAATGGTATATACATGTGTTGGTTCGAACCCTAAATCAAACATTTTATCAAGCATTTGTTGTTTCTTAAACCTTTTCTCGCAAAACCCATAGCCCAATCAGTACGAAGATAGTCTGAAAGTCTTAATAATTCACAAGATTTAACAAGTTGTCAAATTCGTATACGATACTCGTACATATTTGTATACTCGTACACACACTGTCAGAAAGTTGATATTAATTGCATTGTATTGATTACAATTAGTGATGCACCGATGTGAAAATTGAGGCCGATACCGATAACCGATATTAATATTGCTGTTATGGCCGATACCGATATTTGCCGATGTCGATATCTCTGTATAGAAAACAAATTTGAATGATTATCAAATAAAGAGCTATTTTCCAAAACACTTTTTTTTTACTTTAGAAATGACTGATATTGGGCACCTTTACCTGTGTGCAAAATATGTCACATACGACACACATGCATTATACTGCATTGCATATACAGTAATGTGTGCTGGTCAACTTGTCTAAAATTAAGAAACCCTTAGAAAACAGTAAAAAAAAACACACAAAAAACAGGAACATTGTGTAAAATTAAGATAGGCTACTTTATTTATTATTCCAATATCCAAATATCGAGGGCTTGGAACCAGAGGGGCGTAAGTGGCATTTGACAAACTTTACAGGAGAGCCAAAACAAAATTTTGACCACACTTCAATCAACTGTATTTATTAACCTTCAACCACAACATTGCAACCACATACATACTTATATGAGTAAGTTCTTAAGTGAACATATTATGGAATATTAACACGATGAACATATTCTAAAACCTTGCAAAATCTTGAAAATATGGCAAAAACATCAAATACGCCTTTTTGGCACCAAACATTTCCAATTCGTCTAAAGAAAAATAGGGCGTATCTGCTGATCAATGCAGAAATGATTGGTCAAAACATTGGTTAAAAACACTCTAACTTCATAACTTTTCATTTGATTTAAAATACTGCATACATAGTCATTTCATCATTTCAAACTGTTTAACATTTCATTTCTAACCGTTTAATTTCAATTCTCATTTATGAGTTCACATTCATGTCAAACAGTTTAACATTTAATTTCAAACAGTTTAATTTCTCTTGTTTATTACACATTTCACTTTTTAGTTCACTTTAGTTGAACTAAAAAGTTCACTCACTGCCCACTGTCAGAGTGTTATAGAACTCTGCATAACAGTGAGGAATACTCCCATTGGTGCACAGGGTGAGTAGGTCTTTTTTCTTTAAGGCACTGATCACTGGAGGATTTTCATACAATGAGCTGGGGTGTGTGGTTCTGGTGCCTCTTGTTGCCTGTTGTGCCACCGTCAGTTTTCGGAAGGTTGGGGCGGTGAAATCATACTTGAAGAAGATTGTTTTTGGTTCATCTTTCGTGTAGCGGAACCATTTAATCTTCTGCCAATGAACTGATTGTCCCTCCTCATCTTTTGTTCTGTTTTTGAGTATGTGGTTGGAGAGGGACTTGAAGTCCAGAAAGTCCTTGTGTTCAAGTTCATGTACACTGTATGGGTCGTTCCTTCTTGCCATTCTCACAAGTGTGTAGTAGCCATCAGTAAATAGAAGTATGGGAGTAAATAGAAATGGGAGTAAATAGAAACTTTTCTTCTTGCAGTTTCCACTGCAGCATGCACACTATCACACTCCATGTCTAGTAGCCATCCATGATGGCTACTACACACTTGTGAGAATGGAAAGAAAGAACGACCCATAGTGTACATGAACTTGGACACAAGGACTTTCTGTACTTCAAGTCCCTCTCCAACCACATACTCAAAAACAGAACAAAAGATGAGGAGGGACAATCAGTTCATTGGCAGAAGATTAAATGGTTCCGCTACACGAAAGATGAACCAAAAACAATCTTCTTCAAGTATGATTTCACCGCCCCAACCTTCCGAAAACTGACGGTGGCACAACAGGCAACAAGAGGCACCAGAGGCACCAGAACCACACACCCCAGCTCATTGTATGAAAATCCTCCAGTGATCAGTGCCTTAAAGAAAAAAGACCTACTCACCCTGTGCACCAATGGGAGTATTCCTCACTGTTATGCAGAGTTCTATAACACTCTGACAGTGGGCAGTGAGTGAACTTTTTAGTTCAACTAAAGTGAACTAAAAAGTGAAATGTGTAATAAACAAGAGAAATTAAACTGTGTGAACTTAAATGTTAAACTGTTTGAAATTAAATGTTAAACTGTTTGACATGAATGTGAACTCATAAATGAGAATTGAAATTAAACGGTTAGAAATGATCAAATTAAATGACTATGTATACAGTATTTTAAATAAAATGAAAAGTTATGAAGTTAGAGTGTTTTTAACCAATGTTTTGACCAATCATTTCTGCATTGATCAGCAGATACGCCCTATTTTTCTTTAGAGGAATTGGAAATGTTTGGTGCCAAAAAGGCGTATTTGATGTTTTTGCCATATTTTCAAGATTTTGCAAGGTTTTAGAATATGTTCATCGTGTTAATATTCCATAATATGTTCACTTAAGAACTTACTCATATAAGTATGTATGTGGTTGCAATGTTGTGGTTGAAGGTTAATAAATACAGTTGATTGAAGCGTGGTCAAAATTTTGTTTTGGCTCTCCTGTAAAGTTTGTCAAATGCCACTTGCGCCCCTCTGGTTCCAAACAATGTGTAGGCCATACATGTATTTTTTAGAGCCAGAAGGGCGTAAGTGGACATACGCCCCTCTGGCTCCAAACAATGCTCAAACTTTTGTGTTAGGTCTTTGTTGTTTTGTTGCTTTATTCAATACAAGTTGATTTCTGATGCGTCTTTTTGGCACAACTAGATAGAGCTCATCAAGACCTTTAATTTGATATATAGAACTCATTTTCGCCCAAAATGCCACTTACGCCCCTCTGGTTCCAAGCCCTCGATATGATACTAAAAAATACCACAGGGAAAAGGGCTTCTATTTGTGACGTGCTGTCTTTGCGTTTGAACATTGCACATTTTAAACAGGACACTCATTAACTGAATAAATGTTAGCCAATACAAACATATTTATAGAAAACAGTTGACAATGAATAGACAGGAGTCCAATAATAGCATAACGAATCATTCTTAAAATAATAACAAGTAGCCTAGGCTATAAGACCAATCCGACATGGGCTGTGTTAACAGTAAAACGTCCGTCATTTAACGAATTTTAAAAACACGGATGGATAATACAAAATACTTTCTGATATTTTGACAGAAAAAAAACAAGCAAGAACAAAATTTAAACTTAGCCCGTCAATTTTTCATTTTACAATTATCTTCTCTCTCTGTGTGTGCACGCGTCCGTGTTTGTGAGAGAGAGAGCTCGCGCAGCACTGATACAACGGTAGCCTACTTTTTAATCCACAAGTAACGAACGCGCTAGTTTTCATACAAAATAAATATGTAACATAATTAGGTAGGCCATCGGTTCCCAACAGGGGGGTCGCGGCCCACAAGGGGGCCTCAGCGAGCTCTGTGGGGGGTCATATTTTGAAAAGTTTTGAGCAATGAGCATTAAATAAAATCATTAACTTTTTTCTGTTCAAAATTTACAAAATTTATACAATGAGCGAGTTCATCATGAATCCATTTTCCAATCCGTGTTTTTGTCTTATCCTGAACCACTATGGTACACCTATAATAAGTGTTTATATTGGGACTATTTAACACTGGTTCGGATCGCTGCCGCTGCGGAGTAGCACAGTACCTGCGTGACTCGTCATAGATGTACACAGAGAGAAGTAGTTCCGGCTACAATGTTCTTCCGAAAGACGCATATTATAAACACAAGTTTACTATCGCTCACTATAGCGGCAAAAGCGTCAAAAATAAAGCCTCACATTGATAAAGCCTCACAAATAACATGCAAGTATTGAGGTCCCAGACAGCAGTCATTTAGTAATAGCCTATATTCTTCTTTTTTTTTTTTTTACCTACACACCAGTATGAATATTTTTGTTATTGCATTTCAAATAGGGCCAATTTATAGGCTACTCCTAAGCCTACGTTTTTAAATTACAAAAGGCCTACTGATGTTTTTGTTATTGTATTTTCAATATTATAGGCTATTATTTGTGCATGAACATAATCTGGTTATAGTGAACATACCGTTTGTTTGAAAACAACATATTTTGTCATCCTTGCTGCAAGCTTACAAGAGCGATAATATCATTAAATGTGAAGGGGGGCCCTAAAATATTTTCTTGGGGAAAAGGGGGTATCAGACAAAAAAAGGTTGGGAACCACTGAGGTAGGCTACTTTAGTTATTATTAATACAATAACGTAACACATGAAGGCTATACGTTTCTCAACACTGAGAATGAATCAATAAACGCCTGTTTCTCCACTCGCGCTTATCAGTAATCCACAAATCACACGTGCTGTCACTTTTGAGAAAAATCTAATTCGAACGGGTATCAAATATCAAGCAATATATTCAAATATCTACGAGTCAAAAAACGATCAGTCAAAAATGTGTCATGAAGAGGAAAAAAACATAAGTCGCACTGGACTGCGTTAACAATGTTACGGACGGGACAGTTGACTTGAGCGCTCTGAAAGCGCCACTAAGACTGCTTTAAAACTTTCACAGAGACCTCAAACAGAAAGCACAAAAAGCCTGTCTTTAAATTTAATTTCGTTTTGTATTAATTGTATCTTAATTTTGATAAATGTTTCATCAACCAATTGCCTGGATTGAATTAAATAAGAAGTAAATATAGTAGAAAATATTTAATCAGGACACGGAGGCGAGGGCGCGTGAACCTGGAGCGCGTCTCATCAATGAACCGAAATCTACCTGCCTCACAGACCGGAGACATATATAGAAAGCTTGAAATGTCTATTTTTAAACAGAACAATTCAAAACGAAAGAAAACAGACTGTTCTCTGCTTATGTCATCTGTATGAAATGTGTATTTATCTCAGGCACATTCACTACTGCTAAGATCGAGTCAGCATCGTCAACTTCATCTTCAACTTCACACGTCAAATGTCGGCCTGTTCACATCGGCCATATTTTGACATCGGAACGATACCGATGTGTAAAAAAATGACCATATCGGCCGATATTATATCGGCGGCCGATATATCGTGCACCACTAATTACAATTATTACAAATTGGTCCCCGTCTGTTTATGTTCCAGTGATACATGACGTCTCTCCACACCTCATAACCTACCTCTGTTTGCAGGGGTGGAAAAGCTTATCTTACTTGTCACATGACATCAGATACTCGATTATTTTGTCATAATCAGACCAGTTACACTGCTGATAACTGTCCCGTTTGCATGTAAATCATTTTCACATGATTATTGCTTGCTATTAAAGACGTACTTTTATTCATAGAAATGCCCCCACATATCAGTGAACTTATAATATAAAAATGCTTTTAAAATTGAATTATTCAACACTCTTTACAGAAAAAAATATCCTACAGTTATACATAAACTGACTATTTGCAAGTAATGTATTAAAATTACCTTCCTTTCCGTCTTGCAGGATTACTTGGTCCTTTTTTTTTTTTTAAAGCTCTACAATATCAAACTCAACAGCTCTTTTAAGAGCCAACCCTCACAAGAGCTACTAGTGAGTCGCAGCGAATCTTGCCGGGATCAGCCCTTCCCAGGTAAAGTTTCTAGAATATTGAAATCGGTATTTACTCATCAAATGCTCTCTCCTGAATCGCCGCCGCTAGAGTTCTTACGAGATCAAGAAAATATGATCATATAACAGCGATTTTATCATCACTGCATTGGTTACCTATAAAGTTCCGTATTAATTATAAGGTATTGCTACTGACTTATAAAGCTCTAAACGGCTTAGCTCCAGTCTATTTAACGGATCTTCTATCGCCCCTATAATCCATCGCGCTCTTTAAGATCACTAAATTCAAGGCTTTTGGTCATACCTAGGATATCCAGAACCACCAAAGGAGGGAGAGCATTTTCACATTTGGCTCCAAAACTCTGGAATAGTCTTCCTGATACTGTTCGTTGCTCAGACTCGCTCTCCCAGTTTAAAACTAGATTAAAGTCGCATCTCTTCAGCCAGGCATTCATATAATCCTACAGTTCAAACTACAATCCGGCCTGTAGCTCATAAATGCCAGAGGAGAACTGGCCCCCGACTGAGCCTGGGTTCTCCCAAGGTTTTTTTTCTCCATTAGGTCACCTGATGGAGTTTTAGGACACCATTAGGTCACTTGATGGAGTTTTTCGGTTCCTTGCCACTGTTGCCTTTGCCTTGCTCAGTTGGGGATATTTTGGGGATATTTAATTTAATTTTATCAATCAATAAATTCCTCTTGAAACAAACATTGTTGTATTATTTTAATTTAATACTGTGAAGCTGCTTTGATACAATCTGTATTGTGAAAAGCGCTATACAAATAATAACTTATTTATAACTGTCTTAATTTATGTTTCAAGAACAATAGTAATTGCACATAGAGTAAGTCGAGACTTTCTTGTTTTACAGCAGAGAAGGAAGACCAGTCCTTATATCAACGCAAGCTAATCGAATAAGTCCTTTGTTTCGGGTGAGGAAGGAACATCTGGTGCCCAAAGAAGACAGAAAGCTGCACGAGTCCATTGGTATGTCTTGTATTGAAACAATGCTGTAATATGTAGTACATAATTTGATGTTGACAATTTTACATTGTACAGGTTATCACTTGGTTTTTGACCAAGTGAAGCTCTTGAAACAAGTGACAGGAGAGTATGTAACTTGTCTGGAAAGTATCAGAGTCGCATTTGGCACGCGTGCCTTAGGTTGCCGACCCCTGGTCTAGCCTATAGTCTATGGTACCAATCACGTTAGTGAAGCCTGAGTAACATATACTGTAATCGGCATGGTCATGAATGCATGATCTTCATAAAAAATTATGATAGCCTAAAAAAAAACTGCTTAAAAAAAAAACTGCTTTACAACATTGGGTCTTAAAGGTGCTGTATGTAGTATCACATTAAAATGATCCACTTTTCGGCTTTTGCTATTACCTCTGAAAGCAAGTATTCTTATGTTTATGTGAAGGTGCCGGGTCGGATTTACCGCGAAATCCAGTGACGTCACCTGCATGCGCGGAGCGCTCCCGAGCCTCTCGCCTCGTCTAGCCTATTGATTTTGCACTCAACAGCGACGACACTGCAACTTATGACATGGACTTATGACTTATGCAACTTATGACATGTCTGATAACACTAAGAAACGACCTGCTCCCAGCACAACACAGACTCCAACACAAACTCCACTTATTGATAAAAAAAACCAATAAAACGTTTTTTTCTTTCTGCTGAAGCTCGTATTAAAGGCCAGACGTGAATCGGATGAACTTCGGGTGAAAAAACACGGATCAACATCGGCAGGGCGTTTGAATCATGGAGAGACCTTATCTACAAACCTAGAATGTATACATTTCCTGAAGAAAATGTGAAGTAGTGCTTGCAGTGGCAAAATTCGGCACGGTTGATAGGGTTCCATTCTTATCATGGGACGAGCATGGAGCATTAGTTCAACGTCAAGCTGATAAAAGTAGCCTATTATTGTAACGTTGCAGTGGGAGTTTACCTGAGTTTCTAGCATGTTGTGGGATGCTCTCTCTGGTGTGTTGCGTGACGCGTCTCAGTCTGGCCGGTATTCCACAGTGCTCGCTCATAAATTCGAGCACGCGCAAGAGCACGCGCTTGTCAACTTATTGGTTGCAATCTGAAACATCACCGCTAGAGGCCGCTGAAAACTACATACAGCTCCTTTAAGTGGCTTGGAAATGCCACAAAAAAACCTAAAACTGTTTTTTTAAACCTAAAAGCGCCAGGTAAACTCCGAATGACACGACAGACAGCACTTTCCATCAAGTTCTCCGCATCTCCAATAGTGTAAAGGAAAGAGCCACTCGCAAATAATCTTAAAGCTGCCGTCGGCAACATTTTTTTGATCATATTCAGTGTAATCGACACTATAATCCGACAGAACAACATAAATAAGGTGGTTTTAGAAAAAAACCCGAGCTTCTAACTCCACCTGGAGCGTGTTATTTGTTTTCCAAAAATCCAGCGCTCCCGCTTCATCAGGTCCAATCAGCGCAGGGGGGTGTGAGATCTGACTGTCAATCACAGGTCGTGCACACGCCACAGATCCCCCTCACTCGCACATGTTAATATCACATGCACACGCCACGCCTGAAGTTCGCCTGGAGATTGCATGAAGCGTGATGGCGTAGAGAAAATCTACTAACAAGCTTCCAATTCCTCGGTTATTGCTATCTATGGCTAGATTAGCCAGGGCAGCCTACCTCCGAGTCCATGGTGTTGATAGATGCTGAAGAGACGGACGCGTTCACAGAAAATCAGGTACACACGCACAGTGACGCACTGACGAGCACGACCTCGATGGGAGGGTGCTCGCTGGTAGTGGGGAGGGGCATGAGAGTTGTAAACATTCAAAATTTTGGCTAATCGACCCAATCTGCCAGACTTGCCGACGGCAGCTTTAAGGCAATGCAAACAGTTTGTGCTGTTGTTAAAGCCCGACTCCGACAAGTCGAAAATAAGTGTGCGTTTCCAACAAATGAATCATGTAAACGACAATCTCACCAGTCACGAGAAAAAATATATATCTCAGAAAGTGCACTATTGTAACGCAAAATCTCAGTTCTTCGTACCTCAGGGCCCGTTCTTCGTACGTCGCTAACTCAGTTAGCTGGATTTGATTATTGGCGATTTGGCATGATCTGGGATTGTTTGGTTCTTCGACGCTCATCCTGGACTTGCTGTCATAGCAACAGGTGCGCAAGCTTATTTCATGTTAACAGGATTAGATCCCGGCTTCATAAGCGCTGGACTTCCCGTATCAGCTCCGCTTATGAAGCCGCAGTCTAATCCTGTTAACATGAAATAAGCCTGCTCCCGAGCAGGTTTAAGCTTGCGCACCTGGGGCCCGTTCTTCGTACGTCGCTAACTCAGTTAGCTGGATTTGATTATTGGCGATTTGGCATGATCTGGGATTGTTTGGTTCTTCGACGCTCCTCCTGGACTTGCTGTCATAGCAACAGGTGCGCAAGCTTATTTCATGTTAACAGGATTAGATCCCGGCTTCATAAGCGGAGCTGATACTGTACCAGCCATTTGGATTATAGACATACTTAATTTAATGCAGCAACAAATTATTTACAGTGTAGCAAGATGATTTAAAACTCATTTACCTGTAATTAAGGTGTTGCTGTTACTGGTCCCTGGCTTTAGGTCTAAAGGCCTATTTATACTTCTGCGTCGAACTTACGCCGTAGCTACGTCGTAGGCTGTGCTTAGCGCGCGTACCCTTTGGCGTACCCTGATGCGCACCTCTCCAAAAATGTAACAACGCGTCAATTCTACGCGGACGCAAGCGCTGTGATTGGTCTGCTAGAACCCCTCCCTCGGGTTTCACATGGTCCCTCTGCATGAGTAATTGCGCGTCAACGCGGACAACGACGCAGAAGTATAAATTAAAACCAACGCGTTGCCTACAGCGTAGAGGCTCCGGCGTAGGTCCGACGCAGAAGTATAAATAGGCCTTAAGGAAGAGCTGCCCCCAGGAATGCCCTCCACAATGGGTCGGTTCTCATTTAGCCCAAGGGCCAGCTCTTCTGCCGGGGTATAACGTGGGGGTGCAGGACCACCACCTGTTTTTTTCTGCTCCGCCTTTTCCTTGGTTGCAGATAACCATAAACAGACAAACAGACACATCATTTAAAATGTCTTTGCTAAAAGAGACTAATCAGTAGAAGTAGAAAAGATTACCAGTTTGAAGAATATTCTTGTACTTCACTTTTACTTGTTCCCATGTTCTAGTGGGTCCTGAGGTGGCTCTGACATTAAGCAATTATGAAATTATTAAAATACAAGAATATATACTGTAATAAGTGATATAACCATAACATGGAACACTTACGCATTTAATTTGTCTGTTACTTTTTGCCAGCCCTCTCGAGTCCTGGCTTTTGCACACTTTGATTCCCAGTGTTCCCTGGCGTTTTAATTATATTTTTCAAACTCTGCATACCCTTCCAGTAAAAATTCCTGCTCTGCTGCGTTGAAAAACTGAGCGCGCTCTTTGGCCATGGTGAGCAGCCAATAGCAGCGTTGCTGATCAATGTTTCTACTATCGATACATATCCCCTTTTAAACCAGAGCGTGAACGCGCAATTATCTCACTAACTCAATCCAGCTATACTAATCATATCCGGCAGGTGTGTTCGAAGAACCAAATTAGTCAGATCATGATTAGCACGATGATATCATCTTGGATGTCTCGTTTGATCTCAGATGTTTTAAGCAACGTACGAAGAACGGGCCCCAGTTGCTATGACAGCAAGTCCAGGATGAGCGTCGAAGACCCAAACAATCCAAGATCATGCCAAATCGCCAACAATCAAATCCAGCTAACTGAGTTCTTCGACGCTCATCCTGGACTTGCTGTCATAGCAACTGGGGCCCGTTCTTCGTACGTTGCTTGAAACATCCAAGATCAAATTATGAGACATCCAAGGTGATATCATCGGCCTAATCATGATGTTCTTCGAACACACCTGCCAGTTATGATTAGTAGAGCTGGATTGAGTTATCTGAGATAACTGCGCGTTCATGCGCTGGTTTAAAAGGGGATATGTATCGATAGTAGAAACATTGATCAGCAACGCTGCTATTGGCTGCTCACCATGGCCAAAGAGCGCGCACAGTTTTTCTCCGCAGCAGAGCAAGAGTTATTGAAGGTTATGCAGAATATGAAACCTTAATTAAAACGCCAGGGAACACCTCAAAGTGTGCAAAACCCAGGAGAGAGGGCTGGCAAAAAGTAGCAGACAAATGAAATGCGTAAGTGTTCCATGTTATGGTTATATCACTTATTACAGTGTATATTCTTGTATTTTAATCATTTCATAATTGCTTAATGTCAGAGCCACCTCAGTGTTCTTCAACCCTGCTCCTGGAGGACCCCCAACACTGCACGTTTTCTTTGTCTCCCTAATCAAACACACCTGACCCATTGTGGAGGGCATCCCTGGGGGCAGCTCTTCCTCAGACCAACAGCCAGGAACCAGTAGCAGCAACACCTTCATTACTGGTAAATGAGCTTTAAATGATCTTGCTACACTGTAAAATATATCTTTTTTTTTGCCGCATTAACCCCCTGAGGTCTACGGTATCGCCGGCGATACCAGCTCGCTTTTTTTTTGTCAATGTAAAAGAAACTCATAAATACTCTGTTGACTTTGATTTTCCATAGGAGTTTCATACATCAATCGATTCTGTTAAATGTGTATTATTTTTGTGTATACTCACAATAAAAACAAAGTGTTGTGCTTTTTGCCAAATCAAGAAAAATAAACACGAAGCGAGTTCTGCCTTCTCTCTGCCAGTGAAGTCCATTCTGAAACGCGTCCGAAAATGAACAATAACTGAGCGAATACTCAGTCAAACAGGCATACAGACACACAGGCATGAAGCTTGAATTTTCTTCTTTTAAATGAAGTAATTTATATAAAAAACAAATATTCTAATCTTGTGAAATCTGTATTAAAAGAGAGCGATTCCAGTCGAGCTCATCTCATCTCATTACGTTATAATCGGCCCCGCCCACGGAGAGCGCGCGCTATTCAAACGCAAATGACTGAGACGATCCCATACAAACTGTGAACGCCCCCATATCAGCTCGAGAAAACACATCAAGTTTATTCAGATAAGTGTAGTTGTCTACACTGTCTCGCAGCGCTGTGAGGAATAATAATAATGGAAAACTTACCTCAGAAGTGCTGGTATTTCGAGGAGCAACGGATGGAATAATGTAGTAAGTTTTTTTTTTTCATTCTCAAGTAAATCGCGTTTCTGTGTGAATGAATGAACGCAGAGATGCGCTGTTTACCACAACTCGCAAAAAGACGGTTTAAATTTGAATTGCGTTTCTGTGTGTGAATAAATGATCTGCTTTTAGCAAACTATTTAGCTATACTGAGTAAAATCGATTGAAATATGTTGAAATAAAATGTATTTGTATAAGCAACGTATTAAACTGCAAATTAACATTTATATTCCTTATAATAAAAACGAAAGACCTATGTTACAGACATATGAAAGACAACATTTCGTTGATTAGTTTTGGATAGATTACACATTTTTACTGTAAAATATCTGCCACCTCAAATAAGCTTTTGTTTGCCAATTTTTGCTAATATGTTTGTTACAGAGCAGGCTTCCACTTCACCTCCTCTTCACCACTGCAGGACACTTTCACCAGAATATATCCCATCATGCCGCTTACCTGGGACTGATTACACAAACACCTGCAGCTCATCTACACTAACACCTGCAGCTCATCCACACTCACCCATATAAACCCCGTTCACTCTCTAGTTCATTGCGAAGTATTGCATTGCCCCAGGCGTACAATTTCTGAGCGTTTTCCCTGTGTTTGCTGAACTGTTACTGACCTTGGATTGTTTACATCGACTTCTGATTCTTCTTCTGCTGCCTGCCTCGACTCGGACTGTTATATCGACCTCTGTTTGTTCTGCTGCCTGTCTCGACCCGGATTGTTCTTTCGACTGTGATTCCTGCCGCCTGCCTCGACCCTTGCCTGTTATCTACTTCTGATCTGAGATTATCTCCGTTGTTCTGTTTGCCCCTGTTTTACCCTGCCTGTTGTTAATTCTAATAAAGCTGCAAATGGATCCTATTGAGTCTGGTGCTGCGTTACAGAATACTTCGCCATCTTCCGATCCAGCGGCTGTCGTGCAGTTATCTACGGAACTTTCCTCACAAGCTTCACGTTTGGATCTGCATCATCATCAGTTAAGCCATCTGACTTCACTTACCGAGGAACTCGTACAGGGGTTACAAGAAATCCGGGCGGCGATAGGGAATGCTCCCGCTGCACCATCACCACCAGCAGCACCAGAGCCTGTCCCACCCGCTGCGAACCCGTCAATAAATCCACGACTAGCATTCCCTGAGAAGTTTGACGGTAATCCGACGAAATGCAAGGGATTCTTACTGCAGTGCACTCTCTTTGTTGATCAGCAGCCTTCACTCTACACCACTAACGCGAGTCGCATAGCATTCGTCTGCTCACTGCTCACGGGTCGAGCATTAGAATGGGCTACTGCGGTTTGGAGGCCGGATGGTTCATCATTCGCCACGTTTGGGGAGTTTATTCAACAATTCCGTCATGTCTTCGAACACCCCACGGAGGGCGGAAACGCAGGAGAACAACTACTAGCCCTGTCACAGGGAAGAAACACGACGGCTGAGTATGCACTCACGTTTCGCACACTAGCGGCGCAGACCAACTGGGTGGAGGATACACTTAAAACTCTCTTCCGAAAAGGACTCACCGCTGAACTCCAGTCCGAATTAGCCTGCCGTGACGAGGGAAGAAATCTAAATGAATACATCGATCTAGCCATCCAAGTGGACAACCTGATCCGTTCTCGACGCTCTGTGCGAATTCCCCCGCGCTATTCACAGGACACGCCCACCATGCATGAACCCATGCAAATCGGTTTCACTCACTTAACCCCAGAGGAACGAGAACGCCGGAGGCAGAACCGTTTGTGCATGTACTGCGGCCAGCCCGGACACATGAAATTCGCCTGTCCAGCTCGTCCATCTGCAGACTCCCGCTCGGTGAGTTTCTGTACCAATGCCCATACTACCACATCCAGTTTCACCTTACCAGTGCGCCTAGTGATTCATGATAAAGTTATCAGCACCACGGCTCTAATAGACTCAGGAGCCGCTGGGAACTTCATATCTCACAAATTCGCTGTACAATGCAACCTGGAACTAAAACCTTGTCTTTCTTCCTTGGCAGTGGAGGCGCTAGATGGCCGACCTCTTGGAGAGGGGAGAATTCACAGCACCACAGAGCAAATCAAACTGCACGTCGGATCACTACACACCGAGGATATCAGTTTCTACGTCATCCAATCCCCTCATCACTCAGTCATCCTCGGCTATCCCTGGTTACATGACCACAACCCTCACATCTCCTGGAGGGAGGGGCAGATCATTCAATGGAGTCCCATTGCACGGCCTTTTCCACCACCACTGGGCACTACGAATACCTGGTCATGCCTTTCGGCCTGTCAAACAGTCCTTCAGTGTTCCAGTCTTTCATGAATGACGTCTTCCGAGACATGCTAGATAAATGGGTGATTATCTACATCGATGACATACTAATCTACTCAAACTCTATGGAGGAGCACGTCCGTCAGGTCAGATTGGTCCTGGAACGTTTAATTCAATATCAACTCTACGCCAAGGCTGAGAAATGCGAATTCCACCAGACTAGCACGTCATTTCTAGGATACATTATCAGCCAGGAGGGGGTAGCCATGGATGAGAGGAAGGTCAAAGGAGTTCTGGATTGGCCGCTACCTCAAACCGTAAAGGAGATGCAACGATTTTTGGGTTTCGCTAATTTCTACCGAAGATTTATAAGAAACTTCAGCATTATTGCCGCTCCACTAACCGCCATGACCAAGCGTCACACTGCTCGGCTG
The DNA here is from genome assembly GCF_965113295.1 of Leuciscus leuciscus. Taxonomy (NCBI): domain Eukaryota; kingdom Metazoa; phylum Chordata; class Actinopteri; order Cypriniformes; family Leuciscidae; genus Leuciscus; species Leuciscus leuciscus. The sequence continues at coordinate 35,709 of NW_028118562.1, forward strand.
AAATGGTCTGAAGAGGCAAACCAAGCATTCCAGGATTTGAAAACTCGTTTCACGTCAGCGCCCATTTTGCATCATCCGGATCCAGAACGCCAGTTCATAGTAGAAGTCGATGCCTCCAGCACAGGGGTTGGGGCTGTATTATCCCAGCGACAAGGCGAACCAGCAAAGATGTACCCGTGTGCTTTCTTCTCCCGCAAACTCACACCGGCTGAACGTAACTACGATGTGGGTAATCGTGAATTTCTTGCTATGAAATTAGCCCTGGAGGAATGGCGCCACTGGCTGGAGGGAGCTGGTCAACCATTCATAATTCTCACGGACCACAAGAACCTTGAATATCTTCGCTCGGCCAAACGTTTGAACCCCCGACAAGCCAGATGGGCTCTATTCTTTACCAGATTTCACTTCACAGTAACATATCGACCAGGAACCAAGAACATCAAGGCTGACGCACTCTCACGTCAAACGGAGGAGACAGTTCAAACCCCGGCCCACGAGAACATCCTTCACACAAACCTCCTGGTGGCTCCAGTACAATGGGATATTATCACAGAAATCCAACAAGCAAACATGCAAGAGAGACCATCTCCAGAATGCCCAGCTAATCTGCTCTTTGTTCCAGACCACCTTCGTCCTCGTCTTCTCGATCAAGTTCACTCTATGCCCAGTTCTGGTCATCCTGGGATCACCGCTACCACACAGCTGCTCCAAAATCGCTTCTGGTGGCCCACATTACCATCTGATACCACCAAATACGTTCAGAACTGTTCCAACTGCAACACATCCAAATCACCCAGACAGTTACCTGCTGGACTCTTAACACCACTACCCACACCACACCGCCCCTGGTCCCACATTGCCATCGATTTCATTACGGATCTACCCAACTCCCAAGGACATACCACCATACTTACCATCGTTGACCGATTCTCCAAGGCCTGCCGTCTAATACCACTACCCAAACTCCCCACTGCACTCGAGACAGCCGAACTCCTCTGCAATCAGGTATTCCGCTTTTATGGTCTGCCCGAAGACATAGTATCGGACCGTGGTCCTCAGTTTACCTCCAGAATTTGGACCGCATTCTTCAAACAGCTTCATGTCAACATCAGTCTCACCTCCGGGTACCATCCCCAGTCCAATGGGCAAACCGAACGCCTGAATCAAGACGTCACCCGCTTCCTTCGGACCTATTGTCAAAAACAACAAACTGAGTGGAGCAGATATTTGTTTTGGGCCGAATACGCCCAGAATTCTTTAGTCAAACCCGCTACAGGCATTACCCCTTTCAAATGTATCCTGGGCTTTCAACCTCCCCTGTTCCCCTGGTCAGGAGAACCCACCGAGCTACCATCTGTCACCGAGTGGCTACACAAGAGCGAGGAGGTCTGGGATCAAGCTCACACTCATCTTCTTCATGCAGTCAGACGACAAGAACGACAGGCTAACCGTCATCGTCGCCCGGGTCCTGAATACAGTGCAGGCCAGTGGGTGTGGCTGTCCACCAAGAACCTAAGACTCCGACTCCCTTGCCGCAAACTCAGTCCCAGGTATGTTGGTCCGTTCCAAATTATTAAACAAATTTCTCCGGTATCTTTTCGATTGGATTTGCCCGCTGACTATCGTATTTCTCCTACATTCCATGTATCTCTCCTAAAACCTGCTGGTGGTCCGAGAGGAGAGTTGAAGGAGGGAGTCGCGGCTCCAGACCCCCTGCCCATCCTGGTTGATGGCGAGGAGGCGTACCGTGTGCACAAGTTGCTGGACTCCAGGCGCCGGGGTAATGTCCTCCAATATCTGGTTGACTGGGAGGGGTATGGTCCGGAGGAGCAATCATGGGTCAACGCTGGAGATATCCTAGATCCCACACTCACAGAAGAGTTTCATCATTTGCACCCGGAGAAGCCGGCCCCTCGACCCCGTGGAAGACCCCGGCGCCATTTGCCTTCTCGCCTCAGGAGCTGCTCGCAAGGGGGGGGCTCTGTTACAGAGCAGGCTTCCACTTCACCTCCTCTTCACCACTGCAGGACACTTTCACCAGAATATATCCCATCATGCCGCTTACCTGGGACTGATTACACAAACACCTGCAGCTCATCTACACTAACACCTGCAGCTCATCCACACTCACCCATATAAACCCCGTTCATTCTCTAGTTCATTGCGAAGTATTGCATTGCCCCAGGCGTACAATTTCTGAGCATTTTCCCTGTGTTTGCTGAACTGTTACTGACCTTGGATTGTTTACATCGACTTCTGATTCTTCTGCTGCCTGCCTCGACTCGGACTGTTATATCGACCTCTGTTTGTTCTGCTGCCTGTCTCGACCCGGATTGTTCTTTCGACTGTGATTCCTGCCGCCTGCCTCGACCCTTGCCTGTTATCTACTTCTGATCTGAGATTATCTCCGTTGTTCTGTTTGCCCCTGTTTTACCCTGCCTGTTGTTAATTCTAATAAAGCTGCAAATGGATCCTATTGAGTCTGGTGCTGCGTTACAATGTTAAATATAGTATGTTTTGTCAATGTAGGCTATATTCGAAGTTTGAAATATGTATGATAAAATGTATACTTTAGTTTTTACAAAGAAAGATTACACTTCAATTGTTGTTGTAATTGTAACCTTTTTAATAAAAAAATATATATTTACAAGGTAGATGTAAACAAATTTTAAAAGGTAAATATAAGCATTTTCTTTAAATAATTTTTATTGTGTTTTATTATTGACAAATTTGGGGAGAGGATACATATTCCAAAACTGAAAATACAGTATGAGAATTAACTGCACAATTAATAGACATGTTTTCCTTGGATATTATACAATTTGCAAGCAAAATTTGTGAAAAAAAAAAAAATTGACATGCTTCCAACTGTGAACCAATTTGGTAGAATATATATATATATATATATATATATATATATATATATATATATATATATATATATATATATATACACTGTATATATATTGCTCTTGCATTCTTTCTTGTGGCTATAGGTGACACACCTGAATGAATGGCTCATTAGGTATGCGGGCCCCATTGTCTCCTGAGGTGTGAACCACTACATATGCATGATGCTGTTGAATGGTTGACGCCCCTTGCGCATATTGCCTTTACAAACAAAAAGTGTTTTACAAGATTTAAATCAATGTATTGTGTTATGTGAATGATAAGGGCAGGATGATTTTCACATCATTTTGAAGAAAAAATTCTAGGCAAAGACATCAATTAGTCAAAAGTCTTATTGACACGTATTTAGTATGTGTTTTGTGGCCTTATTTCAGAAACTTTAGTTTTTAGTTTTTTCAATAACCATGCATAAACATTATTCTCTCAAAAATACAAACATGTACATGCATGTTGCTCACATATTATGGTAGCCCTGTTTGTGCTAAATAGAGTGTAATTATACCTTTGCCATTAATATGTTTATAAGCAACTGAAAAAAGCACAAATGTCAGGGCATGTCAGAACATCTCAAGGACCCCAAAAACCCCTCAGACCTCAGAGGGTTAAATTAAGTAGGCCTATATAATCCAAATGGCTGGTACAGTAATTTCAGCTGTTAAATATTGAGTAGTGATCAATTGCTTTGACTTGTGAAGGTGAAAACTGCTGAACTTAATGTAAGAATATTTTGCCATGAGTTACTGATCACATTTGTTCATATAGTGTAGTTCATTGTAATGCCATTGTGTTTCCTCTTTTGTGCAGTTTTACATAATACACCAACACTTGTACCTGTTCCCAAGAAAGTAGTGGCTGAAATATGTGCAGTAAGTGGACTTTTTCTAACTTTACATCAAAAGGGAAGAAAGTGCAACACTTTGTAATGCCCATTTGTTTCCATTGCACAGGACAGTGAAGAAACCCTCTCAGATGACTGTCCTTTGGAGGAAGTACTTGTAAGTGCATAAATAACTTTACTTCATTTATAGTAACTTGTGTACATATTATTTCTGACTGCAATATGAGTTGCAGGAGGAAAGGCCTACTGCACAAAGTGATACAGAGGTGGGCAGTGTAGTAACCTACTTGTACTTTTTATTTTTGTTGCATGAGGCTTGTGTTGACAGTTCTTTTTTATTTTTTTATTCTTTTTATCCAAACATGGCACAGGGTGATATCCGTATATAAACGGAATCTACAACAGAAAATTTAGTATTTTGACCTGAAAAAACAGAAAAATGAAGGGGAGAAATAGAACTTGACACCTTAAAGAAGAAAAAACTGGCACTAGAGATTGAGTTGCTTCAAAAGGAACTTCAGAGTAAGTGCTAAATACACTATTTCACACAGAGTACTATTGCTGACCTTGGATAACAATATATCTTATTGCAGGCAAAAGATGACCATCATTGGCTTTTCTTGACAAAGAATAATTGAAATAAAACTCAAGGAACTAAGCATGTTGTCTTGTCTTCTATTCATTTAATGAAGGTTTTTGTTTTTAAAAAAAAATAAAAAAAAATGGTGTTCCACAATTCTGTCCCGTGCAGCTCTGCCACTAGGTTGGTCCAAGTGCACTGGCTGGAGTTCATCATCAGGCTGCACCTCCACCACAGGGGTCCTCTCCTTTCTGATGGTGGCACTATTGTGGAGTATGGCACATGCAACAATAATGTCACAGGCCCTGTCAGGTGCAACCCTCAGACACTGAAATCTTTCCTTTAGTTGCCCAAAGGTCATTTCAATGCGTGCCCTTGTCCTGGCTAGAGCTGCATTGAAACGGGTTTGTGGTCCGGGGTTTGGGTCAGGGAATGGCGTCATGAAATACTGCCTGCAGGTATAGCCCCTGTCACCAAGCAGGATCCCGTCGTAAGCACCTGGAAAAATGCAGTTTTGTTAGGCTCAGAATAAATGTATGTAATACAGTGAGCTTGATATTAAATATTTCCTTACCACGTTCAAATAATGTGCATAAATGTGACTCTCTGAAAATCCTGGAGTCATGCACAGAACCAGGCCATTTTGCTTCCACATTTGTGATGTAGGACATGGAGTCACACACCATCTAAGATATTTTTAATCAGTCAACTGCATACTTTTTGATTACATTACTTTTTGTATTATTTGATATATTCTGGACTCGCTTCTCCAAGGTAAATGGTGAATTGTTTGATGTCAGGCTGCATGCTCAGAAAGCGGCAGTGGATTGTGCAGCGTGAGACCACCTTCAGCGACAGGTTCTTGTCGTAAAAACGGACAAGACATGGCTGCGAAAGACTTCCCGTATCACCTCCGCTTATAAAGCCGGGATCTAATCCTGTTAACATGAAATAAGCCTGCTCCCGAGCAGGTTTAAGCTTGGGCACCTGTTGCTATGACAGCAAGTCCAGGATGAGCGTCGAAGAACCAAACAATCCAAGATCATGCCAAATCTCCAACAATCAAATCCAGCTAACTGAGTTAGCGACGTACGAAGAACGGGCCCCTGGGCCCTGTTTCAGAAAGGAGGTTCAACTGAGTTGACTTACCCTGAGATGGGAAACTCTGAGTTTTCGGTTACAGAACAGCGGAAATTAGTTCGTTCAATCAACTCTGAGTTGACTGACTCTGAGTTAAGCGCGTGCACCACCACTATAAAAAGCCATTATCAATGGAGTGCAGATATTATGAGTCACCATGGTAACAGCGCCAGACAAAAAGAGGTCTGCATATTTCTCACCAGCTTCTGCAAGCATAAGAAGACATATTATTATTTTTTAAATATCGGCTGCAACAGCGAAGGACAACTAGAGTTAGCTAGGGAGAAAATAGTTGCTCGAGTCAATGCATATGTTTACATTTTAATTAGTTATACAGTGTTGGGTGTAATTAATTACCAAGTCATCTAAATACTGTCATTTAATTAAAGGGATTACTCTTAATTCTTCTGTAATTTGAAGTAAAATCTGATGTAATTGCATTAGACTATAGAACAATTCTGTATATTTAACATACATTTTTAAAAGGTATATTTTTTATGTAACCTTCTCCCTCTACACACTTTGGTCAATTCAAGAATAATCCATGCAATTGTATATTGTTTATTTGAAAGCATTAAAAGTGCAGTTTCTTGTCTCTCCTTGTATTGTTCAAGTGGTTGAGGTTGATATGGGATTTATTAATAAGTAGACCAATACTTTCTAAAGATAGTCATTATTACATGAATCTAATTACACGGTTGAAGATGTCATTTGTAGTTAGTAATTAATAACTATTTTAGAGTAACTTACCCAACTGTTATAATATCAGAGGTGAAACTGGAAGAACAGTATGTTATTCAACCTAATTTTAATTTTCATGGGTGCAATCCTGCAGGTATTAAAAGAACATGGCAGCAGCTGAAAATTAAATATAAGAACATAATTCAATCAGGTAAGGTTTGAGCATATCATGGGTGTAGGCTACCTGAATTTACAAATATTTGACATATTAAATAACTAAATAGCATCCCAGTGTCTAGCAGTGCAGCAGCATTTTTGGCTGGGGGAATTCCTGGAGGGACTTCAGAGCCAGTCACTCCCGAAGATCCAAGGGCCTTCATAAAATGTAAGAGGTTTACATATGTGTTATTTCTTATATAGGCTATTTTTGATATTTCCATTTATTTGACTTTGGGTTGGGTTTTTTGTTGGTCCCAACAGATTCCGATGGTAATATCTGTCTTTTGGAGCCTCCTGTCCCAACAAAACCTGCAGGCAGTTGTAAGTAGCCTACTCAATACACCAGAAATTATGACAAATAGTGTTATAAAGTGTACTCATCTTCACAGGACGATGGGGATAATGTTATGTGTCACATCAAACAATCTACACATTCAGATTTTTTCACATTTTTATGTGGAGTAGAATCTAAGTTTAAAGCTAAGTATAAATGAGTAGTCTTATCTCTCCCCCCGCCCCCAAAGTGGAAGAACAGCAGGAGGACGGTCCATCAACTTCTGTTGCACAGATGAACAGAGTTCAGTGATTTTCAGTAAATGCCACAGTTTAATTCTGTAGAATTTGTTTAGAACTACATTATGTAACTCTAATCTACTACTGTATATTCAGTTGCCAGTTAAGGAGTTAATAGACTTCATCTTATTTAAAAAATTGAAAAAAAAAAAAAATACAGTAAAAATAGCAATATTGTATTTATTAATTAAAGATTAATTTTATTAATAAAAATGTACTGAAAGAATGAATGAGGTGTTTAAACACCACTTCCTCTTTAAAAAAGGGGAGGAGACCGAAAGAAACTCTGGGTTTACCGAAGAAAACCTGCTCCCGGCCAGGTTAGGTTCACAGAGTAAGTTACCATGGTAACTGACTCTGAGTATAAGTTACCTCTCTTTCAGAAACGGGCTTGACTTACTCTGCTTTCTCAGGTTTAACATACCTCCCATCAGGGCTGCGGGAAGTGGGGGTGCTGCAGCACCCCCTGTTTTCACAGAATTGTAAATGCAACGCATATGTTTGTTCATTAAAATGTATAATTTTTTAGCATTTAGTCATTTATTTGTAATAAACACTTTAAGTGGGCTATTTAAAAATTGTTATTTATATGTTAAATTATCTTTTTAAAACATAAGCGCAGAGTGTTACGTAATATTGTGTGTGTGTGTGTGTGTGTCGAAAGAATTTGCCGCAGCTGCTCAAAAAAAAAAAAAAAAAAAAAAAAAAAAAAAACGTCAAAAACCCCACTGTCAGTGTTTTGTAAGGAACAGGCAAATAGGCCTATGTAAAATATAGCAGGAGACATTTTAATTGTTTACTAATAAAACAGTTATTTTTTATGTCAGTGTCGGCTAGACAGATGAAGTTGACGACTCGCGATCTTCGCAGCGCCAGAGAGAAATGCACATTTCATACGAATTACATAAGCAGCGCAGTCTGTTTTCTTTCGTTTTGAATTGTTCTGCTTAAAAGTAGACATTTCAAGCTATCTATATGTCTCAGGTCTGTGAGGCAATAGGCTACCTTATAGGCCTACGCTGAGTTTCATTTATGAGACGAGCTCCAGGTTCGCCAGCGCCTCCGTATCCTGATTATTTATTTTCTAATAGCCTATATTTAGGCTACTTCTTATTAAATCCTGACAATTTGTTGATGAAACATCGATTAAAATTAAGATACAATTAATACAAAACGAAATTAAATTTAAAGACAGGCTTTGTGCTTTCAGTTTGAGGTCTCTGTGAAAGTTTTAAAACATTATTTTAGTGCCGCTTTAGAGCGCTCACGTCCGTAACGGAGAACTGTCTGTAACATTTTTTTATTTATTTTTTGTGAAATAAATTTCTAAAAAAATGCGACTTAGTCCAGTGCGACTTAGGCTATAGATGTTTTTTTCTTCCCCGTGGCGCATTTTGTGACTGATATGCGACTCCGGAGCAATGAAAATAAAAGGGACTCCGGAATAAAAGCAGAATCAATAAAAGTAAAAAATGTGATGTGCAGTCAGGTTTGAGTGTGTGCGCGTTTTTTGAGGAGTTTTATAGTCTTGATATTGTTTCTTATTCAAAAGTGGTGACGCGACGCGACTGATTTATTATGAGTGTTGGAAACAGTTCTGCTGCCTAATATATTTGATGAATAAAAGGTTAAAAAGAACTGCATTTATTAAAAAATATATATAATTTCTAATAATATAAATCTTCTTTACTATCACTTTTTTTAAAATCAATTTAACACATCCTTGCTGAATAAAAGTATTGATTTATTTAAAAAAATAAATAAAAAAATACTGACCTCAAATTACTGACCAGTAGTGTATATTGTTGTTACAAAAGATTTCTATTTTTAAAAAAATAGCTTTTTTCAATTTTTTTTTCAATTTTTTTGTTTAATTTTTATTCATCAAAGTATCCTAAAAAAAGTATCACAGGTTATGAAAACATATTAAGCAGCAGAACTGTTTCCAACTTTGATAATGAATCATCATATTAGAATTATTTCTAAAGGATCATGTGATAGACTGGAGTAATGATCCTGAAAATTCAGCTTTGCATCACAGAAATAAATGATCATTTAAACCAATTATTTTAAATTGTAAAAATATATCACAATATTACTTTTTTTTCTGTATTTTTGATCAAATAAATGCAGGCTTGATGAGCAGAGGAAACTTCTTTCAAAAACATTAAAAATACTAATACTTATACTTGCCCTGTAATACATGTATTCTTTGTTTTAGATGTTATTAACTTAAATTCTTATGAATAATAAAAATGTTGTAATGTCTATTTGTTATTTATGGCCTGTACGCCTCATTATTGATCTGAGCTTCTACATCTTGAATTCGAATAACATTCGATAAAACATAATTGCTGGATTATTTTGACTATAATAAATAAGCAGATGAAACATAGTAGGCCTATACACTGTTTATCACAGATTACTTTGGACCAAAGTTACCATATTATAATGAATTATTATATAGTTCTATTCATTCATTTTATTTAAATTAGCACTGGTTAAAATGTATAAAGCATGAACAAGATATGAAACAATATTTATTAATAATACACAGTTTAAATATCACAAATATCAAATTGTATTTTCATTTGCGTCCTATGCTGGCTAATTACGACGTTTAACCTGTTATCATAATGAAATTCATGCATTTATTTATTTGTCATTTAAACTGATGCAAACAGGGAAAGAGAGTAGAAAACACTTATTATCCTGTCGCCCCCTCTAGTGGACAGCATTAAGTATTACGGCCTTCATTGCTCAGATAACTCAAGTCGATGGATTTTTTGGGAAAGTCTGACCAGTTAGAAGCAAGTTAGACCAGTCTGAGGGTCTGAGCTGAGTTTGGTGAAGCATCAAAGTTCTAGGCGGAGTCAATTTCTCATAATAATAATAACAATTAATCCCAAACCTGGTAATTTTGTCAGTATTTAATTTACGTTCACTGATTCTGGCTTCTCTCTTTTCTGTCTCTTTCTTTTCATGTGAACTGAGTAGGCTACACATGCTTAAATTCAAAAAATATAAACTTTATTTCTATTCAAAATTATTTATAGCCCATAGGCTATATGTCACACACGCCTACCTGCCTTTTGATGTAAATAAAAGACTAGAGTGGTAAATGTTACGGACATATTATCATGGTACAGTTCAGCCTATTATTGATTTTTATTTCCACTTCCCTTTTATCCAAAGAGACGGAACTATTTGCACTGTATTTATCAATGGGAAATATGCTAATATAATCTGTCATATACTGTGGCTCACATTAATGGGGTTGCTTGCAAGTCGCAGCAGCACGAATTACGTGACCAGCAACATATTTCTAAATCAAATAGTGTGTGTAGTTAACAGTGAGTGGTGGTTTCAGACATTATTTCATTAAAGGGCATTTGTCAGTGCCGCACTCGTAGCCTACTGACTCTTATTCTGCCTGACAGAAAGAAAAGCTCACAGCTTACTGAAGGCGGAGCGGTTTGACCAATCAGATGAAAGGGGCGTTTCAGCGCCGCCCACGTGTGCAAATGAAATATCGAACCCATAAACCGACTTGTAAACGAAAAATGAAAAATCTAGCCAAAATCTAGCCAAAAAAACGAATAAACGAGCTGGTTTTCATTTCTCCTTATTCCATTCTAAACAGGAAATGAAATGATCAAAAAGTGCACGGACCCTATGACTTAGCACGACGGTGTAATAAGTTTATATACACTAGATGTCGCCTTGGCTACGGCAGTTTGGAATATTCTGGGCTCATCTGATTTTTTTGTACATAGCATAACCTACTTTGTTATGATTTTAGTATCATAATGATTAATAAATGCACGCACAATTATCATGAACTTGATTTGAACAAATGCCTATCAACTTGTGTGTGCAAAATTCAGAATTAAATGAATGTGCAGCAATTTGTACAAATAGAGAGTCTGTAGGCCTATACTGTTGTAGCCATTAAATAAGCGCATTTATTTTCATATTTGTTCAAATGTTATAATGTTATTTTTTTTCCCCATGTATGTTGATTTATGAAAAGTGAACAGCACGAGTAAAAGTGAATTTCGTTTTGTATAAATTGTATCTTAATTTTAATACATTTTTCATCAGCCTGTATTTAATAAATAAGATCAATAAGATTTAATAAATAATAATAAAAAAATGATAATCTTGCATTGCACGTTAACTGGAGCGCATCTCATCCTAACTTAACGAAACTCATTGTATGCCTCACACACACAGACATGAGAAATACATCAAATACACAAAGCTTGAAATGTCTTTAAACGAAATAATTCAAAACGAAAAGAAAAAGGCTACTCTCTGATTATGTAATCCATTATGTGCATTTCTCTCTATAGGCGCGTTCACTATACGGCGATCGTCAACTTCATCTTTGCAGCCGAGTCGACACTGTCAGAAAACACTAGATTATTAATAAAAATCAATGCACGCGTCACCGGATTTCCAAATGCACATCTTGCTTGTTGCACCCACACATATTATGTCGAAATAACGAGATATTATGTTGAAATAACATTATTAATAATAATACATATTTTATAATATTTGATTGAATGCTGAATGTTGTTCAGTTAATAAAATGAAAACTTTAATTGTGATCATTAAAATAATTGAATATGAAATATTTAGTGGCCAAGTTTTGCTAATTAATTAATTTATATATGTAAGGCATTCGTTCCAATCAACTGCCGCAGCCAAGGCCACGTCTAGTGTATATATCTATGACTTGGCACTTCTGGGTAAAGATGCGATCAGTCAAATGAAATCCAATAAACGTATAAATAAATATTCCAAATGAAAAAGCGATGGGAAATGTCGTCCAATTTTCTAATACTATTATTTGATGACAACAATACATTTGTAAAAGAAAATCCAGCCATTTCTGTTTTTTTAAAGAAAAAAACCAAGCTGCACCCTTTTTTAAATGTCATCTTTCATTCCGAAAGAGAATAATGAACGGGGCGATGTGCAGATTGTAAATCTTAAAAAATGATTGAATGATTTTCTTGTGTCATTATGATGAAGAAACAAGTCGAAAAAAAAAAAAAAAAGTCGAAAAAAACCATTTGTGGAAGGCATCCGATGAGTGTCAACCCGGCCAGATCAGCAAGTGCATCAAGGCAACCACGATTAGCCGGTGCACCAGCCAGCAAAGTGATTCAATGGTTCATAGGTGTAGCTCGCAGCCTCATCGCCCTACCCTCCACATCCTAAAGAGTGTACAGGCTGTTATTTATATAGGGCAGATAAGACCTGTGTTTCTCTTCGACGGTAACTGTAAATTGAATTGAAGCTGCGATTTTTGAAGTTGTATATACTCGCGCGGGCAAATACAGATGTGTTAAACACGATAAGAACACAAATTCTACCTTTATTCGTTAATACAGTCGGTATTTCCCACAATGATTCTGCTTTGCTATTGGCCACGTCACGATCAGTAAGCGCTGCTATTGGTGGTCACGATTATTAAGTACGAAAATGAAAATTCTGTCAGTAATTCCTCACCCTCATGTTGTTCCAACCCCTTCGTTCATCTTCGGAACACAAATTAAGATATTTTTGATTAAATGACTAAATTGGACTATATTAAGGATGTGTTTAATGAACTTTTCTGGGCCAGCAAGTTTCAAACCCTTAGAAGCCTGAAGAAGTCTCGTTCCGAACACATCGCGATATTTGGCATCAGTTCACGTGTGTCAGATGTTGGTAAGTAGTAAATACGCTGTCCGAATAATGTGTGATATATAATGTATTTTCTGTTTGTCGATATTAATCAGATTAGCTCACGTTCAGTCACGGCATTATATCTGTCATCTCCACTGAGGCTTTGCGTTTTATTGCTTTCTAATTCAAAACAGGGTGATTAAGTTACACTGCCTGTGAGCATAGGCCTAAAGACCTTAAATCAGTTAATCATATTCATATCAGATTAAAAGTAGTACAATTAGTTCCAAAGTTGTATTTGTAGTAGAAGCACAGTACAAACAACACTTACCATGCTTTTACCACATTAAGATTAGTTTTACTGTGGTAAGTGTAGTAAAAAGACAGTAATCACAAAACTTACCATGCTTTTACCACACTGTATTGGGAGTTTTAATGTGATACTTATTGTAAATGCACATTAACCACAACGCTTACCATGCTTTTACCACAGGAATGATGTAAAACAACATAATGATATTTTATTTTCTCTTTTTTCAGCTGAAAAGACCAAAAGGACCTTTCGGACTATTATTGTTTGAGGACAAGTAAACGGAGGAGACCGACAGCTGCAAAGGCAAATATTCGCAATGGTATATACATGTGTTGGTTCGAACCCTAAATCAAACATTTTATCAAGCATTTGTTGTTTCTTAAACCTTTTCTCGCAAAACCCATAGCCCAATCAGTACGAAGATAGTCTGAAAGTCTTAATAATTCACAAGATTTAACAAGTTGTCAAATTCGTATACGATACTCGTACATATTTGTATACTCGTACACACACTGTCAGAAAGTTGATATTAATTGCATTGTATTGATTACAATTAGTGATGCACCGATGTGAAAATTGAGGCCGATACCGATAACCGATATTAATATTGCTGTTATGGCCGATACCGATATTTGCCGATGTCGATATCTCTGTATAGAAAACAAATTTTAATGATTATCAAATAAAGAGCTATTTTCCAAAACACTTTTTTTTTACTTTAGAAATGACTGATATTGGGCACCTTTACCTGTGTGCAAAATATGTCACATACGACACACATGCATTATACTGCATTGCATATACAGTAATGTGTGCTGGTCAACTTGTCTAAAATTAAGAAACCCTTAGAAAACAGTAAAAAAAAACCACACAAAAAACAGGAACATTGTGTAAAATTAAGATAGGCTACTTTATTTATTATTCCAATATCCAAATATCGAGGGCTTGGAACCAGAGGGGCGTAAGTGGCATTTGACAAACTTTACAGGAGAGCCAAAACAAAATTTTGACCACACTTCAATCAACTGTATTTATTAACCTTCAACCACAACATTGCAACCACATACATACTTATATGAGTAAGTTCTTAAGTGAACATATTATGGAATATTAACACGATGAACATATTCTAAAACCTTGCAAAATCTTGAAAATATGGCAAAAACATCAAATACGCCTTTTTGGCACCAAACATTTCCAATTCGTCTAAAGAAAAATAGGGCGTATCTGCTGATCAATGCAGAAATGATTGGTCAAAACATTGGTTAAAAACACTCTAACTTCATAACTTTTCATTTGATTTAAAATACTGCATACATAGTCATTTCATCATTTCAAACTGTTTAACATTTCATTTCTAACCGTTTAATTTCAATTCTCATTTATGAGTTCACATTCATGTCAAACAGTTTAACATTTAATTTCAAACAGTTTAATTTCTCTTGTTTATTACACATTTCACTTTTTAGTTCACTTTAGTTGAACTAAAAAGTTCACTCACTGCCCACTGTCAGAGTGTTATAGAACTCTGCATAACAGTGAGGAATACTCCCATTGGTGCACAGGGTGAGTAGGTCTTTTTTCTTTAAGGCACTGATCACTGGAGGATTTTCATACAATGAGCTGGGGTGTGTGGTTCTGGTGCCTCTTGTTGCCTGTTGTGCCACCGTCAGTTTTCGGAAGGTTGGGGCGGTGAAATCATACTTGAAGAAGATTGTTTTTGGTTCATCTTTCGTGTAGCGGAACCATTTAATCTTCTGCCAATGAACTGATTGTCCCTCCTCATCTTTTGTTCTGTTTTTGAGTATGTGGTTGGAGAGGGACTTGAAGTCCAGAAAGTCCTTGTGTTCAAGTTCATGTACACTGTATGGGTCGTTCCTTCTTGCCATTCTCACAAGTGTGTAGTAGCCATCAGTAAATAGAAGTATGGGAGTAAATAGAAATGGGAGTAAATAGAAACTTTTCTTCTTGCAGTTTCCACTGCAGCATGCACACTATCACACTCCATGTCTAGTAGCCATCCATGATGGCTACTACACACTTGTGAGAATGGAAAGAAAGAACGACCCATAGTGTACATGAACTTGGACACAAGGACTTTCTGTACTTCAAGTCCCTCTCCAACCACATACTCAAAAACAGAACAAAAGATGAGGAGGGACAATCAGTTCATTGGCAGAAGATTAAATGGTTCCGCTACACGAAAGATGAACCAAAAACAATCTTCTTCAAGTATGATTTCACCGCCCCAACCTTCCGAAAACTGACGGTGGCACAACAGGCAACAAGAGGCACCAGAGGCACCAGAACCACACACCCCAGCTCATTGTATGAAAATCCTCCAGTGATCAGTGCCTTAAAGAAAAAAGACCTACTCACCCTGTGCACCAATGGGAGTATTCCTCACTGTTATGCAGAGTTCTATAACACTCTGACAGTGGGCAGTGAGTGAACTTTTTAGTTCAACTAAAGTGAACTAAAAAGTGAAATGTGTAATAAACAAGAGAAATTAAACTGTGTGAACTTAAATGTTAAACTGTTTGAAATTAAATGTTAAACTGTTTGACATGAATGTGAACTCATAAATGAGAATTGAAATTAAACGGTTAGAAATGATCAAATTAAATGACTATGTATACAGTATTTTAAATAAAATGAAAAGTTATGAAGTTAGAGTGTTTTTAACCAATGTTTTGACCAATCATTTCTGCATTGATCAGCAGATACGCCCTATTTTTCTTTAGAGGAATTGGAAATGTTTGGTGCCAAAAAGGCGTATTTGATGTTTTTGCCATATTTTCAAGATTTTGCAAGGTTTTAGAATATGTTCATCGTGTTAATATTCCATAATATGTTCACTTAAGAACTTACTCATATAAGTATGTATGTGGTTGCAATGTTGTGGTTGAAGGTTAATAAATACAGTTGATTGAAGCGTGGTCAAAATTTTGTTTTGGCTCTCCTGTAAAGTTTGTCAAATGCCACTTGCGCCCCTCTGGTTCCAAACAATGTGTAGGCCATACATGTATTTTTTAGAGCCAGAAGGGCGTAAGTGGACATACGCCCCTCTGGCTCCAAACAATGCTCAAACTTTTGTGTTAGGTCTTTGTTGTTTTGTTGCTTTATTCAATACAAGTTGATTTCTGATGCGTCTTTTTGGCACAACTAGATAGAGCTCATCAAGACCTTTAATTTGATATATAGAACTCATTTTCGCCCAAAATGCCACTTACGCCCCTCTGGTTCCAAGCCCTCGATATGATACTAAAAAATACCACAGGGAAAAGGGCTTCTATTTGTGACGTGCTGTCTTTGCGTTTGAACATTGCACATTTTAAACAGGACACTCATTAACTGAATAAATGTTAGCCAATACAAACATATTTATAGAAAACAGTTGACAATGAATAGACAGGAGTCCAATAATAGCATAACGAATCATTCTTAAAATAATAACAAGTAGCCTAGGCTATAAGACCAATCCGACATGGGCTGTGTTAACAGTAAAACGTCCGTCATTTAACGAATTTTAAAAACACGGATGGATAATACAAAATACTTTCTGATATTTTGACAGAAAAAAAACAAGCAAGAACAAAATTTAAACTTAGCCCGTCAATTTTTCATTTTACAATTATCTTCTCTCTCTGTGTGTGCACGCGTCCGTGTTTGTGAGAGAGAGAGCTCGCGCAGCACTGATACAACGGTAGCCTACTTTTTAATCCACAAGTAACGAACGCGCTAGTTTTCATACAAAATAAATATGTAACATAATTAGGTAGGCTACTTTAGTTATTATTAATACAATAACGTAACACATGAAGGCTATACGTTTCTCAACACTGAGAATGAATCAATAAACGCCTGTTTCTCCACTCGCGCTTATCAGTAATCCACAAATCACACGTGCTGTCACTTTTGAGAAAAATCTAATTCGAACGGGTATCAAATATCAAGCAATATATTCAAATATCTACGAGTCAAAAAACGATCAGTCAAAAATGTGTCATGAAGAGGAAAAAAACATAAGTCGCACTGGACTGCGTTAACAATGTTACGGACGGGACAGTTGACTTGAGCGCTCTGAAAGCGCCACTAAGACTGCTTTAAAACTTTCACAGAGACCTCAAACAGAAAGCACAAAAAGCCTGTCTTTAAATTTAATTTCGTTTTGTATTAATTGTATCTTAATTTTGATAAATGTTTCATCAACCAATTGCCTGGATTGAATTAAATAAGAAGTAAATATAGTAGAAAATATTTAATCAGGACACGGAGGCGAGGGCGCGTGAACCTGGAGCGCGTCTCATCAATGAACCGAAATCTACCTGCCTCACAGACCGGAGACATATATAGAAAGCTTGAAATGTCTATTTTTAAACAGAACAATTCAAAACGAAAGAAAACAGACTGTTCTCTGCTTATGTCATCTGTATGAAATGTGTATTTATCTCAGGCACATTCACTACTGCTAAGATCGAGTCAGCATCGTCAACTTCATCTTCAACTTCACACGTCAAATGTCGGCCTGTTCACATCGGCCATATTTTGACATCGGAACGATACCGATGTGTAAAAAAATGACCATATCGGCCGATATTATATCGGCGGCCGATATATCGTGCACCACTAATTACAATTATTACAAATTGGTCCCCGTCTGTTTATGTTCCAGTGATACATGACGTCTCTCCACACCTCATAACCTACCTCTGTTTGCAGGGGTGGAAAAGCTTATCTTACTTGTCACATGACATCAGATACTCGATTATTTTGTCATAATCAGACCAGTTACACTGCTGATAACTGTCCCGTTTGCATGTAAATCATTTTCACATGATTATTGCTTGCTATTAAAGACGTACTTTTATTCATAGAAATGCCCCCACATATCAGTGAACTTATAATATAAAAATGCTTTTAAAATTTAATTATTCAACACTCTTTACAGAAAAAAATATCCTACAGTTATACATAAACTGACTATTTGCAAGTAATGTATTAAAATTACCTTCCTTTCCGTCTTGCAGGATTACTTGGTCCTTTTTTTTTTTTTAAAGCTCTACAATATCAAACTCAACAGCTCTTTTAAGAGCCAACCCTCACAAGAGCTACTAGTGAGTCGCAGCGAATCTTGCCGGGATCAGCCCTTCCCAGGTAAAGTTTCTAGAATATTGAAATCGGTATTTACTCATCAAATGCTCTCTCCTGAATCGCCGCCGCTAGAGTTCTTACGAGATCAAGAAAATATGATCATATAACAGCGATTTTATCATCACTGCATTGGTTACCTATAAAGTTCCGTATTAATTATAAGGTATTGCTACTGACTTATAAAGCTCTAAACGGCTTAGCTCCAGTCTATTTAACGGATCTTCTATCGCCCCTATAATCCATCGCGCTCTTTAAGATCACTAAATTCAAGGCTTTTGGTCATACCTAGGATATCCAGAACCACCAAAGGAGGGAGAGCATTTTCACATTTGGCTCCAAAACTCTGGAATAGTCTTCCTGATACTGTTCGTTGCTCAGACTCGCTCTCCCAGTTTAAAACTAGATTAAAGTCGCATCTCTTCAGCCAGGCATTCATATAATCCTACAGTTCAAACTACAATCCGGCCTGTAGCTCATAAATGCCAGAGGAGAACTGGCCCCCGACTGAGCCTGGGTTCTCCCAAGGTTTTTTTTCTCCATTAGGTCACCTGATGGAGTTTTAGGACACCATTAGGTCACTTGATGGAGTTTTTCGGTTCCTTGCCACTGTTGCCTTTGCCTTGCTCAGTTGGGGATATTTTGGGGATATTTAATTTAATTTTATCAATCAATAAATTCCTCTTGAAACAAACATTGTTGTATTATTTTAATTTAATACTGTGAAGCTGCTTTGATACAATCTGTATTGTGAAAAGCGCTATACAAATAATAACTTATTTATAACTGTCTTAATTTATGTTTCAAGAACAATAGTAATTGCACATAGAGTAAGTCGAGACTTTCTTGTTTTACAGCAGAGAAGGAAGACCAGTCCTTATATCAACGCAAGCTAATCGAATAAGTCCTTTGTTTCGGGTGAGGAAGGAACATCTGGTGCCCAAAGAAGACAGAAAGCTGCACGAGTCCATTGGTATGTCTTGTATTGAAACAATGCTGTAATATGTAGTACATAATTTGATGTTGACAATTTTACATTGTACAGGTTATCACTTGGTTTTTGACCAAGTGAAGCTCTTGAAACAAGTGACAGGAGAGTATGTAACTTGTCTGGAAAGTATCAGAGTCGCATTTGGCACGCGTGCCTTAGGTTGCCGACCCCTGGTCTAGCCTATAGTCTATGGTACCAATCACGTTAGTGAAGCCTGAGTAACATATACTGTAATCGGCATGGTCATGAATGCATGATCTTCATAAAAAATTATGATAGCCTAAAAAAAAACTGCTTAAAAAAAAAACTGCTTTACAACATTGGGTCTTAAAGGTGCTGTATGTAGTATCACATTAAAATGATCCACTTTTCGGGTTTTGCTATTACCTCTGAAAGCAAGTATTCTTATGTTTATGTGAAGGTGCCGGGTCGGATTTACCGCGAAATCCAGTGACGTCACCTGCATGCGCGGAGCGCTCCCGAGCCTCTCGCCTCGTCTAGCCTATTGATTTTGCACTCAACAGCGACGACACTGCAACTTATGACATGGACTTATGACTTATGCAACTTATGACATGTCTGATAACACTAAGAAACGACCTGCTCCCAGCACAACACAGACTCCAACACAAACTCCACTTATTGATAAAAAAAACCAATAAAACGTTTTTTTCTTTCTGCTGAAGCTCGTATTAAAGGCCAGACGTGAATCGGATGAACTTCGGGTGAAAAAACACGGATCAACATCGGCAGGGCGTTTGAATCATGGAGAGACCTTATCTACAAACCTAGAATGTATACATTTCCTGAAGAAAATGTGAAGTAGTGCTTGCAGTGGCAAAATTCGGCACGGTTGATAGGGTTCCATTCTTATCATGGGACGAGCATGGAGCATTAGTTCAACGTCAAGCTGATAAAAGTAGCCTATTATTGTAACGTTGCAGTGGGAGTTTACCTGAGTTTCTAGCATGTTGTGGGATGCTCTCTCTGGTGTGTTGCGTGACGCGTCTCAGTCTGGCCGGTATTCCACAGTGCTCGCTCATAAATTCGAGCACGCGCAAGAGCACGCGCTTGTCAACTTATTGGTTGCAATCTGAAACATCACCGCTAGAGGCCGCTGAAAACTACATACAGCTCCTTTAAGTGGCTTGGAAATGCCACAAAAAAACCTAAAACAGTTTTTTTAAACCTAAAAGCGCCAGGTAAACTCCGAATGACACGACAGACAGCACTTTCCATCAAGTTCTCCGCATCTCCAATAGTGTAAAGGAAAGAGCCACTCGCAAATAATCTTAAAGCTGCCGTCGGCAACATTTTTTTGATCATATTCAGTGTAATCGACACTATAATCCGACAGAACAACATAAATAAGGTGGTTTTAGAAAAAAACCCGAGCTTCTAACTCCACCTGGAGCGTGTTATTTGTTTTCCAAAAATCCAGCGCTCCCGCTTCATCAGGTCCAATCAGCGCAGGGGGGTGTGAGATCTGACTGTCAATCACAGGTCGTGCACACGCCACAGATCCCCCTCACTCGCACATGTTAATATCACATGCACACGCCACGCCTGAAGTTCGCCTGGAGATTGCATGAAGCGTGATGGCGTAGAGAAAATCTACTAACAAGCTTCCAATTCCTCGGTTATTGCTATCTATGGCTAGATTAGCCAGGGCAGCCTACCTCCGAGTCCATGGTGTTGATAGATGCTGAAGAGACGGACGCGTTCACAGAAAATCAGGTACACACGCACAGTGACGCACTGACGAGCACGACCTCGATGGGAGGGTGCTCGCTGGTAGTGGGGAGGGGCATGAGAGTTGTAAACATTCAAAATTTTGGCTAATCGACCCAATCTGCCAGACTTGCCGACGGCAGCTTTAAGGCAATGCAAACAGTTTGTGCTGTTGTTAAAGCCCGACTCCGACAAGTCGAAAATAAGTGTGCGTTTCCAACAAATGAATCATGTAAACGACAATCTCACCAGTCACGAGAAAAAATATATATCTCAGAAAGTGCACTATTGTAACGCAAAATCTCAGTTCTTCGTACCTCAGGGCCCGTTCTTCGTACGTCGCTAACTCAGTTAGCTGGATTTGATTATTGGCGATTTGGCATGATCTGGGATTGTTTGGTTCTTCGACGCTCATCCTGGACTTGCTGTCATAGCAACAGGTGCGCAAGCTTATTTCATGTTAACAGGATTAGATCCCGGCTTCATAAGCGCTGGACTTCCCGTATCAGCTCCGCTTATGAAGCCGCAGTCTAATCCTGTTAACATGAAATAAGCCTGCTCCCGAGCAGGTTTAAGCTTGCGCACCTGGGGCCCGTTCTTCGTACGTCGCTAACTCAGTTAGCTGGATTTGATTATTGGCGATTTGGCATGATCTGGGATTGTTTGGTTCTTCGACGCTCCTCCTGGACTTGCTGTCATAGCAACAGGTGCGCAAGCTTATTTCATGTTAACAGGATTAGATCCCGGCTTCATAAGCGGAGCTGATACTGTACCAGCCATTTGGATTATAGACATACTTAATTTAATGCAGCAACAAATTATTTACAGTGTAGCAAGATGATTTAAAACTCATTTACCTGTAATTAAGGTGTTGCTGTTACTGGTCCCTGGCTTTAGGTCTAAAGGCCTATTTATACTTCTGCGTCGAACTTACGCCGTAGCTACGTCGTAGGCTGTGCTTAGCGCGCGTACCCTTTGGCGTACCCTGATGCGCACCTCTCCAAAAATGTAACAACGCGTCAATTCTACGCGGACGCAAGCGCTGTGATTGGTCTGCTAGAACCCCTCCCTCGGGTTTCACATGGTCCCTCTGCATGAGTAATTGCGCGTCAACGCGGACAACGACGCAGAAGTATAAATTAAAACCAACGCGTTGCCTACAGCGTAGAGGCTCCGGCGTAGGTCCGACGCAGAAGTATAAATAGGCCTTAAGGAAGAGCTGCCCCCAGGAATGCCCTCCACAATGGGTCGGTTCTCATTTAGCCCAAGGGCCAGCTCTTCTGCCGGGGTATAACGTGGGGGTGCAGGACCACCACCTGTTTTTTTCTGCTCCGCCTTTTCCTTGGTTGCAGATAACCATAAACAGACAAACAGACACATCATTTAAAATGTCTTTGCTAAAAGAGACTAATCAGTAGAAGTAGAAAAGATTACCAGTTTGAAGAATATTCTTGTACTTCACTTTTACTTGTTCCCATGTTCTAGTGGGTCCTGAGGTGGCTCTGACATTAAGCAATTATGAAATTATTAAAATACAAGAATATATACTGTAATAAGTGATATAACCATAACATGGAACACTTACGCATTTAATTTGTCTGTTACTTTTTGCCAGCCCTCTCGAGTCCTGGCTTTTGCACACTTTGATTCCCAGTGTTCCCTGGCGTTTTAATTATATTTTTCAAACTCTGCATACCCTTCCAGTAAAAATTCCTGCTCTGCTGCGTTGAAAAACTGAGCGCGCTCTTTGGCCATGGTGAGCAGCCAATAGCAGCGTTGCTGATCAATGTTTCTACTATCGATACATATCCCCTTTTAAACCAGAGCGTGAACGCGCAATTATCTCACTAACTCAATCCAGCTATACTAATCATATCCGGCAGGTGTGTTCGAAGAACCAAATTAGTCAGATCATGATTAGCACGATGATATCATCTTGGATGTCTCGTTTGATCTCAGATGTTTTAAGCAACGTACGAAGAACGGGCCCCAGTTGCTATGACAGCAAGTCCAGGATGAGCGTCGAAGACCCAAACAATCAAATCCAGCTAACTGAGTTCTTCGACGCTCATCCTGGACTTGCTGTCATAGCAACTGGGGCCCGTTCTTCGTACGTTGCTTGAAACATCCAAGATCAAATTATGAGACATCCAAGGTGATATCATCGGCCTAATCATGATCTGACTAATTCGTTTCTTCGAACACACCTGCCAGTTATGATTAGTAGAGCTGGATTGAGTTATCTGAGATAACTGCGCGTTCATGCGCTGGTTTAAAAGGGGATATGTATCGATAGTAGAAACATTGATCAGCAACGCTGCTATTGGCTGCTCACCATGGCCAAAGAGCGCGCACAGTTTTTCTCCGCAGCAGAGCAAGAGTTATTGAAGGTTATGCAGAATATGAAACCTTAATTAAAACGCCAGGGAACCAGGAGAGAGGGCTGGCAAAAAGTAGCAGACAAATGAAATGCGTAAGTGTTCCATGTTATGGTTATATCACTTATTACAGTGTATATTCTTGTATTTTAATCATTTCATAATTGCTTAATGTCAGAGCCACCTCAGGACCCACTAGAACAGTGTTCTTCAACCCTGCTCCTGGAGGACCCCCAACACTGCACGTTTTCTTTGTCTCCCTAATCAAACACACCTGATTCAACTCATCAGCTCATTAACCCATGTGATAATGAGTTGATGAATTGAATCCGGTGTGTTTGATTAGGGAGACAAAGAAAACCAGCAGTGTTGGGGGTCCTCCGGGAGCAGGGTTGAAGAACACTGCACTAGAACATGGGAACAAGTAAAAGGGAAGTACAAGAATATTCTTCAAAATGGTAATCTTTTCTACTTCTACTGTTCTTTGTCTCTTTTACAAAAGAAAAGCACCGTTAAATGTGTTTGTCTGTTTATAACAGCAACCAAGAAAAAGGCTGAGCTGAAAAAAAACAAACAGGTGGTGGTCCTGCTCCCTCACATTATACCACATTATACCCCAGCAGTAGAGCTGGCCCTGGGGTTAAATGTGAACCGACCCATTGTGGAGGGCATCCCTGGGGGCAGCTCTTCCTCAGACCAACAGCCAGGAACCAGTAGCAGCAACACCTTCATTACTGGTAAATGAGCTTTAAATGATCTTGCTACACTGTAAAATATATCTTTTTTTTTTGCCGCATTAAATTAAGTAGGCCTATATAATCCAAATGGCTGGTACAGTAATTTCAGCTGTTAAATATTGAGTAGTGATCAATTGCTTTGACTTGTGAAGGTGAAAACTGCTGAACTTAATGTAAGAATATTTTGCCATGAGTTACTGATCACATTTGTTCATATAGTGTAGTTCATTGTAATGCCATTGTGTTTCCTCTTTTGTGCAGTTTTACATAATACACCAACACTTGTACCTGTTCCCAAGAAAGTAGTGGCTGAAATATGTGCAGTAAGTGGACTTTTTCTAACTTTACATCAAAAGGGAAGAAAGTGCAACACTTTGTAATGCCCATTTGTTTCCATTGCACAGGACAGTGAAGAAACCCTCTCAGATGACTGTCCTTTGGAGGAAGTACTTGTAAGTGCATAAATAACTTTACTTCATTTATAGTAACTTGTGTACATATTATTTCTGACTGCAATATGAGTTGCAGGAGGAAAGGCCTACTGCACAAAGTGATACAGAGGTGGGCAGTGTAGTAACCTACTTGTACTTTTTATTTTTGTTGCATGAGGCTTGTGTTGACAGTTCTTTTTTATTTTTTTATTCTTTTTATCCAAACATGGCACAGGGTGATATCCGTATATAAACGGAATCTACAACAGAAAATTTAGTATTTTGACCTGAAAAAACAGAAAAATGAAGGGGAGAAATAGAACTTGACACCTTAAAGAAGAAAAAACTGGCACTAGAGATTGAGTTGCTTCAAAAGGAACTTCAGAGTAAGTGCTAAATACACTATTTCACACAGAGTACTATTGCTGACCTTGGATAACAATATATCTTATTGCAGGCAAAAGATGACCATCATTGGCTTTTCTTGACAAAGAATAATTGAAATAAAACTCAAGGAACTAAGCATGTTGTCTTGTCTTCTATTCATTTAATGAAGGTTTTTGTTTTAAAAAAAAAAAAAAAAAATGGTGTTCCACAATTCTGTCCCGTGCAGCTCTGCCACTAGGTTGGTCCAAGTGCACTGGCTGGAGGTCATCATCAGGCTGCACCTCCACCACAGGGGTCCTCTCCTTTCTGATGGTGGCACTATTGTGGAGTATGGCACATGCAACAATAATGTCACAGGCCCTGTCAGGTGCAACCCTCAGACACTGAAATCTTTCCTTTAGTTGCCCAAAGGTCATTTCAATGCGTGCCCTTGTCCTGGCTAGAGCTGCATTGAAACGGGTTTGTGGTCCGGGGTTTGGGTCAGGGAATGGCGTCATGAAATACTGCCTGCAGGTATAGCCCCTGTCACCAAGCAGGATCCCGTCGTAAGCACCTGGAAAAATGCAGTTTTGTTAGGCTCAGAATAAATGTATGTAATACAGTGAGCTTGATATTAAATATTTCCTTACCACGTTCAAATAATGTGCATAAATGTGACTCTCTGAAAATCCTGGAGTCATGCACAGAACCAGGCCATTTTGCTTCCACATTTGTGATGTAGGACATGGAGTCACACACCATCTAAGATATTTTTAATCAGTCAACTGCATACTTTTTGATTACATTACTTTTTGTATTATTTGATATATTCTGGACTCGCTTCTCCAAGGTAAATGGTGAATTGTTTGATGTCAGGCTGCATGCTCAGAAAGCGGCAGTGGATTGTGCAGCGTGAGACCACCTTCAGCGACAGGTTCTTGTCGTAAAAACGGACAAGACATGGCTGCGAAAGACTTCCCGTATCACCTCCGCTTATAAAGCCGGGATCTAATCCTGTTAACATGAAATAAGCCTGCTCCCGAGCAGGTTTAAGCTTGGGCACCTGTTGCTATGACAGCAAGTCCAGGATGAGCGTCGAAGAACCAAACAATCCAAGATCATGCCAAATCTCCAACAATCAAATCCAGCTAACTGAGTTAGCGACGTACGAAGAACGGGCCCCTGGGGCCTGTTTCAGAAAGGAGGTTCAACTGAGTTGGCTTACCCTGAGATGGGAAACTCTGAGTTTTCGGTTACAGAACAGCGGAAATTAGTTAGTTCAATCAACTCTGAGTTGACTGACTCTGAGTTAAGCGCGTGCACCACCACTATAAAAAGCCATTATCAATGGAGTGCAGATATTATGAGTCACCATGGTAACAGCGCCAGACAAAAAGAGGTCTGCATATTTCTCACCAGCTTCTGCAAGCGTAAGAAGACATATTATTATTTTTTAAATATCGGCTGCAGCAGCGAAGGACAACTAGAGTTAGCTAGGGAGAAAATAGTTGCTCGAGTCAATGCGTATGTTTACATTTTAATTAGTTATACAGTGTTGGGTGTAATTAATTACCAAGTCATCTAAATACTGTCATTTAATTAAAGGGAT
The DNA here is from genome assembly GCF_965113295.1 of Leuciscus leuciscus. NCBI lineage: Eukaryota > Metazoa > Chordata > Actinopteri > Cypriniformes > Leuciscidae > Leuciscus > Leuciscus leuciscus. The sequence goes on from NW_028118562.1 coordinate 62,039, forward strand.
TACTCTTAATTCTTCTGTAATTTGAAGTAAAATCTGATGTAATTGCATTAGACTATAGAACAATTCTGTATATTTAACATACATTTTTAAAAGGTATATTTTTTATGTAACCTTCTCCCTCTACACACTTTGGTCAATTCAAGAATAATCCATGCAATTGTATATTGTTTATTTGAAAGCATTAAAAGTGCAGTTTCTTGTCTCTCCTTGTATTGTTCAAGTGGTTGAGGTTGATATGGGATTTATTAATAAGTAGACCAATACTTTCTAAAGATAGTCATTATTACATGAATCTAATTACACGGTTGAAGATGTCATTTGTAGTTAGTAATTAATAACTATTTTAGAGTAACTTACCCAACTGTTATAATATCAGAGGTGAAACTGGAAGAACAGTATGTTATTCAACCTAATTTTAATTTTCATGGGTGCAATCCTGCAGGTATTAAAAGAACATGGCAGCAGCTGAAAATTAAATATAAGAACATAATTCAATCAGGTAAGGTTTGAGCATATCATGGGTGTAGGCTACCTGAATTTACAAATATTTGACATATTAAATAACTAAATAGCATCCCAGTGTCTAGCAGTGCAGCAGCATTTTTGGCTGGGGGAATTCCTGGAGGGACTTCAGAGCCAGTCACTCCCGAAGATCCAAGGGCCTTCATAAAATGTAAGAGGTTTACATATGTGTTATTTCTTATATAGGCTATTTTTGATATTTCCATTTATTTTACTTTGGGTTGGGTTTTTTGTTGGTCCCAACAGATTCCGATGGTAATATCTGTCTTTTGGAGCCTCCTGTCCCAACAAAACCTGCAGGCAGTTGTAAGTAGCCTACTCAATACACCAGAAATTATGACAAATAGTGTTATAAAGTGTACTCATCTTCACAGGACGATGGGGATAATGTTATGTGTCACATCAAACAATCTACACATTCAGATTTTTTCACATTTTTATGTGGAGTAGAATCTAAGTTTAAAGCTAAGTATAAATGGGTAGTCTTATCTCTCCCCCCGCCCCCAAAGTGGAAGAACAGCAGGAGGACGGTCCATCAACTTCTGTTGCACAGATGAACAGAGTTCAGTGATTTTCAGTAAATGCCACAGTTTAATTCTGTAGAATTTGTTTAGAACTACATTATGTAACTCTAATCTACTACTGTATATTCAGTTGCCAGTTAAGGAGTTAATAGACTTCATCTTATTTAAAAAATTGAAAAAAAAAAAAAAAAACAGTAAAAATAGCAATATTGTATTTATTAATTAAAGATTAATTTTATTAATAAAAATGTACTGAAAGAATGAATGAGGTGTTTAAACACCACTTCCTCTTTAAAAAAGGGGAGGAGACCGAAAAAAACTCTGGGTTTACCGAAGAAAACCTGCTCCCGGCCAGGTTAGGTTCACAGAGTAAGTTACCATGGTAACTGACTCTGAGTATAAGTTACCTCTCTTTCAGAAACGGGCTTGACTTACTCTGCTTTCTCAGGTTTAACATACCTCCCATCAGGGCCGCGGGAAGTGGGGGTGCTGGGGGTGCTGCAGAATTGTAAATGCAACGCATATATTTGTTCATTAAAATGTATAATTTTTTAGCATTTAGTCATTTATTTGTAATAAACACTTTAAGTGGGCTATTTAAAAATTGTTATTTATATGTTAAATTATCTTTTTAAAACATAAGCGCAGAGTGTTACGTAATATTGTGTGTGTGTGTGTGTGTGTGTGTGTGTGTGTGTGTGTGTGTGTGTGTGTGTGTGTCGAAAGAATTTGCCGCAGCTGCTCAAAAAAAAAAAAAAAAAAAAAAAAATGTCAAAAACCCCACTGTCAGTGTTTTGTAAGGAACAGGCAAATAGGCCTATGTAAAATATAGCAGGAGACATTTTAATTGTTTACTAATAAAACAGTTATTTTTTATGTCAGTGTCGGCTAGACAGATGAAGTTGACGACTCGCGATCTTCGCAGCGCCAGTGAGAAATGCACATTTCATACGAATTACATAAGCAGCGCAGTCTGTTTTCTTTCGTTTTGAATTGTTCTGCTTAAAAGTAGACATTTCAAGCTATCTATATGTCTCAGGTCTGTGAGGCAATAGGCTACCTTATAGGCCTACGCTGAGTTTCATTTATGAGACGAGCTCCAGGTTCGCCAGCGCCTCCGTATCCTGATTATTTATTTTCTAATAGCCTATATTTAGGCTACTTCTTATTAAATCCTGACAATTTGTTGATGAAACATCGATTAAAATTAAGATACAATTAATACAAAACGAAATTAAATTTAAAGACAGGCTTTGTGCTTTCAGTTTGAGGTCTCTGTGAAAGTTTTAAAACATTATTTTAGTGCCGCTTTAGAGCGCTCACGTCCGTAACGGAGAACTGTCTGTAACATTTTTTTTTTTTTTTTTTGTGAAATAAATTTCTAAAAAAATGCGACTTAGTCCAGTGCGACTTAGGCTATAGATGTTTTTTTCTTCCCCGTGGCGCATTTTGTGACTGATATGCGACTCCGGAGCAATGAAAATAAAAGGGACTCCGGAATAAAAGCAGAATCAATAAAAGTAAAAAATGTGATGTGCAGTCAGGTTTGAGTGTGTGCGCGTTTTTTGAGGAGTTTTATAGTCTTGATATTGTTTCTTATTCAAAAGTGGTGACGCGACGCGACTGATTTATTATGAGTGTTGGAAACAGTTCTGCTGTCTAATATATTTGATGAATAAAAGGTTAAAAAGAACTGCATTTATTAAAAAATATATATAATTTCTAATAATATAAATCTTCTTTACTATCACTTTTTTTTAAATCAATTTAACACATCCTTGCTGAATAAAAGTATTGATTTATTTAAAAAAATAAATAAAAAAATACTGACCTCAAATTACTGACCAGTAGTGTATATTGTTGTTACAAAAGATTTCTATTTTTTAAAAAATTGCTTTTTTTAATTTTTTTTTTAATTTTTTTAAAAAAAATTTATTCATCAAAGTATCCTAAAAAAAGTATCACAGGTTATGAAAACATATTAAGCAGCAGAACTGTTTCCAACTTTGATAATGAATCATCATATTAGAATTATTTCTAAAGGATCATGTGATAGACTGGAGTAATGATCCTGAAAATTCAGCTTTGCATCACAGAAATAAATGATCATTTAAACCAATTATTTTAAATTGTAAAAATATATCACAATATTACTTTTTTTTCTGTATTTTTGATCAAATAAATGCAGGCTTGATGAGCAGAGGAAACTTCTTTCAAAAACATTAAAAATACTAATACTTATACTTGCCCTGTAATACATGTATTCTTTGTTTTAGATGTTATTAACTTCAATTCTTATGAATAATAAAAATGTTGTAATGTCTATTTGTTATTTATGGCCTGTACGCCTCATTATTGATCTGAGCTTCTACATCTTGAATTCGAATAACATTCGATAAAACATAATTGCTGGATTATTTTGACTATAATAAATAAGCAGATGAAACATAGTAGGCCTATACACTGTTTATCACAGATTACTTTGGACCAAAGTTACCATATTATAATTAATTATTATATAGTTCTATTCATTCATTTTATTTAAATTAGCACTGGTTAAAATGTATAAAGCATGAACAAGATATGAAACAATATTTATTAATAATACACAGTTTAAATATCACAAATATCAAATTGTATTTTCATTTGCGTCCTATGCTGGCTAATTACGACGTTTAACCTGTTATCATAATGAAATTCATGCATTTATTTATTTGTCATTTAAACTGATGCAAACAGGGAAAGAGAGTAGAAAACACTTATTATCCTGTCGCCCCCTCTAGTGGACAGCATTAAGTATTACGGCCTTCATTGCTCAGATAACTCAAGTCGATGGATTTTTTGGGAAAGTCTGACCAGTTAGAAGCAAGTTAGACCAGTCTGAGGGTCTGAGCTGAGTTTGGTGAAGCATCAAAGTTCTAGGCGGAGTCAATTTCTCATAATAATAATAACAATTAATCCCAAACCTGGTAATTTTGTCAGTATTTAATTTACGTTCACTGATTCTGGCTTCTCTCTTTTCTGTCTCTTTCTTTTCATGTGAACTGAGTAGGCTACACATGCTTAAATTCAAAAAATATAAACTTTATTTCTATTCAAAATTATTTATAGCCCATAGGCTATATGTCACACACGCCTACCTGCCTTTTGATGTAAATAAAAGACTAGAGTGGTAAATGTTACGGACATATTATCATGGTACAGTTCAGCCTATTATTGATTTTTATTTCCACTTCCCTTTTATCCAAAGAGACGGAACTATTTGCACTGTATTTATCAATGGGAAATATGCTAATATAATCTGTCATATACTGTGGCTCACATTAATGGGGTTGCTTGCAAGTCGCAGCAGCACGAATTACGTGACCAGCAACATATTTCTAAATCAAATAGTGTGTGTAGTTAACAGTGAGTGGTGGTTTCAGACATTATTTCATTAAAGGGCATTTGTCAGTGCCGCACTCGTAGCCTACTGACTCTTATTCTGCCTGACAGAAAGAAAAGCTCACAGCTTACTGAAGGCGGAGCGGTTTGACCAATCAGATGAAAGGGGCGTTTCAGCGCCGCCCACGTGTGCAAATGAAATATCGAACCCATAAACCGACTTGTAAACGAAAAATGAAAAATCTAGCCAAAATCTAGCCAAAAAAACGAATAAACGAGCTGGTTTTCATTTCTCCTTATTCCATTCTAAACAGGAAATGAAATGATCAAAAAGTGCACGGACCCTATGACTTAGCACGACGGTGTAATAAGTTTATATACACTAGATGTCGCCTTGGCTACGGCAGTTTGGAATATTCTGGGCTCATCTGATTTTTTTGTACATAGCATAACCTACTTTGTTATGATTTTAGTATCATAATGATTAATAAATGCACGCACAATTATCATGAACTTGATTTGAACAAATGCCTATCAACTTGTGTGTGCAAAATTCAGAATTAAATGAATGTGCAGCAATTTGTACAAATAGAGAGTCTGTAGGCCTATACTGTTGTAGCCATTAAATAAGCGCATTTATTTTCATATTTGTTCAAATGTTATAATGTTATTTTTTTCCCCCATGTATGTTGATTTATGAAAAGTGAACAGCACGAGTAAAAGTGAATTTCGTTTTGTATAAATTGTATCTTAATTTTAATACATTTTTCATCAGCCTGTATTTAATAAATAAGATCAATAAGATTTAATAAATAATAATAAAAAAATGATAATCTTGCATTGCACGTTAACTGGAGCGCATCTCATCCTAACTTAACGAAACTCATTGTATGCCTCACACACACAGACATGAGAAATACATCAAATACACAAAGCTTGAAATGTCTTTAAACGAAATAATTCAAAACGAAAAGAAAAAGGCTACTCTCTGATTATGTAATCCATTATGTGCATTTCTCTCTATAGGCGCGTTCACTATACGGCGATCGTCAACTTCATCTTTGCAGCCGAGTCGACACTGTCAGAAAACACTAGATTATTAATAAAAATCAATGCACGCGTCACCGGATTTCCAAATGCACATCTTGCTTGTTGCACCCACACATATTATGTCGAAATAACGAGATATTATGTTGAAATAACATTATTAATAATAATACATATTTTATAATATTTGATTGAATGCTGAATGTTGTTCAGTTAATAAAATGAAAACTTTAATTGTGATCATTAAAATAATTGAATATGAAATATTTAGTGGCCAAGTTTTGCTAATTAATTAATTTATATATGTAAGGTATTCGTTCCAATCAACTGCCGCAGCCAAGGCCACGTCTAGTGTATATATCTATGACTTGGCACTTCTGGGTAAAGATGCGATCAGTCAAATGAAATCCAATAAACGTATAAATAAATATTCCAAATGAAAAAGCGATGGGAAATGTCGTCCAATTTTCTAATACTATTATTTGATGACAACAATACATTTGTAAAAGAAAATCCAGCCATTTCTGTTTTTTTAAAGAAAAAAACCAAGCTGCACCCTTTTTTAAATGTCATCTTTCATTCCGAAAGAGAATAATGAACGGGGCGATGTGCAGATTGTAAATCTTAAAAAATGATTGAATGATTTTCTTGTGTCATTATGATGAAGAAACAAGTCGGAAAAAAAAAAAAAAAGTCGAAAAAAACCATTTGTGGAAGGCATCCGATGAGTGTCAACCCGGCCAGATCAGCAAGTGCATCAAGGCAACCACGATTAGCCGGTGCACCAGCCAGCAAAGTGATTCAATGGTTCATAGGTGTAGCTCGCAGCCTCATCGCCCTACCCTCCACATCCTAAAGAGTGTACAGGCTGTTATTTATATAGGGCAGATAAGACCTGTGTTTCTCTTCGACGGTAACTGTAAATTGAATTGAAGCTGCGATTTTTGAAGTTGTATATACTCGCGCGGGCAAATACAGATGTGTTAAACACGATAAGAACACAAATTCTACCTTTATTCGTTAATACAGTCGGTATTTCCCACAATGATTCTGCTTTGCTATTGGCCACGTCACGATCAGTAAGCGCTGCTATTGGTGGTCACGATTATTAAGTACGAAAATGAAAATTCTGTCAGTAATTCCTCACCCTCATGTTGTTCCAACCCCTTCGGTCATCTTCGGAACACAAATTAAGATATTTTTGATTAAATGACTAAATTGGACTATATTAAGGATGTGTTTAATGAACTTTTCTGGGCCAGCAAGTTTCAAACCCTTAGAAGCCTGAAGAAGTCTCGTTCCGAACACATCGCGATATTTGGCATCAGTTCATGTGTGTCAGATGTTGGTAAGAAGTAAATACGCTGTCCGAATAATGTGTGATATATAATGTATTTTCTGTTTGTCGATATTAATCAGATTAGCTCACGTTCAGTCACGGCATTATATCTGTCATCTCCACTGAGGCTTTGCGTTTTATTGCTTTCTAATTCAAAACAGGGTGATTAAGTTACACTGCCTGTGAGCATAGGCCTAAAGACCTTAAATCAGTTAATCATATTCATATCAGATTAAAAGTAGTACAATTAGTTCCAAAGTTGTATTTGTAGTAGAAGCACAGTACAAACAACACTTACCATGCTTTTACCACATTAACATTAGTTTTACTGTGGTAAGTGTAGTAAAAAGACAGTAATCACAAAACTTACCATGCTTTTACCACACTGTATTGGGAGTTTTAATGTGATACTTATTGTAAATGCACATTAACCACAACGCTTACCATGCTTTTACCACAGGAATGATGTAAAACAACATAATGATATTTTATTTTCTCTTTTTTCAGCTGAAAAGACCAAAAGGACCTTTCGGACTATTATTGTTTGAGGACAAGTAAACGGAGGAGACCGACAGCTGCAAAGGCAAATATTCGCAATGGTATATACATGTGTTGGTTCGAACCCTAAATCAAACATTTTATCAAGCATTTGTTGTTTCTTAAACCTTTTCTCGCAAAACCCATAGCCCAATCAGTACGAAGATAGTCTGAAAGTCTTAATAATTCACAAGATTTAACAAGTTGTCAAATTCGTATACGATACTCGTACATATTTGTATACTCGTACACACACTGTCAGAAAGTTGATATTAATTGCATTGTATTGATTACAATTAGTGATGCACCGATGTGAAAATTGAGGCCGATACCGATAACCGATATTAATATTGCTGTTATGGCCGATACCGATATTTGCCGATGTCGATATCTCTGTATAGAAAACAAATTTTAATGATTATCAAATAAAGAGCTATTTTCCAAAACACTTTTTTTTTACTTTAGAAATGACTGATATTGGGCACCTTTACCTGTGTGCAAAATATGTCACATACGACACACATGCATTATACTGCATTGCATATACAGTAATGTGTGCTGGTCAACTTGTCTAAAATTAAGAAACCCTTAGAAAACAGTAAAAAAAAACACACAAAAAACAGGAACATTGTGTAAAATTAAGATAGGCTACTTTATTTATTATTCCAATATCCAAATATCGAGGGCTTGGAACCAGAGGGGCGTAAGTGGCATTTGACAAACTTTACAGGAGAGCCAAAACAAAATTTTGACCACACTTCAATCAACTGTATTTATTAACCTTCAACCACAACATTGCAACCACATACATACTTATATGAGTAAGTTCTTAAGTGAACATATTATGGAATATTAACACGATGAACATATTCTAAAACCTTGCAAAATCTTGAAAATATGGCAAAAACATCAAATACGCCTTTTTGGCACCAAACATTTCCAATTCGTCTAAAGAAAAATAGGGCGTATCTGCTGATCAATGCAGAAATGATTGGTCAAAACATTGGTTAAAAACACTCTAACTTCATAACTTTTCATTTGATTTAAAATACTGCATACATAGTCATTTCATCATTTCAAACTGTTTAACATTTCATTTCTAACCGTTTAATTTCAATTCTCATTTATGAGTTCACATTCATGTCAAACAGTTTAACATTTAATTTCAAACAGTTTAATTTCTCTTGTTTATTACACATTTCACTTTTTAGTTCACTTTAGTTGAACTAAAAAGTTCACTCACTGCCCACTGTCAGAGTGTTATAGAACTCTGCATAACAGTGAGGAATACTCCCATTGGTGCACAGGGTGAGTAGGTCTTTTTTCTTTAAGGCACTGATCACTGGAGGATTTTCATACAATGAGCTGGGGTGTGTGGTTCTGGTGCCTCTTGTTGCCTGTTGTGCCACCGTCAGTTTTCGGAAGGTTGGGGCGGTGAAATCATACTTGAAGAAGATTGTTTTTGGTTCATCTTTCGTGTAGCGGAACCATTTAATCTTCTGCCAATGAACTGATTGTCCCTCCTCATCTTTTGTTCTGTTTTTGAGTATGTGGTTGGAGAGGGACTTGAAGTCCAGAAAGTCCTTGTGTTCAAGTTCATGTACACTGTATGGGTCGTTCCTTCTTGCCATTCTCACAAGTGTGTAGTAGCCATCAGTAAATAGAAGTATGGGAGTAAATAGAAATGGGAGTAAATAGAAACTTTTCTTCTTGCAGTTTCCACTGCAGCATGCACACTATCACACTCCATGTCTAGTAGCCATCCATGATGGCTACTACACACTTGTGAGAATGGAAAGAAAGAACGACCCATAGTGTACATGAACTTGGACACAAGGACTTTCTGTACTTCAAGTCCCTCTCCAACCACATACTCAAAAACAGAACAAAAGATGAGGAGGGACAATCAGTTCATTGGCAGAAGATTAAATGGTTCCGCTACACGAAAGATGAACCAAAAACAATCTTCTTCAAGTATGATTTCACCGCCCCAACCTTCCGAAAACTGACGGTGGCACAACAGGCAACAAGAGGCACCAGAGGCACCAGAACCACACACCCCAGCTCATTGTATGAAAATCCTCCAGTGATCAGTGCCTTAAAGAAAAAAGACCTACTCACCCTGTGCACCAATGGGAGTATTCCTCACTGTTATGCAGAGTTCTATAACACTCTGACAGTGGGCAGTGAGTGAACTTTTTAGTTCAACTAAAGTGAACTAAAAAGTGAAATGTGTAATAAACAAGAGAAATTAAACTGTGTGAACTTAAATGTTAAACTGTTTGAAATTAAATGTTAAACTGTTTGACATGAATGTGAACTCATAAATGAGAATTGAAATTAAACGGTTAGAAATGATCAAATTAAATGACTATGTATACAGTATTTTAAATAAAATGAAAAGTTATGAAGTTAGAGTGTTTTTAACCAATGTTTTGACCAATCATTTCTGCATTGATCAGCAGATACGCCCTATTTTTCTTTAGAGGAATTGGAAATGTTTGGTGCCAAAAAGGCGTATTTGATGTTTTTGCCATATTTTCAAGATTTTGCAAGGTTTTAGAATATGTTCATCGTGTTAATATTCCATAATATGTTCACTTAAGAACTTACTCATATAAGTATGTATGTGGTTGCAATGTTGTGGTTGAAGGTTAATAAATACAGTTGATTGAAGCGTGGTCAAAATTTTGTTTTGGCTCTCCTGTAAAGTTTGTCAAATGCCACTTGCGCCCCTCTGGTTCCAAACAATGTGTAGGCCATACATGTATTTTTTAGAGCCAGAAGGGCGTAAGTGGACATACGCCCCTCTGGCTCCAAACAATGCTCAAACTTTTGTGTTAGGTCTTTGTTGTTTTGTTGCTTTATTCAATACAAGTTGATTTCTGATGCGTCTTTTTGGCACAACTAGATAGAGCTCATCAAGACCTTTAATTTGATATATAGAACTCATTTTCGCCCAAAATGCCACTTACGCCCCTCTGGTTCCAAGCCCTCGATATGATACTAAAAAATACCACAGGGAAAAGGGCTTCTATTTGTGACGTGCTGTCTTTGCGTTTGAACATTGCACATTTTAAACAGGACACTCATTAACTGAATAAATGTTAGCCAATACAAACATATTTATAGAAAACAGTTGACAATGAATAGACAGGAGTCCAATAATAGCATAACGAATCATTCTTAAAATAATAACAAGTAGCCTAGGCTATAAGACCAATCCGACATGGGCTGTGTTAACAGTAAAACGTCCGTCATTTAACGAATTTTAAAAACACGGATGGATAATACAAAATACTTTCTGATATTTTGACAGAAAAAAAACAAGCAAGAACAAAATTTAAACTTAGCCCGTCAATTTTTCATTTTACAATTATCTTCTCTCTCTGTGTGTGCACGCGTCCGTGTTTGTGAGAGAGAGAGCTCGCGCAGCACTGATACAACGGTAGCCTACTTTTTAATCCACAAGTAACGAACGCGCTAGTTTTCATACAAAATAAATATGTAACATAATTAGGTAGGCTACTTTAGTTATTATTAATACAATAACGTAACACATGAAGGCTATACGTTTCTCAACACTGAGAATGAATCAATAAACGCCTGTTTCTCCACTCGCGCTTATCAGTAATCCACAAATCACACGTGCTGTCACTTTTGAGAAAAATCTAATTCGAACGGGTATCAAATATCAAGCAATATATTCAAATATCTACGAGTCAAAAAACGATCAGTCAAAAATGTGTCATGAAGAGGAAAAAAACATAAGTCGCACTGGACTGCGTTAACAATGTTACGGACGGGACAGTTGACTTGAGCGCTCTGAAAGCGCCACTAAGACTGCTTTAAAACTTTCACAGAGACCTCAAACAGAAAGCACAAAAAGCCTGTCTTTAAATTTAATTTCGTTTTGTATTAATTGTATCTTAATTTTGATAAATGTTTCATCAACCAATTGCCTGGATTGAATTAAATAAGAAGTAAATATAGTAGAAAATATTTAATCAGGACACGGAGGCGAGGGCGCGTGAACCTGGAGCGCGTCTCATCAATGAACCGAAATCTACCTGCCTCACAGACCGGAGACATATATAGAAAGCTTGAAATGTCTATTTTTAAACAGAACAATTCAAAACGAAAGAAAACAGACTGTTCTCTGCTTATGTCATCTGTATGAAATGTGTATTTATCTCAGGCACATTCACTACTGCTAAGATCGAGTCAGCATCGTCAACTTCATCTTCAACTTCACACGTCAAATGTCGGCCTGTTCACATCGGCCATATTTTGACATCGGAACGATACCGATGTGTAAAAAAATGACCATATCGGCCGATATTATATCGGCGGCCGATATATCGTGCACCACTAATTACAATTATTACAAATTGGTCCCCGTCTGTTTATGTTCCAGTGATACATGACGTCTCTCCACACCTCATAACCTACCTCTGTTTGCAGGGGTGGAAAAGCTTATCTTACTTGTCACATGACATCAGATACTCGATTATTTTGTCATAATCAGACCAGTTACACTGCTGATAACTGTCCCGTTTGCATGTAAATCATTTTCACATGATTATTGCTTGCTATTAAAGACGTACTTTTATTCATAGAAATGCCCCCACATATCAGTGAACTTATAATATAAAAATGCTTTTAAAATTGAATTATTCAACACTCTTTACAGAAAAAAATATCCTACAGTTATACATAAACTGACTATTTGCAAGTAATGTATTAAAATTACCTTCCTTTCCGTCTTGCAGGATTACTTGGTCCTTTTTTTTTTTTTAAAGCTCTACAATATCAAACTCAACAGCTCTTTTAAGAGCCAACCCTCACAAGAGCTACTAGTGAGTCGCAGCGAATCTTGCCGGGATCAGCCCTTCCCAGGTAAAGTTTCTAGAATATTGAAATCGGTATTTACTCATCAAATGCTCTCTCCTGAATCGCCGCCGCTAGAGTTCTTACGAGATCAAGAAAATATGATCATATAACAGCGATTTTATCATCACTGCATTGGTTACCTATAAAGTTCCGTATTAATTATAAGGTATTGCTACTGACTTATAAAGCTCTAAACGGCTTAGCTCCAGTCTATTTAACGGATCTTCTATCGCCCCTATAATCCATCGCGCTCTTTAAGATCACTAAATTCAAGGCTTTTGGTCATACCTAGGATATCCAGAACCACCAAAGGAGGGAGAGCATTTTCACATTTGGCTCCAAAACTCTGGAATAGTCTTCCTGATACTGTTCGTTGCTCAGACTCGCTCTCCCAGTTTAAAACTAGATTAAAGTCGCATCTCTTCAGCCAGGCATTCATATAATCCTACAGTTCAAACTACAATCCGGCCTGTAGCTCATAAATGCCAGAGGAGAACTGGCCCCCGACTGAGCCTGGGTTCTCCCAAGGTTTTTTTTCTCCATTAGGTCACCTGATGGAGTTTTAGGACACCATTAGGTCACTTGATGGAGTTTTTCGGTTCCTTGCCACTGTTGCCTTTGCCTTGCTCAGTTGGGGATATTTTGGGGATATTTAATTTAATTTTATCAATCAATAAATTCCTCTTGAAACAAACATTGTTGTATTATTTTAATTTAATACTGTGAAGCTGCTTTGATACAATCTGTATTGTGAAAAGCGCTATACAAATAATAACTTATTTATAACTGTCTTAATTTATGTTTCAAGAACAATAGTAATTGCACATAGAGTAAGTCGAGACTTTCTTGTTTTACAGCAGAGAAGGAAGACCAGTCCTTATATCAACGCAAGCTAATCGAATAAGTCCTTTGTTTCGGGTGAGGAAGGAACATCTGGTGCCCAAAGAAGACAGAAAGCTGCACGAGTCCATTGGTATGTCTTGTATTGAAACAATGCTGTAATATGTAGTACATAATTTGATGTTGACAATTTTACATTGTACAGGTTATCACTTGGTTTTTGACCAAGTGAAGCTCTTGAAACAAGTGACAGGAGAGTATGTAACTTGTCTGGAAAGTATCAGAGTCGCATTTGGCACGCGTGCCTTAGGTTGCCGACCCCTGGTCTAGCCTATAGTCTATGGTACCAATCACGTTAGTGAAGCCTGAGTAACATATACTGTAATCGGCATGGTCATGAATGCATGATCTTCATAAAAAATTATGATAGCCTAAAAAAAAACTGCTTAAAAAAAAAACTGCTTTACAACATTGGGTCTTAAAGGTGCTGTATGTAGTATCACATTAAAATGATCCACTTTTCGGGTTTTGCTATTACCTCTGAAAGCAAGTATTCTTATGTTTATGTGAAGGTGCCGGGTCGGATTTACCGCGAAATCCAGTGACGTCACCTGCATGCGCGGAGCGCTCCCGAGCCTCTCGCCTCGTCTAGCCTATTGATTTTGCACTCAACAGCGACGACACTGCAACTTATGACATGGACTTATGACTTATGCAACTTATGACATGTCTGATAACACTAAGAAACGACCTGCTCCCAGCACAACACAGACTCCAACACAAACTCCACTTATTGATAAAAAAAACCAATAAAACGTTTTTTTCTTTCTGCTGAAGCTCGTATTAAAGGCCAGACGTGAATCGGATGAACTTCGGGTGAAAAAACACGGATCAACATCGGCAGGGCGTTTGAATCATGGAGAGACCTTATCTACAAACCTAGAATGTATACATTTCCTGAAGAAAATGTGAAGTAGTGCTTGCAGTGGCAAAATTCGGCACGGTTGATAGGGTTCCATTCTTATCATGGTACGAGCATGGAGCATTAGTTCAACGTCAAGCTGATAAAAGTAGCCTATTATTGTAACGTTGCAGTGGGAGTTTACCTGAGTTTCTAGCATGTTGTGGGATGCTCTCTCTGGTGTGTTGCGTGACGCGTCTCAGTCTGGCCGGTATTCCACAGTGCTCGCTCATAAATTCGAGCACGCGCAAGAGCACGCGCTTGTCAACTTATTGGTTGCAATCTGAAACATCACCGCTAGAGGCCGCTGAAAACTACATACAGCTCCTTTAAGTGGCTTGGAAATGCCACAAAAAAACCTAAAACTGTTTTTTAAACCTAAAAGCGCCAGGTAAACTCCGAATGACACGACAGACAGCACTTTCCATCAAGTTCTCCGCATCTCCAATAGTGTAAAGGAAAGAGCCACTCGCAAATAATCTTAAAGCTGCCGTCGGCAACATTTTTTTGATCATATTCAGTGTAATCGACACTATAATCCGACAGAACAACATAAATAAGGTGGTTTTAGAAAAAAACCCGAGCTTCTAACTCCACCTGGAGCGTGTTATTTGTTTTCCAAAAATCCAGCGCTCCCGCTTCATCAGGTCCAATCAGCGCAGGGGGGTGTGAGATCTGACTGTCAATCACAGGTCGTGCACACGCCACAGATCCCCCTCACTCGCACATGTTAATATCACATGCACACGCCACGCCTGAAGTTCGCCTGGAGATTGCATGAAGCGTGATGGCGTAGAGAAAATCTACTAACAAGCTTCCAATTCCTCGGTTATTGCTATCTATGGCTAGATTAGCCAGGGCAGCCTACCTCCGAGTCCATGGTGTTGATAGATGCTGAAGAGACGGACGCGTTCACAGAAAATCAGGTACACACGCACAGTGACGCACTGACGAGCACGACCTCGATGGGAGGGTGCTCGCTGGTAGTGGGGAGGGGCATGAGAGTTGTAAACATTCAAAATTTTGGCTAATCGACCCAATCTGCCAGACTTGCCGACGGCAGCTTTAAGGCAATGCAAACAGTTTGTGCTGTTGTTAAAGCCCGACTCCGACAAGTCGAAAATAAGTGTGCGTTTCCAACAAATGAATCATGTAAACGACAATCTCACCAGTCACGAGAAAAAATATATATCTCAGAAAGTGCACTATTGTAACGCAAAATCTCAGTTCTTCGTACCTCAGGGCCCGTTCTTCGTACGTCGCTAACTCAGTTAGCTGGATTTGATTATTGGCGATTTGGCATGATCTGGGATTGTTTGGTTCTTCGACGCTCATCCTGGACTTGCTGTCATAGCAACAGGTGCGCAAGCTTATTTCATGTTAACAGGATTAGATCCCGGCTTCATAAGCGCTGGACTTCCCGTATCAGCTCCGCTTATGAAGCCGCAGTCTAATCCTGTTAACATGAAATAAGCCTGCTCCCGAGCAGGTTTAAGCTTGCGCACCTGGGGCCCGTTCTTCGTACGTCGCTAACTCAGTTAGCTGGATTTGATTATTGGCGATTTGGCATGATCTGGGATTGTTTGGTTCTTCGACGCTCCTCCTGGACTTGCTGTCATAGCAACAGGTGCGCAAGCTTATTTCATGTTAACAGGATTAGATCCCGGCTTCATAAGCGGAGCTGATACTGTACCAGCCATTTGGATTATAGACATACTTAATTTAATGCAGCAACAAATTATTTACAGTGTAGCAAGATGATTTAAAACTCATTTACCTGTAATTAAGGTGTTGCTGTTACTGGTCCCTGGCTTTAGGTCTAAAGGCCTATTTATACTTCTGCGTCGAACTTACGCCGTAGCTACGTCGTAGGCTGTGCTTAGCGCGCGTACCCTTTGGCGTACCCTGATGCGCACCTCTCCAAAAATGTAACAACGCGTCAATTCTACGCGGACGCAAGCGCTGTGATTGGTCTGCTAGAACCCCTCCCTCGGGTTTCACATGGTCCCTCTGCATGAGTAATTGCGCGTCAACGCGGACAACGACGCAGAAGTATAAATTAAAACCAACGCGTTGCCTACAGCGTAGAGGCTCCGGCGTAGGTCCGACGCAGAAGTATAAATAGGCCTTAAGGAAGAGCTGCCCCCAGGAATGCCCTCCACAATGGGTCGGTTCTCATTTAGCCCAAGGGCCAGCTCTTCTGCCGGGGTATAACGTGGGGGTGCAGGACCACCACCTGTTTTTTTCTGCTCCGCCTTTTCCTTGGTTGCAGATAACCATAAACAGACAAACAGACACATCATTTAAAATGTCTTTGCTAAAAGAGACTAATCAGTAGAAGTAGAAAAGATTACCAGTTTGAAGAATATTCTTGTACTTCACTTTTACTTGTTCCCATGTTCTAGTGGGTCCTGAGGTGGCTCTGACATTAAGCAATTATGAAATTATTAAAATACAAGAATATATACTGTAATAAGTGATATAACCATAACATGGAACACTTACGCATTTAATTTGTCTGTTACTTTTTGCCAGCCCTCTCGAGTCCTGGCTTTTGCACACTTTGATTCCCAGTGTTCCCTGGCGTTTTAATTATATTTTTCAAACTCTGCATACCCTTCCAGTAAAAATTCCTGCTCTGCTGCGTTGAAAAACTGAGCGCGCTCTTTGGCCATGGTGAGCAGCCAATAGCAGCGTTGCTGATCAATGTTTCTACTATCGATACATATCCCCTTTTAAACCAGAGCGTGAACGCGCAATTATCTCACTAACTCAATCCAGCTATACTAATCATATCCGGCAGGTGTGTTCGAAGAACCAAATTAGTCAGATCATGATTAGCACGATGATATCATCTTGGATGTCTCGTTTGATCTCAGATGTTTTAAGCAACGTACGAAGAACGGGCCCCAGTTGCTATGACAGCAAGTCCAGGATGAGCGTCGAAGACCCAAACAATCAAATCCAGCTAACTGAGTTCTTCGACGCTCATCCTGGACTTGCTGTCATAGCAACTGGGGCCCGTTCTTCGTACGTTGCTTGAAACATCCAAGATCAAATTATGAGACATCCAAGGTGATATCATCGGCCTAATCATGATCTGACTAATTTGTTTCTTCGAACACACCTGCCAGTTATGATTAGTAGAGCTGGATTGAGTTATCTGAGATAACTGCGCGTTCATGCGCTGGTTTAAAAGGGGATATGTATCGATAGTAGAAACATTGATCAGCAACGCTGCTATTGGCTGCTCACCATGGCCAAAGAGCGCGCACAGTTTTTCTCCGCAGCAGAGCAAGAGTTATTGAAGGTTATGCAGAATATGAAACCTTAATTAAAACGCCAGGGAACCAGGAGAGAGGGCTGGCAAAAAGTAGCAGACAAATGAAATGCGTAAGTGTTCCATGTTATGGTTATATCACTTATTACAGTGTATATTCTTGTATTTTAATCATTTCATAATTGCTTAATGTCAGAGCCACCTCAGGACCCACTAGAACAGTGTTCTTCAACCCTGCTCCTGGAGGACCCCCAACACTGCACGTTTTCTTTGTCTCCCTAATCAAACACACCTGATTCAACTCATCAGCTCATTAACCCATGTGATAATGAGTTGATGAATTGAATCCGGTGTGTTTGATTAGGGAGACAAAGAAAACCAGCAGTGTTGGGGGTCCTCCGGGAGCAGGGTTGAAGAACACTGCACTAGAACATGGGAACAAGTAAAAGGGAAGTACAAGAATATTCTTCAAAATGGTAATCTTTTCTACTTCTACTGTTCTTTGTCTCTTTTACAAAAGAAAAGCACCGTTAAATGTGTTTGTCTGTTTATAACAGCAACCAAGAAAAAGGCTGAGCTGAAAAAAAACAAACAGGTGGTGGTCCTGCTCCCTCACATTATACCACATTATACCCCAGCAGTAGAGCTGGCCCTGGGGTTAAATGTGAACCGACCCATTGTGGAGGGCATCCCTGGGGGCAGCTCTTCCTCAGACCAACAGCCAGGAACCAGTAGCAGCAACACCTTCATTACTGGTAAATGAGCTTTAAATGATCTTGCTACACTGTAAAATATATCTTTTTTTTTTGCCGCATTAAATTAAGTAGGCCTATATAATCCAAATGGCTGGTACAGTAATTTCAGCTGTTAAATATTGAGTAGTGATCAATTGCTTTGACTTGTGAAGGTGAAAACTGCTGAACTTAATGTAAGAATATTTTGCCATGAGTTACTGATCACATTTGTTCATATAGTGTAGTTCATTGTAATGCCATTGTGTTTCCTCTTTTGTGCAGTTTTACATAATACACCAACACTTGTACCTGTTCCCAAGAAAGTAGTGGCTGAAATATGTGCAGTAAGTGGACTTTTTCTAACTTTACATCAAAAGGGAAGAAAGTGCAACACTTTGTAATGCCCATTTGTTTCCATTGCACAGGACAGTGAAGAAACCCTCTCAGATGACTGTCCTTTGGAGGAAGTACTTGTAAGTGCATAAATAACTTTACTTCATTTATAGTAACTTGTGTACATATTATTTCTGACTGCAATATGAGTTGCAGGAGGAAAGGCCTACTGCACAAAGTGATACAGAGGTGGGCAGTGTAGTAACCTACTTGTACTTTTTATTTTTGTTGCATGAGGCTTGTGTTGACAGTTCTTTTTTATTTTTTTATTCTTTTTATCCAAACATGGCACAGGGTGATATCCGTATATAAACGGAATCTACAACAGAAAATTTAGTATTTTGACCTGAAAAAACAGAAAAATGAAGGGGAGAAATAGAACTTGACACCTTAAAGAAGAAAAAACTGGCACTAGAGATTGAGTTGCTTCAAAAGGAACTTCAGAGTAAGTGCTAAATACACTATTTCACACAGAGTACTATTGCTGACCTTGGATAACAATATATCTTATTGCAGGCAAAAGATGACCATCATTGGCTTTTCTTGACAAAGAATAATTGAAATAAAACTCAAGGAACTAAGCATGTTGTCTTGTCTTCTATTCATTTAATGAAGGTTTTTGTTTAAAAAAAAAAAAAAAAAAATGGTGTTCCACAATTCTGTCCCGTGCAGCTCTGCCATTAGGTTGGTCCAAGTGCACTGGCTGGAGGTCATCATCAGGCTGCACCTCCACCACAGGGGTCCTCTCCTTTCTGATGGTGGCACTATTGTGGAGTATGGCACATGCAACAATAATGTCACAGGCCCTGTCAGGTGCAACCCTCAGACACTGAAATCTTTCCTTTAGTTGCCCAAAGGTCATTTCAATGCGTGCCCTTGTCCTGGCTAGAGCTGCATTGAAACGGGTTTGTGGTCCGGGGTTTGGGTCAGGGAATGGCGTCATGAAATACTGCCTGCAGGTATAGCCCCTGTCACCAAGCAGGATCCCGTCGTAAGCACCTGGAAAAATGCAGTTTTGTTAGGCTCAGAATAAATGTATGTAATACAGTGAGCTTGATATTAAATATTTCCTTACCACGTTCAAATAATGTGCATAAATGTGACTCTCTGAAAATCCTGGAGTCATGCACAGAACCAGGCCATTTTGCTTCCACATTTGTGATGTAGGACATGGAGTCACACACCATCTAAGATATTTTTAATCAGTCAACTGCATACTTTTTGATTACATTACTTTTTGTATTATTTGATATATTCTGGACTCGCTTCTCCAAGGTAAATGGTGAATTGTTTGATGTCAGGCTGCATGCTCAGAAAGCGGCAGTGGATTGTGCAGCGTGAGACCACCTTCAGCGACAGGTTCTTGTCGTAAAAACGGACAAGACATGGCTGCGAAAGACTTCCCGTATCACCTCCGCTTATAAAGCCGGGATCTAATCCTGTTAACATGAAATAAGCCTGCTCCCGAGCAGGTTTAAGCTTGGGCACCTGTTGCTATGACAGCAAGTCCAGGATGAGCGTCGAAGAACCAAACAATCCAAGATCATGCCAAATCTCCAACAATCAAATCCAGCTAACTGAGTTAGCGACGTACGAAGAACGGGCCCCTGGGGCCTGTTTCAGAAAGGAGGTTCAACTGAGTTGGCTTACCCTGAGATGGGAAACTCTGAGTTTTCGGTTACAGAACAGCGGAAATTAGTTAGTTCAATCAACTCTGAGTTGACTGACTCTGAGTTAAGCGCGTGCACCACCACTATAAAAAGCCATTATCAATGGAGTGCAGATATTATGAGTCACCATGGTAACAGCGCCAGACAAAAAGAGGTCTGCATATTTCTCACCAGCTTCTGCAAGCGTAAGAAGACATATTATTATTTTTTAAATATCGGCTGCAGCAGCGAAGGACAACTAGAGTTAGCTAGGGAGAAAATAGTTGCTCGAGTCAATGCGTATGTTTACATTTTAATTAGTTATACAGTGTTGGGTGTAATTAATTACCAAGTCATCTAAATACTGTCATTTAATTAAAGGGATTACTCTTAATTCTTCTGTAATTTGAAGTAAAATCTGATGTAATTGCATTAGACTATAGAACAATTCTGTATATTTAACATACATTTTTAAAAGGTATATTTTTTATGTAACCTTCTCCCTCTACACACTTTGGTCAATTCAAGAATAATCCATGCAATTGTATATTGTTTATTTGAAAGCATTAAAAGTGCAGTTTCTTGTCTCTCCTTGTATTGTTCAAGTGGTTGAGGTTGATATGGGATTTATTAATAAGTAGACCAATACTTTCTAAAGATAGTCATTATTACATGAATCTAATTACACGGTTGAAGATGTCATTTGTAGTTAGTAATTAATAACTATTTTAGAGTAACTTACCCAACTGTTATAATATCAGAGGTGAAACTGGAAGAACAGTATGTTATTCAACCTAATTTTAATTTTCATGGGTGCAATCCTGCAGGTATTAAAAGAACATGGCAGCAGCTGAAAATTAAATATAAGAACATAATTCAATCAGGTAAGGTTTGAGCATATCATGGGTGTAGGCTACCTGAATTTACAAATATTTGACATATTAAATAACTAAATAGCATCCCAGTGTCTAGCAGTGCAGCAGCATTTTTGGCTGGGGGAATTCCTGGAGGGACTTCAGAGCCAGTCACTCCCGAAGATCCAAGGGCCTTCATAAAATGTAAGAGGTTTACATATGTGTTATTTCTTATATAGGCTATTTTTGATATTTCCATTTATTTTACTTTGGGTTGGGTTTTTTGTTGGTCCCAACAGATTCCGATGGTAATATCTGTCTTTTGGAGCCTCCTGTCCCAACAAAACCTGCAGGCAGTTGTAAGTAGCCTACTCAATACACCAGAAATTATGACAAATAGTGTTATAAAGTGTACTCATCTTCACAGGACGATGGGGATAATGTTATGTGTCACATCAAACAATCTACACATTCAGATTTTTTCACATTTTTATGTGGAGTAGAATCTAAGTTTAAAGCTAAGTATAAATGGGTAGTCTTATCTCTCCCCCCGCCCCCAAAGTGGAAGAACAGCAGGAGGACGGTCCATCAACTTCTGTTGCACAGATGAACAGAGTTCAGTGATTTTCAGTAAATGCCACAGTTTAATTCTGTAGAATTTGTTTAGAACTACATTATGTAACTCTAATCTACTACTGTATATTCAGTTGCCAGTTAAGGAGTTAATAGACTTCATCTTATTTAAAAAATTGAAAAAAAAAAAAAAAACAGTAAAAATAGCAATATTGTATTTATTAATTAAAGATTAATTTTATTAATAAAAATGTACTGAAAGAATGAATGAGGTGTTTAAACACCACTTCCTCTTTAAAAAAGGGGAGGAGACCGAAAAAAACTCTGGGTTTACCGAAGAAAACCTGCTCCCGGCCAGGTTAGGTTCACAGAGTAAGTTACCATGGTAACTGACTCTGAGTATAAGTTACCTCTCTTTCAGAAACGGGCTTGACTTACTCTGCTTTCTCAGGTTTAACATACCTCCCATCAGGGCCGCGGGAAGTGGGGGTGCTGCAGAATTGTAAATGCAACGCATATATTTGTTCATTAAAATGTATAATTTTTTAGCATTTAGTCATTTATTTGTAATAAACACTTTAAGTGGGCTATTTAAAAATTGTTATTTATATGTTAAATTATCTTTTTAAAACATAAGCGCAGAGTGTTACGTAATATTGTGTGTGTGTGTGTGTGTGTGTGTGTGTGTGTGTGTGTGTGTGTGTGTGTGTGTGTGTGTGTGTGTGTGTGTGTGTGTGTGTGTGTGTGTGTCGAAAGAATTTGCCGCAGCTGCTCAAAAAAAAAAAAAAAAAAAAAAAAAAAACGTCAAAAACCCCACTGTCAGTGTTTTGTAAGGAACAGGCAAATAGGCCTATGTAAAATATAGCAGGAGACATTTTAATTGTTTACTAATAAAACAGTTATTTTTTATGTCAGTGTCGGCTAGACAGATGAAGTTGACGACTCGCGATCTTCGCAGCGCCAGTGAGAAATGCACATTTCATACGAATTACATAAGCAGCGCAGTCTGTTTTCTTTCGTTTTGAATTGTTCTGCTTAAAAGTAGACATTTCAAGCTATCTATATGTCTCAGGTCTGTGAGGCAATAGGCTACCTTATAGGCCTACGCTGAGTTTCATTTATGAGACGAGCTCCAGGTTCGCCAGCGCCTCCGTATCCTGATTATTTATTTTCTAATAGCCTATATTTAGGCTACTTCTTATTAAATCCTGACAATTTGTTGATGAAACATCGATTAAAATTAAGATACAATTAATACAAAACGAAATTAAATTTAAAGACAGGCTTTGTGCTTTCAGTTTGAGGTCTCTGTGAAAGTTTTAAAACATTATTTTAGTGCCGCTTTAGAGCGCTCACGTCCGTAACGGAGAACTGTCTGTAACATTTTTTTTTTTTTTTTTTGTGAAATAAATTTCTAAAAAAATGCGACTTAGTCCAGTGCGACTTAGGCTATAGATGTTTTTTTCTTCCCCGTGGCGCATTTTGTGACTGATATGCGACTCCGGAGCAATGAAAATAAAAGGGACTCCGGAATAAAAGCAGAATCAATAAAAGTAAAAAATGTGATGTGCAGTCAGGTTTGAGTGTGTGCGCGTTTTTTGAGGAGTTTTATAGTCTTGATATTGTTTCTTATTCAAAAGTGGTGACGCGACGCGACTGATTTATTATGAGTGTTGGAAACAGTTCTGCTGTCTAATATATTTGATGAATAAAAGGTTAAAAAGAACTGCATTTATTAAAAAATATATATAATTTCTAATAATATAAATCTTCTTTACTATCACTTTTTTTAAAATCAATTTAACACATCCTTGCTGAATAAAAGTATTGATTTATTTAAAAAAATAAATAAAAAAATACTGACCTCAAATTACTGACCAGTAGTGTATATTGTTGTTACAAAAGATTTCTATTTTTTAAAAAATTGCTTTTTTCAAATTTTTTTTCAATTTTTTTTTTACATTTTTATTCATCAAAGTATCCTAAAAAAAGTATCACAGGTTATGAAAACATATTAAGCAGCAGAACTGTTTCCAACTTTGATAATGAATCATCATATTAGAATTATTTCTAAAGGATCATGTGATAGACTGGAGTAATGATCCTGAAAATTCAGCTTTGCATCACAGAAATAAATGATCATTTAAACCAATTATTTTAAATTGTAAAAATATATCACAATATTACTTTTTTTTCTGTATTTTTGATCAAATAAATGCAGGCTTGATGAGCAGAGGAAACTTCTTTCAAAAACATTAAAAATACTAATACTTATACTTGCCCTGTAATACATGTATTCTTTGTTTTAGATGTTATTAACTTAAATTCTTATGAATAATAAAAAATGTTGTAATGTCTATTTGTTATTTATGGCCTGTACGCCTCATTATTGATCTGAGCTTCTACATCTTGAATTCGAATAACATTCGATAAAACATAATTGCTGGATTATTTTGACTATAATAAATAAGCAGATGAAACATAGTAGGCCTATACACTGTTTATCACAGATTACTTTGGACCAAAGTTACCATATTATAATTAATTATTATATAGTTCTATTCATTCATTTTATTTAAATTAGCACTGGTTAAAATGTATAAAGCATGAACAAGATATGAAACAATATTTATTAATAATACACAGTTTAAATATCACAAATATCAAATTGTATTTTCATTTGCGTCCTATGCTGGCTAATTACGATGTTTAACCTGTTATCATAATGAAATTCATGCATTTATTTATTTGTCATTTAAACTGATGCAAACAGGGAAAGAGAGTAGAAAACACTTATTATCCTGTCGCCCCCTCTAGTGGACAGCATTAAGTATTACGGCCTTCATTGCTCAGATAACTCAAGTCGATGGATTTTTTGGGAAAGTCTGACCAGTTAGAAGCAAGTTAGACCAGTCTGAGGGTCTGAGCTGAGTTTGGTGAAGCATCAAAGTTCTAGGCGGAGTCAATTTCTCATAATAATAATAACAATTAATCCCAAACCTGGTAATTTTGTCAGTATTTAATTTACGTTCACTGATTCTGGCTTCTCTCTTTTCTGTCTCTTTCTTTTCATGTGAACTGAGTAGGCTACACATGCTTAAATTCAAAAAATATAAACTTTATTTCTATTCAAAATTATTTATAGCCCATAGGCTATATGTCACACACGCCTACCTGCCTTTTGATGTAAATAAAAGACTAGAGTGGTAAATGTTACGGACATATTATCATGGTACAGTTCAGCCTATTATTGATTTTTATTTCCACTTCCCTTTTATCCAAAGAGACGGAACTATTTGCACTGTATTTATCAATGGGAAATATGCTAATATAATCTGTCATATACTGTGGCTCACATTAATGGGGTTGCTTGCAAGTCGCAGCAGCACGAATTACGTGACCAGCAACATATTTCTAAATCAAATAGTGTGTGTAGTTAACAGTGAGTGGTGGTTTCAGACATTATTTCATTAAAGGGCATTTGTCAGTGCCGCACTCGTAGCCTACTGACTCTTATTCTGCCTGACAGAAAGAAAAGCTCACAGCTTACTGAAGGCGGAGCGGTTTGACCAATCAGATGAAAGGGGCGTTTCAGCGCCGCCCACGTGTGCAAATGAAATATCGAACCCATAAACCGACTTGTAAACGAAAAATGAAAAATCTAGCCAAAATCTAGCCAAAAAAACGAATAAACGAGCTGGTTTTCATTTCTCCTTATTCCATTCTAAACAGGAAATGAAATGATCAAAAAGTGCACGGACCCTATGACTTAGCACGACGGTGTAATAAGTTTATATACACTAGATGTCGCCTTGGCTACGGCAGTTTGGAATATTCTGGGCTCATCTGATTTTTTTGTACATAGCATAACCTACTTTGTTATGATTTTAGTATCATAATGATTAATAAATGCACGCACAATTATCATGAACTTGATTTGAACAAATGCCTATCAACTTGTGTGTGCAAAATTCAGAATTAAATGAATGTGCAGCAATTTGTACAAATAGAGAGTCTGTAGGCCTATACTGTTGTAGCCATTAAATAAGCGCATTTATTTTCATATTTGTTCAAATGTTCTAATGTTATTTTTTTCCCCCATGTATGTTGATTTATGAAAAGTGAACAGCACGAGTAAAAGTGAATTTCGTTTTGTATAAATTGTATCTTAATTTTAATACATTTTTCATCAGCCTGTATTTAATAAATAAGATCAATAAGATTTAATAAATAATAATAAAAAAATGATAATCTTGCATTGCACGTTAACTGGAGCGCATCTCATCCTAACTTAACGAAACTCATTGTATGCCTCACACACACAGACATGAGAAATACATCAAATACACAAAGCTTGAAATGTCTTTAAACGAAATAATTCAAAACGAAAAGAAAAAGGCTACTCTCTGATTATGTAATCCATTATGTGCATTTCTCTCTATAGGCGCGTTCACTATACGGCGATCGTCAACTTCATCTTTGCAGCCGAGTCGACACTGTCAGAAAACACTAGATTATTAATAAAAATCAATGCACGCGTCACCGGATTTCCAAATGCACATCTTGCTTGTTGCACCCACACATATTATGTCGAAATAACGAGATATTATGTTGAAATAACATTATTAATAATAATACATATTTTATAATATTTGATTGAATGCTGAATGTTGTTCAGTTAATAAAATGAAAACTTTAATTGTGATCATTAAAATAATTGAATATGAAATATTTAGTGGCCAAGTTTTGCTAATTAATTAATTTATATATGTAAGGCATTCGTTCCAATCAACTGCCGCAGCCAAGGCCACGTCTAGTGTATATATCTATGACTTGGCACTTCTGGGTAAAGATGCGATCAGTCAAATGAAATCCAATAAACGTATAAATAAATATTCCAAATGAAAAAGCGATGGGAAATGTCGTCCAATTTTCTAATACTATTATTTGATGACAACAATACATTTGTAAAAGAAAATCCAGCCATTTCTGTTTTTTTAAAGAAAAAAACCAAGCTGCACCCTTTTTTAAATGTCATCTTTCATTCCGAAAGAGAATAATGAACGGGGCGATGTGCAGATTGTAAATCTTAAAAAATGATTGAATGATTTTCTTGTGTCATTATGATGAAGAAACAAGTCGAAAAAAAAAAAAAAAAGTCGAAAAAAACCTTTTGTGGAAGGCATCCGATGAGTGTCAACCCGGCCAGATCAGCAAGTGCATCAAGGCAACCACGATTAGCCGGTGCACCAGCCAGCAAAGTGATTCAATGGTTCATAGGTGTAGCTCGCAGCCTCATCGCCCTACCCTCCACATCCTAAAGAGTGTACAGGCTGTTATTTATATAGGGCAGATAAGACCTGTGTTTCTCTTCGACGGTAACTGTAAATTGAATTGAAGCTGCGATTTTTGAAGTTGTATATACTCGCGCGGGCAAATACAGATGTGTTAAACACGATAAGAACACAAATTCTACCTTTATTCGTTAATACAGTCGGTATTTCCCACAATGATTCTGCTTTGCTATTGGCCACGTCACGATCAGTAAGCGCTGCTATTGGTGGTCACGATTATTAAGTACGAAAATGAAAATTCTGTCAGTAATTCCTCACCCTCATGTTGTTCCAACCCCTTCGTTCATCTTCGGAACACAAATTAAGATATTTTTGATTAAATGACTAAATTGGACTATATTAAGGATGTGTTTAATGAACTTTTCTGGGCCAGCAAGTTTCAAACCCTTAGAAGCCTGAAGAAGTCTCGTTCCGAACACATCGCGATATTTGGCATCAGTTCACGTGTGTCAGATGTTGGTAAGTAGTAAATACGCTGTCCGAATAATGTGTGATATATAATGTATTTTCTGTTTGTCGATATTAATCAGATTAGCTCACGTTCAGTCACGGCATTATATCTGTCATCTCCACTGAGGCTTTGCGTTTTATTGCTTTCTAATTCAAAACAGGGTGATTAAGTTACACTGCCTGTGAGCATAGGCCTAAAGACCTTAAATCAGTTAATCATATTCATATCAGATTAAAAGTAGTACAATTAGTTCCAAAGTTGTATTTGTAGTAGAAGCACAGTACAAACAACACTTACCATGCTTTTACCACATTAACATTAGTTTTACTGTGGTAAGTGTAGTAAAAAGACAGTAATCACAAAACTTACCATGCTTTTACCACACTGTATTGGGAGTTTTAATGTGATACTTATTGTAAATGCACATTAACCACAACGCTTACCATGCTTTTACCACAGGAATGATGTAAAACAACATAATGATATTTTATTTTCTCTTTTTTCAGCTGAAAAGACCAAAAGGACCTTTCGGACTATTATTGTTTGAGGACAAGTAAACGGAGGAGACCGACAGCTGCAAAGGCAAATATTCGCAATGGTATATACATGTGTTGGTTCGAACCCTAAATCAAACATTTTATCAAGCATTTGTTGTTTCTTAAACCTTTTCTCGCAAAACCCATAGCCCAATCAGTACGAAGATAGTCTGAAAGTCTTAATAATTCACAAGATTTAACAAGTTGTCAAATTCGTATACGATACTCGTACATATTTGTATACTCGTACACACACTGTCAGAAAGTTGATATTAATTGCATTGTATTGATTACAATTAGTGATGCACCGATGTGAAAATTGAGGCCGATACCGATAACCGATATTAATATTGCTGTTATGGCCGATACCGATATTTGCCGATGTCGATATCTCTGTATAGAAAACAAATTTTAATGATTATCAAATAAAGAGCTATTTTCCAAAACACTTTTTTTTTACTTTAGAAATGACTGATATTGGGCACCTTTACCTGTGTGCAAAATATGTCACATACGACACACATGCATTATACTGCATTGCATATACAGTAATGTGTGCTGGTCAACTTGTCTAAAATTAAGAAACCCTTAGAAAACAGTAAAAAAAACCACACAAAAAACAGGAACATTGTGTAAAATTAAGATAGGCTACTTTATTTATTATTCCAATATCCAAATATCGAGGGCTTGGAACCAGAGGGGCGTAAGTGGCATTTGACAAACTTTACAGGAGAGCCAAAACAAAATTTTGACCACACTTCAATCAACTGTATTTATTAACCTTCAACCACAACATTGCAACCACATACATACTTATATGAGTAAGTTCTTAAGTGAACATATTATGGAATATTAACACGATGAACATATTCTAAAACCTTGCAAAATCTTGAAAATATGGCAAAAACATCAAATACGCCTTTTTGGCACCAAACATTTCCAATTCGTCTAAAGAAAAATAGGGCGTATCTGCTGATCAATGCAGAAATGATTGGTCAAAACATTGGTTAAAAACACTCTAACTTCATAACTTTTCATTTGATTTAAAATACTGCATACATAGTCATTTCATCATTTCAAACTGTTTAACATTTCATTTCTAACCGTTTAATTTCAATTCTCATTTATGAGTTCACATTCATGTCAAACAGTTTAACATTTAATTTCAAACAGTTTAATTTCTCTTGTTTATTACACATTTCACTTTTTAGTTCACTTTAGTTGAACTAAAAAGTTCACTCACTGCCCACTGTCAGAGTGTTATAGAACTCTGCATAACAGTGAGGAATACTCCCATTGGTGCACAGGGTGAGTAGGTCTTTTTTCTTTAAGGCACTGATCACTGGAGGATTTTCATACAATGAGCTGGGGTGTGTGGTTCTGGTGCCTCTTGTTGCCTGTTGTGCCACCGTCAGTTTTCGGAAGGTTGGGGCGGTGAAATCATACTTGAAGAAGATTGTTTTTGGTTCATCTTTCGTGTAGCGGAACCATTTAATCTTCTGCCAATGAACTGATTGTCCCTCCTCATCTTTTGTTCTGTTTTTGAGTATGTGGTTGGAGAGGGACTTGAAGTCCAGAAAGTCCTTGTGTTCAAGTTCATGTACACTGTATGGGTCGTTCCTTCTTGCCATTCTCACAAGTGTGTAGTAGCCATCAGTAAATAGAAGTATGGGAGTAAATAGAAATGGGAGTAAATAGAAACTTTTCTTCTTGCAGTTTCCACTGCAGCATGCACACTATCACACTCCATGTCTAGTAGCCATCCATGATGGCTACTACACACTTGTGAGAATGGAAAGAAAGAACGACCCATAGTGTACATGAACTTGGACACAAGGACTTTCTGTACTTCAAGTCCCTCTCCAACCACATACTCAAAAACAGAACAAAAGATGAGGAGGGACAATCAGTTCATTGGCAGAAGATTAAATGGTTCCGCTACACGAAAGATGAACCAAAAACAATCTTCTTCAAGTATGATTTCACCGCCCCAACCTTCCGAAAACTGACGGTGGCACAACAGGCAACAAGAGGCACCAGAGGCACCAGAACCACACACCCCAGCTCATTGTATGAAAATCCTCCAGTGATCAGTGCCTTAAAGAAAAAAGACCTACTCACCCTGTGCACCAATGGGAGTATTCCTCACTGTTATGCAGAGTTCTATAACACTCTGACAGTGGGCAGTGAGTGAACTTTTTAGTTCAACTAAAGTGAACTAAAAAGTGAAATGTGTAATAAACAAGAGAAATTAAACTGTGTGAACTTAAATGTTAAACTGTTTGAAATTAAATGTTAAACTGTTTGACATGAATGTGAACTCATAAATGAGAATTGAAATTAAACGGTTAGAAATGATCAAATTAAATGACTATGTATACAGTATTTTAAATAAAATGAAAAGTTATGAAGTTAGAGTGTTTTTAACCAATGTTTTGACCAATCATTTCTGCATTGATCAGCAGATACGCCCTATTTTTCTTTAGAGGAATTGGAAATGTTTGGTGCCAAAAAGGCGTATTTGATGTTTTTGCCATATTTTCAAGATTTTGCAAGGTTTTAGAATATGTTCATCGTGTTAATATTCCATAATATGTTCACTTAAGAACTTACTCATATAAGTATGTATGTGGTTGCAATGTTGTGGTTGAAGGTTAATAAATACAGTTGATTGAAGCGTGGTCAAAATTTTGTTTTGGCTCTCCTGTAAAGTTTGTCAAATGCCACTTGCGCCCTTCTGGCTCCAAACAATGTGTAGGCCATACATGTATTTTTTAGAGCCAGAAGGGCGTAAGTGGACATACGCCCCTCTGGCTCCAAACAATGCTCAAACTTTTGTGTTAGGTCTTTGTTGTTTTGTTGCTTTATTCAATACAAGTTGATTTCTGATGCGTCTTTTTGGCACAACTAGATAGAGCTCATCAAGACCTTTAATTTGATATATAGAACTCATTTTCGCCCAAAATGCCACTTACGCCCCTCTGGTTCCAAGCCCTCGATATGATACTAAAAAATACCACAGGGAAAAGGGCTTCTATTTGTGACGTGCTGTCTTTGCGTTTGAACATTGCACATTTTAAACAGGACACTCATTAACTGAATAAATGTTAGCCAATACAAACATATTTATAGAAAACAGTTGACAATGAATAGACAGGAGTCCAATAATAGCATAACGAATCATTCTTAAAATAATAACAAGTAGCCTAGGCTATAAGACCAATCCGACATGGGCTGTGTTAACAGTAAAACGTCCGTCATTTAACGAATTTTAAAAACACGGATGGATAATACAAAATACTTTCTGATATTTTGACAGAAAAAAAACAAGCAAGAACAAAATTTAAACTTAGCCCGTCAATTTTTCATTTTACAATTATCTTCTCTCTCTGTGTGTGCACGCGTCCGTGTTTGTGAGAGAGAGAGCTCGCGCAGCACTGATACAACGGTAGCCTACTTTTTAATCCACAAGTAACGAACGCGCTAGTTTTCATACAAAATAAATATGTAACATAATTAGGTAGGCCATCGGTTCCCAACAGGGGGGTCGCGGCCCACAAGGGGGCCTCAGCGAGCTCTGTGGGGGGTCATATTTTGAAAAGTTTTGAGCAATGAGCATTAAATAAAATCATTAACTTTTTTCTGTTCAAAATTTACAAAATTTATACAATGAGCGAGTTCATCATGAATCCATTTTCCAATCCGTGTTTTTGTCTTATCCTGAACCACTATGGTACACCTATAATAAGTGTTTATATTGGGACTATTTAACACTGGTTCGGATCGCTGCCGCTGCGGAGTAGCACAGTACCTGCGTGACTCGTCATAGATGTACACAGAGAGAAGTAGTTCCGGCTACAATGTTCTTCCGAAAGACGCATATTATAAACACAAGTTTACTATCGCTCACTATAGCGGCAAAAGCGTCAAAAATAAAGCCTCACATTGATAAAGCCTCACAAATAACATGCAAGTATTGAGGTCCCAGACAGCAGTCATTTAGTAATAGCCTATATTCTTCTTTTTTTTTTTTTTACCTACACACCAGTATGAATATTTTTGTTATTGCATTTCAAATAGGGCCAATTTATAGGCTACTCCTAAGCCTACGTTTTTAAATTACAAAAGGCCTACTGATGTTTTTGTTATTGTATTTTCAATATTATAGGCTATTATTTGTGCATGAACATAATCTGGTTATAGTGAACATACCGTTTGTTTGAAAACAACATATTTTGTCATCCTTGCTGCAAGCTTACAAGAGCGATAATATCATTAAATGTGAAGGGGGGCCCTAAAATATTTTCTTGGGGAAAAGGGGGTATCAGACAAAAAAAGGTTGGGAACCACTGAGGTAGGCTACTTTAGTTATTATTAATACAATAACGTAACACATGAAGGCTATACGTTTCTCAACACTGAGAATGAATCAATAAACGCCTGTTTCTCCACTCGCGCTTATCAGTAATCCACAAATCACACGTGCTGTCACTTTTGAGAAAAATCTAATTCGAACGGGTATCAAATATCAAGCAATATATTCAAATATCTACGAGTCAAAAAACGATCAGTCAAAAATGTGTCATGAAGAGGAAAAAAACATAAGTCGCACTGGACTGCGTTAACAATGTTACGGACGGGACAGTTGACTTGAGCGCTCTGAAAGCGCCACTAAGACTGCTTTAAAACTTTCACAGAGACCTCAAACAGAAAGCACAAAAAGCCTGTCTTTAAATTTAATTTCGTTTTGTATTAATTGTATCTTAATTTTGATAAATGTTTCATCAACCAATTGCCTGGATTGAATTAAATAAGAAGTAAATATAGTAGAAAATATTTAATCAGGACACGGAGGCGAGGGCGCGTGAACCTGGAGCGCGTCTCATCAATGAACCGAAATCTACCTGCCTCACAGACCGGAGACATATATAGAAAGCTTGAAATGTCTATTTTTAAACAGAACAATTCAAAACGAAAGAAAACAGACTGTTCTCTGCTTATGTCATCTGTATGAAATGTGTATTTATCTCAGGCACATTCACTACTGCTAAGATCGAGTCAGCATCGTCAACTTCATCTTCAACTTCACACGTCAAATGTCGGCCTGTTCACATCGGCCATATTTTGACATCGGAACGATACCGATGTGTAAAAAAATGACCATATCGGCCGATATTATATCGGCGGCCGATATATCGTGCACCACTAATTACAATTATTACAAATTGGTCCCCGTCTGTTTATGTTCCAGTGATACATGACGTCTCTCCACACCTCAAAACCTACCTCTGTTTGCAGGGGTGGAAAAGCTTATTACTTGTCACATGACATCAGATACTCGATTATTTTGTCATAATCAGACCAGTTACACTGCTGATAACTGTCCCGTTTGCATTTAAATCATTTTCACATGATTATTGCTTGCTATTAAAGACGTACTTTTATTCATAGAAATGCCCCCACATATCAGTGAACTTATAATTATTCAACACTCTTTACAGAAAAAAATATCCTACAGTTATACATAAACTGACTATTTGCAAGTAATGTATTAAAATTACCTTCCTTTCCGTCTTGCAGGATTACTTGGTCCTTTTTTTTTTTTTAAAGCTCTACAATATCAAACTCAACAGCTCTTTTAAGAGCCAACCCTCACAAGAGCTACTAGTGAGTCGCAGCGAATCTTGCCGGGATCAGCCCTTCCCAGGTAAAGTTTCTAGAATATTGAAATCGGTATTTACTCATCAAATGCTCTCTCCTGAATCGCCGCCGCTAGAGTTCTTACGAGATCAAGAAAATATGATCATATAACAGCGATTTTATCATCACTGCATTGGTTACCTATAAAGTTCCGTATTAATTATAAGGTATTGCTACTGACTTATAAAGCTCTAAACGGCTTAGCTCCAGTCTATTTAACGGATCTTCTATCGCCCCTATAATCCATCGCGCTCTTTAAGATCACTAAATTCAAGGCTTTTGGTCATACCTAGGATATCCAGAACCACCAAAGGAGGGAGAGCATTTTCACATTTGGCTCCAAAACTCTGGAATAGTCTTCCTGATACTGTTCGTTGCTCAGACTCGCTCTCCCAGTTTAAAACTAGATTAAAGTCGCATCTCTTCAGCCAGGCATTCATATAATCCTACAGTTCAAACTACAATCCGGCCTGTAGCTCATAAATGCCAGAGGAGAACTGGCCCCCGACTGAGCCTGGGTTCTCCCAAGGTTTTTTTTCTCCATTAGGTCACCTGATGGAGTTTTAGGACACCATTAGGTCACTTGATGGAGTTTTTCGGTTCCTTGCCACTGTTGCCTTTGCCTTGCTCAGTTGGGGATATTTTGGGGATATTTAATTTAATTTTATCAATCAATAAATTCCTCTTGAAACAAACATTGTTGTATTATTTTAATTTAATACTGTGAAGCTGCTTTGATACAATCTGTATTGTGAAAAGCGCTATACAAATAAACTTGACTTGACTTGACTTGACTTGAATCGTATGGTAAATTAACTTATTTATAACTGTCTTAATTTATGGTTCAAGAACAATAGTAATTGCACATAGATAGACATGTGCCGGTATTCGGTAATGCGATAAATCGCGGTAATGAATATGCACGATATTGTTATCGCGGGCACTTCAAAATACCGTGAAAAATAATAGATCCGAATTTAGATTTTTAGAACGCGCATTAGCTTATTTTCCATCAACCGCTTAAACAAACTGCGCAAAACACGTGCGCATTCTGATGTAAACAATCGCCACGTGTATAAGCATGCGGCCGGTGCGCACTTCTAGTCTAATGTAAACAGTCCTCACATGGAGAAGCAGCATGGCGGAAGGAGGAACGCCGCCGCCGATCTATCCGGATCCATCCCGCTTCTAAAAGCAGAGCTGCCAACTCGACGCATTCAGCGCGAGACTCCTCATACGCTCACGCCACACATCCGTTTTCTCCTATGGTTTTCTCACGCAGAGAAAAATCGCGGAGCAAAGAGGACACGAATACCGTCAAACAAGACAGAGCAGGTTACTTTTGATATGAAACAGGAGAACAATTGTGTCACAGAACGTTACATTTAAACTATTTAATGACCAGCAGCATGTTAGATGACTAAAACATATAGATAAAGAGGAGTATTTTGCTGAATATGTGCACTGCACTTTACATATTATATTTTTACTTGTGTCATTACATAATTGTTATTATAATGAAAACCACATTATATTTGATTTAATTAGTTATTTGTAACCTTTAAAAATACCAGCTGATAGGGTTCTATATGGTTACATAGCATTATGTGAGATATTTTTTTTCATGAGAAAAAAATAACGTGGGCTATCTACTGTAGCCTTTCTAATATTTATCCAAAATAAGTCAATATTGAATCAAGATTTAAATCAAATCCCAAGTATTGAATTGAAATCGTTAAATTTGTGTTAAGCAATACAAACAGTAGCCTACCAGTCATTGTACCATGTAATCATTGTAACATGTTGTCACTAAACTTAATAAAATTCAGTTTAGTTACCAAATGTTTTGACAATCACAATTACACCTTGTGATGCAAGTTTTATTTAATTTTTTACATCCCCCCCAAATCCATCTGTTTCTCATGTGCAATTCAAATACCGTGATAATACCGTATACCGTGATAAAAGATCACTCAATTAATCGCAGCATGAAAATGTGATACCGGCACATGCCTACACATAGAGTAAGTCGAGACTTTCTTGTTTTACAGCAGAGAAGGAAGACCAGTCCTTATATCAACGCAAGCTAATCGAATAAGTCCTTTGTTTCGGGTGAGGAAGGAACATCTGGTGCCCAAAGAAGACAGAAAGCTGCGCGAGTCCATTGGTATGTCTTGTATTGAAACAATGCTGTAATATGTAGTACATAATTTGATGTTGACAATTTTACATTGTACAGGTTATCACTTGGTTTTTGACCAAGTGAAGCTCTTGAAACAAGTGACAGGAGAGTATGTAACTTGTCTGGAAAGTATCAGAGTCGCATTTGGCACGCGTGCCTTAGGTTGCCGACCCCTGGTCTAGCCTATAGTCTATGGTACCAATCACGTTAGTGAAGCCTGAGTAACATATACTGTAATCGGCATGGTCATGAATGCATGATCTTCATAAAAAATTATGATAGCCTAAAAAAAAAACTGCTTAAAAAAAAAACTGCTTTACAACATTGGGTCTTAAAGGTGCTGTATGTAGCTTTTCTACTAAAACGAATCCTTTTTTTATTGCCTGTGTGTGAAGGGGTTGTAAAATCACATTAAAATGATCCACTTTTCGGGTTTTGCTATTACCTCTGAAAGCAAGTATTCTTATGTTTATGTGAAGGTGCCGGGTCGGATTTACCGCGAAATCCAGTGACGTCACCTGCATGCGCGGAGCGCTCCCGAGCCTCTCGCCTCGTCTAGCCTACTGATTTTGCACTCAACAGCGACGACACTGCAACTTATGACATGGACTTATGACTTATGCAACTTATGACATGTCTGATAACACTAAGAAACGACCTGCTCCCAGCACAACACAGACTCCAACACAAACTCCACATATTGATAAAAAAAAACAATAAAACGTTTTTTTCTTTCTGCTGAAGCTCGTATTAAAGGCCAGACGTGAATCGGATGAACTTCGGGTGAAAAAACACGGATCAACATCGGCAGGGCGTTTGAATCATGGAGAGACCTTATCTACAAACCTAGAATGTATACATTTCCTGAAGAAAATGTGAAGTAGTGCTTGCAGTGGCAAAATTCGGCACGGTTGATAGGGTTCCATTCTTATCATGGTACGAGCATGGAGCATTAGTTCAACGTCAAGCTGATAAAAGTAGCCTATTATTGTAACGTTGCAGTGGGAGTTTACCTGAGTTTCTAGCATGTTGTGGGATGCTCTCTCTGGTGTGTTGCGTGACGCGTCTCAGTCTGGCCGGTATCCACAGTGCTCGCTCATAAATTCGAGCACGCGCAAGAGCACGCGCTTGTCAACTTATTGGTTGCAATCTGAAACATCACCGCTAGAGGCCGCTGAAAACTACATACAGCTCCTTTAAGTGGCTTGGAAATGCCACAAAAAAACCTAAAACTGTTTTTTTAAACCTAAAAGCGCCAGGTAAACTCCGAATGACACGACAGACAGCACTTTCCATCAAGTTCTCCGCATCTCCAATAGTGTAAAGGAAAGAGCCACTCGCAAATAATCTTAAGGCAATGCAAACAGTTTGTGCTGTAGTTAAAGCCCGACTCCGACAAGTCGAAAATAAGTGTGCGTTTCCAACAAATTAATCATGTAAACGACAATCTCACCAGTCACGAGAAAAAATATATATCTCAGAAAGTGCACTATTGTAACGCAAAATCTCAGTTCTTCGTACCTCAGGGCCCGTTCTTCGTACGTCGCTAACTCAGTTAGCTGGATTTGATTATTGGCGATTTGGCATGATCTGGGATTGTTTGGTTCTTCGACGCTCATCCTGGACTTGCTGTCATAGCAACAGGTGCGCAAGCTTATTTCATGTTAACAGGATTAGATCCCGGCTTCATAAGCGCTGGACTTCCCGTATCAGCTCCGCTTATGAAGCCGCAGTCTAATCCTGTTAACATGAAATAAGCCTGCTCCCGAGCAGGTTTAAGCTTGCGCACCTGGGGCCCGTTCTTCGTACGTCGCTAACTCAGTTAGCTGGATTTGATTATTGGCGATTTGGCATGATCTGGGATTGTTTGGTTCTTCGACGCTCCTCCTGGACTTGCTGTCATAGCAACAGGTGCGCAAGCTTATTTCATGTTAACAGGATTAGATCCCGGCTTCATAAGCGGAGCTGATACTGTACCAGCCATTTGGATTATAGACATACTTAATTTTAATGCAGCAACAAATTATTTACAGTGTAGCAAGATGATTTAAAACTCATTTACCTGTAATTAAGGTGTTGCTGTTACTGGTCCCTGGCTTTAGGTCTAAAGGCCTATTTATACTTCTGCGTCGAACTTACGCCGTAGCTACGTCGTAGGCTGTGCTTAGCGCGCGTACCCTTTGGCGTACCCTGATGCGCACCTCTCCAAAAATGTAACAACGCGTCAATTCTACGCGGACGCAAGCGCTGTGATTGGTCTGCTATAACCCCTCCCTCGGGTTTCACATGGTCCCTCTGCATGAGTAATTGCGCGTCAACGCGGACAACGACGCAGAAGTATAAATTAAAACCAACGCGTTGCCTACAGCGTAGAGGCTCCGGCGTAGGTCCGACGCAGAAGTATAAATAGGCCTTAAGGAAGAGCTGCCCCCAGGAATGCCCTCCACAATGGGTCGGTTCTCATTTAGCCCAAGGGCCAGCTCTTCTGCCGGGGTATAACGTGGGGGTGCAGGACCACCACCTGTTTTTTTCTGCTCCGCCTTTTCCTTGGTTGCAGATAACCATAAACAGACAAACAGACACATCATTTAAAATGTCTTTGCTAAAAGAGACTAATCAGTAGAAGTAGAAAAGATTACCAGTTTGAAGAATATTCTTGTACTTCACTTTTACTTGTTCCCATGTTCTAGTGGGTCCTGAGGTGGCTCTGACATTAAGCAATTATGAAATTATTAAAATACAAGAATATATACTGTAATAAGTGATATAACCATAACATGGAACACTTACGCATTTAATTTGTCTGTTACTTTTTGCCAGCCCTCTCGAGTCCTGGCTTTTGCACACTTTGATTCCCAGTGTTCCCTGGCGTTTTAATTATATTTTTCAAACTCTGCATACCCTTCCAGTAAAAATTCCTGCTCTGCTGCGTTGAAAAACTGAGCGCGCTCTTTGGCCATGGTGAGCAGCCAATAGCAGCGTTGCTGATCAATGTTTCTACTATCGATACATATCCCCTTTTAAACCAGAGCGTGAACGCGCAATTATCTCACTAACTCAATCCAGCTATACTAATCATATCCGGCAGGTGTGTTCGAAGAACCAAATTAGTCAGATCATGATTAGCACGATGATATCATCTTGGATGTCTCGTTTGATCTCAGATGTTTTAAGCAACGTACGAAGAACGGGCCCCAGTTGCTATGACAGCAAGTCCAGGATGAGCGTCGAAGACCCAAACAATCAAATCCAGCTAACTGAGTTCTTCGACGCTCATCCTGGACTTGCTGTCATAGCAACTGGGGCCCGTTCTTCGTACGTTGCTTGAAACATCCAAGATCAAATTATGAGACATCCAAGGTGATATCATCGGCCTAATCATGATGTTCTTCGAACACACCTGCCAGTTATGATTAGTAGAGCTGGATTGAGTTATCTGAGATAACTGCGCGTTCATGCGCTGGTTTAAAAGGGGATATGTATCGATAGTAGAAACATTGATCAGCAACGCTGCTATTGGCTGCTCACCATGGCCAAAGAGCGCGCACAGTTTTTCTCCGCAGCAGAGCAAGAGTTATTGAAGGTTATGCAGAATATGAAACCTTAATTAAAACGCCAGGGAACACCTCAAAGTGTGCAAAACCCAGGAGAGAGGGCTGGCAAAAAGTAGCAGACAAATGAAATGCGTAAGTGTTCCATGTTATGGTTATATCACTTATTACAGTGTATATTCTTGTATTTTAATCATTTCATAATTGCTTAATGTCAGAGCCACCTCAGTGTTCTTCAACCCTGCTCCTGGAGGACCCCCAACACTGCACGTTTTCTTTGTCTCCCTAATCAAACACACCTGATTCAACTCATCAGCTCATTAACCCATGTGATAATGAGTTGATGAATTGAATCCGGTGTGTTTGATTAGGGAGACAAAGAAAACCAGCAGTGTTGGGGGTCCTCCGGGAGCAGGGTTGAAGAACACTGCACTAGAACATGGGAACAAGTAAAAGGGAAGTACAAGAATATTCTTCAAAATGGTAATCTTTTCTACTTCTAATGTTCTTTGTCTCTTTTACAAAAGAAAAGCACCGTTAAATGTGTTTGTCTGTTTATAACAGCAACCAAGAAAAAGGCTGAGCTGAAAAAAAACAAACAGGTGGTGGTCCTGCTCCCTCACATTATACCACATTATACCCCAGCAGTAGAGCTGGCCCTGGGGTTAAATGTGAACCGACCCATTGTGGAGGGCATCCCTGGGGGCAGCTCTTCCTCAGACCAACAGCCAGGAACCAGTAGCAGCAACACCTTCATTACTGGTAAATGAGCTTTAAATGATCTTGCTACACTGTAAAATATATCTTTTTTTTTGCCGCATTAACCCCCTGAGGTCTACGGTATCGCCGGCGATACCAGCTCGCTTTTTTTTTGTCAATGTAAAAGAAACTCATAAATACTCTGTTGACTTTGATTTTCCATAGGAGTTTCATACATCAATCGATTCTGTTAAATGTGTATTATTTTTGTGTATACTCACAATAAAAACAAAGTGTTGTGCTTTTTGCCAAATCAAGAAAAATAAACACGAAGCGAGTTCTGCCTTCTCTCTGCCAGTGAAGTCCATTCTGAAACGCGTCCGAAAATGAACAATAACTGAGCGAATACTCAGTCAAACAGGCATACAGACACACAGGCATGAAGCTTGAATTTTCTTCTTTTAAATGAAGTAATTTATATAAAAAACAAATATTCTAATCTTGTGAAATCTGTATTAAAAGAGAGCGATTCCAGTCGAGCTCATCTCATCTCATTACGTTATAATCGGCCCCGCCCACGGAGAGCGCGCGCTATTCAAACGCAAATGACTGAGACGATCCCATACAAACTGTGAACGCCCCCATATCAGCTCGAGAAAACACATCAAGTTTATTCAGATAAGTGTAGTTGTCTACACTGTCTCGCAGCGCTGTGAGGAATAATAATAATGGAAAACTTACCTCAGAAGTGCTGGTATTTCGAGGAGCAACGGATGGAATAATGTAGTAAGTTTTTTTTTTTCATTCTCAAGTAAATCGCGTTTCTGTGTGAATGAATGAACGCAGAGATGCGCTGTTTACCACAACTCGCAAAAAGACGGTTTAAATTTGAATTGCGTTTCTGTGTGTGAATAAATGATCTGCTTTTAGCAAACTATTTAGCTATACTGAGTAAAATCGATTGAAATATGTTGAAATAAAATGTATTTGTATAAGCAACGTATTAAACTGCAAATTAACATTTATATTCCTTATAATAAAAACGAAAGACCTATGTTACAGACATATGAAAGACAACATTTCGTTGATTAGTTTTGGATAGATTACACATTTTTACTGTAAAATATCTGCCACCTCAAATAAGCTTTTGTTTGCCAATTTTTGCTAATATGTTTGTTACAGAGCAGGCTTCCACTTCACCTCCTCTTCACCACTGCAGGACACTTTCACCAGAATATATCCCATCATGCCGCTTACCTGGGACTGATTACACAAACACCTGCAGCTCATCTACACTAACACCTGCAGCTCATCCACACTCACCCATATAAACCCCGTTCACTCTCTAGTTCATTGCGAAGTATTGCATTGCCCCAGGCGTACAATTTCTGAGCGTTTTCCCTGTGTTTGCTGAACTGTTACTGACCTTGGATTGTTTACATCGACTTCTGATTCTTCTTCTGCTGCCTGCCTCGACTCGGACTGTTATATCGACCTCTGTTTGTTCTGCTGCCTGTCTCGACCCGGATTGTTCTTTCGACTGTGATTCCTGCCGCCTGCCTCGACCCTTGCCTGTTATCTACTTCTGATCTGAGATTATCTCCGTTGTTCTGTTTGCCCCTGTTTTACCCTGCCTGTTGTTAATTCTAATAAAGCTGCAAATGGATCCTATTGAGTCTGGTGCTGCGTTACAGAATACTTCGCCATCTTCCGATCCAGCGGCTGTCGTGCAGTTATCTACGGAACTTTCCTCACAAGCTTCACGTT
Source organism: Leuciscus leuciscus (assembly GCF_965113295.1). Taxonomy (NCBI): domain Eukaryota; kingdom Metazoa; phylum Chordata; class Actinopteri; order Cypriniformes; family Leuciscidae; genus Leuciscus; species Leuciscus leuciscus. The sequence goes on from NW_028118562.1 coordinate 103,809, forward strand.
TGGATCTGCATCATCATCAGTTAAGCCATCTGACTTCACTTACCGAGGAACTCGTACAGGGGTTACAAGAAATCCGGGCGGCGATAGGGAATGCTCCCGCTGCACCATCACCACCAGCAGCACCAGAGCCTGTCCCACCCGCTGCGAACCCGTCAATAAATCCACGACTAGCATTCCCTGAGAAGTTTGACGGTAATCCGACGAAATGCAAGGGATTCTTACTGCAGTGCACTCTCTTTGTTGATCAGCAGCCTTCACTCTACACCACTAACGCGAGTCGCATAGCATTCGTCTGCTCACTGCTCACGGGTCGAGCATTAGAATGGGCTACTGCGGTTTGGAGGCCGGATGGTTCATCATTCGCCACGTTTGGGGAGTTTATTCAACAATTCCGTCATGTCTTCGAACACCCCACGGAGGGCGGAAACGCAGGAGAACAACTACTAGCCCTGTCACAGGGAAGAAACACGACGGCTGAGTATGCACTCACGTTTCGCACACTAGCGGCGCAGACCAACTGGGTGGAGGATACACTTAAAACTCTCTTCCGAAAAGGACTCACCGCTGAACTCCAGTCCGAATTAGCCTGCCGTGACGAGGGAAGAAATCTAAATGAATACATCGATCTAGCCATCCAAGTGGACAACCTGATCCGTTCTCGACGCTCTGTGCGAATTCCCCCGCGCTATTCACAGGACACGCCCACCATGCATGAACCCATGCAAATCGGTTTCACTCACTTAACCCCAGAGGAACGAGAACGCCGGAGGCAGAACCGTTTGTGCATGTACTGCGGCCAGCCCGGACACATGAAATTCGCCTGTCCAGCTCGTCCATCTGCAGACTCCCGCTCGGTGAGTTTCTGTACCAATGCCCATACTACCACATCCAGTTTCACCTTACCAGTGCGCCTAGTGATTCATGATAAAGTTATCAGCACCACGGCTCTAATAGACTCAGGAGCCGCTGGGAACTTCATATCTCACAAATTCGCTGTACAATGCAACCTGGAACTAAAACCTTGTCTTTCTTCCTTGGCAGTGGAGGCGCTAGATGGCCGACCTCTTGGAGAGGGGAGAATTCACAGCACCACAGAGCAAATCAAACTGCACGTCGGATCACTACACACCGAGGATATCAGTTTCTACGTCATCCAATCCCCTCATCACTCAGTCATCCTCGGCTATCCCTGGTTACATGACCACAACCCTCACATCTCCTGGAGGGAGGGGCAGATCATTCAATGGAGTCCCACCTGTCAAAACCGCTGTTTATCCAGAGTCACTCGCCTTCCTCTTCAACGTCCAAATCCCGCCACGTCAGATCCAGAAGAACCCAAAATACCACCTGATTATGCAGACCTCATCGAAGCCTTCAGTAAGAGAAAAGCATCACAACTCCCCGAACACCGCTCCAGCGACTGTGCCATAGACCTCCTTCCTGGAGCTTCTCCTCCTCGGGGAAGGATCTTTCCTCTGTCTCGACCAGAATCCGAAGCTATGAAACAGTACATTAATGAGGAGCTAACCAAAGGTTTCATCAGACCCTCAACTTCTCCGGCAGCTGCCGGATTCTTCTTCGTAAAGAAGAAGGACGGGGGGTTACGACCCTGCATCGACTACCGAGGGCTGAACGATCAGACGGTGAAGTTCCGATATCCCCTTCCTCTGGTTCCTGCAGCACTGGAACAACTCCGCCAAGCCAAGTACTTTACCAAACTGGATCTGCGCAATGCTTACAATTTGATTCGCATCCGTGAGGGAGACGAGTGGAAGACGGCCTTTTCCACCACCACTGGGCACTACGAATACCTGGTCATGCCTTTCGGCCTGTCAAACAGTCCTTCAGTGTTCCAGTCTTTCATGAATGACGTCTTCCGAGACATGCTAGATAAATGGGTGATTATCTACATCGATGACATACTAATCTACTCAAACTCTATGGAGGAGCACGTCCGTCAGGTCAGATTGGTCCTGGAACGTTTAATTCAATATCAACTCTACGCCAAGGCTGAGAAATGCGAATTCCACCAGACTAGCACGTCATTTCTAGGATACATTATCAGCCAGGAGGGGGTAGCCATGGATGAGAGGAAGGTCAAAGGAGTTCTGGATTGGCCGCTACCTCAAACCGTAAAGGAGATGCAACGATTTTTGGGTTTCGCTAATTTCTACCGAAGATTTATAAGAAACTTCAGCATTATTGCCGCTCCACTAACCGCCATGACCAAGCGTCACACTGCTCGGCTGAAATGGTCTGAAGAGGCAAACCAAGCATTCCAGGATTTGAAAACTCGTTTCACGTCAGCGCCCATTTTGCATCATCCGGATCCAGAACGCCAGTTCATAGTAGAAGTCGATGCCTCCAGCACAGGGGTTGGGGCTGTATTATCCCAGCGACAAGGCGAACCAGCAAAGATGTACCCGTGTGCTTTCTTCTCCCGCAAACTCACACCGGCTGAACGTAACTACGATGTGGGTAATCGTGAATTGCTTGCTATGAAATTAGCCCTGGAGGAATGGCGCCACTGGCTGGAGGGAGCTGGTCAACCATTCATAATTCTCACGGACCACAAGAACCTTGAATATCTTCGCTCGGCCAAACGTTTGAACCCCCGACAAGCCAGATGGGCTCTATTCTTTACCAGATTTCACTTCACAGTAACATATCGACCAGGAACCAAGAACATCAAGGCTGACGCACTCTCACGTCAAACGGAGGAGACAGTTCAAACCCCGGCCCACGAGAACATCCTTCACACAAACCTCCTGGTGGCTCCAGTACAATGGGATATTATCACAGAAATCCAACAAGCAAACATGCAAGAGAGACCATCTCCAGAATGCCCAGCTAATCTGCTCTTTGTTCCAGACCACCTTCGTCCTCGTCTTCTCGATCAAGTTCACTCTATGCCCAGTTCTGGTCATCCTGGGATCACCGCTACCACACAGCTGCTCCAAAATCGCTTCTGGTGGCCCACATTACCATCTGATACCACCAAATACGTTCAGAACTGTTCCAACTGCAACACATCCAAATCACCCAGACAGTTACCTGCTGGACTCTTAACACCACTACCCACACCACACCGCCCCTGGTCCCACATTGCCATCGATTTCATTACGGATCTACCCAACTCCCAAGGACATACCACCATACTTACCATCGTTGACCGATTCTCCAAGGCCTGCCGTCTAATACCACTACCCAAACTCCCCACTGCACTCGAGACAGCCGAACTCCTCTGCAATCAGGTATTCCGCTTTTATGGTCTGCCCGAAGACATAGTATCGGACCGTGGTCCTCAGTTTACCTCCAGAATTTGGACCGCATTCTTCAAACAGCTTCATGTCAACATCAGTCTCACCTCCGGGTACCATCCCCAGTCCAATGGGCAAACCGAACGCCTGAATCAAGACGTCACCCGCTTCCTTCGGACCTATTGTCAAAAACAACAAACTGAGTGGAGCAGATATTTGTTTTGGGCCGAATACGCCCAGAATTCTTTAGTCAAACCCGCTACAGGCATTACCCCTTTCAAATGTATCCTGGGCTTTCAACCTCCCCTGTTCCCCTGGTCAGGAGAACCCACCGAGCTACCATCTGTCACCGAGTGGCTACACAAGAGCGAGGAGGTCTGGGATCAAGCTCACACTCATCTTCTTCATGCAGTCAGACGACAAGAACGACAGGCTAACCGTCATCGTCGCCCGGGTCCTGAATACAGTGCAGGCCAGTGGGTGTGGCTGTCCACCAAGAACCTAAGACTCCGACTCCCTTGCCGCAAACTCAGTCCCAGGTATGTTGGTCCGTTCCAAATTATTAAACAAATTTCTCCGGTATCTTTTCGATTGGATTTGCCCGCTGACTATCGTATTTCTCCTACATTCCATGTATCTCTCCTAAAACCTGCTGGTGGTCCGAGAGGAGAGTTGAAGGAGGGAGTCGCGGCTCCAGACCCCCTGCCCATCCTGGTTGATGGCGAGGAGGCGTACCGTGTGCACAAGTTGCTGGACTCCAGGCGCCGGGGTAATGTCCTCCAATATCTGGTTGACTGGGAGGGGTATGGTCCGGAGGAGCAATCATGGGTCAACGCTGGAGATATCCTAGATCCCACACTCACAGAAGAGTTTCATCATTTGCACCCGGAGAAGCCGGCCCCTCGACCCCGTGGAAGACCCCGGCGCCATTTGCCTTCTCGCCTCAGGAGCTGCTCGCAAGGGGGGGGCTCTGTTACAGAGCAGGCTTCCACTTCACCTCCTCTTCACCACTGCAGGACACTTTCACCAGAATATATCCCATCATGCCGCTTACCTGGGACTGATTACACAAACACCTGCAGCTCATCTACACTAACACCTGCAGCTCATCCACACTCACCCATATAAACCCCGTTCATTCTCTAGTTCATTGCGAAGTATTGCATTGCCCCAGGCGTACAATTTCTGAGCATTTTCCCTGTGTTTGCTGAACTGTTACTGACCTTGGATTGTTTACATCGACTTCTGATTCTTCTGCTGCCTGCCTCGACTCGGACTGTTATATCGACCTCTGTTTGTTCTGCTGCCTGTCTCGACCCGGATTGTTCTTTCGACTGTGATTCCTGCCGCCTGCCTCGACCCTTGCCTGTTATCTACTTCTGATCTGAGATTATCTCCGTTGTTCTGTTTGCCCCTGTTTTACCCTGCCTGTTGTTAATTCTAATAAAGCTGCAAATGGATCCTATTGAGTCTGGTGCTGCGTTACAATGTTAAATATAGTATGTTTTGTCAATGTAGGCTATATTCGAAGTTTGAAATATGTATGATAAAATGTATACTTTAGTTTTTACAAAGAAAGATTACACTTCAATTGTTGTTGTAATTGTAACCTTTTTAATAAAAAAATATATATTTACAAGGTAGATGTAAACAAATTTTAAAAGGTAAATATAAGCATTTTCTTTAAATAATTTTTATTGTGTTTTATTATTGACAAATTTGGGGAGAGGATACATATTCCAAAACTGAAAATACAGTATGAGAATTAACTGCACAATTAATAGACATGTTTTCCTTGGATATTATACAATTTGCAAGCAAAATTTGTGAAAAAAAAAAAATTGACATGCTTCCAACTGTGAACCAATTTGGTAGAATATATATATATATATATATATATATATATATATACACTGTATATATATTGCTCTTGCATTCTTTCTTGTGGCTATAGGTGACACACCTGAATGAATGGCTCATTAGGTATGCGGGCCCCATTGTCTCCTGAGGTGTGAACCACTACATATGCATGATGCTGTTGAATGGTTGACGCCCCTTGCGCATATTGCCTTTACAAACAAAAAGTGTTTTACAAGATTTAAATCAATGTATTGTGTTATGTGAATGATAAGGGCAGGATGATTTTCACATCATTTTGAAGAAAAAATTCTAGGCAAAGACATCAATTAGTCAAAAGTCTTATTGACACGTATTTAGTATGTGTTTTGTGGCCTTATTTCAGAAACTTTAGTTTTTAGTTTTTTCAATAACCATGCATAAACATTATTCTCTCAAAAATACAAACATGTACATGCATGTTGCTCACATATTATGGTAGCCCTGTTTGTGCTAAATAGAGTGTAATTATACCTTTGCCATTAATATGTTTATAAGCAACTGAAAAAAGCACAAATGTCAGGGCATGTCAGAACATCTCAAGGACCCCAAAAACCCCTCAGACCTCAGAGGGTTAAATTAAGTAGGCCTATATAATCCAAATGGCTGGTACAGTAATTTCAGCTGTTAAATATTGAGTAGTGATCAATTGCTTTGACTTGTGAAGGTGAAAACTGCTGAACTTAATGTAAGAATATTTTGCCATGAGTTACTGATCACATTTGTTCATATAGTGTAGTTCATTGTAATGCCATTGTGTTTCCTCTTTTGTGCAGTTTTACATAATACACCAACACTTGTACCTGTTCCCAAGAAAGTAGTGGCTGAAATATGTGCAGTAAGTGGACTTTTTCTAACTTTACATCAAAAGGGAAGAAAGTGCAACACTTTGTAATGCCCATTTGTTTCCATTGCACAGGACAGTGAAGAAACCCTCTCAGATGACTGTCCTTTGGAGGAAGTACTTGTAAGTGCATAAATAACTTTACTTCATTTATAGTAACTTGTGTACATATTATTTCTGACTGCAATATGAGTTGCAGGAGGAAAGGCCTACTGCACAAAGTGATACAGAGGTGGGCAGTGTAGTAACCTACTTGTACTTTTTATTTTTGTTGCATGAGGCTTGTGTTGACAGTTCTTTTTTATTTTTTTATTCTTTTTATCCAAACATGGCACAGGGTGATATCCGTATATAAATGGAATCTACAACAGAAAATTTAGTATTTTGACCTGAAAAAACAGAAAAATGAAGGGGAGAAATAGAACTTGACACCTTAAAGAAGAAAAAACTGGCACTAGAGATTGAGTTGCTTCAAAAGGAACTTCAGAGTAAGTGCTAAATACACTATTTCACACAGAGTACTATTGCTGACCTTGGATAACAATATATCTTATTGCAGGCAAAAGATGACCATCATTGGCTTTTCTTGACAAAGAATAATTGAAATAAAACTCAAGGAACTAAGCATGTTGTCTTGTCTTCTATTCATTTAATGAAGGTTTTTGTTTAAAAAAAAAAAAAAAAAAAAATGGTGTTCCACAATTCTGTCCCGTGCAGCTCTGCCACTAGGTTGGTCCAAGTGCACTGGCTGGAGGTCATCATCAGGCTGCACCTCCACCACAGGGGTCCTCTCCTTTCTGATGGTGGCACTATTGTGGAGTATGGCACATGCAACAATAATGTCACAGGCCCTGTCAGGTGCAACCCTCAGACACTGAAATCTTTCCTTTAGTTGCCCAAAGGTCATTTCAATGCGTGCCCTTGTCCTGGCTAGAGCTGCATTGAAACGGGTTTGTGGTCCGGGGTTTGGGTCAGGGAATGGCGTCATGAAATACTGCCTGCAGGTATAGCCCCTGTCACCAAGCAGGATCCCGTCGTAAGCACCTGGAAAAATGCAGTTTTGTTAGGCTCAGAATAAATGTATGTAATACAGTGAGCTTGATATTAAATATTTCCTTACCACGTTCAAATAATGTGCATAAATGTGACTCTCTGAAAATCCTGGAGTCATGCACAGAACCAGGCCATTTTGCTTCCACATTTGTGATGTAGGACATGGAGTCACACACCATCTAAGATATTTTTAATCAGTCAACTGCATACTTTTTGATTACATTACTTTTTGTATTATTTGATATATTCTGGACTCGCTTCTCCAAGGTAAATGGTGAATTGTTTGATGTCAGGCTGCATGCTCAGAAAGCGGCAGTGGATTGTGCAGCGTGAGACCACCTTCAGCGACAGGTTCTTGTCGTAAAAACGGACAAGACATGGCTGCGAAAGACTTCCCGTATCACCTCCGCTTATAAAGCCGGGATCTAATCCTGTTAACATGAAATAAGCCTGCTCCCGAGCAGGTTTAAGCTTGGGCACCTGTTGCTATGACAGCAAGTCCAGGATGAGCGTCGAAGAACCAAACAATCCAAGATCATGCCAAATCTCCAACAATCAAATCCAGCTAACTGAGTTAGCGACGTACGAAGAACGGGCCCCTGGGGCCTGTTTCAGAAAGGAGGTTCAACTGAGTTGACTTACCCTGAGATGGGAAACTCTGAGTTTTCGGTTACAGAACAGCGGAAATTAGTTCGTTCAATCAACTCTGAGTTGACTGACTCTGAGTTAAGCGCGTGCACCACCACTATAAAAAGCCATTATCAATGGAGTGCAGATATTATGAGTCACCATGGTAACAGCGCCAGACAAAAAGAGGTCTGCATATTTCTCACCAGCTTCTGCAAGCATAAGAAGACATATTATTATTTTTTAAATATCGGCTGCAGCAGCGAAGGACAACTAGAGTTAGCTAGGGAGAAAATAGTTGCTCGAGTCAATGCATATGTTTACATTTTAATTAGTTATACAGTGTTGGGTGTAATTAATTACCAAGTCATCTAAATACTGTCATTTAATTAAAGGGATTACTCTTAATTCTTCTGTAATTTGAAGTAAAATCTGATGTAATTGCATTAGACTATAGAACAATTCTGTATATTTAACATACATTTTTAAAAGGTATATTTTTTATGTAACCTTCTCCCTCTACACACTTTGGTCAATTCAAGAATAATCCATGCAATTGTATATTGTTTATTTGAAAGCATTAAAAGTGCAGTTTCTTGTCTCTCCTTGTATTGTTCAAGTGGTTGAGGTTGATATGGGATTTATTAATAAGTAGACCAATACTTTCTAAAGATAGTCATTATTACATGAATCTAATTACACGGTTGAAGATGTCATTTGTAGTTAGTAATTAATAACTATTTTAGAGTAACTTACCCAACTGTTATAATATCAGAGGTGAAACTGGAAGAACAGTATGTTATTCAACCTAATTTTAATTTTCATGGGTGCAATCCTGCAGGTATTAAAAGAACATGGCAGCAGCTGAAAATTAAATATAAGAACATAATTCAATCAGGTAAGGTTTGAGCATATCATGGGTGTAGGCTACCTGAATTTACAAATATTTGACATATTAAATAACTAAATAGCATCCCAGTGTCTAGCAGTGCAGCAGCATTTTTGGCTGGGGGAATTCCTGGAGGGACTTCAGAGCCAGTCACTCCCGAAGATCCAAGGGCCTTCATAAAATGTAAGAGGTTTACATATGTGTTATTTCTTATATAGGCTATTTTTGATATTTCCATTTATTTGACTTTGGGTTGGGTTTTTTGTTGGTCCCAACAGATTCCGATGGTAATATCTGTCTTTTGGAGCCTCCTGTCCCAACAAAACCTGCAGGCAGTTGTAAGTAGCCTACTCAATACACCAGAAATTATGACAAATAGTGTTATAAAGTGTACTCATCTTCACAGGACGATGGGGATAATGTTATGTGTCACATCAAACAATCTACACATTCAGATTTTTTCACATTTTTATGTGGAGTAGAATCTAAGTTTAAAGCTAAGTATAAATGAGTAGTCTTATCCCTCCCCCCGCCCCCAAAGTGGAAGAACAGCAGGAGGACGGTCCATCAACTTCTGTTGCACAGATGAACAGAGTTCAGTGATTTTCAGTAAATGCCACAGTTTAATTCTGTAGAATTTGTTTAGAACTACATTATGTAACTCTAATCTACTACTGTATATTCAGTTGCCAGTTAAGGAGTTAATAGACTTCATCTTATTTAAAAAATTGAAAAAAAAAAAAATACAGTAAAAATAGCAATATTGTATTTATTAATTAAAGATTAATTTTATTAATAAAAATGTACTGAAAGAATGAATGAGGTGTTTAAACAACACTTCCTCTTTAAAAAAGGGGAGGAGACCGAAAGAAACTCTGGGTTTACCGAAGAAAACCTGCTCCCGGCCAGGTTAGGTTCACAGAGTAAGTTACCATGGTAACTGACTCTGAGTATAAGTTACCTCTCTTTCAGAAACGGGCTTGACTTACTCTGCTTTCTCAGGTTTAACATACCTCCCATCAGGGCTGCGGGAAGTGGGGGTGCTGGGGGTGCTGCAGAATTGTAAATGCAACGCATATGTTTGTTCATTAAAATGTATAATTTTTTAGCATTTAGTCATTTATTTGTAATAAACACTTTAAGTGGGCTATTTAAAAATTGTTATTTATATGTTAAATTTTCTTTTTAAAACATAAGCGCAGAGTGTTACGTAATATTGTGTGTGTGTGTGTGTGTGTCGAAAGAATTTGCCGCAGCTGCTCAAAAAAAAAAAAAAAAAAAAAAAAAAAAAACCGTCAAAAACCCCACTGTCAGTGTTTTGTAAGGAACAGGCAAATAGGCCTATGTAAAATATAGCAGGAGACATTTTAATTGTTTACTAATAAAACAGTTATTTTTTATGTCAGTGTCGGCTAGACAGATGAAGTTGACGACTCGCGATCTTCGCAGCGCCAGTGAGAAATGCACATTTCATACGAATTACATAAGCAGCGCAGTCTGTTTTCTTTCGTTTTGAATTGTTCTGCTTAAAAGTAGACATTTCAAGCTATCTATATGTCTCAGGTCTGTGAGGCAATAGGCTACCTTATAGGCCTACGCTGAGTTTCATTTATGAGACGAGCTCCAGGTTCGCCAGCGCCTCCGTATCCTGATTATTTATTTTCTAATAGCCTATATTTAGGCTACTTCTTATTAAATCCTGACAATTTGTTGATGAAACATCGATTAAAATTAAGATACAATTAATACAAAACGAAATTAAATTTAAAGACAGGCTTTGTGCTTTCAGTTTGAGGTCTCTGTGAAAGTTTTAAAACATTATTTTAGTGCCGCTTTAGAGCGCTCACGTCCGTAACGGAGAACTGTCTGTAACATTTTTTTATTTATTTTTTGTGAAATAAATTAAAAAAAAAATGCGACTTAGTCCAGTGCGACTTAGGCTATAGATGTTTTTTTCTTCCCCGTGGCGCATTTTGTGACTGATATGCGACTCCGGAGCAATGAAAATAAAAGGGACTCCGGAATAAAAGCAGAATCAATAAAAGTAAAAAAATGTGATGTGCAGTCAGGTTTGAGTGTGTGCGCGTTTTTTGAGGAGTTTTATAGTCTTGATATTGTTTCTTATTCAAAAGTGGTGACGCGACGCGACTGATTTATTATGAGTGTTGGAAACAGTTCTGCTGCCTAATATATTTGATGAATAAAAGGTTAAAAAGAACTGCATTTATTAAAAAATATATATAATTTCTAATAATATAAATCTTCTTTACTATCACTTTTTTTTAAATCAATTTAACACATCCTTGCTGAATAAAAGTATTGATTTATTTAAAAAAATATATATATATATACTGACCTCAAATTACTGACCAGTAGTGTATATTGTTGTTACAAAAGATTTCTATTTTTTGAATTTTTTTATTTTTTTTTACTTTTTATTCATCAAAGTATCCTAAAAAAAGTATCACAGGTTATGAAAACATATTAAGCAGCAGAACTGTTTCCAACTTTGATAATGAATCATCATATTAGAATTATTTCTAAAGGATCATGTGATAGACTGGAGTAATGATCCTGAAAATTCAGCTTTGCATCACAGAAATAAATGATCATTTAAACCAATTATTTTAAATTGTAAAAATATATCACAATATTACTTTTTTTTCTGTATTTTTGATCAAATAAATGCAGGCTTGATGAGCAGAGGAAACTTCTTTCAAAAACATTAAAAATACTAATACTTATACTTGCCCTGTAATACATGTATTCTTTGTTTTAGATGTTATTAACTTAAATTCTTATGAATAATAAAAATGTTGTAATGTCTATTTGTTATTTATGGCCTGTACGCCTCATTATTGATCTGAGCTTCTACATCTTGAATTCGAATAACATTCGATAAAACATAATTGCTGGATTATTTTGACTATAATAAATAAGCAGATGAAACATAGTAGGCCTATACACTGTTTATCACAGATTACTTTGGACCAAAGTTACCATATTATAATTAATTATTATATAGTTCTATTCATTCATTTTATTTAAATTAGCACTGGTTAAAATGTATAAAGCATGAACAAGATATGAAACAATATTTATTAATAATGTATTTTCATTTGCGTCCTATGCTGGCTAATTACGACGTTTAACCTGTTATCATAATGAAATTCATGCATTTATTTATTTGTCATTTAAACTGATGCAAACAGGGAAAGAGAGTAGAAAACACTTATTATCCTGTCGCCCCCTCTAGTGGACAGCATTAAGTATTACGGCCTTCATTGCTCAGATAACTCAAGTCGATGGATTTTTTGGGAAAGTCTGACCAGTTAGAAGCAAGTTAGACCAGTCTGAGGGTCTGAGCTGAGTTTGGTGAAGCATCAAAGTTCTAGGCGGAGTCAATTTCTCATAATAATAATAACAATTAATCCCAAACCTGGTAATTTTGTCAGTATTTAATTTACGTTCACTGATTCTGGCTTCTCTCTTTTCTGTCTCTTTCTTTTCATGTGAACTGAGTAGGCTACACATGCTTAAATTCAAAAAATATAAACTTTATTTCTATTCAAAATTATTTATAGCCCATAGGCTATATGTCACACACGCCTACCTGCCTTTTGATGTAAATAAAAGACTAGAGTGGTAAATGTTACGGACATATTATCATGGTACAGTTCAGCCTATTATTGATTTTTATTTCCACTTCCCTTTTATCCAAAGAGACGGAACTATTTGCACTGTATTTATCAATGGGAAATATGCTAATATAATCTGTCATATACTGTGGCTCACATTAATGGGGTTGCTTGCAAGTCGCAGCAGCACGAATTACGTGACCAGCAACATATTTCTAAATCAAATAGTGTGTGTAGTTAACAGTGAGTGGTGGTTTCAGACATTATTTCATTAAAGGGCATTTGTCAGTGCCGCACTCGTAGCCTACTGACTCTTATTCTGCCTGACAGAAAGAAAAGCTCACAGCTTACTGAAGGCGGAGCGGTTTGACCAATCAGATGAAAGGGGCGTTTCAGCGCCGCCCACGTGTGCAAATGAAATATCGAACCCATAAACCGACTTGTAAACGAAAAATGAAAAATCTAGCCAAAATCTAGCCAAAAAAACGAATAAACGAGCTGGTTTTCATTTCTCCTTATTCCATTCTAAACAGGAAATGAAATGATCAAAAAGTGCACGGACCCTATGACTTAGCACGACGGTGTAATAAGTTTATATACACTAGATGTCGCCTTGGCTACGGCAGTTTGGAATATTCTGGGCTCATCTGATTTTTTTGTACATAGCATAACCTACTTTGTTATGATTTTAGTATCATAATGATTAATAAATGCACGCACAATTATCATGAACTTGATTTGAACAAATGCCTATCAACTTGTGTGTGCAAAATTCAGAATTAAATGAATGTGCAGCAATTTGTACAAATAGAGAGTCTGTAGGCCTATACTGTTGTAGCCATTAAATAAGCGCATTTATTTTCATATTTGTTCAAATGTTATAATGTTATTTTTTTTCCCCATGTATGTTGATTTATGAAAAGTGAACAGCACGAGTAAAAGTGAATTTCGTTTTGTATAAATTGTATCTTAATTTTAATACATTTTTCATCAGCCTGTATTTAATAAATAAGATCAATAAGATTTAATAAATAATAATAAAAAAATGATAATCTTGCATTGCACGTTAACTGGAGCGCATCTCATCCTAACTTAACGAAACTCATTGTATGCCTCACACACACAGACATGAGAAATACATCAAATACACAAAGCTTGAAATGTCTTTAAACGAAATAATTCAAAACGAAAAGAAAAAGGCTACTCTCTGATTATGTAATCCATTATGTGCATTTCTCTCTATAGGCGCGTTCACTATACGGCGATCGTCAACTTCATCTTTGCAGCCGAGTCGACACTGTCAGAAAACACTAGATTATTAATAAAAATCAATGCACGCGTCACCGGATTTCCAAATGCACATCTTGCTTGTTGCACCCACACATATTATGTCGAAATAACGAGATATTATGTTGAAATAACATTATTAATAATAATACATATTTTATAATATTTGATTGAATGCTGAATGTTGTTCAGTTAATAAAATGAAAACTTTAATTGTGATCATTAAAATAATTGAATATGAAATATTTAGTGGCCAAGTTTTGCTAATTAATTAATTTATATATGTAAGGCATTCGTTCCAATCAACTGCCGCAGCCAAGGCCACGTCTAGTGTATATATCTATGACTTGGCACTTCTGGGTAAAGATGCGATCAGTCAAATGAAATCCAATAAACGTATAAATAAATATTCCAAATGAAAAAGCGATGGGAAATGTCGTCCAATTTTCTAATACTATTATTTGATGACAACAATACATTTGTAAAAGAAAATCCAGCCATTTCTGTTTTTTTAAAGAAAAAAACCAAGCTGCACCCTTTTTTAAATGTCATCTTTCATTCCGAAAGAGAATAATGAACGGGGCGATGTGCAGATTGTAAATCTTAAAAAATGATTGAATGATTTTCTTGTGTCATTATGATGAAGAAACAAGTCGAAAAAAAAAAAAAAAAGTCGAAAAAAACCATTTGTGGAAGGCATCCGATGAGTGTCAACCCGGCCAGATCAGCAAGTGCATCAAGGCAACCACGATTAGCCGGTGCACCAGCCAGCAAAGTGATTCAATGGTTCATAGGTGTAGCTCGCAGCCTCATCACCCTACCCTCCACATCCTAAAGAGTGTACAGGCTGTTATTTATATAGGGCAGATAAGACCTGTGTTTCTCTTCGACGGTAACTGTAAATTGAATTGAAGCTGCGATTTTTGAAGTTGTATATACTCGCGCGGGCAAATACAGATGTGTTAAACACGATAAGAACACAAATTCTACCTTTATTCGTTAATACAGTCGGTATTTCCCACAATGATTCTGCTTTGCTATTGGCCACGTCACGATCAGTAAGCGCTGCTATTGGTGGTCACGATTATTAAGTACGAAAATGAAAATTCTGTCAGTAATTCCTCACCCTCATGTTGTTCCAACCCCTTCGTTCATCTTCGGAACACAAATTAAGATATTTTTGATTAAATGACTAAATTGGACTATATTAAGGATGTGTTTAATGAACTTTTCTGGGCCAGCAAGTTTCAAACCCTTAGAAGCCTGAAGAAGTCTCGTTCCGAACACATCGCGATATTTGGCATCAGTTCACGTGTGTCAGATGTTGGTAAGTAGTAAATACGCTGTCCGAATAATGTGTGATATATAATGTATTTTCTGTTTGTCGATATTAATCAGATTAGCTCACGTTCAGTCACGGCATTATATCTGTCATCTCCACTGAGGCTTTGCGTTTTATTGCTTTCTAATTCAAAACAGGGTGATTAAGTTACACTGCCTGTGAGCATAGGCCTAAAGACCTTAAATCAGTTAATCATATTCATATCAGATTAAAAGTAGTACAATTAGTTCCAAAGTTGTATTTGTAGTAGAAGCACAGTACAAACAACACTTACCATGCTTTTACCACATTAACATTAGTTTTACTGTGGTAAGTGTAGTAAAAAGACAGTAATCACAAAACTTACCATGCTTTTACCACACTGTATTGGGAGTTTTAATGTGATACTTATTGTAAATGCACATTAACCACAACGCTTACCATGCTTTTACCACAGGAATGATGTAAAACAACATAATGATATTTTATTTTCTCTTTTTTCAGCTGAAAAGACCAAAAGGACCTTTCGGACTATTATTGTTTGAGGACAAGTAAACGGAGGAGACCGACAGCTGCAAAGGCAAATATTCGCAATGGTATATACATGTGTTGGTTCGAACCCTAAATCAAACATTTTATCAAGCATTTGTTGTTTCTTAAACCTTTTCTCGCAAAACCCATAGCCCAATCAGTACGAAGATAGTCTGAAAGTCTTAATAATTCACAAGATTTAACAAGTTGTCAAATTCGTATACGATACTCGTACATATTTGTATACTCGTACACACACTGTCAGAAAGTTGATATTAATTGCATTGTATTGATTACAATTAGTGATGCACCGATGTGAAAATTGAGGCCGATACCGATAACCGATATTAATATTGCTGTTATGGCCGATACCGATATTTGCCGATGTCGATATCTCTGTATAGAAAACAAATTTGAATGATTATCAAATAAAGAGCTATTTTCCAAAACACTTTTTTTTTACTTTAGAAATGACTGATATTGGGCACCTTTACCTGTGTGCAAAATATGTCACATACGACACACATGCATTATACTGCATTGCATATACAGTAATGTGTGCTGGTCAACTTGTCTAAAATTAAGAAACCCTTAGAAAACAGTAAAAAAAACCACACAAAAAACAGGAACATTGTGTAAAATTAAGATAGGCTACTTTATTTATTATTCCAATATCCAAATATCGAGGGCTTGGAACCAGAGGGGCGTAAGTGGCATTTGACAAACTTTACAGGAGAGCCAAAACAAAATTTTGACCACACTTCAATCAACTGTATTTATTAACCTTCAACCACAACATTGCAACCACATACATACTTATATGAGTAAGTTCTTAAGTGAACATATTATGGAATATTAACACGATGAACATATTCTAAAACCTTGCAAAATCTTGAAAATATGGCAAAAACATCAAATACGCCTTTTTGGCACCAAACATTTCCAATTCGTCTAAAGAAAAATAGGGCGTATCTGCTGAAAGATGAACCAAAAACAATCTTCTTCAAGTATGATTTCACCGCCCCAACCTTCCGAAAACTGACGGTGGCACAACAGGCAACAAGAGGCACCAGAGGCACCAGAACCACACACCCCAGCTCATTGTATGAAAATCCTCCAGTGATCAGTGCCTTAAAGAAAAAAGACCTACTCACCCTGTGCACCAATGGGAGTATTCCTCACTGTTATGCAGAGTTCTATAACACTCTGACAGTGGGCAGTGAGTGAACTTTTTAGTTCAACTAAAGTGAACTAAAAAGTGAAATGTGTAATAAACAAGAGAAATTAAACTGTGTGAACTTAAATGTTAAACTGTTTGAAATTAAATGTTAAACTGTTTGACATGAATGTGAACTCATAAATGAGAATTGAAATTAAACGGTTAGAAATGATCAAATTAAATGACTATGTATACAGTATTTTAAATAAAATGAAAAGTTATGAAGTTAGAGTGTTTTTAACCAATGTTTTGACCAATAATTTCTGCATTGATCAGCAGATACGCCCTATTTTTCTTTAGAGGAATTGGAAATGTTTGGTGCCAAAAAGGCGTATTTGATGTTTTTGCCATATTTTCAAGATTTTGCAAGGTTTTAGAATATGTTCATCGTGTTAATATTCCATAATATGTTCACTTAAGAACTTACTCATATAAGTATGTATGTGGTTGCAATGTTGTGGTTGAAGGTTAATAAATACAGTTGATTGAAGCGTGGTCAAAATTTTGTTTTGGCTCTCCTGTAAAGTTTGTCAAATGCCACTTGCGCCCTTCTGGCTCCAAACAATGTGTAGGCCATACATGTATTTTTTAGAGCCAGAAGGGCGTAAGTGGACATACGCCCCTCTGGCTCCAAACAATGCTCAAACTTTTGTGTTAGGTCTTTGTTGTTTTGTTGCTTTATTCAATACAAGTTGATTTCTGATGCGTCTTTTTGGCACAACTAGATAGAGCTCATCAAGACCTTTAATTTGATATATAGAACTCATTTTCGCCCAAAATGCCACTTACGCCCCTCTGGTTCCAAGCCCTCGATATGATACTAAAAAATACCACAGGGAAAAGGGCTTCTATTTGTGACGTGCTGTCTTTGCGTTTGAACATTGCACATTTTAAACAGGACACTCATTAACTGAATAAATGTTAGCCAATACAAACATATTTATAGAAAACAGTTGACAATGAATAGACAGGAGTCCAATAATAGCATAACGAATCATTCTTAAAATAATAACAAGTAGCCTAGGCTATAAGACCAATCCGACATGGGCTGTGTTAACAGTAAAACGTCCGTCATTTAACGAATTTTAAAAACACGGATGGATAATACAAAATACTTTCTGATATTTTGACAGAAAAAAAACAAGCAAGAACAAAATTTAAACTTAGCCCGTCAATTTTTCATTTTACAATTATCTTCTCTCTCTGTGTGTGTGCACGCGTCCGTGTTTGTGAGAGAGAGAGCTCGCGCAGCACTGATACAACGGTAGCCTACTTTTTAATCCACAAGTAACGAACGCGCTAGTTTTCATACAAAATAAATATGTAACATAATTAGGTAGGCCATCGGTTCCCAACAGGGGGGTCGCGGCCCACAAGGGGGCCTCAGCGAGCTCTGTGGGGGGTCATATTTTGAAAAGTTTTGAGCAATGAGCATTAAATAAAATCATTAACTTTTTTCTGTTCAAAATTTACAAAATTTATACAATGAGCGAGTTCATCATGAATCCATTTTCCAATCCGTGTTTTTGTCTTATCCTGAACCACTATGGTACACCTATAATAAGTGTTTATATTGGGACTATTTAACACTGGTTCGGATCGCTGCCGCTGCGGAGTAGCACAGTACCTGCGTGACTCGTCATAGATGTACACAGAGAGAAGTAGTTCCGGCTACAATGTTCTTCCGAAAGACGCATATTATAAACACAAGTTTACTATCGCTCACTATAGCGGCAAAAGCGGCAAAAATAAAGCCTCACATTGATAAAGCCTCACAAATAACATGCAAGTATTGAGGTCCCAGACAGCAGTCATTTAGTAATAGCCTATATTCTTCTTTTTTTTTTTTTTACCTACACACCAGTATGAATATTTTTGTTATTGCATTTCAAATAGGGCCAATTTATAGGCTACTCCTAAGCCTACGTTTTTAAATTACAAAAGGCCTACTGATGTTTTTGTTATTGTATTTTCAATATTATAGGCTATTATTTGTGCATGAACATAATCTGGTTATAGTGAACATACCGTTTGTTTGAAAACAACATATTTTGTCATCCTTGCTGCAAGCTTACAAGAGCGATAATATCATTAAATGTGAAGGGGGGCCCTAAAATATTTTCTTGGGGAAAAGGGGGTATCAGACAAAAAAAGGTTGGGAACCACTGAGGTAGGCTACTTTAGTTATTATTAATACAATAACGTAACACATGAAGGCTATACGTTTCTCAACACTGAGAATGAATCAATAAACGCCTGTTTCTCCACTCGCGCTTATCAGTAATCCACAAATCACACGTGCTGTCACTTTTGAGAAAAATCTAATTCGAACGGGTATCAAATATCAAGCAATATATTCAAATATCTACGAGTCAAAAAACGATCAGTCAAAAATGTGTCATGAAGAGGAAAAAAACATAAGTCGCACTGGACTGCGTTAACAATGTTACGGACGGGACAGTTGACTTGAGCGCTCTGAAAGCGCCACTAAGACTGCTTTAAAACTTTCACAGAGACCTCAAACAGAAAGCACAAAAAGCCTGTCTTTAAATTTAATTTCGTTTTGTATTAATTGTATCTTAATTTTGATAAATGTTTCATCAACCAATTGCCTGGATTGAATTAAATAAGAAGTAAATATAGTAGAAAATATTTAATCAGGACACGGAGGCGAGGGCGCGTGAACCTGGAGCGCGTCTCATCAATGAACCGAAATCTACCTGCCTCACAGACCGGAGACATATATAGAAAGCTTGAAATGTCTATTTTTAAACAGAACAATTCAAAACGAAAGAAAACAGACTGTTCTCTGCTTATGTCATCTGTATGAAATGTGTATTTATCTCAGGCACATATTATATCGGCGGCCGATATATCGTGCACCACTAATTACAATTATTACAAATTGGTCCCCGTCTGTTTATGTTCCAGTGATACATGACGTCTCTCCACACCTCATAACCTACCTCTGTTTGCAGGGGTGGAAAAGCTTATCTTACTTGTCACATGACATCAGATACTCGATTATTTTGTCATAATCAGACCAGTTACACTGCTGATAACTGTCCCGTTTGCATGTAAATCATTTTCACATGATTATTGCTTGCTATTAAAGACGTACTTTTATTCATAGAAATGCCCCCACATATCAGTGAACTTATAATATAAAAATGCTTTTAAAATTTAATTATTCAACACTCTTTACAGAAAAAAATATCCTACAGTTATACATAAACTGACTATTTGCAAGTAATGTATTAAAATTACCTTCCTTTCCGTCTTGCAGGATTACTTGGTCCTTTTTTTTTTTTTAAAGCTCTACAATATCAAACTCAACAGCTCTTTTAAGAGCCAACCCTCACAAGAGCTACTAGTGAGTCGCAGCGAATCTTGCCGGGATCAGCCCTTCCCAGGTAAAGTTTCTAGAATATTGAAATCGGTATTTACTCATCAAATGCTCTCTCCTGAATCGCCGCCGCTAGAGTTCTTACGAGATCAAGAAAATATGATCATATAACAGCGATTTTATCATCACTGCATTGGTTACCTATAAAGTTCCGTATTAATTATAAGGTATTGCTACTGACTTATAAAGCTCTAAACGGCTTAGCTCCAGTCTATTTAACGGATCTTCTATCGCCCCTATAATCCATCGCGCTCTTTAAGATCACTAAATTCAAGGCTTTTGGTCATACCTAGGATATCCAGAACCACCAAAGGAGGGAGAGCATTTTCACATTTGGCTCCAAAACTCTGGAATAGTCTTCCTGATACTGTTCGTTGCTCAGACTCGCTCTCCCAGTTTAAAACTAGATTAAAGTCGCATCTCTTCAGCCAGGCATTCATATAATCCTACAGTTCAAACTACAATCCGGCCTGTAGCTCATAAATGCCAGAGGAGAACTGGCCCCCGACTGAGCCTGGGTTCTCCCAAGGTTTTTTTTCTCCATTAGGTCACCTGATGGAGTTTTAGGACACCATTAGGTCACTTGATGGAGTTTTTCGGTTCCTTGCCACTGTTGCCTTTGCCTTGCTCAGTTGGGGATATTTTGGGGATATTTAATTTAATTTTATCAATCAATAAATTCCTCTTGAAACAAACATTGTTGTATTATTTTAATTTAATACTGTGAAGCTGCTTTGATACAATCTGTATTGTGAAAAGCGCTATACAAATAATAACTTATTTATAACTGTCTTAATTTATGTTTCAAGAACAATAGTAATTGCACATAGAGTAAGTCGAGACTTTCTTGTTTTACAGCAGAGAAGGAAGACCAGTCCTTATATCAACGCAAGCTAATCGAATAAGTCCTTTGTTTCGGGTGAGGAAGGAACATCTGGTGCCCAAAGAAGACAGAAAGCTGCACGAGTCCATTGGTATGTCTTGTATTGAAACAATGCTGTAATATGTAGTACATAATTTGATGTTGACAATTTTACATTGTACAGGTTATCACTTGGTTTTTGACCAAGTGAAGCTCTTGAAACAAGTGACAGGAGAGTATGTAACTTGTCTGGAAAGTATCAGAGTCGCATTTGGCACGCGTGCCTTAGGTTGCCGACCCCTGGTCTAGCCTATAGTCTATGGTACCAATCACGTTAGTGAAGCCTGAGTAACATATACTGTAATCGGCATGGTCATGAATGCATGATCTTCATAAAAAATTATGATAGCCTAAAAAAAAACTGCTTAAAAAAAAAACTGCTTTACAACATTGGGTCTTAAAGGTGCTGTATGTAGTATCACATTAAAATGATCCACTTTTCGGGTTTTGCTATTACCTCTGAAAGCAAGTATTCTTATGTTTATGTGAAGGTGCCGGGTCGGATTTACCGCGAAATCCAGTGACGTCACCTGCATGCGCGGAGCGCTCCCGAGCCTCTCGCCTCGTCTAGCCTACTGATTTTGCACTCAACAGCGACGACACTGCAACTTATGACATGGACTTATGACTTATGCAACTTATGACATGTCTGATAACACTAAGAAACGACCTGCTCCCAGCACAACACAGACTCCAACACAAACTCCACTTATTGATAAAAAAAACCAATAAAACGTTTTTTTCTTTCTGCTGAAGCTCGTATTAAAGGCCAGACGTGAATCGGATGAACTTCGGGTGAAAAAACACGGATCAACATCGGCAGGGCGTTTGAATCATGGAGAGACCTTATCTACAAACCTAGAATGTATACATTTCCTGAAGAAAATGTGAAGTAATGCTTGCAGTGGCAAAATTCGGCACGGTTGATAGGGTTCCATTCTTATCATGGGACGAGCATGGAGCATTAGTTCAACGTCAAGCTGATAAAAGTAGCCTATTATTGTAACGTTGCAGTGGGAGTTTACCTGAGTTTCTAGCATGTTGTGGGATGCTCTCTCTGGTGTGTTGCGTGACGCGTCTCAGTCTGGCCGGTATTCCACAGTGCTCGCTCATAAATTCGAGCACGCGCAAGAGCACGCGCTTGTCAACTTATTGGTTGCAATCTGAAACATCACCGCTAGAGGCCGCTGAAAACTACATACAGCTCCTTTAAGTGGCTTGGAAATGCCACAAAAAAACCTAAAACAGTTTTTTTAAACCTAAAAGCGCCAGGTAAACTCCGAATGACACGACAGACAGCACTTTCCATCAAGTTCTCCGCATCTCCAATAGTGTAAAGGAAAGAGCCACTCGCAAATAATCTTAAAGCTGCCGTCGGCAACATTTTTTTGATCATATTCAGTGTAATCGACACTATAATCCGACAGAACAACATAAATAAGGTGGTTTTAGAAAAAAACCCGAGCTTCTAACTCCACCTGGAGCGTGTTATTTGTTTTCCAAAAATCCAGCGCTCCCGCTTCATCAGGTCCAATCAGCGCAGGGGGGTGTGAGATCTGACTGTCAATCACAGGTCGTGCACACGCCACAGATCCCCCTCACTCGCACATGTTAATATCACATGCACACGCCACGCCTGAAGTTCGCCTGGAGATTGCATGAAGCGTGATGGCGTAGAGAAAATCTACTAACAAGCTTCCAATTCCTCGGTTATTGCTATCTATGGCTAGATTAGCCAGGGCAGCCTACCTCCGAGTCCATGGTGTTGATAGATGCTGAAGAGACGGACGCGTTCACAGAAAATCAGGTACACACGCACAGTGACGCACTGACGAGCACGACCTCGATGGGAGGGTGCTCGCTGGTAGTGGGGAGGGGCATGAGAGTTGTAAACATTCAAAATTTTGGCTAATCGACCCAATCTGCCAGACTTGCCGACGGCAGCTTTAAGGCAATGCAAACAGTTTGTGCTGTTGTTAAAGCCCGACTCCGACAAGTCGAAAATAAGTGTGCGTTTCCAACAAATGAATCATGTAAACGACAATCTCACCAGTCACGAGAAAAAATATATATCTCAGAAAGTGCACTATTGTAACGCAAAATCTCAGTTCTTCGTACCTCAGGGCCCGTTCTTCGTACGTCGCTAACTCAGTTAGCTGGATTTGATTATTGGCGATTTGGCATGATCTGGGATTGTTTGGTTCTTCGACGCTCATCCTGGACTTGCTGTCATAGCAACAGGTGCGCAAGCTTATTTCATGTTAACAGGATTAGATCCCGGCTTCATAAGCGCTGGACTTCCCGTATCAGCTCCGCTTATGAAGCCGCAGTCTAATCCTGTTAACATGAAATAAGCCTGCTCCCGAGCAGGTTTAAGCTTGCGCACCTGGGGCCCGTTCTTCGTACGTCGCTAACTCAGTTAGCTGGATTTGATTATTGGCGATTTGGCATGATCTGGGATTGTTTGGTTCTTCGACGCTCCTCCTGGACTTGCTGTCATAGCAACAGGTGCGCAAGCTTATTTCATGTTAACAGGATTAGATCCCGGCTTCATAAGCGGAGCTGATACTGTACCAGCCATTTGGATTATAGACATACTTAATTTAATGCAGCAACAAATTATTTACAGTGTAGCAAGATGATTTAAAACTCATTTACCTGTAATTAAGGTGTTGCTGTTACTGGTCCCTGGCTTTAGGTCTAAAGGCCTATTTATACTTCTGCGTCGAACTTACGCCGTAGCTACGTCGTAGGCTGTGCTTAGCGCGCGTACCCTTTGGCGTACCCTGATGCGCACCTCTCCAAAAATGTAACAACGCGTCAATTCTACGCGGACGCAAGCGCTGTGATTGGTCTGCTAGAACCCCTCCCTCGGGTTTCACATGGTCCCTCTGCATGAGTAATTGCGCGTCAACGCGGACAACGACGCAGAAGTATAAATTAAAACCAACGCGTTGCCTACAGCGTAGAGGCTCCGGCGTAGGTCCGACGCAGAAGTATAAATAGGCCTTAAGGAAGAGCTGCCCCCAGGAATGCCCTCCACAATGGGTCGGTTCTCATTTAGCCCAAGGGCCAGCTCTTCTGCCGGGGTATAACGTGGGGGTGCAGGACCACCACCTGTTTTTTTCTGCTCCGCCTTTTCCTTGGTTGCAGATAACCATAAACAGACAAACAGACACATCATTTAAAATGTCTTTGCTAAAAGAGACTAATCAGTAGAAGTAGAAAAGATTACCAGTTTGAAGAATATTCTTGTACTTCACTTTTACTTGTTCCCATGTTCTAGTGGGTCCTGAGGTGGCTCTGACATTAAGCAATTATGAAATTATTAAAATACAAGAATATATACTGTAATAAGTGATATAACCATAACATGGAACACTTACGCATTTAATTTGTCTGTTACTTTTTGCCAGCCCTCTCGAGTCCTGGCTTTTGCACACTTTGATTCCCAGTGTTCCCTGGCGTTTTAATTATATTTTTCAAACTCTGCATACCCTTCCAGTAAAAATTCCTGCTCTGCTGCGTTGAAAAACTGAGCGCGCTCTTTGGCCATGGTGAGCAGCCAATAGCAGCGTTGCTGATCAATGTTTCTACTATCGATACATATCCCCTTTTAAACCAGAGCGTGAACGCGCAATTATCTCACTAACTCAATCCAGCTATACTAATCATATCCGGCAGGTGTGTTCGAAGAACCAAATTAGTCAGATCATGATTAGCACGATGATATCATCTTGGATGTCTCGTTTGATCTCAGATGTTTTAAGCAACGTACGAAGAACGGGCCCCAGTTGCTATGACAGCAAGTCCAGGATGAGCGTCGAAGACCCAAACAATCAAATCCAGCTAACTGAGTTCTTCGACGCTCATCCTGGACTTGCTGTCATAGCAACTGGGGCCCGTTCTTCGTACGTTGCTTGAAACATCCAAGATCAAATTATGAGACATCCAAGGTGATATCATCGGCCTAATCATGATCTGACTAATTTGTTTCTTCGAACACACCTGCCAGTTATGATTAGTAGAGCTGGATTGAGTTATCTGAGATAACTGCGCGTTCATGCGCTGGTTTAAAAGGGGATATGTATCGATAGTAGAAACATTGATCAGCAACGCTGCTATTGGCTGCTCACCATGGCCAAAGAGCGCGCACAGTTTTTCTCCGCAGCAGAGCAAGAGTTATTGAAGGTTATGCAGAATATGAAACCTTAATTAAAACGCCAGGGAACCAGGAGAGAGGGCTGGCAAAAAGTAGCAGACAAATGAAATGCGTAAGTGTTCCATGTTATGGTTATATCACTTATTACAGTGTATATTCTTGTATTTTAATCATTTCATAATTGCTTAATGTCAGAGCCACCTCAGGACCCACTAGAACAGTGTTCTTCAACCCTGCTCCTGGAGGACCCCCAACACTGCACGTTTTCTTTGTCTCCCTAATCAAACACACCTGATTCAACTCATCAGCTCATTAACCCATGTGAAAATGAGTTGATGAATTGAATCCGGTGTGTTTGATTAGGGAGACAAAGAAAACCAGCAGTGTTGGGGGTCCTCCGGGAGCAGGGTTGAAGAACACTGCACTAGAACATGGGAACAAGTAAAAGGGAAGTACAAGAATATTCTTCAAAATGGTAATCTTTTCTACTTCTACTGTTCTTTGTCTCTTTTACAAAAGAAAAGCACCGTTAAATGTGTTTGTCTGTTTATAACAGCAACCAAGAAAAAGGCTGAGCTGAAAAAAAACAAACAGGTGGTGGTCCTGCTCCCTCACATTATACCACATTATACCCCAGCAGTAGAGCTGGCCCTGGGGTTAAATGTGAACCGACCCATTGTGGAGGGCATCCCTGGGGGCAGCTCTTCCTCAGACCAACAGCCAGGAACCAGTAGCAGCAACACCTTCATTACTGGTAAATGAGCTTTAAATGATCTTGCTACACTGTAAAATATATCTTTTTTTTTTGCCGCATTAAATTAAGTAGGCCTATATAATCCAAATGGCTGGTACAGTAATTTCAGCTGTTAAATATTGAGTAGTGATCAATTGCTTTGACTTGTGAAGGTGAAAACTGCTGAACTTAATGTAAGAATATTTTGCCATGAGTTACTGATCACATTTGTTCATATAGTGTAGTTCATTGTAATGCCATTGTGTTTCCTCTTTTGTGCAGTTTTACATAATACACCAACACTTGTACCTGTTCCCAAGAAAGTAGTGGCTGAAATATGTGCAGTAAGTGGACTTTTTCTAACTTTACATCAAAAGGGAAGAAAGTGCAACACTTTGTAATGCCCATTTGTTTCCATTGCACAGGACAGTGAAGAAACCCTCTCAGATGACTGTCCTTTGGAGGAAGTACTTGTAAGTGCATAAATAACTTTACTTCATTTATAGTAACTTGTGTACATATTATTTCTGACTGCAATATGAGTTGCAGGAGGAAAGGCCTACTGCACAAAGTGATACAGAGGTGGGCAGTGTAGTAACCTACTTGTACTTTTTATTTTTGTTGCATGAGGCTTGTGTTGACAGTTCTTTTTTATTTTTTTATTCTTTTTATCCAAACATGGCACAGGGTGATATCCGTATATAAACGGAATCTACAACAGAAAATTTAGTATTTTGACCTGAAAAAACATAGAAATAGAACTTGACACCTTAAAGAAGAAAAAACTGGCACTAGAGATTGAGTTGCTTCAAAAGGAACTTCAGAGTAAGTGCTAAATACACTATTTCACACAGAGTACTATTGCTGACCTTGGATAACAATATATCTTATTGCAGGCAAAAGATGACCATCATTGGCTTTTCTTGACAAAGAATAATTGAAATAAAACTCAAGGAACTAAGCATGTTGTCTTGTCTTCTATTCATTTAATGAAGGTTTTTGTTTAAAAAAAAAAAAAAAAAAATGGTGTTCCACAATTCTGTCCCGTGCAGCTCTGCCACTAGGTTGGTCCAAGTGCACTGGCTGGAGGTCATCATCAGGCTGCACCTCCACCACAGGGGTCCTCTCCTTTCTGATGGTGGCACTATTGTGGAGTATGGCACATGCAACAATAATGTCACAGGCCCTGTCAGGTGCAACCCTCAGACACTGAAATCTTTCCTTTAGTTGCCCAAAGGTCATTTCAATGCGTGCCCTTGTCCTGGCTAGAGCTGCATTGAAACGGGTTTGTGGTCCGGGGTTTGGGTCAGGGAATGGCGTCATGAAATACTGCCTGCAGGTATAGCCCCTGTCACCAAGCAGGATCCCGTCGTAAGCACCTGGAAAAATGCAGTTTTGTTAGGCTCAGAATAAATGTATGTAATACAGTGAGCTTGATATTAAATATTTCCTTACCACGTTCAAATAATGTGCATAAATGTGACTCTCTGAAAATCCTGGAGTCATGCACAGAACCAGGCCATTTTGCTTCCACATTTGTGATGTAGGACATGGAGTCACACACCATCTAAGATATTTTTAATCAGTCAACTGCATACTTTTTGATTACATTACTTTTTGTATTATTTGATATATTCTGGACTCGCTTCTCCAAGGTAAATGGTGAATTGTTTGATGTCAGGCTGCATGCTCAGAAAGCGGCAGTGGATTGTGCAGCGTGAGACCACCTTCAGCGACAGGTTCTTGTCGTAAAAACGGACAAGACATGGCTGCGAAAGACTTCCCGTATCACCTCCGCTTATAAAGCCGGGATCTAATCCTGTTAACATGAAATAAGCCTGCTCCCGAGCAGGTTTAAGCTTGGGCACCTGTTGCTATGACAGCAAGTCCAGGATGAGCGTCGAAGAACCAAACAATCCAAGATCATGCCAAATCTCCAACAATCAAATCCAGCTAACTGAGTTAGCGACGTACGAAGAACGGGCCCCTGGGGCCTGTTTCAGAAAGGAGGTTCAACTGAGTTGGCTTACCCTGAGATGGGAAACTCTGAGTTTTCGGTTACAGAACAGCGGAAATTAGTTAGTTCAATCAACTCTGAGTTGACTGACTCTGAGTTAAGCGCGTGCACCACCACTATAAAAAGCCATTATCAATGGAGTGCAGATATTATGAGTCACCATGGTAACAGCGCCAGACAAAAAGAGGTCTGCATATTTCTCACCAGCTTCTGCAAGCGTAAGAAGACATATTATTATTTTTTAAATATCGGCTGCAGCAGCGAAGGACAACTAGAGTTAGCTAGGGAGAAAATAGTTGCTCGAGTCAATGCGTATGTTTACATTTTAATTAGTTATACAGTGTTGGGTGTAATTAATTACCAAGTCATCTAAATACTGTCATTTAATTAAAGGGATTACTCTTAATTCTTCTGTAATTTGAAGTAAAATCTGATGTAATTGCATTAGACTATAGAACAATTCTGTATATTTAACATACATTTTTAAAAGGTATATTTTTTATGTAACCTTCTCCCTCTACACACTTTGGTCAATTCAAGAATAATCCATGCAATTGTATATTGTTTATTTGAAAGCATTAAAAGTGCAGTTTCTTGTCTCTCCTTGTATTGTTCAAGTGGTTGAGGTTGATATGGGATTTATTAATAAGTAGACCAATACTTTCTAAAGATAGTCATTATTACATGAATCTAATTACACGGTTGAAGATGTCATTTGTAGTTAGTAATTAATAACTATTTTAGAGTAACTTACCCAACTGTTATAATATCAGAGGTGAAACTGGAAGAACAGTATGTTATTCAACCTAATTTTAATTTTCATGGGTGCAATCCTGCAGGTATTAAAAGAACATGGCAGCAGCTGAAAATTAAATATAAGAACATAATTCAATCAGGTAAGGTTTGAGCATATCATGGGTGTAGGCTACCTGAATTTACAAATATTTGACATATTAAATAACTAAATAGCATCCCAGTGTCTAGCAGTGCAGCAGCATTTTTGGCTGGGGGAATTCCTGGAGGGACTTCAGAGCCAGTCACTCCCGAAGATCCAAGGGCCTTCATAAAATGTAAGAGGTTTACATATGTGTTATTTCTTATATAGGCTATTTTTGATATTTCCATTTATTTTACTTTGGGTTGGGTTTTTTGTTGGTCCCAACAGATTCCGATGGTAATATCTGTCTTTTGGAGCCTCCTGTCCCAACAAAACCTGCAGGCAGTTGTAAGTAGCCTACTCAATACACCAGAAATTATGACAAATAGTGTTATAAAGTGTACTCATCTTCACAGGACGATGGGGATAATGTTATGTGTCACATCAAACAATCTACACATTCAGATTTTTTCACATTTTTATGTGGAGTAGAATCTAAGTTTAAAGCTAAGTATAAATGGGTAGTCTTATCTCTCCCCCCGCCCCCAAAGTGGAAGAACAGCAGGAGGACGGTCCATCAACTTCTGTTGCACAGATGAACAGAGTTCAGTGATTTTCAGTAAATGCCACAGTTTAATTCTGTAGAATTTGTTTAGAACTACATTATGTAACTCTAATCTACTACTGTATATTCAGTTGCCAGTTAAGGAGTTAATAGACTTCATCTTATTTAAAAAATTGAAAAAAAAAAAAAAACAGTAAAAATAGCAATATTGTATTTATTAATTAAAGATTAATTTTATTAATAAAAATGTACTGAAAGAATGAATGAGGTGTTTAAACACCACTTCCTCTTTAAAAAAAGGGGAGGAGACCGAAAAAAACTCTGGGTTTACCGAAGAAAACCTGCTCCCGGCCAGGTTAGGTTCACAGAGTAAGTTACCATGGTAACTGACTCTGAGTATAAGTTACCTCTCTTTCAGAAACGGGCTTGACTTACTCTGCTTTCTCAGGTTTAACATACCTCCCATCAGGGCCGCGGGAAGTGGGGGTGCTGCAGAATTGTAAATGCAACGCATATATTTGTTCATTAAAATGTATAATTTTTTAGCATTTAGTCATTTATTTGTAATAAACACTTTAAGTGGGCTATTTAAAAATTGTTATTTATATGTTAAATTATCTTTTTAAAACATAAGCGCAGAGTGTTACGTAATATTGTGTGTGTGTGTGTGTGTGTGTGTGTGTGTGTGTCGAAAGAATTTGCCGCAGCTGCTCAAAAAAAAAAAAAAAAAAAAAAAAAAACGTCAAAAACCCCACTGTCAGTGTTTTGTAAGGAACAGGCAAATAGGCCTATGTAAAATATAGCAGGAGACATTTTAATTGTTTACTAATAAAACAGTTATTTTTTATGTCAGTGTCGGCTAGACAGATGAAGTTGACGACTCGCGATCTTCGCAGCGCCAGAGAGAAATGCACATTTCATACGAATTACATAAGCAGCGCAGTCTGTTTTCTTTCGTTTTGAATTGTTCTGCTTAAAAGTAGACATTTCAAGCTATCTATATGTCTCAGGTCTGTGAGGCAATAGGCTATAGGCCTACGCTGAGTTTCATTTATGAGACGAGCTCCAGGTTCGCCAGCGCCTCCGTATCCTGATTATTTATTTTCTAATAGCCTATATTTAGGCTACTTCTTATTAAATCCTGACAATTTGTTGATGAAACATCGATTAAAATTAAGATACAATTAATACAAAACGAAATTAAATTTAAAGACAGGCTTTGTGCTTTCAGTTTGAGGTCTCTGTGAAAGTTTTAAAACATTATTTTAGTGCCGCTTTAGAGCGCTCACGTCCGTAACGGAGAACTGTCTGTAACATTTTTTTTTTTTTTTTTTGTGAAATAAATTTCTAAAAAAATGCGACTTAGTCCAGTGCGACTTAGGCTATAGATGTTTTTTTCTTCCCCGTGGCGCATTTTGTGACTGATATGCGACTCCGGAGCAATGAAAATAAAAGGGACTCCGGAATAAAAGCAGAATCAATAAAAGTAAAAAATGTGATGTGCAGTCAGGTTTGAGTGTGTGCGCGTTTTTTGAGGAGTTTTATAGTCTTGATATTGTTTCTTATTCAAAAGTGGTGACGCGACGCGACTGATTTATTATGAGTGTTGGAAACAGTTCTGCTGCCTAATATATTTGATGAATAAAAGGTTAAAAAGAACTGCATTTATTAAAAAATATATATAATTTCTAATAATATAAATCTTCTTTACTATCACTTTTTTTAAAATCAATTTAACACATCCTTGCTGAATAAAAGTATTGATTTATTTAAAAAAATAAATAAAAAAATACTGACCTCAAATTACTGACCAGTAGTGTATATTGTTGTTACAAAAGATTTCTATTTTTTTAAAAATTGCTTTTTTCAATTTTTTTTTCAATTTTTTTTTTACATTTTTATTCATCAAAGTATCCTAAAAAAAGTATCACAGGTTATGAAAACATATTAAGCAGCAGAACTGTTTCCAACTTTGATAATGAATCATCATATTAGAATTATTTCTAAAGGATCATGTGATAGACTGGAGTAATGATCCTGAAAATTCAGCTTTGCATCACAGAAATAAATGATCATTTAAACCAATTATTTTAAATTGTAAAAATATATCACAATATTACTTTTTTTTCTGTATTTTTGATCAAATAAATGCAGGCTTGATGAGCAGAGGAAACTTCTTTCAAAAACATTAAAAATACTAATACTTATACTTGCCCTGTAATACATGTATTCTTTGTTTTAGATGTTATTAACTTAAATTCTTATGAATAATAAAAATGTTGTAATGTCTATTTGTTATTTATGGCCTGTACGCCTCATTATTGATCTGAGCTTCTACATCTTGAATTCGAATAACATTCGATAAAACATAATTGCTGGATTATTTTGACTATAATAAATAAGCAGATGAAACATAGTAGGCCTATACACTGTTTATCACAGATTACTTTGGACCAAAGTTACCATATTATAATTAATTATTATATAGTTCTATTCATTCATTTTATTTAAATTAGCACTGGTTAAAATGTATAAAGCATGAACAAGATATGAAACAATATTTATTAATAATGTATTTTCATTTGCGTCCTATGCTGGCTAATTACGACGTTTAACCTGTTATCATAATGAAATTCATGCATTTATTTATTTGTCATTTAAACTGATGCAAACAGGGAAAGAGAGTAGAAAACACTTATTATCCTGTCGCCCCCTCTAGTGGACAGCATTAAGTATTACGGCCTTCATTGCTCAGATAACTCAAGTCGATGGATTTTTTGGGAAAGTCTGACCAGTTAGAAGCAAGTTAGACCAGTCTGAGGGTCTGAGCTGAGTTTGGTGAAGCATCAAAGTTCTAGGCGGAGTCAATTTCTCATAATAATAATAACAATTAATCCCAAACCTGGTAATTTTGTCAGTATTTAATTTACGTTCACTGATTCTGGCTTCTCTCTTTTCTGTCTCTTTCTTTTCATGTGAACTGAGTAGGCTACACATGCTTAAATTCAAAAAATATAAACTTTATTTCTATTCAAAATTATTTATAGCCCATAGGCTATATGTCACACACGCCTACCTGCCTTTTGATGTAAATAAAAGACTAGAGTGGTAAATGTTACGGACATATTATCATGGTACAGTTCAGCCTATTATTGATTTTTATTTCCACTTCCCTTTTATCCAAAGAGACGGAACTATTTGCACTGTATTTATCAATGGGAAATATGCTAATATAATCTGTCATATACTGTGGCTCACATTAATGGGGTTGCTTGCAAGTCGCAGCAGCACGAATTACGTGACCAGCAACATATTTCTAAATCAAATAGTGTGTGTAGTTAACAGTGAGTGGTGGTTTCAGACATTATTTCATTAAAGGGCATTTGTCAGTGCCGCACTTGTAGCCTACTGACTCTTATTCTGCCTGACAGAAAGAAAAGCTCACAGCTTACTGAAGGCGGAGCGGTTTGACCAATCAGATGAAAGGGGCGTTTCAGCGCCGCCCACGTGTGCAAATGAAATATCGAACCCATAAACCGACTTGTAAACGAAAAATGAAAAATCTAGCCAAAATCTAGCCAAAAAAACGAATAAACGAGCTGGTTTTCATTTCTCCTTATTCCATTCTAAACAGGAAATGAAATGATCAAAAAGTGCACGGACCCTATGACTTAGCACGACGGTGTAATAAGTTTATATACACTAGATGTCGCCTTGGCTACGGCAGTTTGGAATATTCTGGGCTCATCTGATTTTTTTGTACATAGCATAACCTACTTTGTTATGATTTTAGTATCATAATGATTAATAAATGCACGCACAATTATCATGAACTTGATTTGAACAAATGCCTATCAACTTGTGTGTGCAAAATTCAGAATTAAATGAATGTGCAGCAATTTGTACAAATAGAGAGTCTGTAGGCCTATACTGTTGTAGCCATTAAATAAGCGCATTTATTTTCATATTTGTTCAAATGTTCTAATGTTATTTTTTTCCCCCATGTATGTTGATTTATGAAAAGTGAACAGCACGAGTAAAAGTGAATTTCGTTTTGTATAAATTGTATCTTAATTTTAATACATTTTTCATCAGCCTGTATTTAATAAATAAGATCAATAAGATTTAATAAATAATAATAAAAAAATGATAATCTTGCATTGCACGTTAACTGGAGCGCATCTCATCCTAACTTAACGAAACTCATTGTATGCCTCACACACACAGACATGAGAAATACATCAAATACACAAAGCTTGAAATGTCTTTAAACGAAATAATTCAAAACGAAAAGAAAAAGGCTACTCTCTGATTATGTAATCCATTATGTGCATTTCTCTCTATAGGCGCGTTCACTATACGGCGATCGTCAACTTCATCTTTGCAGCCGAGTCGACACTGTCAGAAAACACTAGATTATTAATAAAAATCAATGCACGCGTCACCGGATTTCCAAATGCACATCTTGCTTGTTGCACCCACACATATTATGTCGAAATAACGAGATATTATGTTGAAATAACATTATTAATAATAATACATATTTTATAATATTTGATTGAATGCTGAATGTTGTTCAGTTAATAAAATGAAAACTTTAATTGTGATCATTAAAATAATTGAATATGAAATATTTAGTGGCCAAGTTTTGCTAATTAATTAATTTATATATGTAAGGCATTCGTTCCAATCAACTGCCGCAGCCAAGGCCACGTCTAGTGTATATATCTATGACTTGGCACTTCTGGGTAAAGATGCGATCAGTCAAATGAAATCCAATAAACGTATAAATAAATATTCCAAATGAAAAAGCGATGGGAAATGTCGTCCAATTTTCTAATACTATTATTTGATGACAACAATACATTTGTAAAAGAAAATCCAGCCATTTCTGTTTTTTTAAAGAAAAAAACCAAGCTGCACCCTTTTTTAAATGTCATCTTTCATTCCGAAAGAGAATAATGAACGGGGCGATGTGCAGATTGTAAATCTTAAAAAATGATTGAATGATTTTCTTGTGTCATTATGATGAAGAAACAAGTCGAAAAAAAAAAAAAAAAGTCGAAAAAAACCATTTGTGGAAGGCATCCGATGAGTGTCAACCCGGCCAGATCAGCAAGTGCATCAAGGCAACCACGATTAGCCGGTGCACCAGCCAGCAAAGTGATTCAATGGTTCATAGGTGTAGCTCGCAGCCTCATCGCCCTACCCTCCACATCCTAAAGAGTGTACAGGCTGTTATTTATATAGGGCAGATAAGACCTGTGTTTCTCTTCGACGGTAACTGTAAATTGAATTGAAGCTGCGATTTTTGAAGTTGTATATACTCGCACGGGCAAATACAGATGTGTTAAACACGATAAGAACACAAATTCTACCTTTATTCGTTAATACAGTCGGTATTTCCCACAATGATTCTGCTTTGCTATTGGCCACGTCACGATCAGTAAGCGCTGCTATTGGTGGTCACGATTATTAAGTACGAAAATGAAAATTCTGTCAGTAATTCCTCACCCTCATGTTGTTCCAACCCCTTCGTTCATCTTCGGAACACAAATTAAGATATTTTTGATTAAATGACTAAATTGGACTATATTAAGGATGTGTTTAATGAACTTTTCTGGGCCAGCAAGTTTCAAACCCTTAGAAGCCTGAAGAAGTCTCGTTCCGAACACATCGCGATATTTGGCATCAGTTCACGTGTGTCAGATGTTGGTAAGTAGTAAATACGCTGTCCGAATAATGTGTGATATATAATGTATTTTCTGTTTGTCGATATTAATCAGATTAGCTCACGTTCAGTCACGGCATTATATCTGTCATCTCCACTGAGGCTTTGCGTTTTATTGCTTTCTAATTCAAAACAGGGTGATTAAGTTACACTGCCTGTGAGCATAGGCCTAAAGACCTTAAATCAGTTAATCATATTCATATCAGATTAAAAGTAGTACAATTAGTTCCAAAGTTGTATTTGTAGTAGAAGCACAGTACAAACAACACTTACCATGCTTTTACCACATTAACATTAGTTTTACTGTGGTAAGTGTAGTAAAAAGACAGTAATCACAAAACTTACCATGCTTTTACCACACTGTATTGGGAGTTTTAATGTGATACTTATTGTAAATGCACATTAACCACAACGCTTACCATGCTTTTACCACAGGAATGATGTAAAACAACATAATGATATTTTATTTTCTCTTTTTTCAGCTGAAAAGACCAAAAGGACCTTTCGGACTATTATTGTTTGAGGACAAGTAAACGGAGGAGACCGACAGCTGCAAAGGCAAATATTCGCAATGGTATATACATGTGTTGGTTCGAACCCTAAATCAAACATTTTATCAAGCATTTGTTGTTTCTTAAACCTTTTCTCGCAAAACCCATAGCCCAATCAGTACGAAGATAGTCTGAAAGTCTTAATAATTCACAAGATTTAACAAGTTGTCAAATTCGTATACGATACTCGTACATATTTGTATACTCGTACACACACTGTCAGAAAGTTGATATTAATTGCATTGTATTGATTACAATTAGTGATGCACCGATGTGAAAATTGAGGCCGATACCGATAACCGATATTAATATTGCTGTTATGGCCGATACCGATATTTGCCGATGTCGATATCTCTGTATAGAAAACAAATTTTAATGATTATCAAATAAAGAGCTATTTTCCAAAACACTTTTTTTTTACTTTAGAAATGACTGATATTGGGCACCTTTACCTGTGTGCAAAATATGTCACATACGACACACATGCATTATACTGCATTGCATATACAGTAATGTGTGCTGGTCAACTTGTCTAAAATTAAGAAACCCTTAGAAAACAGTAAAAAAAACCACACAAAAAACAGGAACATTGTGTAAAATTAAGATAGGCTACTTTATTTATTATTCCAATATCCAAATATCGAGGGCTTGGAACCAGAGGGGCGTAAGTGGCATTTGACAAACTTTACAGGAGAGCCAAAACAAAATTTTGACCACACTTCAATCAACTGTATTTATTAACCTTCAACCACAACATTGCAACCACATACATACTTATATGAGTAAGTTCTTAAGTGAACATATTATGGAATATTAACACGATGAACATATTCTAAAACCTTGCAAAATCTTGAAAATATGGCAAAAACATCAAATACGCCTTTTTGGCACCAAACATTTCCAATTCGTCTAAAGAAAAATAGGGCGTATCTGCTGATCAATGCAGAAATGATTGGTCAAAACATTGGTTAAAAACACTCTAACTTCATAACTTTTCATTTGATTTAAAATACTGCATACATAGTCATTTCATCATTTCAAACTGTTTAACATTTCATTTCTAACCGTTTAATTTCAATTCTCATTTATGAGTTCACATTCATGTCAAACAGTTTAACATTTAATTTCAAACAGTTTAATTTCTCTTGTTTATTACACATTTCACTTTTTAGTTCACTTTAGTTGAACTAAAAAGTTCACTCACTGCCCACTGTCAGAGTGTTATAGAACTCTGCATAACAGTGAGGAATACTCCCATTGGTGCACAGGGTGAGTAGGTCTTTTTTCTTTAAGGCACTGATCACTGGAGGATTTTCATACAATGAGCTGGGGTGTGTGGTTCTGGTGCCTCTTGTTGCCTGTTGTGCCACCGTCAGTTTTCGGAAGGTTGGGGCGGTGAAATCATACTTGAAGAAGATTGTTTTTGGTTCATCTTTCGTGTAGCGGAACCATTTAATCTTCTGCCAATGAACTGATTGTCCCTCCTCATCTTTTGTTCTGTTTTTGAGTATGTGGTTGGAGAGGGACTTGAAGTCCAGAAAGTCCTTGTGTTCAAGTTCATGTACACTGTATGGGTCGTTCCTTCTTGCCATTCTCACAAGTGTGTAGTAGCCATCAGTAAATAGAAGTATGGGAGTAAATAGAAATGGGAGTAAATAGAAACTTTTCTTCTTGCAGTTTCCACTGCAGCATGCACACTATCACACTCCATGTCTAGTAGCCATCCATGATGGCTACTACACACTTGTGAGAATGGAAAGAAAGAACGACCCATAGTGTACATGAACTTGGACACAAGGACTTTCTGTACTTCAAGTCCCTCTCCAACCACATACTCAAAAACAGAACAAAAGATGAGGAGGGACAATCAGTTCATTGGCAGAAGATTAAATGGTTCCGCTACACGAAAGATGAACCAAAAACAATCTTCTTCAAGTATGATTTCACCGCCCCAACCTTCCGAAAACTGACGGTGGCACAACAGGCAACAAGAGGCACCAGAGGCACCAGAACCACACACCCCAGCTCATTGTATGAAAATCCTCCAGTGATCAGTGCCTTAAAGAAAAAAGACCTACTCACCCTGTGCACCAATGGGAGTATTCCTCACTGTTATGCAGAGTTCTATAACACTCTGACAGTGGGCAGTGAGTGAACTTTTTAGTTCAACTAAAGTGAACTAAAAAGTGAAATGTGTAATAAACAAGAGAAATTAAACTGTGTGAACTTAAATGTTAAACTGTTTGAAATTAAATGTTAAACTGTTTGACATGAATGTGAACTCATAAATGAGAATTGAAATTAAACGGTTAGAAATGATCAAATTAAATGACTATGTATACAGTATTTTAAATAAAATGAAAAGTTATGAAGTTAGAGTGTTTTTAACCAATGTTTTGACCAATCATTTCTGCATTGATCAGCAGATACGCCCTATTTTTCTTTAGAGGAATTGGAAATGTTTGGTGCCAAAAAGGCGTATTTGATGTTTTTGCCATATTTTCAAGATTTTGCAAGGTTTTAGAATATGTTCATCGTGTTAATATTCCATAATATGTTCACTTAAGAACTTACTCATATAAGTATGTATGTGGTTGCAATGTTGTGGTTGAAGGTTAATAAATACAGTTGATTGAAGCGTGGTCAAAATTTTGTTTTGGCTCTCCTGTAAAGTTTGTCAAATGCCACTTGCGCCCCTCTGGTTCCAAACAATGTGTAGGCCATACATGTATTTTTTAGAGCCAGAAGGGCGTAAGTGGACATACGCCCCTCTGGCTCCAAACAATGCTCAAACTTTTGTGTTAGGTCTTTGTTGTTTTGTTGCTTTATTCAATACAAGTTGATTTCTGATGCGTCTTTTTGGCACAACTAGATAGAGCTCATCAAGACCTTTAATTTGATATATAGAACTCATTTTCGCCCAAAATGCCACTTACGCCCCTCTGGTTCCAAGCCCTCGATATGATACTAAAAAAT
The DNA here is from genome assembly GCF_965113295.1 of Leuciscus leuciscus. Lineage (NCBI taxonomy): Eukaryota > Metazoa > Chordata > Actinopteri > Cypriniformes > Leuciscidae > Leuciscus > Leuciscus leuciscus. The sequence goes on from NW_028118562.1 coordinate 142,314, forward strand.
ACCACAGGGAAAAGGGCTTCTATTTGTGACGTGCTGTCTTTGCGTTTGAACATTGCACATTTTAAACAGGACACTCATTAACTGAATAAATGTTAGCCAATACAAACATATTTATAGAAAACAGTTGACAATGAATAGACAGGAGTCCAATAATAGCATAACGAATCATTCTTAAAATAATAACAAGTAGCCTAGGCTATAAGACCAATCCGACATGGGCTGTGTTAACAGTAAAACGTCCGTCATTTAACGAATTTTAAAAACACGGATGGATAATACAAAATACTTTCTGATATTTTGACAGAAAAAAAACAAGCAAGAACAAAATTTAAACTTAGCCCGTCAATTTTTCATTTTACAATTATCTTCTCTCTCTGTGTGTGCACGCGTCCGTGTTTGTGAGAGAGAGAGCTCGCGCAGCACTGATACAACGGTAGCCTACTTTTTAATCCACAAGTAACGAACGCGCTAGTTTTCATACAAAATAAATATGTAACATAATTAGGTAGGCTACTTTAGTTATTATTAATACAATAACGTAACACATGAAGGCTATACGTTTCTCAACACTGAGAATGAATCAATAAACGCCTGTTTCTCCACTCGCGCTTATCAGTAATCCACAAATCACACGTGCTGTCACTTTTGAGAAAAATCTAATTCGAACGGGTATCAAATATCAAGCAATATATTCAAATATCTACAAGTCAAAAAACGATCAGTCAAAAATGTGTCATGAAGAGGAAAAAAACATAAGTCGCACTGGACTGCGTTAACAATGTTACGGACGGGACAGTTGACTTGAGCGCTCTGAAAGCGCCACTAAGACTGCTTTAAAACTTTCACAGAGACCTCAAACAGAAAGCACAAAAAGCCTGTCTTTAAATTTAATTTCGTTTTGTATTAATTGTATCTTAATTTTGATAAATGTTTCATCAACCAATTGCCTGGATTGAATTAAATAAGAAGTAAATATAGTAGAAAATATTTAATCAGGACACGGAGGCGAGGGCGCGTGAACCTGGAGCGCGTATCATCAATGAACCGAAATCTACCTGCCTCACAGACCGGAGACATATATAGAAAGCTTGAAATGTCTATTTTTAAACAGAACAATTCAAAACGAAAGAAAACAGACTGTTCTCTGCTTATGTCATCTGTATGAAATGTGTATTTATCTCAGGCACATTCACTACTGCTAAGATCGAGTCAGCATCGTCAACTTCATCTTCAACTTCACACGTCAAATGTCGGCCTGTTCACATCGGCCATATTTTGACATCGGAACGATACCGATGTGTAAAAAAATGACCATATCGGCCGATATTATATCGGCGGCCGATATATCGTGCACCACTAATTACAATTATTACAAATTGGTCCCCGTCTGTTTATGTTCCAGTGATACATGACGTCTCTCCACACCTCATAACCTACCTCTGTTTGCAGGGGTGGAAAAGCTTATCTTACTTGTCACATGACATCAGATACTCGATTATTTTGTCATAATCAGACCAGTTACACTGCTGATAACTGTCCCGTTTGCATGTAAATCATTTTCACATGATTATTGCTTGCTATTAAAGACGTACTTTTATTCATAGAAATGCCCCCACATATCAGTGAACTTATAATATAAAAATGCTTTTAAAATTTAATTATTCAACACTCTTTACAGAAAAAAATATCCTACAGTTATACATAAACTGACTATTTGCAAGTAATGTATTAAAATTACCTTCCTTTCCGTCTTGCAGGATTACTTGGTCCTTTTTTTTTTTTTAAAGCTCTACAATATCAAACTCAACAGCTCTTTTAAGAGCCAACCCTCACAAGAGCTACTAGTGAGTCGCAGCGAATCTTGCCGGGATCAGCCCTTCCCAGGTAAAGTTTCTAGAATATTGAAATCGGTATTTACTCATCAAATGCTCTCTCCTGAATCGCCGCCGCAAGAGTTCTTACGAGATCAAGAAAATATGATCATATAACAGCGATTTTATCATCACTGCATTGGTTACCTATAAAGTTCCGTATTAATTATAAGGTATTGCTACTGACTTATAAAGCTCTAAACGGCTTAGCTCCAGTCTATTTAACGGATCTTCTATCGCCCCTATAATCCATCGCGCTCTTTAAGATCACTAAATTCAAGGCTTTTGGTCATACCTAGGATATCCAGAACCACCAAAGGAGGGAGAGCATTTTCACATTTGGCTCCAAAACTCTGGAATAGTCTTCCTGATACTGTTCGTTGCTCAGACTCGCTCTCCCAGTTTAAAACTAGATTAAAGTCGCATCTCTTCAGCCAGGCATTCATATAATCCTACAGTTCAAACTACAATCCGGCCTGTAGCTCATAAATGCCAGAGGAGAACTGGCCCCCGACTGAGCCTGGGTTCTCCCAAGGTTTTTTTTCTCCATTAGGTCACCTGATGGAGTTTTAGGACACCATTAGGTCACTTGATGGAGTTTTTCGGTTCCTTGCCACTGTTGCCTTTGCCTTGCTCAGTTGGGGATATTTTGGGGATATTTAATTTAATTTTATCAATCAATAAATTCCTCTTGAAACAAACATTGTTGTATTATTTTAATTTAATACTGTGAAGCTGCTTTGATACAATCTGTATTGTGAAAAGCGCTATACAAATAATAACTTATTTATAACTGTCTTAATTTATGTTTCAAGAACAATAGTAATTGCACATAGAGTAAGTCGAGACTTTCTTGTTTTACAGCAGAGAAGGAAGACCAGTCCTTATATCAACGCAAGCTAATCGAATAAGTCCTTTGTTTCGGGTGAGGAAGGAACATCTGGTGCCCAAAGAAGACAGAAAGCTGCACGAGTCCATTGGTATGTCTTGTATTGAAACAATGCTGTAATATGTAGTACATAATTTGATGTTGACAATTTTACATTGTACAGGTTATCACTTGGTTTTTGACCAAGTGAAGCTCTTGAAACAAGTGACAGGAGAGTATGTAACTTGTCTGGAAAGTATCAGAGTCGCATTTGGCACGCGTGCCTTAGGTTGCCGACCCCTGGTCTAGCCTATAGTCTATGGTACCAATCACGTTAGTGAAGCCTGAGTAACATATACTGTAATCGGCATGGTCATGAATGCATGATCTTCATAAAAAATTATGATAGCCTAAAAAAAAAATGCTTAAAAAAAAAACTGCTTTACAACATTGGGTCTTAAAGGTGCTGTATGTAGTATCACATTAAAATGATCCACTTTTCGGGTTTTGCTATTACCTCTGAAAGCAAGTATTCTTATGTTTATGTGAAGGTGCCGGGTCGGATTTACCGCGAAATCCAGTGACGTCACCTGCATGCGCGGAGCGCTCCCGAGCCTCTCGCCTCGTCTAGCCTACTGATTTTGCACTCAACAGCGACGACACTGCAACTTATGACATGGACTTATGACTTATGCAACTTATGACATGTCTGATAACACTAAGAAACGACCTGCTCCCAGCACAACACAGACTCCAACACAAACTCCACTTATTGATAAAAAAAACCAATAAAACGTTTTTTTCTTTCTGCTGAAGCTCGTATTAAAGGCCAGACGTGAATCGGATGAACTTCGGGTGAAAAAACACGGATCAACATCGGCAGGGCGTTTGAATCATGGAGAGACCTTATCTACAAACCTAGAATGTATACATTTCCTGAAGAAAATGTGAAGTAGTGCTTGCAGTGGCAAAATTCGGCACGGTTGATAGGGTTCCATTCTTATCATGGGACGAGCATGGAGCATTAGTTCAACGTCAAGCTGATAAAAGTAGCCTATTATTGTAACGTTGCAGTGGGAGTTTACCTGAGTTTCTAGCATGTTGTGGGATGCTCTCTCTGGTGTGTTGCGTGACGCGTCTCAGTCTGGCCGGTATTCCACAGTGCTCGCTCATAAATTCGAGCACGCGCAAGAGCACGCGCTTGTCAACTTATTGGTTGCAATCTGAAACATCACCGCTAGAGGCCGCTGAAAACTACATACAGCTCCTTTAAGTGGCTTGGAAATGCCACAAAAAAACCTAAAACTGTTTTTTTAAACCTAAAAGCGCCAGGTAAACTCCGAATGACACGACAGACAGCACTTTCCATCAAGTTCTCCGCATCTCCAATAGTGTAAAGGAAAGAGCCACTCGCAAATAATCTTAAAGCTGCCGTCGGCAACATTTTTTTGATCATATTCAGTGTAATCGACACTATAATCCGACAGAACAACATAAATAAGGTGGTTTTAGAAAAAAACCCGAGCTTCTAACTCCACCTGGAGCGTGTTATTTGTTTTCCAAAAATCCAGCGCTCCCGCTTCATCAGGTCCAATCAGCGCAGGGGGGTGTGAGATCTGACTGTCAATCACAGGTCGTGCACACGCCACAGATCCCCCTCACTCGCACATGTTAATATCACATGCACACGCCACGCCTGAAGTTCGCCTGGAGATTGCATGAAGCGTGATGGCGTAGAGAAAATCTACTAACAAGCTTCCAATTCCTCGGTTATTGCTATCTATGGCTAGATTAGCCAGGGCAGCCTACCTCCGAGTCCATGGTGTTGATAGATGCTGAAGAGACGGACGCGTTCACAGAAAATCAGGTACACACGCACAGTGACGCACTGACGAGCACGACCTCGATGGGAGGGTGCTCGCTGGTAGTGGGGAGGGGCATGAGAGTTGTAAACATTCAAAATTTTGGCTAATCGACCCAATCTGCCAGACTTGCCGACGGCAGCTTTAAGGCAATGCAAACAGTTTGTGCTGTTGTTAAAGCCCGACTCCGACAAGTCGAAAATAAGTGTGCGTTTCCAACAAATGAATCATGTAAACGACAATCTCACCAGTCACGAGAAAAAATATATATCTCAGAAAGTGCACTATTGTAACGCAAAATCTCAGTTCTTCGTACCTCAGGGCCCGTTCTTCGTACGTCGCTAACTCAGTTAGCTGGATTTGATTATTGGCGATTTGGCATGATCTGGGATTGTTTGGTTCTTCGACGCTCATCCTGGACTTGCTGTCATAGCAACAGGTGCGCAAGCTTATTTCATGTTAACAGGATTAGATCCCGGCTTCATAAGCGCTGGACTTCCCGTATCAGCTCCGCTTATGAAGCCGCAGTCTAATCCTGTTAACATGAAATAAGCCTGCTCCCGAGCAGGTTTAAGCTTGCGCACCTGGGGCCCGTTCTTCGTACGTCGCTAACTCAGTTAGCTGGATTTGATTATTGGCGATTTGGCATGATCTGGGATTGTTTGGTTCTTCGACGCTCCTCCTGGACTTGCTGTCATAGCAACAGGTGCGCAAGCTTATTTCATGTTAACAGGATTAGATCCCGGCTTCATAAGCGGAGCTGATACTGTACCAGCCATTTGGATTATAGACATACTTAATTTAATGCAGCAACAAATTATTTACAGTGTAGCAAGATGATTTAAAACTCATTTACCTGTAATTAAGGTGTTGCTGTTACTGGTCCCTGGCTTTAGGTCTAAAGGCCTATTTATACTTCTGCGTCGAACTTACGCCGTAGCTACGTCGTAGGCTGTGCTTAGCGCGCGTACCCTTTGGCGTACCCTGATGCGCACCTCTCCAAAAATGTAACAACGCGTCAATTCTACGCGGACGCAAGCGCTGTGATTGGTCTGCTAGAACCCCTCCCTCGGGTTTCACATGGTCCCTCTGCATGAGTAATTGCGCGTCAACGCGGACAACGACGCAGAAGTATAAATTAAAACCAACGCGTTGCCTACAGCGTAGAGGCTCCGGCGTAGGTCCGACGCAGAAGTATAAATAGGCCTTAAGGAAGAGCTGCCCCCAGGAATGCCCTCCACAATGGGTCGGTTCTCATTTAGCCCAAGGGCCAGCTCTTCTGCCGGGGTATAACGTGGGGGTGCAGGACCACCACCTGTTTTTTTCTGCTCCGCCTTTTCCTTGGTTGCAGATAACCATAAACAGACAAACAGACACATCATTTAAAATGTCTTTGCTAAAAGAGACTAATCAGTAGAAGTAGAAAAGATTACCAGTTTGAAGAATATTCTTGTACTTCACTTTTACTTGTTCCCATGTTCTAGTGGGTCCTGAGGTGGCTCTGACATTAAGCAATTATGAAATTATTAAAATACAAGAATATATACTGTAATAAGTGATATAACCATAACATGGAACACTTACGCATTTAATTTGTCTGTTACTTTTTGCCAGCCCTCTCGAGTCCTGGCTTTTGCACACTTTGATTCCCAGTGTTCCCTGGCGTTTTAATTATATTTTTCAAACTCTGCATACCCTTCCAGTAAAAATTCCTGCTCTGCTGCGTTGAAAAACTGAGCGCGCTCTTTGGCCATGGTGAGCAGCCAATAGCAGCGTTGCTGATCAATGTTTCTACTATCGATACATATCCCCTTTTAAACCAGAGCGTGAACGCGCAATTATCTCACTAACTCAATCCAGCTATACTAATCATATCCGGCAGGTGTGTTCGAAGAACCAAATTAGTCAGATCATGATTAGCACGATGATATCATCTTGGATGTCTCGTTTGATCTCAGATGTTTTAAGCAACGTACGAAGAACGGGCCCCAGTTGCTATGACAGCAAGTCCAGGATGAGCGTCGAAGACCCAAACAATCAAATCCAGCTAACTGAGTTCTTCGACGCTCATCCTGGACTTGCTGTCATAGCAACTGGGGCCCGTTCTTCGTACGTTGCTTGAAACATCCAAGATCAAATTATGAGACATCCAAGGTGATATCATCGGCCTAATCATGATCTGACTAATTCGTTTCTTCGAACACACCTGCCAGTTATGATTAGTAGAGCTGGATTGAGTTATCTGAGATAACTGCGCGTTCATGCGCTGGTTTAAAAGGGGATATGTATCGATAGTAGAAACATTGATCAGCAACGCTGCTATTGGCTGCTCACCATGGCCAAAGAGCGCGCACAGTTTTTCTCCGCAGCAGAGCAAGAGTTATTGAAGGTTATGCAGAATATGAAACCTTAATTAAAACGCCAGGGAACCAGGAGAGAGGGCTGGCAAAAAGTAGCAGACAAATGAAATGCGTAAGTGTTCCATGTTATGGTTATATCACTTATTACAGTGTATATTCTTGTATTTTAATCATTTCATAATTGCTTAATGTCAGAGCCACCTCAGGACCCACTAGAACAGTGTTCTTCAACCCTGCTCCTGGAGGACCCCCAACACTGCACGTTTTCTTTGTCTCCCTAATCAAACACACCTGATTCAACTCATCAGCTCATTAACCCATGTGATAATGAGTTGATGAATTGAATCCGGTGTGTTTGATTAGGGAGACAAAGAAAACCAGCAGTGTTGGGGGTCCTCCGGGAGCAGGGTTGAAGAACACTGCACTAGAACATGGGAACAAGTAAAAGGGAAGTACAAGAATATTCTTCAAAATGGTAATCTTTTCTACTTCTACTGTTCTTTGTCTCTTTTACAAAAGAAAAGCACCGTTAAATGTGTTTGTCTGTTTATAACAGCAACCAAGAAAAAGGCTGAGCTGAAAAAAAACAAACAGGTGGTGGTCCTGCTCCCTCACATTATACCACATTATACCCCAGCAGTAGAGCTGGCCCTGGGGTTAAATGTGAACCGACCCATTGTGGAGGGCATCCCTGGGGGCAGCTCTTCCTCAGACCAACAGCCAGGAACCAGTAGCAGCAACACCTTCATTACTGGTAAATGAGCTTTAAATGATCTTGCTACACTGTAAAATATATCTTTTTTTTTTGCCGCATTAAATTAAGTAGGCCTATATAATCCAAATGGCTGGTACAGTAATTTCAGCTGTTAAATATTGAGTAGTGATCAATTGCTTTGACTTGTGAAGGTGAAAACTGCTGAACTTAATGTAAGAATATTTTGCCATGAGTTACTGATCACATTTGTTCATATAGTGTAGTTCATTGTAATGCCATTGTGTTTCCTCTTTTGTGCAGTTTTACATAATACACCAACACTTGTACCTGTTCCCAAGAAAGTAGTGGCTGAAATATGTGCAGTAAGTGGACTTTTTCTAACTTTACATCAAAAGGGAAGAAAGTGCAACACTTTGTAATGCCCATTTGTTTCCATTGCACAGGACAGTGAAGAAACCCTCTCAGATGACTGTCCTTTGGAGGAAGTACTTGTAAGTGCATAAATAACTTTACTTCATTTATAGTAACTTGTGTACATATTATTTCTGACTGCAATATGAGTTGCAGGAGGAAAGGCCTACTGCACAAAGTGATACAGAGGTGGGCAGTGTAGTAACCTACTTGTACTTTTTATTTTTGTTGCATGAGGCTTGTGTTGACAGTTCTTTTTTATTTTTTTATTCTTTTTATCCAAACATGGCACAGGGTGATATCCGTATATAAACGGAATCTACAACAGAAAATTTAGTATTTTGACCTGAAAAAACAGAAAAATGAAGGGGAGAAATAGAACTTGACACCTTAAAGAAGAAAAAACTGGCACTAGAGATTGAGTTGCTTCAAAAGGAACTTCAGAGTAAGTGCTAAATACACTATTTCACACAGAGTACTATTGCTGACCTTGGATAACAATATATCTTATTGCAGGCAAAAGATGACCATCATTGGCTTTTCTTGACAAAGAATAATTGAAATAAAACTCAAGGAACTAAGCATGTTGTCTTGTCTTCTATTCATTTAATGAAGGTTTTTGTTTTTAAAAAAAAAAAAAAAAATGGTGTTCCACAATTCTGTCCCGTGCAGCTCTGCCACTAGGTTGGTCCAAGTGCACTGGCTGGAGGTCATCATCAGGCTGCACCTCCACCACAGGGGTCCTCTCCTTTCTGATGGTGGCACTATTGTGGAGTATGGCACATGCAACAATAATGTCACAGGCCCTGTCAGGTGCAACCCTCAGACACTGAAATCTTTCCTTTAGTTGCCCAAAGGTCATTTCAATGCGTGCCCTTGTCCTGGCTAGAGCTGCATTGAAACGGGTTTGTGGTCCGGGGTTTGGGTCAGGGAATGGCGTCATGAAATACTGCCTGCAGGTATAGCCCCTGTCACCAAGCAGGATCCCGTCGTAAGCACCTGGAAAAATGCAGTTTTGTTAGGCTCAGAATAAATGTATGTAATACAGTGAGCTTGATATTAAATATTTCCTTACCACGTTCAAATAATGTGCATAAATGTGACTCTCTGAAAATCCTGGAGTCATGCACAGAACCAGGCCATTTTGCTTCCACATTTGTGATGTAGGACATGGAGTCACACACCATCTAAGATATTTTTAATCAGTCAACTGCATACTTTTTGATTACATTACTTTTTGTATTATTTGATATATTCTGGACTCGCTTCTCCAAGGTAAATGGTGAATTGTTTGATGTCAGGCTGCATGCTCAGAAAGCGGCAGTGGATTGTGCAGCGTGAGACCACCTTCAGCGACAGGTTCTTGTCGTAAAAACGGACAAGACATGGCTGCGAAAGACTTCCCGTATCACCTCCGCTTATAAAGCCGGGATCTAATCCTGTTAACATGAAATAAGCCTGCTCCCGAGCAGGTTTAAGCTTGGGCACCTGTTGCTATGACAGCAAGTCCAGGATGAGCGTCGAAGAACCAAACAATCCAAGATCATGCCAAATCTCCAACAATCAAATCCAGCTAACTGAGTTAGCGACGTACGAAGAACGGGCCCCTGGGGCCTGTTTCAGAAAGGAGGTTCAACTGAGTTGGCTTACCCTGAGATGGGAAACTCTGAGTTTTCGGTTACAGAACAGCGGAAATTAGTTAGTTCAATCAACTCTGAGTTGACTGACTCTGAGTTAAGCGCGTGCACCACCACTATAAAAAGCCATTATCAATGGAGTGCAGATATTATGAGTCACCATGGTAACAGCGCCAGACAAAAAGAGGTCTGCATATTTCTCACCAGCTTCTGCAAGCGTAAGAAGACATATTATTATTTTTTAAATATTGGCTGCAGCAGCGAAGGACAACTAGAGTTAGCTAGGGAGAAAATAGTTGCTCGAGTCAATGCGTATGTTTACATTTTAATTAGTTATACAGTGTTGGGTGTAATTAATTACCAAGTCATCTAAATACTGTCATTTAATTAAAGGGATTACTCTTAATTCTTCTGTAATTTGAAGTAAAATCTGATGTAATTGCATTAGACTATAGAACAATTCTGTATATTTAACATACATTTTTAAAAGGTATATTTTTTATGTAACCTTCTCCCTCTACACACTTTGGTCAATTCAAGAATAATCCATGCAATTGTATATTGTTTATTTGAAAGCATTAAAAGTGCAGTTTCTTGTCTCTCCTTGTATTGTTCAAGTGGTTGAGGTTGATATGGGATTTATTAATAAGTAGACCAATACTTTCTAAAGATAGTCATTATTACATGAATCTAATTACACGGTTGAAGATGTCATTTGTAGTTAGTAATTAATAACTATTTTAGAGTAACTTACCCAACTGTTATAATATCAGAGGTGAAACTGGAAGAACAGTATGTTATTCAACCTAATTTTAATTTTCATGGGTGCAATCCTGCAGGTATTAAAAGAACATGGCAGCAGCTGAAAATTAAATATAAGAACATAATTCAATCAGGTAAGGTTTGAGCATATCATGGGTGTAGGCTACCTGAATTTACAAATATTTGACATATTAAATAACTAAATAGCATCCCAGTGTCTAGCAGTGCAGCAGCATTTTTGGCTGGGGGAATTCCTGGAGGGACTTCAGAGCCAGTCACTCCCGAAGATCCAAGGGCCTTCATAAAATGTAAGAGGTTTACATATGTGTTATTTCTTATATAGGCTATTTTTGATATTTCCATTTATTTTACTTTGGGTTGGGTTTTTTGTTGGTCCCAACAGATTCCGATGGTAATATCTGTCTTTTGGAGCCTCCTGTCCCAACAAAACCTGCAGGCAGTTGTAAGTAGCCTACTCAATACACCAGAAATTATGACAAATAGTGTTATAAAGTGTACTCATCTTCACAGGACGATGGGGATAATGTTATGTGTCACATCAAACAATCTACACATTCAGATTTTTTCACATTTTTATGTGGAGTAGAATCTAAGTTTAAAGCTAAGTATAAATGAGTAGTCTTATCTCTCCCCCCGCCCCCAAAGTGGAAGAACAGCAGGAGGACGGTCCATCAACTTCTGTTGCACAGATGAACAGAGTTCAGTGATTTTCAGTAAATGCCACAGTTTAATTCTGTAGAATTTGTTTAGAACTACATTATGTAACTCTAATCTACTACTGTATATTCAGTTGCCAGTTAAGGAGTTAATAGACTTCATCTTATTTAAAAAATTGAAAAAAAAAAAAAAAAAACAGTAAAAATAGCAATATTGTATTTATTAATTAAAGATTAATTTTATTAATAAAAATGTACTGAAAGAATGAATGAGGTGTTTAAACACCACTTCCTCTTTAAAAAAGGGGAGGAGACCGAAAAAAACTCTGGGTTTACCGAAGAAAACCTGCTCCCGGCCAGGTTAGGTTCACAGAGTAAGTTACCATGGTAACTGACTCTGAGTATAAGTTACCTCTCTTTCAGAAACGGGCTTGACTTACTCTGCTTTCTCAGGTTTAACATACCTCCCATCAGGGCCGCGGGAAGTGGGGGTGCTGCAGAATTGTAAATGCAACGCATATATTTGTTCATTAAAATGTATAATTTTTTAGCATTTAGTCATTTATTTGTAATAAACACTTTAAGTGGGCTATTTAAAAATTGTTATTTATATGTTAAATTATCTTTTTAAAACATAAGCGCAGAGTGTTACGTAATATTGTGTGTGTGTGTGTGTGTGTGTGTGTGTGTGTGTGTGTGTGTGTGTCGAAAGAATTTGCCGCAGCTGCTCAAAAAAAAAAAAAAAAAAAAAAAAAACGTCAAAAACCCCACTGTCAGTGTTTTGTAAGGAACAGGCAAATAGGCCTATGTAAAATATAGCAGGAGACATTTTAATTGTTTACTAATAAAACAGTTATTTTTTATGTCAGTGTCGGCTAGACAGATGAAGTTGACGACTCGCGATCTTCGCAGCGCCAGTGAGAAATGCACATTTCATACGAATTACATAAGCAGCGCAGTCTGTTTTCTTTCGTTTTGAATTGTTCTGCTTAAAAGTAGACATTTCAAGCTATCTATATGTCTCAGGTCTGTGAGGCAATAGGCTACCTTATAGGCCTACGCTGAGTTTCATTTATGAGACGAGCTCCAGGTTCGCCAGCGCCTCCGTATCCTGATTATTTATTTTCTAATAGCCTATATTTAGGCTACTTCTTATTAAATCCTGACAATTTGTTGATGAAACATCGATTAAAATTAAGATACAATTAATACAAAACGAAATTAAATTTAAAGACAGGCTTTGTGCTTTCAGTTTGAGGTCTCTGTGAAAGTTTTAAAACATTATTTTAGTGCCGCTTTAGAGCGCTCACGTCCGTAACGGAGAACTGTCTGTAACATTTTTTTTTTTTTTTTTTGTGAAATAAATTTCTAAAAAAATGCGACTTAGTCCAGTGCGACTTAGGCTATAGATGTTTTTTTCTTCCCCGTGGCGCATTTTGTGACTGATATGCGACTCCGGAGCAATGAAAATAAAAGGGACTCCGGAATAAAAGCAGAATCAATAAAAGTAAAAAATGTGATGTGCAGTCAGGTTTGAGTGTGTGCGCGTTTTTTGAGGAGTTTTATAGTCTTGATATTGTTTCTTATTCAAAAGTGGTGACGCGACGCGACTGATTTATTATGAGTGTTGGAAACAGTTCTGCTGCCTAATATATTTGATGAATAAAAGGTTAAAAAGAACTGCATTTATTAAAAAATATATATAATTTCTAATAATATAAATCTTCTTTACTATCACTTTTTTTTAAATCAATTTAACACATCCTTGCTGAATAAAAGTATTTATTTATTTAAAAAAATAAATAAAAAAATACTGACCTCAAATTACTGACCAGTAGTGTATATTGTTGTTACAAAAGATTTCTATTTTTTAAAAAATTGCTTTTTTTAATTTTTTTTTTAATTTAAAAAAAAAAAATTTATTCATCAAAGTATCCTAAAAAAAGTATCACAGGTTATGAAAACATATTAAGCAGCAGAACTGTTTCCAACTTTGATAATGAATCATCATATTAGAATTATTTCTAAAGGATCATGTGATAGACTGGAGTAATGATCCTGAAAATTCAGCTTTGCATCACAGAAATAAATGATCATTTAAACCAATTATTTTAAATTGTAAAAATATATCACAATATTACTTTTTTTTCTGTATTTTTGATCAAATAAATGCAGGCTTGATGAGCAGAGGAAACTTCTTTCAAAAACATTAAAAATACTAATACTTATACTTGCCCTGTAATACATGTATTCTTTGTTTTAGATGTTATTAACTTCAATTCTTATGAATAATAAAAATGTTGTAATGTCTATTTGTTATTTATGGCCTGTACGCCTCATTATTGATCTGAGCTTCTACATCTTGAATTCGAATAACATTCGATAAAACATAATTGCTGGATTATTTTGACTATAATAAATAAGCAGATGAAACATAGTAGGCCTATACACTGTTTATCACAGATTACTTTGGACCAAAGTTACCATATTATAATTAATTATTATATAGTTCTATTCATTCATTTTATTTAAATTAGCACTGGTTAAAATGTATAAAGCATGAACAAGATATGAAACAATATTTATTAATAATACACAGTTTAAATATCACAAATATCAAATTGTATTTTCATTTGCGTCCTATGCTGGCTAATTACGACGTTTAACCTGTTATCATAATGAAATTCATGCATTTATTTATTTGTCATTTAAACTGATGCAAACAGGGAAAGAGAGTAGAAAACACTTATTATCCTGTCGCCCCCTCTAGTGGACAGCATTAAGTATTACGGCCTTCATTGCTCAGATAACTCAAGTCGATGGATTTTTTGGGAAAGTCTGACCAGTTAGAAGCAAGTTAGACCAGTCTGAGGGTCTGAGCTGAGTTTGGTGAAGCATCAAAGTTCTAGGCGGAGTCAATTTCTCATAATAATAATAACAATTAATCCCAAACCTGGTAATTTTGTCAGTATTTAATTTACGTTCACTGATTCTGGCTTCTCTCTTTTCTGTCTCTTTCTTTTCATGTGAACTGAGTAGGCTACACATGCTTAAATTAAAAAAATATAAACTTTATTTCTATTCAAAATTATTTATAGCCCATAGGCTATATGTCACACACGCCTACCTGCCTTTTGATGTAAATAAAAGACTAGAGTGGTAAATGTTACGGACATATTATCATGGTACAGTTCAGCCTATTATTGATTTTTATTTCCACTTCCCTTTTATCCAAAGAGACGGAACTATTTGCACTGTATTTATCAATGGGAAATATGCTAATATAATCTGTCATATACTGTGGCTCACATTAATGGGGTTGCTTGCAAGTCGCAGCAGCACGAATTACGTGACCAGCAACATATTTCTAAATCAAATAGTGTGTGTAGTTAACAGTGAGTGGGGGTTTCAGACATTATTTCATTAAAGGGCATTTGTCAGTGCCGCACTCGTAGCCTACTGACTCTTATTCTGCCTGACAGAAAGAAAAGCTCACAGCTTACTGAAGGCGGAGCGGTTTGACCAATCAGATGAAAGGGGCGTTTCAGCGCCGCCCACGTGTGCAAATGAAATATCGAACCCATAAACCGACTTGTAAACGAAAAATGAAAAATCTAGCCAAAATCTAGCCAAAAAAACGAATAAACGAGCTGGTTTTCATTTCTCCTTATTCCATTCTAAACAGGAAATGAAATGATCAAAAAGTGCACGGACCCTATGACTTAGCACGACGGTGTAATAAGTTTATATACACTAGATGTCGCCTTGGCTACGGCAGTTTGGAATATTCTGGGCTCATCTGATTTTTTTGTACATAGCATAACCTACTTTGTTATGATTTTAGTATCATAATGATTAATAAATGCACGCACAATTATCATGAACTTGATTTGAACAAATGCCTATCAACTTGTGTGTGCAAAATTCAGAATTAAATGAATGTGCAGCAATTTGTACAAATAGAGAGTCTGTAGGCCTATACTGTTGTAGCCATTAAATAAGCGCATTTATTTTCATATTTGTTCAAATGTTATAATGTTATTTTTTTCCCCCATGTATGTTGATTTATGAAAAGTGAACAGCACGAGTAAAAGTGAATTTCGTTTTGTATAAATTGTATCTTAATTTTAATACATTTTTCATCAGCCTGTATTTAATAAATAAGATCAATAAGATTTAATAAATAATAATAAAAAAATGATAATCTTGCATTGCACGTTAACTGGAGCGCATCTCATCCTAACTTAACGAAACTCATTGTATGCCTCACACACACAGACATGAGAAATACATCAAATACACAAAGCTTGAAATGTCTTTAAACGAAATAATTCAAAACGAAAAGAAAAAGGCTACTCTCTGATTATGTAATCCATTATGTGCATTTCTCTCTATAGGCGCGTTCACTATACGGCGATCGTCAACTTCATCTTTGCAGCCGAGTCGACACTGTCAGAAAACACTAGATTATTAATAAAAATCAATGCACGCGTCACCGGATTTCCAAATGCACATCTTGCTTGTTGCACCCACACATATTATGTCGAAATAACGAGATATTATGTTGAAATAACATTATTAATAATAATACATATTTTATAATATTTGATTGAATGCTGAATGTTGTTCAGTTAATAAAATGAAAACTTTAATTGTGATCATTAAAATAATTGAATATGAAATATTTAGTGGCCAAGTTTTGCTAATTAATTAATTTATATATGTAAGGCATTCGTTCCAATCAACTGCCGCAGCCAAGGCCACGTCTAGTGTATATATCTATGACTTGGCACTTCTGGGTAAAGATGCGATCAGTCAAATGAAATCCAATAAACGTATAAATAAATATTCCAAATGAAAAAGCGATGGGAAATGTCGTCCAATTTTCTAATACTATTATTTGATGACAACAATACATTTGTAAAAGAAAATCCAGCCATTTCTGTTTTTTTAAAGAAAAAAACCAAGCTGCACCCTTTTTTAAATGTCATCTTTCATTCCGAAAGAGAATAATGAACGGGGCGATGTGCAGATTGTAAATCTTAAAAAATGATTGAATGATTTTCTTGTGTCATTATGATGAAGAAACAAGTCGAAAAAAAAAAAAAAAAGTCGAAAAAAACCATTTGTGGAAGGCATCCGAACCCGGCCAGATCAGCAAGTGCATCAAGGCAACCACGATTAGCCGGTGCACCAGCCAGCAAAGTGATTCAATGGTTCATAGGTGTAGCTCGCAGCCTCATCGCCCTACCCTCCACATCCTAAAGAGTGTACAGGCTGTTATTTATATAGGGCAGATAAGACCTGTGTTTCTCTTCGACGGTAACTGTAAATTGAATTGAAGCTGCGATTTTTGAAGTTGTATATACTCGCGCGGGCAAATACAGATGTGTTAAACACGATAAGAACACAAATTCTACCTTTATTCGTTAATACAGTCGGTATTTCCCACAATGATTCTGCTTTGCTATTGGCCACGTCACGATCAGTAAGCGCTGCTATTGGTGGTCACGATTATTAAGTACGAAAATGAAAATTCTGTCAGTAATTCCTCACCCTCATGTTGTTCCAACCCCTTCGTTCATCTTCGGAACACAAATTAAGATATTTTTGATTAAATGACTAAATTGGACTATATTAAGGATGTGTTTAATGAACTTTTCTGGGCCAGCAAGTTTCAAACCCTTAGAAGCCTGAAGAAGTCTCGTTCCGAACACATCGCGATATTTGGCATCAGTTCACGTGTGTCAGATGTTGGTAAGTAGTAAATACGCTGTCCGAATAATGTGTGATATATAATGTATTTTCTGTTTGTCGATATTAATCAGATTAGCTCACGTTCAGTCACGGCATTATATCTGTCATCTCCACTGAGGCTTTGCGTTTTATTGCTTTCTAATTCAAAACAGGGTGATTAAGTTACACTGCCTGTGAGCATAGGCCTAAAGACCTTAAATCAGTTAATCATATTCATATCAGATTAAAAGTAGTACAATTAGTTCCAAAGTTGTATTTGTAGTAGAAGCACAGTACAAACAACACTTACCATGCTTTTACCACATTAACATTAGTTTTACTGTGGTAAGTGTAGTAAAAAGACAGTAATCACAAAACTTACCATGCTTTTACCACACTGTATTGGGAGTTTTAATGTGATACTTATTGTAAATGCACATTAACCACAACGCTTACCATGCTTTTACCACAGGAATGATGTAAAACAACATAATGATATTTTATTTTCTCTTTTTTCAGCTGAAAAGACCAAAAGGACCTTTCGGACTATTATTGTTTGAGGACAAGTAAACGGAGGAGACCGACAGCTGCAAAGGCAAATATTCGCAATGGTATATACATGTGTTGGTTCGAACCCTAAATCAAACATTTTATCAAGCATTTGTTGTTTCTTAAACCTTTTCTCGCAAAACCCATAGCCCAATCAGTACGAAGATAGTCTGAAAGTCTTAATAATTCACAAGATTTAACAAGTTGTCAAATTCGTATACGATACTCGTACATATTTGTATACTCGTACACACACTGTCAGAAAGTTGATATTAATTGCATTGTATTGATTACAATTAGTGATGCACCGATGTGAAAATTGAGGCCGATACCGATAACCGATATTAATATTGCTGTTATGGCCGATACCGATATTTGCCGATGTCGATATCTCTGTATAGAAAACAAATTTTAATGATTATCAAATAAAGAGCTATTTTCCAAAACACTTTTTTTTTACTTTAGAAATGACTGATATTGGGCACCTTTACCTGTGTGCAAAATATGTCACATACGACACACATGCATTATACTGCATTGCATATACAGTAATGTGTGCTGGTCAACTTGTCTAAAATTAAGAAACCCTTAGAAAACAGTAAAAAAAACCACACAAAAAACAGGAACATTGTGTAAAATTAAGATAGGCTACTTTATTTATTATTCCAATATCCAAATATCGAGGGCTTGGAACCAGAGGGGCGTAAGTGGCATTTGACAAACTTTACAGGAGAGCCAAAACAAAATTTTGACCACACTTCAATCAACTGTATTTATTAACCTTCAACCACAACATTGCAACCACATACATACTTATATGAGTAAGTTCTTAAGTGAACATATTATGGAATATTAACACGATGAACATATTCTAAAACCTTGCAAAATCTTGAAAATATGGCAAAAACATCAAATACGCCTTTTTGGCACCAAACATTTCCAATTCGTCTAAAGAAAAATAGGGCGTATCTGCTGATCAATGCAGAAATGATTGGTCAAAACATTGGTTAAAAACACTCTAACTTCATAACTTTTCATTTGATTTAAAATACTGCATACATAGTCATTTCATCATTTCAAACTGTTTAACATTTCATTTCTAACCGTTTAATTTCAATTCTCATTTATGAGTTCACATTCATGTCAAACAGTTTAACATTTAATTTCAAACAGTTTAATTTCTCTTGTTTATTACACATTTCACTTTTTAGTTCACTTTAGTTGAACTAAAAAGTTCACTCACTGCCCACTGTCAGAGTGTTATAGAACTCTGCATAACAGTGAGGAATACTCCCATTGGTGCACAGGGTGAGTAGGTCTTTTTTCTTTAAGGCACTGATCACTGGAGGATTTTCATACAATGAGCTGGGGTGTGTGGTTCTGGTGCCTCTTGTTGCCTGTTGTGCCACCGTCAGTTTTCGGAAGGTTGGGGCGGTGAAATCATACTTGAAGAAGATTGTTTTTGGTTCATCTTTCGTGTAGCGGAACCATTTAATCTTCTGCCAATGAACTGATTGTCCCTCCTCATCTTTTGTTCTGTTTTTGAGTATGTGGTTGGAGAGGGACTTGAAGTCCAGAAAGTCCTTGTGTTCAAGTTCATGTACACTGTATGGGTCGTTCCTTCTTGCCATTCTCACAAGTGTGTAGTAGCCATCAGTAAATAGAAGTATGGGAGTAAATAGAAATGGGAGTAAATAGAAACTTTTCTTCTTGCAGTTTCCACTGCAGCATGCACACTATCACACTCCATGTCTAGTAGCCATCCATGATGGCTACTACACACTTGTGAGAATGGAAAGAAAGAACGACCCATAGTGTACATGAACTTGGACACAAGGACTTTCTGTACTTCAAGTCCCTCTCCAACCACATACTCAAAAACAGAACAAAAGATGAGGAGGGACAATCAGTTCATTGGCAGAAGATTAAATGGTTCCGCTACACGAAAGATGAACCAAAAACAATCTTCTTCAAGTATGATTTCACCGCCCCAACCTTCCGAAAACTGACGGTGGCACAACAGGCAACAAGAGGCACCAGAGGCACCAGAACCACACACCCCAGCTCATTGTATGAAAATCCTCCAGTGATCAGTGCCTTAAAGAAAAAAGACCTACTCACCCTGTGCACCAATGGGAGTATTCCTCACTGTTATGCAGAGTTCTATAACACTCTGACAGTGGGCAGTGAGTGAACTTTTTAGTTCAACTAAAGTGAACTAAAAAGTGAAATGTGTAATAAACAAGAGAAATTAAACTGTGTGAACTTAAATGTTAAACTGTTTGAAATTAAATGTTAAACTGTTTGACATGAATGTGAACTCATAAATGAGAATTGAAATTAAACGGTTAGAAATGATCAAATTAAATGACTATGTATACAGTATTTTAAATAAAATGAAAAGTTATGAAGTTAGAGTGTTTTTAACCAATGTTTTGACCAATCATTTCTGCATTGATCAGCAGATACGCCCTATTTTTCTTTAGAGGAATTGGAAATGTTTGGTGCCAAAAAGGCGTATTTGATGTTTTTGCCATATTTTCAAGATTTTGCAAGGTTTTAGAATATGTTCATCGTGTTAATATTCCATAATATGTTCACTTAAGAACTTACTCATATAAGTATGTATGTGGTTGCAATGTTGTGGTTGAAGGTTAATAAATACAGTTGATTGAAGCGTGGTCAAAATTTTGTTTTGGCTCTCCTGTAAAGTTTGTCAAATGCCACTTGCGCCCTTCTGGCTCCAAACAATGTGTAGGCCATACATGTATTTTTTAGAGCCAGAAGGGCGTAAGTGGACATACGCCCCTCTGGCTCCAAACAATGCTCAAACTTTTGTGTTAGGTCTTTGTTGTTTTGTTGCTTTATTCAATACAAGTTGATTTCTGATGCGTCTTTTTGGCACAACTAGATAGAGCTCATCAAGACCTTTAATTTGATATATAGAACTCATTTTCGCCCAAAATGCCACTTACGCCCCTCTGGTTCCAAGCCCTCGATATGATACTAAAAAATACCACAGGGAAAAGGGCTTCTATTTGTGACGTGCTGTCTTTGCGTTTGAACATTGCACATTTTAAACAGGACACTCATTAACTGAATAAATGTTAGCCAATACAAACATATTTATAGAAAACAGTTGACAATGAATAGACAGGAGTCCAATAATAGCATAACGAATCATTCTTAAAATAATAACAAGTAGCCTAGGCTATAAGACCAATCCGACATGGGCTGTGTTAACAGTAAAACGTCCGTCATTTAACGAATTTTAAAAACACGGATGGATAATACAAAATACTTTCTGATATTTTGACAGAAAAAAAACAAGCAAGAACAAAATTTAAACTTAGCCCGTCAATTTTTCATTTTACAATTATCTTCTCTCTCTGTGTGTGCACGCGTCCGTGTTTGTGAGAGAGAGAGCTCGCGCAGCACTGATACAACGGTAGCCTACTTTTTAATCCACAAGTAACGAACGCGCTAGTTTTCATACAAAATAAATATGTAACATAATTAGGTAGGCCATCGGTTCCCAACAGGGGGGTCGCGGCCCACAAGGGGGCCTCAGCGAGCTCTGTGGGGGGTCATATTTTGAAAAGTTTTGAGCAATGAGCATTAAATAAAATCATTAACTTTTTTCTGTTCAAAATTTACAAAATTTATACAATGAGCGAGTTCATCATGAATCCATTTTCCAATCCGTGTTTTTGTCTTATCCTGAACCACTATGGTACACCTATAATAAGTGTTTATATTGGGACTATTTAACACTGGTTCGGATCGCTGCCGCTGCGGAGTAGCACAGTACCTGCGTGACTCGTCATAGATGTACACAGAGAGAAGTAGTTCCGGCTACAATGTTCTTCCGAAAGACGCATATTATAAACACAAGTTTACTATCGCTCACTATAGCGGCAAAAGCGGCAAAAATAAAGCCTCACATTGATAAAGCCTCACAAATAACATGCAAGTATTGAGGTCCCAGACAGCAGTCATTTAGTAATAGCCTATATTCTTCTTTTTTTTTTTTTTACCTACACACCAGTATGAATATTTTTGTTATTGCATTTCAAATAGGGCCAATTTATAGGCTACTCCTAAGCCTACGTTTTTAAATTACAAAAGGCCTACTGATGTTTTTGTTATTGTATTTTCAATATTATAGGCTATTATTTGTGCATGAACATAATCTGGTTATAGTGAACATACCGTTTGTTTGAAAACAACATATTTTGTCATCCTTGCTGCAAGCTTACAAGAGCGATAATATCATTAAATGTGAAGGGGGGCCCTAAAATATTTTCTTGGGGAAAAGGGGGTATCAGACAAAAAAAGGTTGGGAACCACTGAGGTAGGCTACTTTAGTTATTATTAATACAATAACGTAACACATGAAGGCTATACGTTTCTCAACACTGAGAATGAATCAATAAACGCCTGTTTCTCCACTCGCGCTTATCAGTAATCCACAAATCACACGTGCTGTCACTTTTGAGAAAAATCTAATTCGAACGGGTATCAAATATCAAGCAATATATTCAAATATCTACGAGTCAAAAAACGATCAGTCAAAAATGTGTCATGAAGAGGAAAAAAACATAAGTCGCACTGGACTGCGTTAACAATGTTACGGACGGGACAGTTGACTTGAGCGCTCTGAAAGCGCCACTAAGACTGCTTTAAAACTTTCACAGAGACCTCAAACAGAAAGCACAAAAAGCCTGTCTTTAAATTTAATTTCGTTTTGTATTAATTGTATCTTAATTTTGATAAATGTTTCATCAACCAATTGCCTGGATTGAATTAAATAAGAAGTAAATATAGTAGAAAATATTTAATCAGGACACGGAGGCGAGGGCGCGTGAACCTGGAGCGCGTCTCATCAATGAACCGAAATCTACCTGCCTCACAGACCGGAGACATATATAGAAAGCTTGAAATGTCTATTTTTAAACAGAACAATTCAAAACGAAAGAAAACAGACTGTTCTCTGCTTATGTCATCTGTATGAAATGTGTATTTATCTCAGGCACATTCACTACTGCTAAGATCGAGTCAGCATCGTCAACTTCATCTTCAACTTCACACGTCAAATGTCGGCCTGTTCACATCGGCCATATTTTGACATCGGAACGATACCGATGTGTAAAAAAATGACCATATCGGCCGATATTATATCGGCGGCCGATATATCGTGCACCACTAATTACAATTATTACAAATTGGTCCCCGTCTGTTTATGTTCCAGTGATACATGACGTCTCTCCACACCTCATAACCTACCTCTGTTTGCAGGGGTGGAAAAGCTTATCTTACTTGTCACATGACATCAGATACTCGATTATTTTGTCATAATCAGACCAGTTACACTGCTGATAACTGTCCCGTTTGCATGTAAATCATTTTCACATGATTATTGCTTGCTATTAAAGACGTACTTTTATTCATAGAAATGCCCCCACATATCAGTGAACTTATAATATAAAAATGCTTTTAAAATTTAATTATTCAACACTCTTTACAGAAAAAAATATCCTACAGTTATACATAAACTGACTATTTGCAAGTAATGTATTAAAATTACCTTCCTTTCCGTCTTGCAGGATTACTTGGTCCTTTTTTTTTTTTTAAAGCTCTACAATATCAAACTCAACAGCTCTTTTAAGAGCCAACCCTCACAAGAGCTACTAGTGAGTCGCAGCGAATCTTGCCGGGATCAGCCCTTCCCAGGTAAAGTTTCTAGAATATTGAAATCGGTATTTACTCATCAAATGCTCTCTCCTGAATCGCCGCCGCTAGAGTTCTTACGAGATCAAGAAAATATGATCATATAACAGCGATTTTATCATCACTGCATTGGTTACCTATAAAGTTCCGTATTAATTATAAGGTATTGCTACTGACTTATAAAGCTCTAAACGGCTTAGCTCCAGTCTATTTAACGGATCTTCTATCGCCCCTATAATCCATCGCGCTCTTTAAGATCACTAAATTCAAGGCTTTTGGTCATACCTAGGATATCCAGAACCACCAAAGGAGGGAGAGCATTTTCACATTTGGCTCCAAAACTCTGGAATAGTCTTCCTGATACTGTTCGTTGCTCAGACTCGCTCTCCCAGTTTAAAACTAGATTAAAGTCGCATCTCTTCAGCCAGGCATTCATATAATCCTACAGTTCAAACTACAATCCGGCCTGTAGCTCATAAATGCCAGAGGAGAACTGGCCCCCGACTGAGCCTGGGTTCTCCCAAGGTTTTTTTTCTCCATTAGGTCACCTGATGGAGTTTTAGGACACCATTAGGTCACTTGATGGAGTTTTTCGGTTCCTTGCCACTGTTGCCTTTGCCTTGCTCAGTTGGGGATATTTTGGGGATATTTAATTTAATTTTATCAATCAATAAATTCCTCTTGAAACAAACATTGTTGTATTATTTTAATTTAATACTGTGAAGCTGCTTTGATACAATCTGTATTGTGAAAAGCGCTATACAAATAAACTTGACTTGACTTGACTTGACTTGAATCGTATGGTAAATTAACTTATTTATAACTGTCTTAATTTATGGTTCAAGAACAATAGTAATTGCACATAGATAGACATGTGCCGGTATTCGGTAATGCGATAAATCGCGGTAATGAATATGCACGATATTGTTATCGCGGGCACTTCAAAATACCGTGAAAAATAATAGATCCGAATTTAGATTTTTAGAACGCGCATTAGCTTATTTTCCATCAACCGCTTAAACAAACTGCGCAAAACACGTGCGCATTCTGATGTAAACAATCGCCACGTGTATAAGCATGCGGCCGGTGCGCACTTCTAGTCTAATGTAAACAGTCCTCACATGGAGAAGCAGCATGGCGGAAGGAGGAACGCCGCCGCCGATCTATCCGGATCCATCCCGCTTCTAAAAGCAGAGCTGCCAACTCGACGCATTCAGCGCGAGACTCCTCATACGCTCACGCCACACATCCGTTTTCTCCTATGGTTTTCTCACGCAGAGAAAAATCGCGGAGCAAAGAGGACACGAATACCGTCAAACAAGACAGAGCAGGTTACTTTTGATATGAAACAGGAGAACAATTGTGTCACAGAACGTTACATTTAAACTATTTAATGACCAGCAGCATGTTAGATGACTAAAACATATAGATAAAGAGGAGTATTTTGCTGAATATGTGCACTGCACTTTACATATTATATTTTTACTTGTGTCATTACATAATTGTTATTATAATGAAAACCACATTATATTTGATTTAATTAGTTATTTGTAACCTTTAAAAATACCAGCTGATAGGGTTCTATATGGTTACATAGCATTATGTGAGATATTTTTTTTCATGAGAAAAAAATAACGTGGGCTATCTACTGTAGCCTTTCTAATATTTATCCAAAATAAGTCAATATTGAATCAAGATTTAAATCAAATCCCAAGTATTGAATTGAAATCGTTAAATTTGTGTTAAGCAATACAAACAGTAGCCTACCAGTCATTGTACCATGTAATCATTGTAACATGTTGTCACTAAACTTAATAAAATTCAGTTTAGTTACCAAATGTTTTGACAATCACAATTACACCTTGTGATGCAAGTTTTATTTAATTTTTTACATCCCCCCCAAATCCATCTGTTTCTCATGTGCAATTCAAATACCGTGATAATACCGTATACCGTGATAAAAGATCACTCAATTAATCGCAGCATGAAAATGTGATACCGGCACATGCCTACACATAGAGTAAGTCGAGACTTTCTTGTTTTACAGCAGAGAAGGAAGACCAGTCCTTATATCAACGCAAGCTAATCGAATAAGTCCTTTGTTTCGGGTGAGGAAGGAACATCTGGTGCCCAAAGAAGACAGAAAGCTGCGCGAGTCCATTGGTATGTCTTGTATTGAAACAATGCTGTAATATGTAGTACATAATTTGATGTTGACAATTTTACATTGTACAGGTTATCACTTGGTTTTTGACCAAGTGAAGCTCTTGAAACAAGTGACAGGAGAGTATGTAACTTGTCTGGAAAGTATCAGAGTCGCATTTGGCACGCGTGCCTTAGGTTGCCGACCCCTGGTCTAGCCTATAGTCTATGGTACCAATCACGTTAGTGAAGCCTGAGTAACATATACTGTAATCGGCATGGTCATGAATGCATGATCTTCATAAAAAATTATGATAGCCTAAAAAAAAAACTGCTTAAAAAAAAAACTGCTTTACAACATTGGGTCTTAAAGGTGCTGTATGTAGCTTTTCTACTAAAACGAATCCTTTTTTTATTGCCTGTGTGTGAAGGGGTTGTAAAATCACATTAAAATGATCCACTTTTCGGGTTTTGCTATTACCTCTGAAAGCAAGTATTCTTATGTTTATGTGAAGGTGCCGGGTCGGATTTACCGCGAAATCCAGTGACGTCACCTGCATGCGCGGAGCGCTCCCGAGCCTCTCGCCTCGTCTAGCCTACTGATTTTGCACTCAACAGCGACGACACTGCAACTTATGACATGGACTTATGACTTATGCAACTTATGACATGTCTGATAACACTAAGAAACGACCTGCTCCCAGCACAACACAGACTCCAACACAAACTCCACATATTGATAAAAAAAAACAATAAAACGTTTTTTTCTTTCTGCTGAAGCTCGTATTAAAGGCCAGACGTGAATCGGATGAACTTCGGGTGAAAAAACACGGATCAACATCGGCAGGGCGTTTGAATCATGGAGAGACCTTATCTACAAACCTAGAATGTATACATTTCCTGAAGAAAATGTGAAGTAGTGCTTGCAGTGGCAAAATTCGGCACGGTTGATAGGGTTCCATTCTTATCATGGTACGAGCATGGAGCATTAGTTCAACGTCAAGCTGATAAAAGTAGCCTATTATTGTAACGTTGCAGTGGGAGTTTACCTGAGTTTCTAGCATGTTGTGGGATGCTCTCTCTGGTGTGTTGCGTGACGCGTCTCAGTCTGGCCGGTATCCACAGTGCTCGCTCATAAATTCGAGCACGCGCAAGAGCACGCGCTTGTCAACTTATTGGTTGCAATCTGAAACATCACCGCTAGAGGCCGCTGAAAACTACATACAGCTCCTTTAAGTGGCTTGGAAATGCCACAAAAAAACCTAAAACTGTTTTTTTAAACCTAAAAGCGCCAGGTAAACTCCGAATGACACGACAGACAGCACTTTCCATCAAGTTCTCCGCATCTCCAATAGTGTAAAGGAAAGAGCCACTCGCAAATAATCTTAAGGCAATGCAAACAGTTTGTGCTGTAGTTAAAGCCCGACTCCGACAAGTCGAAAATAAGTGTGCGTTTCCAACAAATTAATCATGTAAACGACAATCTCACCAGTCACGAGAAAAAATATATATCTCAGAAAGTGCACTATTGTAACGCAAAATCTCAGTTCTTCGTACCTCAGGGCCCGTTCTTCGTACGTCGCTAACTCAGTTAGCTGGATTTGATTATTGGCGATTTGGCATGATCTGGGATTGTTTGGTTCTTCGACGCTCATCCTGGACTTGCTGTCATAGCAACAGGTGCGCAAGCTTATTTCATGTTAACAGGATTAGATCCCGGCTTCATAAGCGCTGGACTTCCCGTATCAGCTCCGCTTATGAAGCCGCAGTCTAATCCTGTTAACATGAAATAAGCCTGCTCCCGAGCAGGTTTAAGCTTGCGCACCTGGGGCCCGTTCTTCGTACGTCGCTAACTCAGTTAGCTGGATTTGATTATTGGCGATTTGGCATGATCTGGGATTGTTTGGTTCTTCGACGCTCCTCCTGGACTTGCTGTCATAGCAACAGGTGCGCAAGCTTATTTCATGTTAACAGGATTAGATCCCGGCTTCATAAGCGGAGCTGATACTGTACCAGCCATTTGGATTATAGACATACTTAATTTTAATGCAGCAACAAATTATTTACAGTGTAGCAAGATGATTTAAAACTCATTTACCTGTAATTAAGGTGTTGCTGTTACTGGTCCCTGGCTTTAGGTCTAAAGGCCTATTTATACTTCTGCGTCGAACTTACGCCGTAGCTACGTCGTAGGCTGTGCTTAGCGCGCGTACCCTTTGGCGTACCCTGATGCGCACCTCTCCAAAAATGTAACAACGCGTCAATTCTACGCGGACGCAAGCGCTGTGATTGGTCTGCTAGAACCCCTCCCTCGGGTTTCACATGGTCCCTCTGCATGAGTAATTGCGCGTCAACGCGGACAACGACGCAGAAGTATAAATTAAAACCAACGCGTTGCCTACAGCGTAGAGGCTCCGGCGTAGGTCCGACGCAGAAGTATAAATAGGCCTTAAGGAAGAGCTGCCCCCAGGAATGCCCTCCACAATGGGTCGGTTCTCATTTAGCCCAAGGGCCAGCTCTTCTGCCGGGGTATAACGTGGGGGTGCAGGACCACCACCTGTTTTTTTCTGCTCCGCCTTTTCCTTGGTTGCAGATAACCATAAACAGACAAACAGACACATCATTTAAAATGTCTTTGCTAAAAGAGACTAATCAGTAGAAGTAGAAAAGATTACCAGTTTGAAGAATATTCTTGTACTTCACTTTTACTTGTTCCCATGTTCTAGTGGGTCCTGAGGTGGCTCTGACATTAAGCAATTATGAAATTATTAAAATACAAGAATATATACTGTAATAAGTGATATAACCATAACATGGAACACTTACGCATTTAATTTGTCTGTTACTTTTTGCCAGCCCTCTCGAGTCCTGGCTTTTGCACACTTTGATTCCCAGTGTTCCCTGGCGTTTTAATTATATTTTTCAAACTCTGCATACCCTTCCAGTAAAAATTCCTGCTCTGCTGCGTTGAAAAACTGAGCGCGCTCTTTGGCCATGGTGAGCAGCCAATAGCAGCGTTGCTGATCAATGTTTCTACTATCGATACATATCCCCTTTTAAACCAGAGCGTGAACGCGCAATTATCTCACTAACTCAATCCAGCTATACTAATCATATCCGGCAGGTGTGTTCGAAGAACCAAATTAGTCAGATCATGATTAGCACGATGATATCATCTTGGATGTCTCGTTTGATCTCAGATGTTTTAAGCAACGTACGAAGAACGGGCCCCAGTTGCTATGACAGCAAGTCCAGGATGAGCGTCGAAGACCCAAACAATCCAAGATCATGCCAAATCGCCAACAATCAAATCCAGCTAACTGAGTTCTTCGACGCTCATCCTGGACTTGCTGTCATAGCAACTGGGGCCCGTTCTTCGTACGTTGCTTGAAACATCCAAGATCAAATTATGAGACATCCAAGGTGATATCATCGGCCTAATCATGATGTTCTTCGAACACACCTGCCAGTTATGATTAGTAGAGCTGGATTGAGTTATCTGAGATAACTGCGCGTTCATGCGCTGGTTTAAAAGGGGATATGTATCGATAGTAGAAACATTGATCAGCAACGCTGCTATTGGCTGCTCACCATGGCCAAAGAGCGCGCACAGTTTTTCTCCGCAGCAGAGCAAGAGTTATTGAAGGTTATGCAGAATATGAAACCTTAATTAAAACGCCAGGGAACACCTCAAAGTGTGCAAAACCCAGGAGAGAGGGCTGGCAAAAAGTAGCAGACAAATGAAATGCGTAAGTGTTCCATGTTATGGTTATATCACTTATTACAGTGTATATTCTTGTATTTTAATCATTTCATAATTGCTTAATGTCAGAGCCACCTCAGTGTTCTTCAACCCTGCTCCTGGAGGACCCCCAACACTGCACGTTTTCTTTGTCTCCCTAATCAAACACACCTGACCCATTGTGGAGGGCATCCCTGGGGGCAGCTCTTCCTCAGACCAACAGCCAGGAACCAGTAGCAGCAACACCTTCATTACTGGTAAATGAGCTTTAAATGATCTTGCTACACTGTAAAATATATCTTTTTTTTTGCCGCATTAACCCCCTGAGGTCTACGGTATCGCCGGCGATACCAGCTCGCTTTTTTTTTGTCAATGTAAAAGAAACTCATAAATACTCTGTTGACTTTGATTTTCCATAGGAGTTTCATACATCAATCGATTCTGTTAAATGTGTATTATTTTTGTGTATACTCACAATAAAAACAAAGTGTTGTGCTTTTTGCCAAATCAAGAAAAATAAACACGAAGCGAGTTCTGCCTTCTCTCTGCCAGTGAAGTCCATTCTGAAACGCGTCCGAAAATGAACAATAACTGAGCGAATACTCAGTCAAACAGGCATACAGACACACAGGCATGAAGCTTGAATTTTCTTCTTTTAAATGAAGTAATTTATATAAAAAACAAATATTCTAATCTTGTGAAATCTGTATTAAAAGAGAGCGATTCCAGTCGAGCTCATCTCATCTCATTACGTTATAATCGGCCCCGCCCACGGAGAGCGCGCGCTATTCAAACGCAAATGACTGAGACGATCCCATACAAACTGTGAACGCCCCCATATCAGCTCGAGAAAACACATCAAGTTTATTCAGATAAGTGTAGTTGTCTACACTGTCTCGCAGCGCTGTGAGGAATAATAATAATGGAAAACTTACCTCAGAAGTGCTGGTATTTCGAGGAGCAACGGATGGAATAATGTAGTAAGTTTTTTTTTTTCATTCTCAAGTAAATCGCGTTTCTGTGTGAATGAATGAACGCAGAGATGCGCTGTTTACCACAACTCGCAAAAAGACGGTTTAAATTTGAATTGCGTTTCTGTGTGTGAATAAATGATCTGCTTTTAGCAAACTATTTAGCTATACTGAGTAAAATCGATTGAAATATGTTGAAATAAAATGTATTTGTATAAGCAACGTATTAAACTGCAAATTAACATTTATATTCCTTATAATAAAAACGAAAGACCTATGTTACAGACATATGAAAGACAACATTTCGTTGATTAGTTTTGGATAGATTACACATTTTTACTGTAAAATATCTGCCACCTCAAATAAGCTTTTGTTTGCCAATTTTTGCTAATATGTTTGTTACAGAGCAGGCTTCCACTTCACCTCCTCTTCACCACTGCAGGACACTTTCACCAGAATATATCCCATCATGCCGCTTACCTGGGACTGATTACACAAACACCTGCAGCTCATCTACACTAACACCTGCAGCTCATCCACACTCACCCATATAAACCCCGTTCACTCTCTAGTTCATTGCG
Source organism: Leuciscus leuciscus (assembly GCF_965113295.1). Lineage (NCBI taxonomy): Eukaryota > Metazoa > Chordata > Actinopteri > Cypriniformes > Leuciscidae > Leuciscus > Leuciscus leuciscus. The sequence goes on from NW_028118562.1 coordinate 172,928, forward strand.
AAGTATTGCATTGCCCCAGGCGTACAATTTCTGAGCGTTTTCCCTGTGTTTGCTGAACTGTTACTGACCTTGGATTGTTTACATCGACTTCTGATTCTTCTTCTGCTGCCTGCCTCGACTCGGACTGTTATATCGACCTCTGTTTGTTCTGCTGCCTGTCTCGACCCGGATTGTTCTTTCGACTGTGATTCCTGCCGCCTGCCTCGACCCTTGCCTGTTATCTACTTCTGATCTGAGATTATCTCCGTTGTTCTGTTTGCCCCTGTTTTACCCTGCCTGTTGTTAATTCTAATAAAGCTGCAAATGGATCCTATTGAGTCTGGTGCTGCGTTACAGAATACTTCGCCATCTTCCGATCCAGCGGCTGTCGTGCAGTTATCTACGGAACTTTCCTCACAAGCTTCACGTTTGGATCTGCATCATCATCAGTTAAGCCATCTGACTTCACTTACCGAGGAACTCGTACAGGGGTTACAAGAAATCCGGGCGGCGATAGGGAATGCTCCCGCTGCACCATCACCACCAGCAGCACCAGAGCCTGTCCCACCCGCTGCGAACCCGTCAATAAATCCACGACTAGCATTCCCTGAGAAGTTTGACGGTAATCCGACGAAATGCAAGGGATTCTTACTGCAGTGCACTCTCTTTGTTGATCAGCAGCCTTCACTCTACACCACTAACGCGAGTCGCATAGCATTCGTCTGCTCACTGCTCACGGGTCGAGCATTAGAATGGGCTACTGCGGTTTGGAGGCCGGATGGTTCATCATTCGCCACGTTTGGGGAGTTTATTCAACAATTCCGTCATGTCTTCGAACACCCCACGGAGGGCGGAAACGCAGGAGAACAACTACTAGCCCTGTCACAGGGAAGAAACACGACGGCTGAGTATGCACTCACGTTTCGCACACTAGCGGCGCAGACCAACTGGGTGGAGGATACACTTAAAACTCTCTTCCGAAAAGGACTCACCGCTGAACTCCAGTCCGAATTAGCCTGCCGTGACGAGGGAAGAAATCTAAATGAATACATCGATCTAGCCATCCAAGTGGACAACCTGATCCGTTCTCGACGCTCTGTGCGAATTCCCCCGCGCTATTCACAGGACACGCCCACCATGCATGAACCCATGCAAATCGGTTTCACTCACTTAACCCCAGAGGAACGAGAACGCCGGAGGCAGAACCGTTTGTGCATGTACTGCGGCCAGCCCGGACACATGAAATTCGCCTGTCCAGCTCGTCCATCTGCAGACTCCCGCTCGGTGAGTTTCTGTACCAATGCCCATACTACCACATCCAGTTTCACCTTACCAGTGCGCCTAGTGATTCATGATAAACTTATCAGCACCACGGCTCTAATAGACTCAGGAGCCGCTGGGAACTTCATATCTCACAAATTCGCTGTACAATGCAACCTGGAACTAAAACCTTGTCTTTCTTCCTTGGCAGTGGAGGCGCTAGATGGCCGACCTCTTGGAGAGGGGAGAATTCACAGCACCACAGAGCAAATCAAACTGCACGTCGGATCACTACACACCGAGGATATCAGTTTCTACGTCATCCAATCCCCTCATCACTCAGTCATCCTCGGCTATCCCTGGTTACATGACCACAACCCTCACATCTCCTGGAGGGAGGGGCAGATCATTCAATGGAGTCCCACCTGTCAAAACCGCTGTTTATCCAGAGTCACTCGCCTTCCTCTTCAACGTCCAAATCCCGCCACGTCAGATCCAGAAGAACCCAAAATACCACCTGATTATGCAGACCTCATCGAAGCCTTCAGTAAGAGAAAAGCATCACAACTCCCCGAACACCGCTCCAGCGACTGTGCCATAGACCTCCTTCCTGGAGCTTCTCCTCCTCGGGGAAGGATCTTTCCTCTGTCTCGACCAGAATCCGAAGCTATGAAACAGTACATTAATGAGGAGCTAACCAAAGGTTTCATCAGACCCTCAACTTCTCCGGCAGCTGCCGGATTCTTCTTCGTAAAGAAGAAGGACGGGGGGTTACGACCCTGCATCGACTACCGAGGGCTGAACGATCAGACGGTGAAGTTCCGATATCCCCTTCCTCTGGTTCCTGCAGCACTGGAACAACTCCGCCAAGCCAAGTACTTTACCAAACTGGATCTGCGCAATGCTTACAATTTGATTCGCATCCGTGAGGGAGACGAGTGGAAGACGGCCTTTTCCACCACCACTGGGCACTACGAATACCTGGTCATGCCTTTCGGCCTGTCAAACAGTCCTTCAGTGTTCCAGTCTTTCATGAATGACGTCTTCCGAGACATGCTAGATAAATGGGTGATTATCTACATCGATGACATACTAATCTACTCAAACTCTATGGAGGAGCACGTCCGTCAGGTCAGATTGGTCCTGGAACGTTTAACCCTCTGGGGACCAAAAACGCGCCCACGCGTTTTGCTCGTTTTTTTTTTTAGCAATGAAAAATAAACACAAAATGCTCTGTTAATTTTGATCTTTCATTTTCGTGTAATACATCAATCGATCCTGTTCGGTTTCTATTTTTTTTCTGTATACTCACAATACAAATAAAGTGTTTTGCTTTTTGACAAATAAAGAAAAACTAACATGATGCTATTTCTGCCTTCTCTCTGTCAGTAAACTCCCATTTGAAACGCGTTCGAAAATTATCTATAACTCCGCGAAAATTCAGTCAAACAGGCAAACAGACCCACGGGCATAAAGCTTGAGATCGCAGCTTTTAAATGAAGTAATTTATATAAAAAACAAATATTATCAGCTTCTGTAATCTGTATAAAAAGAGAGCGACTCCAGTCGAGCTCATTAGGAGCCATTCAAAAGTAATGTGACCACTCCCCGGAGAGCGCGTGCTATTCAAACGCAAATTCTGAGAACCATTTCAGTCTGTGAAACGCCCCCACATCAGCTGTAAACAAAGAGGCATAATATAGCCTACCTTATGGAGAAAATTTTCCGTGCTGATATGAGGAGCAGATCCCGCTGAGGAGTGAGGTAGGCTAAGTTATCCTTTCTCAAGTGTTAATGTGGAATAACGTTGTAGGCTTATGTAAACAAAAAGATGAATCGCGTTTCTATAATATGAATCGCGCGTCTATTTGTAAAGAGTGTTTAGCCTAAATATGAATCGCGCGTCTGTGTGTGAAAGAATAAACTGCTTTTACAGTTACAGTTACTGCGTTACAGTCAGGCGAAGTATGAAAGACAACATTTTGTTGACTAGATTTGGGTACAGTTTTTACTGTAGAATATACTGTCACATCAAATAAGCTTTTCTGAATATATATAAAATACTATTTTGTCAAAAATAAAGTCATAGACTAAGATGTTCCAATGTTGGCTATATTCAAACTAATGAATACATATGATAAAATGTAGGCCTATAATCTTTTTTTTTTTTTTTTTACAAAGAAAGAGTACTTTTTTGCAGAAATATTGCTGAAATTGTAATTATTGTTGTAATTGTAACCTTTTTAATAAAATAGCAAAACATATTTACAAGATAGATGTAAGCAAAATCTTAAATGGTCAATATAAGTCTTCTTCAAAATATATATTTTGTCTTTGCATTGTGGCTCAGTCAGTGTCACACCTGAATGAATGGCTAATTATGCAGAGTCATTATGCAGAGTGGGTGGGACTAAGGTGTAAACTACTCCTCCCCCTCGCATATTGGCTTTCCAAGCAAAACCTGTTTTACACCATTTAAATCAATGTATTTTTTTTTGTGAACGATAAAGCAAGACTATTTTCACATAATTTTGAAGCTAGAACTGAAAGGGACAACATCCATTAGTCAAAAGTCTTGTGGGCACATATTTTGTATGAGTTTTGTGGTCTTATTTCAGCAACTTTCATTTTTATTTTTTTAAATAACCACGCATAAACATTATTCTCTTAAAAATACAAACATCTACATACATGTTGCTCGCATATTATGGTAGGCCTGTTTGTGCTATATAGAGTGAATTTACACCTTTGCCATTAACATGTTTATAAATAACTGAAAAAAGCACAAATGTCAGAGCATGTCAGAACATCTCAAGGGCCCCAAAAACAGCTTGGTCCCCAGAGGGTTAATTCAATATCAACTCTACGCCAAGGCTGAGAAATGCGAATTCCACCAGACTAGCACGTCATTTCTAGGATACATTATCAGCCAGGAGGGGGTAGCCATGGATGAGAGGAAGGTCAAAGGAGTTCTGGATTGGCCGCTACCTCAAACCGTAAAGGAGATGCAACGATTTTTGGGTTTCGCTAATTTCTACCGAAGATTTATAAGAAACTTCAGCATTATTGCCGCTCCACTAACCGCCATGACCAAGCGTCACACTGCTCGGCTGAAATGGTCTGAAGAGGCAAACCAAGCATTCCAGGATTTGAAAACTCGTTTCACGTCAGCGCCCATTTTGCATCATCCGGATCCAGAACGCCAGTTCATAGTAGAAGTCGATGCCTCCAGCACAGGGGTTGGGGCTGTATTATCCCAGCGACAAGGCGAACCAGCAAAGATGTACCCGTGTGCTTTCTTCTCCCGCAAACTCACACCGGCTGAACGTAACTACGATGTGGGTAATCGTGAATTGCTTGCTATGAAATTAGCCCTGGAGGAATGGCGCCACTGGCTGGAGGGAGCTGGTCAACCATTCATAATTCTCACGGACCACAAGAACCTTGAATATCTTCGCTCGGCCAAACGTTTGAACCCCCGACAAGCCAGATGGGCTCTATTCTTTACCAGATTTCACTTCACAGTAACATATCGACCAGGAACCAAGAACATCAAGGCTGACGCACTCTCACGTCAAACGGAGGAGACAGTTCAAACCCCGGCCCACGAGAACATCCTTCACACAAACCTCCTGGTGGCTCCAGTACAATGGGATATTATCACAGAAATCCAACAAGCAAACATGCAAGAGAGACCATCTCCAGAATGCCCAGCTAATCTGCTCTTTGTTCCAGACCACCTTCGTCCTCGTCTTCTCGATCAAGTTCACTCTATGCCCAGTTCTGGTCATCCTGGGATCACCGCTACCACACAGCTGCTCCAAAATCGCTTCTGGTGGCCCACATTACCATCTGATACCACCAAATACGTTCAGAACTGTTCCAACTGCAACACATCCAAATCACCCAGACAGTTACCTGCTGGACTCTTAACACCACTACCCACACCACACCGCCCCTGGTCCCACATTGCCATCGATTTCATTACGGATCTACCCAACTCCCAAGGACATACCACCATACTTACCATCGTTGACCGATTCTCCAAGGCCTGCCGTCTAATACCACTACCCAAACTCCCCACTGCACTCGAGACAGCCGAACTCCTCTGCAATCAGGTATTCCGCTTTTATGGTCTGCCCGAAGACATAGTATCGGACCGTGGTCCTCAGTTTACCTCCAGAATTTGGACCGCATTCTTCAAACAGCTTCATGTCAACATCAGTCTCACCTCCGGGTACCATCCCCAGTCCAATGGGCAAACCGAACGCCTGAATCAAGACGTCACCCGCTTCCTTCGGACCTATTGTCAAAAACAACAAACTGAGTGGAGCAGATATTTGTTTTGGGCCGAATACGCCCAGAATTCTTTAGTCAAACCCGCTACAGGCATTACCCCTTTCAAATGTATCCTGGGCTTTCAACCTCCCCTGTTCCCCTGGTCAGGAGAACCCACCGAGCTACCATCTGTCACCGAGTGGCTACACAAGAGCGAGGAGGTCTGGGATCAAGCTCACACTCATCTTCTTCATGCAGTCAGACGACAAGAACGACAGGCTAACCGTCATCGTCGCCCGGGTCCTGAATACAGTGCAGGCCAGTGGGTGTGGCTGTCCACCAAGAACCTAAGACTCCGACTCCCTTGCCGCAAACTCAGTCCCAGGTATGTTGGTCCGTTCCAAATTATTAAACAAATTTCTCCGGTATCTTTTCGATTGGATTTGCCCGCTGACTATCGTATTTCTCCTACATTCCATGTATCTCTCCTAAAACCTGCTGGTGGTCCGAGAGGAGAGTTGAAGGAGGGAGTCGCGGCTCCAGACCCCCTGCCCATCCTGGTTGATGGCGAGGAGGCGTACCGTGTGCACAAGTTGCTGGACTCCAGGCGCCGGGGTAATGTCCTCCAATATCTGGTTGACTGGGAGGGGTATGGTCCGGAGGAGCAATCATGGGTCAACGCTGGAGATATCCTAGATCCCACACTCACAGAAGAGTTTCATCATTTGCACCCGGAGAAGCCGGCCCCTCGACCCCGTGGAAGACCCCGGCGCCATTTGCCTTCTCGCCTCAGGAGCTGCTCGCAAGGGGGGGGCTCTGTTACAGAGCAGGCTTCCACTTCACCTCCTCTTCACCACTGCAGGACACTTTCACCAGAATATATCCCATCATGCCGCTTACCTGGGACTGATTACACAAACACCTGCAGCTCATCTACACTAACACCTGCAGCTCATCCACACTCACCCATATAAACCCCGTTCATTCTCTAGTTCATTGCGAAGTATTGCATTGCCCCAGGCGTACAATTTCTGAGCATTTTCCCTGTGTTTGCTGAACTGTTACTGACCTTGGATTGTTTACATCGACTTCTGATTCTTCTGCTGCCTGCCTCGACTCGGACTGTTATATCGACCTCTGTTTGTTCTGCTGCCTGTCTCGACCCGGATTGTTCTTTCGACTGTGATTCCTGCCGCCTGCCTCGACCCTTGCCTGTTATCTACTTCTGATCTGAGATTATCTCCGTTGTTCTGTTTGCCCCTGTTTTACCCTGCCTGTTGTTAATTCTAATAAAGCTGCAAATGGATCCTATTGAGTCTGGTGCTGCGTTACAATGTTAAATATAGTATGTTTTGTCAATGTAGGCTATATTCGAAGTTTGAAATATGTATGATAAAATGTATACTTTAGTTTTTACAAAGAAAGATTACACTTCAATTGTTGTTGTAATTGTAACCTTTTTAATAAAAAAATATATATTTACAAGGTAGATGTAAACAAATTTTAAAAGGTAAATATAAGCATTTTCTTTAAATAATTTTTATTGTGTTTTATTATTGACAAATTTGGGGAGAGGATACATATTCCAAAACTGAAAATACAGTATGAGAATTAACTGCACAATTAATAGACATGTTTTCCTTGGATATTATACAATTTGCAAGCAAAATTTGTGAAAAAAAAAAAAATTGACATGCTTCCAACTGTGAACCAATTTGGTAGAATATATATATATATATATATATATATATATATATATACACTGTATATATATTGCTCTTGCATTCTTTCTTGTGGCTATAGGTGACACACCTGAATGAATGGCTCATTAGGTATGCGGGCCCCATTGTCTCCTGAGGTGTGAACCACTACATATGCATGATGCTGTTGAATGGTTGACGCCCCTTGCGCATATTGCCTTTACAAACAAAAAGTGTTTTACAAGATTTAAATCAATGTATTGTGTTATGTGAATGATAAGGGCAGGATGATTTTCACATCATTTTGAAGAAAAAATTCTAGGCAAAGACATCAATTAGTCAAAAGTCTTATTGACACGTATTTAGTATGTGTTTTGTGGCCTTATTTCAGAAACTTTAGTTTTTAGTTTTTTCAATAACCATGCATAAACATTATTCTCTCAAAAATACAAACATGTACATGCATGTTGCTCACATATTATGGTAGCCCTGTTTGTGCTAAATAGAGTGTAATTATACCTTTGCCATTAATATGTTTATAAGCAACTGAAAAAAGCACAAATGTCAGGGCATGTCAGAACATCTCAAGGACCCCAAAAACCCCTCAGACCTCAGAGGGTTAAATTAAGTAGGCCTATATAATCCAAATGGCTGGTACAGTAATTTCAGCTGTTAAATATTGAGTAGTGATCAATTGCTTTGACTTGTGAAGGTGAAAACTGCTGAACTTAATGTAAGAATATTTTGCCATGAGTTACTGATCACATTTGTTCATATAGTGTAGTTCATTGTAATGCCATTGTGTTTCCTCTTTTGTGCAGTTTTACATAATACACCAACACTTGTACCTGTTCCCAAGAAAGTAGTGGCTGAAATATGTGCAGTAAGTGGACTTTTTCTAACTTTACATCAAAAGGGAAGAAAGTGCAACACTTTGTAATGCCCATTTGTTTCCATTGCACAGGACAGTGAAGAAACCCTCTCAGATGACTGTCCTTTGGAGGAAGTACTTGTAAGTGCATAAATAACTTTACTTCATTTATAGTAACTTGTGTACTTATTATTTCTGACTGCAATATGAGTTGCAGGAGGAAAGGCCTACTGCACAAAGTGATACAGAGGTGGGCAGTGTAGTAACCTACTTGTACTTTTTATTTTTGTTGCATGAGGCTTGTGTTGACAGTTCTTTTTTATTTTTTTATTCTTTTTATCCAAACATGGCACAGGGTGATATCCGTATATAAATGGAATCTACAACAGAAAATTTAGTATTTTGACCTGAAAAAACAGAAAAATGAAGGGGAGAAATAGAACTTGACACCTTAAAGAAGAAAAAACTGGCACTAGAGATTGAGTTGCTTCAAAAGGAACTTCAGAGTAAGTGCTAAATACACTATTTCACACAGAGTACTATTGCTGACCTTGGATAACAATATATCTTATTGCAGGCAAAAGATGACCATCATTGGCTTTTCTTGACAAAGAATAATTGAAATAAAACTCAAGGAACTAAGCATGTTGTCTTGTCTTCTATTCATTTAATGAAGGTTTTTGTTTTTTAAAAAAAAAAAAAAAAAAATGGTGTTCCACAATTCTGTCCCGTGCAGCTCTGCCACTAGGTTGGTCCAAGTGCACTGGCTGGAGGTCATCATCAGGCTGCACCTCCACCACAGGGGTCCTCTCCTTTCTGATGGTGGCACTATTGTGGAGTATGGCACATGCAACAATAATGTCACAGGCCCTGTCAGGTGCAACCCTCAGACACTGAAATCTTTCCTTTAGTTGCCCAAAGGTCATTTCAATGCGTGCCCTTGTCCTGGCTAGAGCTGCATTGAAACGGGTTTGTGGTCCGGGGTTCGGGTCAGGGAATGGCGTCATGAAATACTGCCTGCAGGTATAGCCCCTGTCACCAAGCAGGATCCCGTCGTAAGCACCTGGAAAAATGCAGTTTTGTTAGGCTCAGAATAAATGTATGTAATACAGTGAGCTTGATATTAAATATTTCCTTACCACGTTCAAATAATGTGCATAAATGTGACTCTCTGAAAATCCTGGAGTCATGCACAGAACCAGGCCATTTTGCTTCCACATTTGTGATGTAGGACATGGAGTCACACACCATCTAAGATATTTTTAATCAGTCAACTGCATACTTTTTGATTACATTACTTTTTGTATTATTTGATATATTCTGGACTCGCTTCTCCAAGGTAAATGGTGAATTGTTTGATGTCAGGCTGCATGCTCAGAAAGCGGCAGTGGATTGTGCAGCGTGAGACCACCTTCAGCGACAGGTTCTTGTCGTAAAAACGGACAAGACATGGCTGCGAAAGACTTCCCGTATCACCTCCGCTTATAAAGCCGGGATCTAATCCTGTTAACATGAAATAAGCCTGCTCCCGAGCAGGTTTAAGCTTGGGCACCTGTTGCTATGACAGCAAGTCCAGGATGAGCGTCGAAGAACCAAACAATCCAAGATCATGCCAAATCTCCAACAATCAAATCCAGCTAACTGAGTTAGCGACGTACGAAGAACGGGCCCCTGGGGCCTGTTTCAGAAAGGAGGTTCAACTGAGTTGGCTTACCCTGAGATGGGAAACTCTGAGTTTTCGGTTACAGAACAGCGGAAATTAGTTCGTTCAATCAACTCTGAGTTGACTGACTCTGAGTTAAGCGCGTGCACCACCACTATAAAAAGCCATTATCAATGGAGTGCAGATATTATGAGTCACCATGGTAACAGCGCCAGACAAAAAGAGGTCTGCATATTTCTCACCAGCTTCTGCAAGCGTAAGAAGACATATTATTATTTTTTAAATATCGGCTGCAGCAGCGAAGGACAACTAGAGTTAGCTAGGGAGAAAATAGTTGCTCGAGTCAATGCGTATGTTTACATTTTAATTAGTTATACAGTGTTGGGTGTAATTAATTACCAAGTCATCTAAATACTGTCATTTAATTAAAGGGATTACTCTTAATTCTTCTGTAATTTGAAGTAAAATCTGATGTAATTGCATTAGACTATAGAACAATTCTGTATATTTAACATACATTTTTAAAAGGTATATTTTTTATGTAACCTTCTCCCTCTACACACTTTGGTCAATTCAAGAATAATCCATGCAATTGTATATTGTTTATTTGAAAGCATTAAAAGTGCAGTTTCTTGTCTCTCCTTGTATTGTTCAAGTGGTTGAGGTTGATATGGGATTTATTAATAAGTAGACCAATACTTTCTAAAGATAGTCATTATTACATGAATCTAATTACACGGTTGAAGATGTCATTTGTAGTTAGTAATTAATAACTATTTTAGAGTAACTTACCCAACTGTTATAATATCAGAGGTGAAACTGGAAGAACAGTATGTTATTCAACCTAATTTTAATTTTCATGGGTGCAATCCTGCAGGTATTAAAAGAACATGGCAGCAGCTGAAAATTAAATATAAGAACATAATTCAATCAGGTAAGGTTTGAGCATATCATGGGTGTAGGCTACCTGAATTTACAAATATTTGACATATTAAATAACTAAATAGCATCCCAGTGTCTAGCAGTGCAGCAGCATTTTTGGCTGGGGGAATTCCTGGAGGGACTTCAGAGCCAGTCACTCCCGAAGATCCAAGGGCCTTCATAAAATGTAAGAGGTTTACATATGTGTTATTTCTTATATAGGCTATTTTTGATATTTCCATTTATTTGACTTTGGGTTGGGTTTTTTGTTGGTCCCAACAGATTCCGATGGTAATATCTGTCTTTTGGAGCCTCCTGTCCCAACAAAACCTGCAGGCAGTTGTAAGTAGCCTACTCAATACACCAGAAATTATGACAAATAGTGTTATAAAGTGTACTCATCTTCACAGGACGATGGGGATAATGTTATGTGTCACATCAAACAATCTACACATTCAGATTTTTTCACATTTTTATGTGGAGTAGAATCTAAGTTTAAAGCTAAGTATAAATGAGTAGTCTTATCTCTCCCCCCGCCCCCAAAGTGGAAGAACAGCAGGAGGACGGTCCATCAACTTCTGTTGCACAGATGAACAGAGTTCAGTGATTTTCAGTAAATGCCACAGTTTAATTCTGTAGAATTTGTTTAGAACTACATTATGTAACTCTAATCTACTACTGTATATTCAGTTGCCAGTTAAGGAGTTAATAGACTTCATCTTATTTAAAAAATTGAAAAAAAAAAAATACAGTAAAAATAGCAATATTGTATTTATTAATTAAAGATTAATTTTATTAATAAAAATGTACTGAAAGAATGAATGAGGTGTTTAAACAACACTTCCTCTTTAAAAAAGGGGAGGAGACCGAAAGAAACTCTGGGTTTACCGAAGAAAACCTGCTCCCGGCCAGGTTAGGTTCACAGAGTAAGTTACCATGGTAACTGACTCTGAGTATAAGTTACCTCTCTTTCAGAAACGGGCTTGACTTACTCTGCTTTCTCAGGTTTAACATACCTCCCATCAGGGCTGCGGGAAGTGGGGGTGCTGGGGGTGCTGCAGAATTGTAAATGCAACGCATATGTTTGTTCATTAAAATGTATAATTTTTTAGCATTTAGTCATTTATTTGTAATAAACACTTTAAGTGGGCTATTTAAAAATTGTTATTTATATGTTAAATTTTCTTTTTAAAACATAAGCGCAGAGTGTTACGTAATATTGTGTGTGTGTGTGTGTGTGTCGAAAGAATTTGCCGCAGCTGCTCAAAAAAAAAAAAAAAAACAAAAAAAAAAAACCGTCAAAAACCCCACTGTCAGTGTTTTGTAAGGAACAGGCAAATAGGCCTATGTAAAATATAGCAGGAGACATTTTAATTGTTTACTAATAAAACAGTTATTTTTTATGTCAGTGTCGGCTAGACAGATGAAGTTGACGACTCGCGATCTTCGCAGCGCCAGTGAGAAATGCACATTTCATACGAATTACATAAGCAGCGCAGTCTGTTTTCTTTCGTTTTGAATTGTTCTGCTTAAAAGTAGACATTTCAAGCTATCTATATGTCTCAGGTCTGTGAGGCAATAGGCTACCTTATAGGCCTACGCTGAGTTTCATTTATGAGACGAGCTCCAGGTTCGCCAGCGCCTCCGTATCCTGATTATTTATTTTCTAATAGCCTATATTTAGGCTACTTCTTATTAAATCCTGACAATTTGTTGATGAAACATCGATTAAAATTAAGATACAATTAATACAAAACGAAATTAAATTTAAAGACAGGCTTTGTGCTTTCAGTTTGAGGTCTCTGTGAAAGTTTTAAAACATTATTTTAGTGCCGCTTTAGAGCGCTCACGTCCGTAACGGAGAACTGTCTGTAACATTTTTTTGTTTATTTTTTGTGAAATAAATTTAAAAAAAAATGCGACTTAGTCCAGTGCGACTTAGGCTATAGATGTTTTTTTCTTCCCCGTGGCGCATTTTGTGACTGATATGCGACTCCGGAGCAATGAAAATAAAAGGGACTCCGGAATAAAAGCAGAATCAATAAAAGTAAAAAAATGTGATGTGCAGTCAGGTTTGAGTGTGTGCGCGTTTTTTGAGGAGTTTTATAGTCTTGATATTGTTTCTTATTCAAAAGTGGTGACGCGACGCGACTGATTTATTATGAGTGTTGGAAACAGTTCTGCTGCCTAATATATTTGATGAATAAAAGGTTAAAAAGAACTGCATTTATTAAAAAATATATATAATTTCTAATAATATAAATCTTCTTTACTATCACTTTTTTTTAAATCAATTTAACACATCCTTGCTGAATAAAAGTATTGATTTATTTAAAAAAATATATATATATATACTGACCTCAAATTACTGACCAGTAGTGTATATTGTTGTTACAAAAGATTTCTATTTTTTGAATTTTTTTATTTTTTTTTACATTTTTATTCATCAAAGTATCCTAAAAAAAGTATCACAGGTTATGAAAACATATTAAGCAGCAGAACTGTTTCCAACTTTGATAATGAATCATCATATTAGAATTATTTCTAAAGGATCATGTGATAGACTGGAGTAATGATCCTGAAAATTCAGCTTTGCATCACAGAAATAAATGATCATTTAAACCAATTATTTTAAATTGTAAAAATATATCACAATATTACTTTTTTTTCTGTATTTTTGATCAAATAAATGCAGGCTTGATGAGCAGAGGAAACTTCTTTCAAAAACATTAAAAATACTAATACTTATACTTGCCCTGTAATACATGTATTCTTTGTTTTAGATGTTATTAACTTAAATTCTTATGAATAATAAAAATGTTGTAATGTCTATTTGTTATTTATGGCCTGTACGCCTCATTATTGATCTGAGCTTCTACATCTTGAATTCGAATAACATTCGATAAAACATAATTGCTGGATTATTTTGACTATAATAAATAAGCAGATGAAACATAGTAGGCCTATACACTGTTTATCACAGATTACTTTGGACCAAAGTTACCATATTATAATTAATTATTATATAGTTCTATTCATTCATTTTATTTAAATTAGCACTGGTTAAAATGTATAAAGCATGAACAAGATATGAAACAATATTTATTAATAATGTATTTTCATTTGCGTCCTATGCTGGCTAATTACGACGTTTAACCTGTTATCATAATGAAATTCATGCATTTATTTATTTGTCATTTAAACTGATGCAAACAGGGAAAGAGAGTAGAAAACACTTATTATCCTGTCGCCCCCTCTAGTGGACAGCATTAAGTATTACGGCCTTCATTGCTCAGATAACTCAAGTCGATGGATTTTTTGGGAAAGTCTGACCAGTTAGAAGCAAGTTAGACCAGTCTGAGGGTCTGAGCTGAGTTTGGTGAAGCATCAAAGTTCTAGGCGGAGTCAATTTCTCATAATAATAATAACAATTAATCCCAAACCTGGTAATTTTGTCAGTATTTAATTTACGTTCACTGATTCTGGCTTCTCTCTTTTCTGTCTCTTTCTTTTCATGTGAACTGAGTAGGCTACACATGCTTAAATTCAAAAAATATAAACTTTATTTCTATTCAAAATTATTTATAGCCCATAGGCTATATGTCACACACGCCTACCTGCCTTTTGATGTAAATAAAAGACTAGAGTGGTAAATGTTACGGACATATTATCATGGTACAGTTCAGCCTATTATTGATTTTTATTTCCACTTCCCTTTTATCCAAAGAGACGGAACTATTTGCACTGTATTTATCAATGGGAAATATGCTAATATAATCTGTCATATACTGTGGCTCACATTAATGGGGTTGCTTGCAAGTCGCAGCAGCACGAATTACGTGACCAGCAACATATTTCTAAATCAAATAGTGTGTGTAGTTAACAGTGAGTGGTGGTTTCAGACATTATTTCATTAAAGGGCATTTGTCAGTGCCGCACTCGTAGCCTACTGACTCTTATTCTGCCTGACAGAAAGAAAAGCTCACAGCTTACTGAAGGCGGAGCGGTTTGACCAATCAGATGAAAGGGGCGTTTCAGCGCCGCCCACGTGTGCAAATGAAATATCGAACCCATAAACCGACTTGTAAACGAAAAATGAAAAATCTAGCCAAAATCTAGCCAAAAAAACGAATAAACGAGCTGGTTTTCATTTCTCCTTATTCCATTCTAAACAGGAAATGAAATGATCAAAAAGTGCACGGACCCTATGACTTAGCACGACGGTGTAATAAGTTTATATACACTAGATGTCGCCTTGGCTACGGCAGTTTGGAATATTCTGGGCTCATCTGATTTTTTTGTACATAGCATAACCTACTTTGTTATGATTTTAGTATCATAATGATTAATAAATGCACGCACAATTATCATGAACTTGATTTGAACAAATGCCTATCAACTTGTGTGTGCAAAATTCAGAATTAAATGAATGTGCAGCAATTTGTACAAATAGAGAGTCTGTAGGCCTATACTGTTGTAGCCATTAAATAAGCGCATTTATTTTCATATTTGTTCAAATGTTCTAATGTTATTTTTTTCCCCCATGTATGTTGATTTATGAAAAGTGAACAGCACGAGTAAAAGTGAATTTCGTTTTGTATAAATTGTATCTTAATTTTAATACATTTTTCATCAGCCTGTATTTAATAAATAAGATCAATAAGATTTAATAAATAATAATAAAAAAATGATAATCTTGCATTGCACGTTAACTGGAGCGCATCTCATCCTAACTTAACGAAACTCATTGTATGCCTCACACACACAGACATGAGAAATACATCAAATACACAAAGCTTGAAATGTCTTTAAACGAAATAATTCAAAACGAAAAGAAAAAGGCTACTCTCTGATTATGTAATCCATTATGTGCATTTCTCTCTATAGGCGCGTTCACTATACGGCGATCGTCAACTTCATCTTTGCAGCCGAGTCGACACTGTCAGAAAACACTAGATTATTAATAAAAATCAATGCACGCGTCACCGGATTTCCAAATGCACATCTTGCTTGTTGCACCCACACATATTATGTCGAAATAACGAGATATTATGTTGAAATAACATTATTAATAATAATACATATTTTATAATATTTGATTGAATGCTGAATGTTGTTCAGTTAATAAAATGAAAACTTTAATTGTGATCATTAAAATAATTGAATATGAAATATTTAGTGGCCAAGTTTTGCTAATTAATTAATTTATATATGTAAGGCATTCGTTCCAATCAACTGCCGCAGCCAAGGCCACGTCTAGTGTATATATCTATGACTTGGCACTTCTGGGTAAAGATGCGATCAGTCAAATGAAATCCAATAAACGTATAAATAAATATTCCAAATGAAAAAGCGATGGGAAATGTCGTCCAATTTTCTAATACTATTATTTGATGACAACAATACATTTGTAAAAGAAAATCCAGCCATTTCTGTTTTTTTAAAGAAAAAAACCAAGCTGCACCCTTTTTTAAATGTCATCTTTCATTCCGAAAGAGAATAATGAACGGGGCGATGTGCAGATTGTAAATCTTAAAAAATGATTGAATGATTTTCTTGTGTCATTATGATGAAGAAACAAGTCGAAAAAAAAAAAAAAAAGTCGAAAAAAACCATTTGTGGAAGGCATCCGAACCCGGCCAGATCAGCAAGTGCATCAAGGCAACCACGATTAGCCGGTGCACCAGCCAGCAAAGTGATTCAATGGTTCATAGGTGTAGCTCGCAGCCTCATCGCCCTACCCTCCACATCCTAAAGAGTGTACAGGCTGTTATTTATATAGGGCAGATAAGACCTGTGTTTCTCTTCGACGGTAACTGTAAATTGAATTGAAGCTGCGATTTTTGAAGTTGTATATACTCGCGCGGGCAAATACAGATGTGTTAAACACGATAAGAACACAAATTCTACCTTTATTCGTTAATACAGTCGGTATTTCCCACAATGATTCTGCTTTGCTATTGGCCACGTCACGATCAGTAAGCGCTGCTATTGGTGGTCACGATTATTAAGTACGAAAATGAAAATTCTGTCAGTAATTCCTCACCCTCATGTTGTTCCAACCCCTTCGTTCATCTTCGGAACACAAATTAAGATATTTTTGATTAAATGACTAAATTGGACTATATTAAGGATGTGTTTAATGAACTTTTCTGGGCCAGCAAGTTTCAAACCCTTAGAAGCCTGAAGAAGTCTCGTTCCGAACACATCGCGATATTTGGCATCAGTTCACGTGTGTCAGATGTTGGTAAGTAGTAAATACGCTGTCCGAATAATGTGTGATATATAATGTATTTTCTGTTTGTCGATATTAATCAGATTAGCTCACGTTCAGTCACGGCATTATATCTGTCATCTCCACTGAGGCTTTGCGTTTTATTGCTTTCTAATTCAAAACAGGGTGATTAAGTTACACTGCCTGTGAGCATAGGCCTAAAGACCTTAAATCAGTTAATCATATTCATATCAGATTAAAAGTAGTACAATTAGTTCCAAAGTTGTATTTGTAGTAGAAGCACAGTACAAACAACACTTACCATGCTTTTACCACATTAACATTAGTTTTACTGTGGTAAGTGTAGTAAAAAGACAGTAATCACAAAACTTACCATGCTTTTACCACACTGTATTGGGAGTTTTAATGTGATACTTATTGTAAATGCACATTAACCACAACGCTTACCATGCTTTTACCACAGGAATGATGTAAAACAACATAATGATATTTTATTTTCTCTTTTTTCAGCTGAAAAGACCAAAAGGACCTTTCGGACTATTATTGTTTGAGGACAAGTAAACGGAGGAGACCGACAGCTGCAAAGGCAAATATTCGCAATGGTATATACATGTGTTGGTTCGAACCCTAAATCAAACATTTTATCAAGCATTTGTTGTTTCTTAAACCTTTTCTCGCAAAACCCATAGCCCAATCAGTACGAAGATAGTCTGAAAGTCTTAATAATTCACAAGATTTAACAAGTTGTCAAATTCGTATACGATACTCGTACATATTTGTATACTCGTACACACACTGTCAGAAAGTTGATATTAATTGCATTGTATTGATTACAATTAGTGATGCACCGATGTGAAAATTGAGGCCGATACCGATAACCGATATTAATATTGCTGTTATGGCCGATACCGATATTTGCCGATGTCGATATCTCTGTATAGAAAACAAATTTTAATGATTATCAAATAAAGAGCTATTTTCCAAAACACTTTTTTTTTACTTTAGAAATGACTGATATTGGGCACCTTTACCTGTGTGCAAAATATGTCACATACGACACACATGCATTATACTGCATTGCATATACAGTAATGTGTGCTGGTCAACTTGTCTAAAATTAAGAAACCCTTAGAAAACAGTAAAAAAAAACACACAAAAAACAGGAACATTGTGTAAAATTAAGATAGGCTACTTTATTTATTATTCCAATATCCAAATATCGAGGGCTTGGAACCAGAGGGGCGTAAGTGGCATTTGACAAACTTTACAGGAGAGCCAAAACAAAATTTTGACCACACTTCAATCAACTGTATTTATTAACCTTCAACCACAACATTGCAACCACATACATACTTATATGAGTAAGTTCTTAAGTGAACATATTATGGAATATTAACACGATGAACATATTCTAAAACCTTGCAAAATCTTGAAAATATGGCAAAAACATCAAATACGCCTTTTTGGCACCAAACATTTCCAATTCGTCTAAAGAAAAATAGGGCGTATCTGCTGATCAATGCAGAAATGATTGGTCAAAACATTGGTTAAAAACACTCTAACTTCATAACTTTTCATTTGATTTAAAATACTGCATACATAGTCATTTCATCATTTCAAACTGTTTAACATTTCATTTCTAACCGTTTAATTTCAATTCTCATTTATGAGTTCACATTCATGTCAAACAGTTTAACATTTAATTTCAAACAGTTTAATTTCTCTTGTTTATTACACATTTCACTTTTTAGTTCACTTTAGTTGAACTAAAAAGTTCACTCACTGCCCACTGTCAGAGTGTTATAGAACTCTGCATAACAGTGAGGAATACTCCCATTGGTGCACAGGGTGAGTAGGTCTTTTTTCTTTAAGGCACTGATCACTGGAGGATTTTCATACAATGAGCTGGGGTGTGTGGTTCTGGTGCCTCTTGTTGCCTGTTGTGCCACCGTCAGTTTTCGGAAGGTTGGGGCGGTGAAATCATACTTGAAGAAGATTGTTTTTGGTTCATCTTTCGTGTAGCGGAACCATTTAATCTTCTGCCAATGAACTGATTGTCCCTCCTCATCTTTTGTTCTGTTTTTGAGTATGTGGTTGGAGAGGGACTTGAAGTCCAGAAAGTCCTTGTGTTCAAGTTCATGTACACTGTATGGGTCGTTCCTTCTTGCCATTCTCACAAGTGTGTAGTAGCCATCAGTAAATAGAAGTATGGGAGTAAATAGAAATGGGAGTAAATAGAAACTTTTCTTCTTGCAGTTTCCACTGCAGCATGCACACTATCACACTCCATGTCTAGTAGCCATCCATGATGGCTACTACACACTTGTGAGAATGGAAAGAAAGAACGACCCATAGTGTACATGAACTTGGACACAAGGACTTTCTGTACTTCAAGTCCCTCTCCAACCACATACTCAAAAACAGAACAAAAGATGAGGAGGGACAATCAGTTCATTGGCAGAAGATTAAATGGTTCCGCTACACGAAAGATGAACCAAAAACAATCTTCTTCAAGTATGATTTCACCGCCCCAACCTTCCGAAAACTGACGGTGGCACAACAGGCAACAAGAGGCACCAGAGGCACCAGAACCACACACCCCAGCTCATTGTATGAAAATCCTCCAGTGATCAGTGCCTTAAAGAAAAAAGACCTACTCACCCTGTGCACCAATGGGAGTATTCCTCACTGTTATGCAGAGTTCTATAACACTCTGACAGTGGGCAGTGAGTGAACTTTTTAGTTCAACTAAAGTGAACTAAAAAGTGAAATGTGTAATAAACAAGAGAAATTAAACTGTGTGAACTTAAATGTTAAACTGTTTGAAATTAAATGTTAAACTGTTTGACATGAATGTGAACTCATAAATGAGAATTGAAATTAAACGGTTAGAAATGATCAAATTAAATGACTATGTATACAGTATTTTAAATAAAATGAAAAGTTATGAAGTTAGAGTGTTTTTAACCAATGTTTTGACCAATCATTTCTGCATTGATCAGCAGATACGCCCTATTTTTCTTTAGAGGAATTGGAAATGTTTGGTGCCAAAAAGGCGTATTTGATGTTTTTGCCATATTTTCAAGATTTTGCAAGGTTTTAGAATATGTTCATCGTGTTAATATTCCATAATATGTTCACTTAAGAACTTACTCATATAAGTATGTATGTGGTTGCAATGTTGTGGTTGAAGGTTAATAAATACAGTTGATTGAAGCGTGGTCAAAATTTTGTTTTGGCTCTCCTGTAAAGTTTGTCAAATGCCACTTGCGCCCCTCTGGTTCCAAACAATGTGTAGGCCATACATGTATTTTTTAGAGCCAGAAGGGCGTAAGTGGACATACGCCCCTCTGGCTCCAAACAATGCTCAAACTTTTGTGTTAGGTCTTTGTTGTTTTGTTGCTTTATTCAATACAAGTTGATTTCTGATGCGTCTTTTTGGCACAACTAGATAGAGCTCATCAAGACCTTTAATTTGATATATAGAACTCATTTTCGCCCAAAATGCCACTTACGCCCCTCTGGTTCCAAGCCCTCGATATGATACTAAAAAATACCACAGGGAAAAGGGCTTCTATTTGTGACGTGCTGTCTTTGCGTTTGAACATTGCACATTTTAAACAGGACACTCATTAACTGAATAAATGTTAGCCAATACAAACATATTTATAGAAAACAGTTGACAATGAATAGACAGGAGTCCAATAATAGCATAACGAATCATTCTTAAAATAATAACAAGTAGCCTAGGCTATAAGACCAATCCGACATGGGCTGTGTTAACAGTAAAACGTCCGTCATTTAACGAATTTTAAAAACACGGATGGATAATACAAAATACTTTCTGATATTTTGACAGAAAAAAAACAAGCAAGAACAAAATTTAAACTTAGCCCGTCAATTTTTCATTTTACAATTATCTTCTCTCTCTGTGTGTGCACGCGTCCGTGTTTGTGAGAGAGAGAGCTCGCGCAGCACTGATACAACGGTAGCCTACTTTTTAATCCACAAGTAACGAACGCGCTAGTTTTCATACAAAATAAATATGTAACATAATTAGGTAGGCTACTTTAGTTATTATTAATACAATAACGTAACACATGAAGGCTATACGTTTCTCAACACTGAGAATGAATCAATAAACGCCTGTTTCTCCACTCGCGCTTATCAGTAATCCACAAATCACACGTGCTGTCACTTTTGAGAAAAATCTAATTCGAACGGGTATCAAATATCAAGCAATATATTCAAATATCTACGAGTCAAAAAACGATCAGTCAAAAATGTGTCATGAAGAGGAAAAAAACATAAGTCGCACTGGACTGCGTTAACAATGTTACGGACGGGACAGTTGACTTGAGCGCTCTGAAAGCGCCACTAAGACTGCTTTAAAACTTTCACAGAGACCTCAAACAGAAAGCACAAAAAGCCTGTCTTTAAATTTAATTTCGTTTTGTATTAATTGTATCTTAATTTTGATAAATGTTTCATCAACCAATTGCCTGGATTGAATTAAATAAGAAGTAAATATAGTAGAAAATATTTAATCAGGACACGGAGGCGAGGGCGCGTGAACCTGGAGCGCGTCTCATCAATGAACCGAAATCTACCTGCCTCACAGACCGGAGACATATATAGAAAGCTTGAAATGTCTATTTTTAAACAGAACAATTCAAAACGAAAGAAAACAGACTGTTCTCTGCTTATGTCATCTGTATGAAATGTGTATTTATCTCAGGCACATTCACTACTGCTAAGATCGAGTCAGCATCGTCAACTTCATCTTCAACTTCACACGTCAAATGTCGGCCTGTTCACATCGGCCATATTTTGACATCGGAACGATACCGATGTGTAAAAAAATGACCATATCGGCCGATATTATATCGGCGGCCGATATATCGTGCACCACTAATTACAATTATTACAAATTGGTCCCCGTCTGTTTATGTTCCAGTGATACATGACGTCTCTCCACACCTCATAACCTACCTCTGTTTGCAGGGGTGGAAAAGCTTATCTTACTTGTCACATGACATCAGATACTCGATTATTTTGTCATAATCAGACCAGTTACACTGCTGATAACTGTCCCGTTTGCATGTAAATCATTTTCACATGATTATTGCTTGCTATTAAAGACGTACTTTTATTCATAGAAATGCCCCCACATATCAGTGAACTTATAATATAAAAATGCTTTTAAAATTTAATTATTCAACACTCTTTACAGAAAAAAATATCCTACAGTTATACATAAACTGACTATTTGCAAGTAATGTATTAAAATTACCTTCCTTTCCGTCTTGCAGGATTACTTGGTCCTTTTTTTTTTTTTAAAGCTCTACAATATCAAACTCAACAGCTCTTTTAAGAGCCAACCCTCACAAGAGCTACTAGTGAGTCGCAGCGAATCTTGCCGGGATCAGCCCTTCCCAGGTAAAGTTTCTAGAATATTGAAATCGGTATTTACTCATCAAATGCTCTCTCCTGAATCGCCGCCGCAAGAGTTCTTACGAGATCAAGAAAATATGATCATATAACAGCGATTTTATCATCACTGCATTGGTTACCTATAAAGTTCCGTATTAATTATAAGGTATTGCTACTGACTTATAAAGCTCTAAACGGCTTAGCTCCAGTCTATTTAACGGATCTTCTATCGCCCCTATAATCCATCGCGCTCTTTAAGATCACTAAATTCAAGGCTTTTGGTCATACCTAGGATATCCAGAACCACCAAAGGAGGGAGAGCATTTTCACATTTGGCTCCAAAACTCTGGAATAGTCTTCCTGATACTGTTCGTTGCTCAGACTCGCTCTCCCAGTTTAAAACTAGATTAAAGTCGCATCTCTTCAGCCAGGCATTCATATAATCCTACAGTTCAAACTACAATCCGGCCTGTAGCTCATAAATGCCAGAGGAGAACTGGCCCCCGACTGAGCCTGGGTTCTCCCAAGGTTTTTTTTCTCCATTAGGTCACCTGATGGAGTTTTAGGACACCATTAGGTCACTTGATGGAGTTTTTCGGTTCCTTGCCACTGTTGCCTTTGCCTTGCTCAGTTGGGGATATTTTGGGGATATTTAATTTAATTTTATCAATCAATAAATTCCTCTTGAAACAAACATTGTTGTATTATTTTAATTTAATACTGTGAAGCTGCTTTGATACAATCTGTATTGTGAAAAGCGCTATACAAATAATAACTTATTTATAACTGTCTTAATTTATGTTTCAAGAACAATAGTAATTGCACATAGAGTAAGTCGAGACTTTCTTGTTTTACAGCAGAGAAGGAAGACCAGTCCTTATATCAACGCAAGCTAATCGAATAAGTCCTTTGTTTCGGGTGAGGAAGGAACATCTGGTGCCCAAAGAAGACAGAAAGCTGCACGAGTCCATTGGTATGTCTTGTATTGAAACAATGCTGTAATATGTAGTACATAATTTGATGTTGACAATTTTACATTGTACAGGTTATCACTTGGTTTTTGACCAAGTGAAGCTCTTGAAACAAGTGACAGGAGAGTATGTAACTTGTCTGGAAAGTATCAGAGTCGCATTTGGCACGCGTGCCTTAGGTTGCCGACCCCTGGTCTAGCCTATAGTCTATGGTACCAATCACGTTAGTGAAGCCTGAGTAACATATACTGTAATCGGCATGGTCATGAATGCATGATCTTCATAAAAAATTATGATAGCCTAAAAAAAAAATGCTTAAAAAAAAAACTGCTTTACAACATTGGGTCTTAAAGGTGCTGTATGTAGTATCACATTAAAATGATCCACTTTTCGGGTTTTGCTATTACCTCTGAAAGCAAGTATTCTTATGTTTATGTGAAGGTGCCGGGTCGGATTTACCGCGAAATCCAGTGACGTCACCTGCATGCGCGGAGCGCTCCCGAGCCTCTCGCCTCGTCTAGCCTACTGATTTTGCACTCAACAGCGACGACACTGCAACTTATGACATGGACTTATGACTTATGCAACTTATGACATGTCTGATAACACTAAGAAACGACCTGCTCCCAGCACAACACAGACTCCAACACAAACTCCACTTATTGATAAAAAAAACCAATAAAACGTTTTTTTCTTTCTGCTGAAGCTCGTATTAAAGGCCAGACGTGAATCGGATGAACTTCGGGTGAAAAAACACGGATCAACATCGGCAGGGCGTTTGAATCATGGAGAGACCTTATCTACAAACCTAGAATGTATACATTTCCTGAAGAAAATGTGAAGTAGTGCTTGCAGTGGCAAAATTCGGCACGGTTGATAGGGTTCCATTCTTATCATGGGACGAGCATGGAGCATTAGTTCAACGTCAAGCTGATAAAAGTAGCCTATTATTGTAACGTTGCAGTGGGAGTTTACCTGAGTTTCTAGCATGTTGTGGGATGCTCTCTCTGGTGTGTTGCGTGACGCGTCTCAGTCTGGCCGGTATTCCACAGTGCTCGCTCATAAATTCGAGCACGCGCAAGAGCACACGCTTGTCAACTTATTGGTTGCAATCTGAAACATCACCGCTAGAGGCCGCTGAAAACTACATACAGCTCCTTTAAGTGGCTTGGAAATGCCACAAAAAAACCTAAAACTGTTTTTTTAAACCTAAAAGCGCCAGGTAAACTCCGAATGACACGACAGACAGCACTTTCCATCAAGTTCTCCGCATCTCCAATAGTGTAAAGGAAAGAGCCACTCGCAAATAATCTTAAAGCTGCCGTCGGCAACATTTTTTTGATCATATTCAGTGTAATCGACACTATAATCCGACAGAACAACATAAATAAGGTGGTTTTAGAAAAAAACCCGAGCTTCTAACTCCACCTGGAGCGTGTTATTTGTTTTCCAAAAATCCAGCGCTCCCGCTTCATCAGGTCCAATCAGCGCAGGGGGGTGTGAGATCTGACTGTCAATCACAGGTCGTGCACACGCCACAGATCCCCCTCACTCGCACATGTTAATATCACATGCACACGCCACGCCTGAAGTTCGCCTGGAGATTGCATGAAGCGTGATGGCGTAGAGAAAATCTACTAACAAGCTTCCAATTCCTCGGTTATTGCTATCTATGGCTAGATTAGCCAGGGCAGCCTACCTCCGAGTCCATGGTGTTGATAGATGCTGAAGAGACGGACGCGTTCACAGAAAATCAGGTACACACGCACAGTGACGCACTGACGAGCACGACCTCGATGGGAGGGTGCTCGCTGGTAGTGGGGAGGGGCATGAGAGTTGTAAACATTAAAAATTTTGGCTAATCGACCCAATCTGCCAGACTTGCCGACGGCAGCTTTAAGGCAATGCAAACAGTTTGTGCTGTTGTTAAAGCCCGACTCCGACAAGTCGAAAATAAGTGTGCGTTTCCAACAAATGAATCATGTAAACGACAATCTCACCAGTCACGAGAAAAAATATATATCTCAGAAAGTGCACTATTGTAACGCAAAATCTCAGTTCTTCGTACCTCAGGGCCCGTTCTTCGTACGTCGCTAACTCAGTTAGCTGGATTTGATTATTGGCGATTTGGCATGATCTGGGATTGTTTGGTTCTTCGACGCTCATCCTGGACTTGCTGTCATAGCAACAGGTGCGCAAGCTTATTTCATGTTAACAGGATTAGATCCCGGCTTCATAAGCGCTGGACTTCCCGTATCAGCTCCGCTTATGAAGCCGCAGTCTAATCCTGTTAACATGAAATAAGCCTGCTCCCGAGCAGGTTTAAGCTTGCGCACCTGGGGCCCGTTCTTCGTACGTCGCTAACTCAGTTAGCTGGATTTGATTATTGGCGATTTGGCATGATCTGGGATTGTTTGGTTCTTCGACGCTCCTCCTGGACTTGCTGTCATAGCAACAGGTGCGCAAGCTTATTTCATGTTAACAGGATTAGATCCCGGCTTCATAAGCGGAGCTGATACTGTACCAGCCATTTGGATTATAGACATACTTAATTTAATGCAGCAACAAATTATTTACAGTGTAGCAAGATGATTTAAAACTCATTTACCTGTAATTAAGGTGTTGCTGTTACTGGTCCCTGGCTTTAGGTCTAAAGGCCTATTTATACTTCTGCGTCGAACTTACGCCGTAGCTACGTCGTAGGCTGTGCTTAGCGCGCGTACCCTTTGGCGTACCCTGATGCGCACCTCTCCAAAAATGTAACAACGCGTCAATTCTACGCGGACGCAAGCGCTGTGATTGGTCTGCTAGAACCCCTCCCTCGGGTTTCACATGGTCCCTCTGCATGAGTAATTGCGCGTCAACGCGGACAACGACGCAGAAGTATAAATTAAAACCAACGCGTTGCCTACAGCGTAGAGGCTCCGGCGTAGGTCCGACGCAGAAGTATAAATAGGCCTTAAGGAAGAGCTGCCCCCAGGAATGCCCTCCACAATGGGTCGGTTCTCATTTAGCCCAAGGGCCAGCTCTTCTGCCGGGGTATAACGTGGGGGTGCAGGACCACCACCTGTTTTTTTCTGCTCCGCCTTTTCCTTGGTTGCAGATAACCATAAACAGACAAACAGACACATCATTTAAAATGTCTTTGCTAAAAGAGACTAATCAGTAGAAGTAGAAAAGATTACCAGTTTGAAGAATATTCTTGTACTTCACTTTTACTTGTTCCCATGTTCTAGTGGGTCCTGAGGTGGCTCTGACATTAAGCAATTATGAAATTATTAAAATACAAGAATATATACTGTAATAAGTGATATAACCATAACATGGAACACTTACGCATTTAATTTGTCTGTTACTTTTTGCCAGCCCTCTCGAGTCCTGGCTTTTGCACACTTTGATTCCCAGTGTTCCCTGGCGTTTTAATTATATTTTTCAAACTCTGCATACCCTTCCAGTAAAAATTCCTGCTCTGCTGCGTTGAAAAACTGAGCGCGCTCTTTGGCCATGGTGAGCAGCCAATAGCAGCGTTGCTGATCAATGTTTCTACTATCGATACATATCCCCTTTTAAACCAGAGCGTGAACGCGCAATTATCTCACTAACTCAATCCAGCTATACTAATCATATCCGGCAGGTGTGTTCGAAGAACCAAATTAGTCAGATCATGATTAGCACGATGATATCATCTTGGATGTCTCGTTTGATCTCAGATGTTTTAAGCAACGTACGAAGAACGGGCCCCAGTTGCTATGACAGCAAGTCCAGGATGAGCGTCGAAGACCCAAACAATCAAATCCAGCTAACTGAGTTCTTCGACGCTCATCCTGGACTTGCTGTCATAGCAACTGGGGCCCGTTCTTCGTACGTTGCTTGAAACATCCAAGATCAAATTATGAGACATCCAAGGTGATATCATCGGCCTAATCATGATCTGACTAATTCGTTTCTTCGAACACACCTGCCAGTTATGATTAGTAGAGCTGGATTGAGTTATCTGAGATAACTGCGCGTTCATGCGCTGGTTTAAAAGGGGATATGTATCGATAGTAGAAACATTGATCAGCAACGCTGCTATTGGCTGCTCACCATGGCCAAAGAGCGCGCACAGTTTTTCTCCGCAGCAGAGCAAGAGTTATTGAAGGTTATGCAGAATATGAAACCTTAATTAAAACGCCAGGGAACCAGGAGAGAGGGCTGGCAAAAAGTAGCAGACAAATGAAATGCGTAAGTGTTCCATGTTATGGTTATATCACTTATTACAGTGTATATTCTTGTATTTTAATCATTTCATAATTGCTTAATGTCAGAGCCACCTCAGGACCCACTAGAACAGTGTTCTTCAACCCTGCTCCTGGAGGACCCCCAACACTGCACGTTTTCTTTGTCTCCCTAATCAAACACACCTGATTCAACTCATCAGCTCATTAACCCATGTGATAATGAGTTGATGAATTGAATCCGGTGTGTTTGATTAGGGAGACAAAGAAAACCAGCAGTGTTGGGGGTCCTCCGGGAGCAGGGTTGAAGAACACTGCACTAGAACATGGGAACAAGTAAAAGGGAAGTACAAGAATATTCTTCAAAATGGTAATCTTTTCTACTTCTACTGTTCTTTGTCTCTTTTACAAAAGAAAAGCACCGTTAAATGTGTTTGTCTGTTTATAACAGCAACCAAGAAAAAGGCTGAGCTGAAAAAAAACAAACAGGTGGTGGTCCTGCTCCCTCACATTATACCACATTATACCCCAGCAGTAGAGCTGGCCCTGGGGTTAAATGTGAACCGACCCATTGTGGAGGGCATCCCTGGGGGCAGCTCTTCCTCAGACCAACAGCCAGGAACCAGTA
The DNA here is from genome assembly GCF_965113295.1 of Leuciscus leuciscus. Taxonomy (NCBI): domain Eukaryota; kingdom Metazoa; phylum Chordata; class Actinopteri; order Cypriniformes; family Leuciscidae; genus Leuciscus; species Leuciscus leuciscus. The sequence goes on from NW_028118562.1 coordinate 201,084, forward strand.
GCAGCAACACCTTCATTACTGGTAAATGAGCTTTAAATGATCTTGCTACACTGTAAAATATATCTTTTTTTTTTGCCGCATTAAATTAAGTAGGCCTATATAATCCAAATGGCTGGTACAGTAATTTCAGCTGTTAAATATTGAGTAGTGATCAATTGCTTTGACTTGTGAAGGTGAAAACTGCTGAACTTAATGTAAGAATATTTTGCCATGAGTTACTGATCACATTTGTTCATATAGTGTAGTTCATTGTAATGCCATTGTGTTTCCTCTTTTGTGCAGTTTTACATAATACACCAACACTTGTACCTGTTCCCAAGAAAGTAGTGGCTGAAATATGTGCAGTAAGTGGACTTTTTCTAACTTTACATCAAAAGGGAAGAAAGTGCAACACTTTGTAATGCCCATTTGTTTCCATTGCACAGGACAGTGAAGAAACCCTCTCAGATGACTGTCCTTTGGAGGAAGTACTTGTAAGTGCATAAATAACTTTACTTCATTTATAGTAACTTGTGTACATATTATTTCTGACTGCAATATGAGTTGCAGGAGGAAAGGCCTACTGCACAAAGTGATACAGAGGTGGGCAGTGTAGTAACCTACTTGTACTTTTTATTTTTGTTGCATGAGGCTTGTGTTGACAGTTCTTTTTTATTTTTTTATTCTTTTTATCCAAACATGGCACAGGGTGATATCCGTATATAAACGGAATCTACAACAGAAAATTTAGTATTTTGACCTGAAAAAACAGAAAAATGAAGGGGAGAAATAGAACTTGACACCTTAAAGAAGAAAAAACTGGCACTAGAGATTGAGTTGCTTCAAAAGGAACTTCAGAGTAAGTGCTAAATACACTATTTCACACAGAGTACTATTGCTGACCTTGGATAACAATATATCTTATTGCAGGCAAAAGATGACCATCATTGGCTTTTCTTGACAAAGAATAATTGAAATAAAACTCAAGGAACTAAGCATGTTGTCTTGTCTTCTATTCATTTAATGAAGGTTTTTGTTTTAAAAAAAAAAAAAAAAAATGGTGTTCCACAATTCTGTCCCGTGCAGCTCTGCCACTAGGTTGGTCCAAGTGCACTGGCTGGAGGTCATCATCAGGCTGCACCTCCACCACAGGGGTCCTCTCCTTTCTGATGGTGGCACTATTGTGGAGTATGGCACATGCAACAATAATGTCACAGGCCCTGTCAGGTGCAACCCTCAGACACTGAAATCTTTCCTTTAGTTGCCCAAAGGTCATTTCAATGCGTGCCCTTGTCCTGGCTAGAGCTGCATTGAAACGGGTTTGTGGTCCGGGGTTTGGGTCAGGGAATGGCGTCATGAAATACTGCCTGCAGGTATAGCCCCTGTCACCAAGCAGGATCCCGTCGTAAGCACCTGGAAAAATGCAGTTTTGTTAGGCTCAGAATAAATGTATGTAATACAGTGAGCTTGATATTAAATATTTCCTTACCACGTTCAAATAATGTGCATAAATGTGACTCTCTGAAAATCCTGGAGTCATGCACAGAACCAGGCCATTTTGCTTCCACATTTGTGATGTAGGACATGGAGTCACACACCATCTAAGATATTTTTAATCAGTCAACTGCTTACTTTTTGATTACATTACTTTTTGTATTATTTGATATATTCTGGACTCGCTTCTCCAAGGTAAATGGTGAATTGTTTGATGTCAGGCTGCATGCTCAGAAAGCGGCAGTGGATTGTGCAGCGTGAGACCACCTTCAGCGACAGGTTCTTGTCGTAAAAACGGACAAGACATGGCTGCGAAAGACTTCCCGTATCACCTCCGCTTATAAAGCCGGGATCTAATCCTGTTAACATGAAATAAGCCTGCTCCCGAGCAGGTTTAAGCTTGGGCACCTGTTGCTATGACAGCAAGTCCAGGATGAGCGTCGAAGAACCAAACAATCCAAGATCATGCCAAATCTCCAACAATCAAATCCAGCTAACTGAGTTAGCGACGTACGAAGAACGGGCCCCTGGGGCCTGTTTCAGAAAGGAGGTTCAACTGAGTTGGCTTACCCTGAGATGGGAAACTCTTGAGTTTTCGGTTACAGAACAGCGGAAATTAGTTAGTTCAATCAACTCTGAGTTGACTGACTCTGAGTTAAGCGCGTGCACCACCACTATAAAAAGCCATTATCAATGGAGTGCAGATATTATGAGTCACCATGGTAACAGCGCCAGACAAAAAGAGGTCTGCATATTTCTCACCAGCTTCTGCAAGCGTAAGAAGACATATTATTATTTTTTAAATATCGGCTGCAGCAGCGAAGGACAACTAGAGTTAGCTAGGGAGAAAATAGTTGCTCGAGTCAATGCGTATGTTTACATTTTAATTAGTTATACAGTGTTGGGTGTAATTAATTACCAAGTCATCTAAATACTGTCATTTAATTAAAGGGATTACTCTTAATTCTTCTGTAATTTGAAGTAAAATCTGATGTAATTGCATTAGACTATAGAACAATTCTGTATATTTAACATACATTTTTAAAAGGTATATTTTTTATGTAACCTTCTCCCTCTACACACTTTGGTCAATTCAAGAATAATCCATGCAATTGTATATTGTTTATTTGAAAGCATTAAAAGTGCAGTTTCTTGTCTCTCCTTGTATTGTTCAAGTGGTTGAGGTTGATATGGGATTTATTAATAAGTAGACCAATACTTTCTAAAGATAGTCATTATTACATGAATCTAATTACACGGTTGAAGATGTCATTTGTAGTTAGTAATTAATAACTATTTTAGAGTAACTTACCCAACTGTTATAATATCAGAGGTGAAACTGGAAGAACAGTATGTTATTCAACCTAATTTTAATTTTCATGGGTGCAATCCTGCAGGTATTAAAAGAACATGGCAGCAGCTGAAAATTAAATATAAGAACATAATTCAATCAGGTAAGGTTTGAGCATATCATGGGTGTAGGCTACCTGAATTGACAAATATTTGACATATTAAATAACTAAATAGCATCCCAGTGTCTAGCAGTGCAGCAGCATTTTTGGCTGGGGGAATTCCTGGAGGGACTTCAGAGCCAGTCACTCCCGAAGATCCAAGGGCCTTCATAAAATGTAAGAGGTTTACATATGTGTTATTTCTTATATAGGCTATTTTTGATATTTCCATTTATTTTACTTTGGGTTGGGTTTTTTGTTGGTCCCAACAGATTCCGATGGTAATATCTGTCTTTTGGAGCCTCCTGTCCCAACAAAACCTGCAGGCAGTTGTAAGTAGCCTACTCAATACACCAGAAATTATGACAAATAGTGTTATAAAGTGTACTCATCTTCACAGGACGATGGGGATAATGTTATGTGTCACATCAAACAATCTACACATTCAGATTTTTTCACATTTTTATGTGGAGTAGAATCTAAGTTTAAAGCTAAGTATAAATGGGTAGTCTTATCTCTCCCCCCGCCCCCAAAGTGGAAGAACAGCAGGAGGACGGTCCATCAACTTCTGTTGCACAGATGAACAGAGTTCAGTGATTTTCAGTAAATGCCACAGTTTAATTCTGTAGAATTTGTTTAGAACTACATTATGTAACTCTAATCTACTACTGTATATTCAGTTGCCAGTTAAGGAGTTAATAGACTTCATCTTATTTAAAAAATTGAAAAAAAAAAAAAAAACAGTAAAAATAGCAATATTGTATTTATTAATTAAAGATTAATTTTATTAATAAAAATGTACTGAAAGAATGAATGAGGTGTTTAAACACCACTTCCTCTTTAAAAAAGGGGAGGAGACCGAAAAAAACTCTGGGTTTACCGAAGAAAACCTGCTCCCGGCCAGGTTAGGTTCACAGAGTAAGTTACCATGGTAACTGACTCTGAGTATAAGTTACCTCTCTTTCAGAAACGGGCTTGACTTACTCTGCTTTCTCAGGTTTAACATACCTCCCATCAGGGCCGCGGGAAGTGGGGGTGCTGCAGAATTGTAAATGCAACGCATATATTTGTTCATTAAAATGTATAATTTTTTAGCATTTAGTCATTTATTTGTAATAAACACTTTAAGTGGGCTATTTAAAAATTGTTATTTATATGTTAAATTATCTTTTTAAAACATAAGCGCAGAGTGTTACGTAATATTGTGTGTGTGTGTGTGTGTGTGTGTGTGTGTGTGTGTGTGTGTGTGTGTGTGTGTGTGTGTGTGTCGAAAGAATTTGCCGCAGCTGCTCAAAAAAAAAAAAAAAAAAAAAAAAAAAACGTCAAAAACCCCACTGTCAGTGTTTTGTAAGGAACAGGCAAATAGGCCTATGTAAAATATAGCAGGAGACATTTTAATTGTTTACTAATAAAACAGTTATTTTTTATGTCAGTGTCGGCTAGACAGATGAAGTTGACGACTCGCGATCTTCGCAGCGCCAGTGAGAAATGCACATTTCATACGAATTACATAAGCAGCGCAGTCTGTTTTCTTTCGTTTTGAATTGTTCTACTTAAAAGTAGACATTTCAAGCTATCTATATGTCTCAGGTCTGTGAGGCAATAGGCTACCTTATAGGCCTACGCTGAGTTTCATTTATGAGACGAGCTCCAGGTTCGCCAGCGCCTCCGTATCCTGATTATTTATTTTCTAATAGCCTATATTTAGGCTACTTCTTATTAAATCCTGACAATTTGTTGATGAAACATCGATTAAAATTAAGATACAATTAATACAAAACGAAATTAAATTTAAAGACAGGCTTTGTGCTTTCAGTTTGAGGTCTCTGTGAAAGTTTTAAAACATTATTTTAGTGCCGCTTTAGAGCGCTCACGTCCGTAACGGAGAACTGTCTGTAACATTTTTTTTTTTTTTTTTTGTGAAATAAATTTCTAAAAAAATGCGACTTAGTCCAGTGCGACTTAGGCTATAGATGTTTTTTTCTTCCCCGTGGCGCATTTTGTGACTGATATGCGACTCCGGAGCAATGAAAATAAAAGGGACTCCGGAATAAAAGCAGAATCAATAAAAGTAAAAAATGTGATGTGCAGTCAGGTTTGAGTGTGTGCGCGTTTTTTGAGGAGTTTTATAGTCTTGATATTGTTTCTTATTCAAAAGTGGTGACGCGACGCGACTGATTTATTATGAGTGTTGGAAACAGTTCTGCTGCCTAATATATTTGATGAATAAAAGGTTAAAAAGAACTGCATTTATTAAAAAATATATATAATTTCTAATAATATAAATCTTCTTTACTATCACTTTTTTTAAAATCAATTTAACACATCCTTGCTGAATAAAAGTATTGATTTATTTAAAAAAATAAATAAAAAAATACTGACCTCAAATTACTGACCAGTAGTGTATATTGTTGTTACAAAAGATTTCTATTTTTTAAAAAATTGCTTTTTTCAATTTTTTTTTCAATTTTTTTTTTACATTTTTATTCATCAAAGTATCCTAAAAAAAGTATCACAGGTTATGAAAACATATTAAGCAGCAGAACTGTTTCCAACTTTGATAATGAATCATCATATTAGAATTATTTCTAAAGGATCATGTGATAGACTGGAGTAATGATCCTGAAAATTCAGCTTTGCATCACAGAAATAAATGATCATTTAAACCAATTATTTTAAATTGTAAAAATATATCACAATATTACTTTTTTTTCTGTATTTTTGATCAAATAAATGCAGGCTTGATGAGCAGAGGAAACTTCTTTCAAAAACATTAAAAATACTAATACTTATACTTGCCCTGTAATACATGTATTCTTTGTTTTAGATGTTATTAACTTAAATTCTTATGAATAATAAAAAATGTTGTAATGTCTATTTGTTATTTATGGCCTGTACGCCTCATTATTGATCTGAGCTTCTACATCTTGAATTCGAATAACATTCGATAAAACATAATTGCTGGATTATTTTGACTATAATAAATAAGCAGATGAAACATAGTAGGCCTATACACTGTTTATCACAGATTACTTTGGACCAAAGTTACCATATTATAATTAATTATTATATAGTTCTATTCATTCATTTTATTTAAATTAGCACTGGTTAAAATGTATAAAGCATGAACAAGATATGAAACAATATTTATTAATAATACACAGTTTAAATATCACAAATATCAAATTGTATTTTCATTTGCGTCCTATGCTGGCTAATTACGATGTTTAACCTGTTATCATAATGAAATTCATGCATTTATTTATTTGTCATTTAAACTGATGCAAACAGGGAAAGAGAGTAGAAAACACTTATTATCCTGTCGCCCCCTCTAGTGGACAGCATTAAGTATTACGGCCTTCATTGCTCAGATAACTCAAGTCGATGGATTTTTTGGGAAAGTCTGACCAGTTAGAAGCAAGTTAGACCAGTCTGAGGGTCTGAGCTGAGTTTGGTGAAGCATCAAAGTTCTAGGCGGAGTCAATTTCTCATAATAATAATAACAATTAATCCCAAACCTGGTAATTTTGTCAGTATTTAATTTACGTTCACTGATTCTGGCTTCTCTCTTTTCTGTCTCTTTCTTTTCATGTGAACTGAGTAGGCTACACATGCTTAAATTCAAAAAATATAAACTTTATTTCTATTCAAAATTATTTATAGCCCATAGGCTATATGTCACACACGCCTACCTGCCTTTTGATGTAAATAAAAGACTAGAGTGGTAAATGTTACGGACATATTATCATGGTACAGTTCAGCCTATTATTGATTTTTATTTCCACTTCCCTTTTATCCAAAGAGACGGAACTATTTGCACTGTATTTATCAATGGGAAATATGCTAATATAATCTGTCATATACTGTGGCTCACATTAATGGGGTTGCTTGCAAGTCGCAGCAGCACGAATTACGTGACCAGCAACATATTTCTAAATCAAATAGTGTGTGTAGTTAACAGTGAGTGGTGGTTTCAGACATTATTTCATTAAAGGGCATTTGTCAGTGCCGCACTCGTAGCCTACTGACTCTTATTCTGCCTGACAGAAAGAAAAGCTCACAGCTTACTGAAGGCGGAGCGGTTTGACCAATCAGATGAAAGGGGCGTTTCAGCGCCGCCCACGTGTGCAAATGAAATATGGAACCCATAAACCGACTTGTAAACGAAAAATGAAAAATCTAGCCAAAATCTAGCCAAAAAAACGAATAAACGAGCTGGTTTTCATTTCTCCTTATTCCATTCTAAACAGGAAATGAAATGATCAAAAAGTGCACGGACCCTATGACTTAGCACGACGGTGTAATAAGTTTATATACACTAGATGTCGCCTTGGCTACGGCAGTTTGGAATATTCTGGGCTCATCTGATTTTTTTGTACATAGCATAACCTACTTTGTTATGATTTTAGTATCATAATGATTAATAAATGCACGCACAATTATCATGAACTTGATTTGAACAAATGCCTATCAACTTGTGTGTGCAAAATTCAGAATTAAATGAATGTGCAGCAATTTGTACAAATAGAGAGTCTGTAGGCCTATACTGTTGTAGCCATTAAATAAGCGCATTTATTTTCATATTTGTTCAAATGTTCTAATGTTATTTTTTTCCCCCATGTATGTTGATTTATGAAAAGTGAACAGCACGAGTAAAAGTGAATTTCGTTTTGTATAAATTGTATCTTAATTTTAATACATTTTTCATCAGCCTGTATTTAATAAATAAGATCAATAAGATTTAATAAATAATAATAAAAAAATGATAATCTTGCATTGCACGTTAACTGGAGCGCATCTCATCCTAACTTAACGAAACTCATTGTATGCCTCACACACACAGACATGAGAAATACATCAAATACACAAAGCTTGAAATGTCTTTAAACGAAATAATTCAAAACGAAAAGAAAAAGGCTACTCTCTGATTATGTAATCCATTATGTGCATTTCTCTCTATAGGCGCGTTCACTATACAGCGATCGTCAACTTCATCTTTGCAGCCGAGTCGACACTGTCAGAAAACACTAGATTATTAATAAAAATCAATGCACGCGTCACCGGATTTCCAAATGCACATCTTGCTTGTTGCACCCACACATATTATGTCGAAATAACGAGATATTATGTTGAAATAACATTATTAATAATAATACATATTTTATAATATTTGATTGAATGCTGAATGTTGTTCAGTTAATAAAATGAAAACTTTAATTGTGATCATTAAAATAATTGAATATGAAATATTTAGTGGCCAAGTTTTGCTAATTAATTAATTTATATATGTAAGGCATTCGTTCCAATCAACTGCCGCAGCCAAGGCCACGTCTAGTGTATATATCTATGACTTGGCACTTCTGGGTAAAGATGCGATCAGTCAAATGAAATCCAATAAACGTATAAATAAATATTCCAAATGAAAAAGCGATGGGAAATGTCGTCCAATTTTCTAATACTATTATTTGATGACAACAATACATTTGTAAAAGAAAATCCAGCCATTTCTGTTTTTTTAAAGAAAAAAACCAAGCTGCACCCTTTTTTAAATGTCATCTTTCATTCCGAAAGAGAATAATGAACGGGGCGATGTGCAGATTGTAAATCTTAAAAAATGATTGAATGATTTTCTTGTGTCATTATGATGAAGAAACAAGTCGAAAAAAAAAAAAAAAAGTCGAAAAAAACCATTTGTGGAAGGCATCCGATGAGTGTCAACCCGGCCAGATCAGCAAGTGCATCAAGGCAACCACGATTAGCCGGTGCACCAGCCAGCAAAGTGATTCAATGGTTCATAGGTGTAGCTCGCAGCCTCATCGCCCTACCCTCCACATCCTAAAGAGTGTACAGGCTGTTATTTATATAGGGCAGATAAGACCTGTGTTTCTCTTCGACGGTAACTGTAAATTGAATTGAAGCTGCGATTTTTGAAGTTGTATATACTCGCGCGGGCAAATACAGATGTGTTAAACACGATAAGAACACAAATTCTACCTTTATTCGTTAATACAGTCGGTATTTCCCACAATGATTCTGCTTTGCTATTGGCCACGTCACGATCAGTAAGCGCTGCTATTGGTGGTCACGATTATTAAGTACGAAAATGAAAATTCTGTCAGTAATTCCTCACCCTCATGTTGTTCCAACCCCTTCGTTCATCTTCGGAACACAAATTAAGATATTTTTGATTAAATGACTAAATTGGACTATATTAAGGATGTGTTTAATGAACTTTTCTGGGCCAGCAAGTTTCAAACCCTTAGAAGCCTGAAGAAGTCTCGTTCCGAACACATCGCGATATTTGGCATCAGTTCACGTGTGTCAGATGTTGGTAAGTAGTAAATACGCTGTCCGAATAATGTGTGATATATAATGTATTTTCTGTTTGTCGATATTAATCAGATTAGCTCACGTTCAGTCACGGCATTATATCTGTCATCTCCACTGAGGCTTTGCGTTTTATTGCTTTCTAATTCAAAACAGGGTGATTAAGTTACACTGCCTGTGAGCATAGGCCTAAAGACCTTAAATCAGTTAATCATATTCATATCAGATTAAAAGTAGTACAATTAGTTCCAAAGTTGTATTTGTAGTAGAAGCACAGTACAAACAACACTTACCATGCTTTTACCACATTAACATTAGTTTTACTGTGGTAAGTGTAGTAAAAAGACAGTAATCACAAAACTTACCATGCTTTTACCACACTGTATTGGGAGTTTTAATGTGATACTTATTGTAAATGCACATTAACCACAACGCTTACCATGCTTTTACCACAGGAATGATGTAAAACAACATAATGATATTTTATTTTCTCTTTTTTCAGCTGAAAAGACCAAAAGGACCTTTCGGACTATTATTGTTTGAGGACAAGTAAACGGAGGAGACCGACAGCTGCAAAGGCAAATATTCGCAATGGTATATACATGTGTTGGTTCGAACCCTAAATCAAACATTTTATCAAGCATTTGTTGTTTCTTAAACCTTTTCTCGCAAAACCCATAGCCCAATCAGTACGAAGATAGTCTGAAAGTCTTAATAATTCACAAGATTTAACAAGTTGTCAAATTCGTATACGATACTCGTACATATTTGTATACTCGTACACACACTGTCAGAAAGTTGATATTAATTGCATTGTATTGATTACAATTAGTGATGCACCGATGTGAAAATTGAGGCCGATACCGATAACCGATATTAATATTGCTGTTATGGCCGATACCGATATTTGCCGATGTCGATATCTCTGTATAGAAAACAAATTTGAATGATTATCAAATAAAGAGCTATTTTCCAAAACACTTTTTTTTTACTTTAGAAATGACTGATATTGGGCACCTTTACCTGTGTGCAAAATATGTCACATACGACACACATGCATTATACTGCATTGCATATACAGTAATGTGTGCTGGTCAACTTGTCTAAAATTAAGAAACCCTTAGAAAACAGTAAAAAAAACCACACAAAAAACAGGAACATTGTGTAAAATTAAGATAGGCTACTTTATTTATTATTCCAATATCCAAATATCGAGGGCTTGGAACCAGAGGGGCGTAAGTGGCATTTGACAAACTTTACAGGAGAGCCAAAACAAAATTTTGACCACACTTCAATCAACTGTATTTATTAACCTTCAACCACAACATTGCAACCACATACATACTTATATGAGTAAGTTCTTAAGTGAACATATTATGGAATATTAACACGATGAACATATTCTAAAACCTTGCAAAATCTTGAAAATATGGCAAAAACATCAAATACGCCTTTTTGGCACCAAACATTTCCAATTCGTCTAAAGAAAAATAGGGCGTATCTGCTGATCAATGCAGAAATGATTGGTCAAAACATTGGTTAAAAACACTCTAACTTCATAACTTTTCATTTGATTTAAAATACTGCATACATAGTCATTTCATCATTTCAAACTGTTTAACATTTCATTTCTAACCGTTTAATTTCAATTCTCATTTATGAGTTCACATTCATGTCAAACAGTTTAACATTTAATTTCAAACAGTTTAATTTCTCTTGTTTATTACACATTTCACTTTTTAGTTCACTTTAGTTGAACTAAAAAGTTCACTCACTGCCCACTGTCAGAGTGTTATAGAACTCTGCATAACAGTGAGGAATACTCCCATTGGTGCACAGGGTGAGTAGGTCTTTTTTCTTTAAGGCACTGATCACTGGAGGATTTTCATACAATGAGCTGGGGTGTGTGGTTCTGGTGCCTCTTGTTGCCTGTTGTGCCACCGTCAGTTTTCGGAAGGTTGGGGCGGTGAAATCATACTTGAAGAAGATTGTTTTTGGTTCATCTTTCGTGTAGCGGAACCATTTAATCTTCTGCCAATGAACTGATTGTCCCTCCTCATCTTTTGTTCTGTTTTTGAGTATGTGGTTGGAGAGGGACTTGAAGTCCAGAAAGTCCTTGTGTTCAAGTTCATGTACACTGTATGGGTCGTTCCTTCTTGCCATTCTCACAAGTGTGTAGTAGCCATCAGTAAATAGAAGTATGGGAGTAAATAGAAATGGGAGTAAATAGAAACTTTTCTTCTTGCAGTTTCCACTGCAGCATGCACACTATCACACTCCATGTCTAGTAGCCATCCATGATGGCTACTACACACTTGTGAGAATGGAAAGAAAGAACGACCCATAGTGTACATGAACTTGGACACAAGGACTTTCTGTACTTCAAGTCCCTCTCCAACCACATACTCAAAAACAGAACAAAAGATGAGGAGGGACAATCAGTTCATTGGCAGAAGATTAAATGGTTCCGCTACACGAAAGATGAACCAAAAACAATCTTCTTCAAGTATGATTTCACCGCCCCAACCTTCCGAAAACTGACGGTGGCACAACAGGCAACAAGAGGCACCAGAGGCACCAGAACCACACACCCCAGCTCATTGTATGAAAATCCTCCAGTGATCAGTGCCTTAAAGAAAAAAGACCTACTCACCCTGTGCACCAATGGGAGTATTCCTCACTGTTATGCAGAGTTCTATAACACTCTGACAGTGGGCAGTGAGTGAACTTTTTAGTTCAACTAAAGTGAACTAAAAAGTGAAATGTGTAATAAACAAGAGAAATTAAACTGTGTGAACTTAAATGTTAAACTGTTTGAAATTAAATGTTAAACTGTTTGACATGAATGTGAACTCATAAATGAGAATTGAAATTAAACGGTTAGAAATGATCAAATTAAATGACTATGTATACAGTATTTTAAATAAAATGAAAAGTTATGAAGTTAGAGTGTTTTTAACCAATGTTTTGACCAATCATTTCTGCATTGATCAGCAGATACGCCCTATTTTTCTTTAGAGGAATTGGAAATGTTTGGTGCCAAAAAGGCGTATTTGATGTTTTTGCCATATTTTCAAGATTTTGCAAGGTTTTAGAATATGTTCATCGTGTTAATATTCCATAATATGTTCACTTAAGAACTTACTCATATAAGTATGTATGTGGTTGCAATGTTGTGGTTGAAGGTTAATAAATACAGTTGATTGAAGCGTGGTCAAAATTTTGTTTTGGCTCTCCTGTAAAGTTTGTCAAATGCCACTTGCGCCCCTCTGGTTCCAAACAATGTGTAGGCCATACATGTATTTTTTAGAGCCAGAAGGGCGTAAGTGGACATACGCCCCTCTGGCTCCAAACAATGCTCAAACTTTTGTGTTAGGTCTTTGTTGTTTTGTTGCTTTATTCAATACAAGTTGATTTCTGATGCGTCTTTTTGGCACAACTAGATAGAGCTCATCAAGACCTTTAATTTGATATATAGAACTCATTTTCGCCCAAAATGCCACTTACGCCCCTCTGGTTCCAAGCCCTCGATATGATACTAAAAAATACCACAGGGAAAAGGGCTTCTATTTGTGACGTGCTGTCTTTGCGTTTGAACATTGCACATTTTAAACAGGACACTCATTAACTGAATAAATGTTAGCCAATACAAACATATTTATAGAAAACAGTTGACAATGAATAGACAGGAGTCCAATAATAGCATAACGAATCATTCTTAAAATAATAACAAGTAGCCTAGGCTATAAGACCAATCCGACATGGGCTGTGTTAACAGTAAAACGTCCGTCATTTAACGAATTTTAAAAACACGGATGGATAATACAAAATACTTTCTGATATTTTGACAGAAAAAAAACAAGCAAGAACAAAATTTAAACTTAGCCCGTCAATTTTTCATTTTACAATTATCTTCTCTCTCTGTGTGTGCACGCGTCCGTGTTTGTGAGAGAGAGAGCTCGCGCAGCACTGATACAACGGTAGCCTACTTTTTAATCCACAAGTAACGAACGCGCTAGTTTTCATACAAAATAAATATGTAACATAATTAGGTAGGCTACTTTAGTTATTATTAATACAATAACGTAACACATGAAGGCTATACGTTTCTCAACACTGAGAATGAATCAATAAACGCCTGTTTCTCCACTCGCGCTTATCAGTAATCCACAAATCACACGTGCTGTCACTTTTGAGAAAAATCTAATTCGAACGGGTATCAAATATCAAGCAATATATTCAAATATCTACGAGTCAAAAAACGATCAGTCAAAAATGTGTCATGAAGAGGAAAAAAACATAAGTCGCACTGGACTGCGTTAACAATGTTACGGACGGGACAGTTGACTTGAGCGCTCTGAAAGCGCCACTAAGACTGCTTTAAAACTTTCACAGAGACCTCAAACAGAAAGCACAAAAAGCCTGTCTTTAAATTTAATTTCGTTTTGTATTAATTGTATCTTAATTTTGATAAATGTTTCATCAACCAATTGCCTGGATTGAATTAAATAAGAAGTAAATATAGTAGAAAATATTTAATCAGGACACGGAGGCGAGGGCGCGTGAACCTGGAGCGCGTCTCATCAATGAACCGAAATCTACCTGCCTCACAGACCGGAGACATATATAGAAAGCTTGAAATGTCTATTTTTAAACAGAACAATTCAAAACGAAAGAAAACAGACTGTTCTCTGCTTATGTCATCTGTATGAAATGTGTATTTATCTCAGGCACATTCACTACTGCTAAGATCGAGTCAGCATCGTCAACTTCATCTTCAACTTCACACGTCAAATGTCGGCCTGTTCACATCGGCCATATTTTGACATCGGAACGATACCGATGTGTAAAAAAATGACCATATCGGCCGATATTATATCGGCGGCCGATATATCGTGCACCACTAATTACAATTATTACAAATTGGTCCCCGTCTGTTTATGTTCCAGTGATACATGACGTCTCTCCACACCTCATAACCTACCTCTGTTTGCAGGGGTGGAAAAGCTTATCTTACTTGTCACATGACATCAGATACTCGATTATTTTGTCATAATCAGACCAGTTACACTGCTGATAACTGTCCCGTTTGCATGTAAATCATTTTCACATGATTATTGCTTGCTATTAAAGACGTACTTTTATTCATAGAAATGCCCCCACATATCAGTGAACTTATAATATAAAAATGCTTTTAAAATTTAATTATTCAACACTCTTTACAGAAAAAAATATCCTACAGTTATACATAAACTGACTATTTGCAAGTAATGTATTAAAATTACCTTCCTTTCCGTCTTGCAGGATTACTTGGTCCTTTTTTTTTTTTTAAAGCTCTACAATATCAAACTCAACAGCTCTTTTAAGAGCCAACCCTCACAAGAGCTACTAGTGAGTCGCAGCGAATCTTGCCGGGATCAGCCCTTCCCAGGTAAAGTTTCTAGAATATTGAAATCGGTATTTACTCATCAAATGCTCTCTCCTGAATCGCCGCCGCTAGAGTTCTTACGAGATCAAGAAAATATGATCATATAACAGCGATTTTATCATCACTGCATTGGTTACCTATAAAGTTCCGTATTAATTATAAGGTATTGCTACTGACTTATAAAGCTCTAAACGGCTTAGCTCCAGTCTATTTAACGGATCTTCTATCGCCCCTATAATCCATCGCGCTCTTTAAGATCACTAAATTCAAGGCTTTTGGTCATACCTAGGATATCCAGAACCACCAAAGGAGGGAGAGCATTTTCACATTTGGCTCCAAAACTCTGGAATAGTCTTCCTGATACTGTTCGTTGCTCAGACTCGCTCTCCCAGTTTAAAACTAGATTAAAGTCGCATCTCTTCAGCCAGGCATTCATATAATCCTACAGTTCAAACTACAATCCGGCCTGTAGCTCATAAATGCCAGAGGAGAACTGGCCCCCGACTGAGCCTGGGTTCTCCCAAGGTTTTTTTTCTCCATTAGGTCACCTGATGGAGTTTTAGGACACCATTAGGTCACTTGATGGAGTTTTTCGGTTCCTTGCCACTGTTGCCTTTGCCTTGCTCAGTTGGGGATATTTTGGGGATATTTAATTTAATTTTATCAATCAATAAATTCCTCTTGAAACAAACATTGTTGTATTATTTTAATTTAATACTGTGAAGCTGCTTTGATACAATCTGTATTGTGAAAAGCGCTATACAAATAATAACTTATTTATAACTGTCTTAATTTATGTTTCAAGAACAATAGTAATTGCACATAGAGTAAGTCGAGACTTTCTTGTTTTACAGCAGAGAAGGAAGACCAGTCCTTATATCAACGCAAGCTAATCGAATAAGTCCTTTGTTTCGGGTGAGGAAGGAACATCTGGTGCCCAAAGAAGACAGAAAGCTGCACGAGTCCATTGGTATGTCTTGTATTGAAACAATGCTGTAATATGTAGTACATAATTTGATGTTGACAATTTTACATTGTACAGGTTATCACTTGGTTTTTGACCAAGTGAAGCTCTTGAAACAAGTGACAGGAGAGTATGTAACTTGTCTGGAAAGTATCAGAGTCGCATTTGGCACGCGTGCCTTAGGTTGCCGACCCCTGGTCTAGCCTATAGTCTATGGTACCAATCACGTTAGTGAAGCCTGAGTAACATATACTGTAATCGGCATGGTCATGAATGCATGATCTTCATAAAAAATTATGATAGCCTAAAAAAAAACTGCTTAAAAAAAAAACTGCTTTACAACATTGGGTCTTAAAGGTGCTGTATGTAGTATCACATTAAAATGATCCACTTTTCGGGTTTTGCTATTACCTCTGAAAGCAAGTATTCTTATGTTTATGTGAAGGTGCCGGGTCGGATTTACCGCGAAATCCAGTGACGTCACCTGCATGCGCGGAGCGCTCCCGAGCCTCTCGCCTCGTCTAGCCTACTGATTTTGCACTCAACAGCGACGACACTGCAACTTATGACATGGACTTATGACTTATGCAACTTATGACATGTCTGATAACACTAAGAAACGACCTGCTCCCAGCACAACACAGACTCCAACACAAACTCCACTTATTGATAAAAAAAACCAATAAAACGTTTTTTTCTTTCTGCTGAAGCTCGTATTAAAGGCCAGACGTGAATCGGATGAACTTCGGGTGAAAAAACACGGATCAACATCGGCAGGGCGTTTGAATCATGGAGAGACCTTATCTACAAACCTAGAATGTATACATTTCCTGAAGAAAATGTGAAGTAGTGCTTGCAGTGGCAAAATTCGGCACGGTTGATAGGGTTCCATTCTTATCATGGTACGAGCATGGAGCATTAGTTCAACGTCAAGCTGATAAAAGTAGCCTATTATTGTAACGTTGCAGTGGGAGTTTACCTGAGTTTCTAGCATGTTGTGGGATGCTCTCTCTGGTGTGTTGCGTGACGCGTCTCAGTCTGGCCGGTATTCCACAGTGCTCGCTCATAAATTCGAGCACGCGCAAGAGCACGCGCTTGTCAACTTATTGGTTGCAATCTGAAACATCACCGCTAGAGGCCGCTGAAAACTACATACAGCTCCTTTAAGTGGCTTGGAAATGCCACAAAAAAACCTAAAACTGTTTTTTTAAACCTAAAAGCGCCAGGTAAACTCCGAATGACACGACAGACAGCACTTTCCATCAAGTTCTCCGCATCTCCAATAGTGTAAAGGAAAGAGCCACTCGCAAATAATCTTAAAGCTGCCGTCGGCAACATTTTTTTGATCATATTCAGTGTAATCGACACTATAATCCGACAGAACAACATAAATAAGGTGGTTTTAGAAAAAAACCCGAGCTTCTAACTCCACCTGGAGCGTGTTATTTGTTTTCCAAAAATCCAGCGCTCCCGCTTCATCAGGTCCAATCAGCGCAGGGGGGTGTGAGATCTGACTGTCAATCACAGGTCGTGCACACGCCACAGATCCCCCTCACTCGCACATGTTAATATCACATGCACACGCCACGCCTGAAGTTCGCCTGGAGATTGCATGAAGCGTGATGGCGTAGAGAAAATCTACTAACAAGCTTCCAATTCCTCGGTTATTGCTATCTATGGCTAGATTAGCCAGGGCAGCCTACCTCCGAGTCCATGGTGTTGATAGATGCTGAAGAGACGGACGCGTTCACAGAAAATCAGGTACACACGCACAGTGACGCACTGACGAGCACGACCTCGATGGGAGGGTGCTCGCTGGTAGTGGGGAGGGGCATGAGAGTTGTAAACATTCAAAATTTTGGCTAATCGACCCAATCTGCCAGACTTGCCGACGGCAGCTTTAAGGCAATGCAAACAGTTTGTGCTGTTGTTAAAGCCCGACTCCGACAAGTCGAAAATAAGTGTGCGTTTCCAACAAATGAATCATGTAAACGACAATCTCACCAGTCACGAGAAAAAATATATATCTCAGAAAGTGCACTATTGTAACGCAAAATCTCAGTTCTTCGTACCTCAGGGCCCGTTCTTCGTACGTCGCTAACTCAGTTAGCTGGATTTGATTATTGGCGATTTGGCATGATCTGGGATTGTTTGGTTCTTCGACGCTCATCCTGGACTTGCTGTCATAGCAACAGGTGCGCAAGCTTATTTCATGTTAACAGGATTAGATCCCGGCTTCATAAGCGCTGGACTTCCCGTATCAGCTCCGCTTATGAAGCCGCAGTCTAATCCTGTTAACATGAAATAAGCCTGCTCCCGAGCAGGTTTAAGCTTGCGCACCTGGGGCCCGTTCTTCGTACGTCGCTAACTCAGTTAGCTGGATTTGATTATTGGCGATTTGGCATGATCTGGGATTGTTTGGTTCTTCGACGCTCCTCCTGGACTTGCTGTCATAGCAACAGGTGCGCAAGCTTATTTCATGTTAACAGGATTAGATCCCGGCTTCATAAGCGGAGCTGATACTGTACCAGCCATTTGGATTATAGACATACTTAATTTAATGCAGCAACAAATTATTTACAGTGTAGCAAGATGATTTAAAACTCATTTACCTGTAATTAAGGTGTTGCTGTTACTGGTCCCTGGCTTTAGGTCTAAAGGCCTATTTATACTTCTGCGTCGAACTTACGCCGTAGCTACGTCGTAGGCTGTGCTTAGCGCGCGTACCCTTTGGCGTACCCTGATGCGCACCTCTCCAAAAATGTAACAACGCGTCAATTCTACGCGGACGCAAGCGCTGTGATTGGTCTGCTAGAACCCCTCCCTCGGGTTTCACATGGTCCCTCTGCATGAGTAATTGCGCGTCAACGCGGACAACGACGCAGAAGTATAAATTAAAACCAACGCGTTGCCTACAGCGTAGAGGCTCCGGCGTAGGTCCGACGCAGAAGTATAAATAGGCCTTAAGGAAGAGCTGCCCCCAGGAATGCCCTCCACAATGGGTCGGTTCTCATTTAGCCCAAGGGCCAGCTCTTCTGCCGGGGTATAACGTGGGGGTGCAGGACCACCACCTGTTTTTTTCTGCTCCGCCTTTTCCTTGGTTGCAGATAACCATAAACAGACAAACAGACACATCATTTAAAATGTCTTTGCTAAAAGAGACTAATCAGTAGAAGTAGAAAAGATTACCAGTTTGAAGAATATTCTTGTACTTCACTTTTACTTGTTCCCATGTTCTAGTGGGTCCTGAGGTGGCTCTGACATTAAGCAATTATGAAATTATTAAAATACAAGAATATATACTGTAATAAGTGATATAACCATAACATGGAACACTTACGCATTTAATTTGTCTGTTACTTTTTGCCAGCCCTCTCGAGTCCTGGCTTTTGCACACTTTGATTCCCAGTGTTCCCTGGCGTTTTAATTATATTTTTCAAACTCTGCATACCCTTCCAGTAAAAATTCCTGCTCTGCTGCGTTGAAAAACTGAGCGCGCTCTTTGGCCATGGTGAGCAGCCAATAGCAGCGTTGCTGATCAATGTTTCTACTATCGATACATATCCCCTTTTAAACCAGAGCGTGAACGCGCAATTATCTCACTAACTCAATCCAGCTATACTAATCATATCCGGCAGGTGTGTTCGAAGAACCAAATTAGTCAGATCATGATTAGCACGATGATATCATCTTGGATGTCTCGTTTGATCTCAGATGTTTTAAGCAACGTACGAAGAACGGGCCCCAGTTGCTATGACAGCAAGTCCAGGATGAGCGTCGAAGACCCAAACAATCAAATCCAGCTAACTGAGTTCTTCGACGCTCATCCTGGACTTGCTGTCATAGCAACTGGGGCCCGTTCTTCGTACGTTGCTTGAAACATCCAAGATCAAATTATGAGACATCCAAGGTGATATCATCGGCCTAATCATGATCTGACTAATTCGTTTCTTCGAACACACCTGCCAGTTATGATTAGTAGAGCTGGATTGAGTTATCTGAGATAACTGCGCGTTCATGCGCTGGTTTAAAAGGGGATATGTATCGATAGTAGAAACATTGATCAGCAACGCTGCTATTGGCTGCTCACCATGGCCAAAGAGCGCGCACAGTTTTTCTCCGCAGCAGAGCAAGAGTTATTGAAGGTTATGCAGAATATGAAACCTTAATTAAAACGCCAGGGAACCAGGAGAGAGGGCTGGCAAAAAGTAGCAGACAAATGAAATGCGTAAGTGTTCCATGTTATGGTTATATCACTTATTACAGTGTATATTCTTGTATTTTAATCATTTCATAATTGCTTAATGTCAGAGCCACCTCAGGACCCACTAGAACAGTGTTCTTCAACCCTGCTCCTGGAGGACCCCCAACACTGCACGTTTTCTTTGTCTCCCTAATCAAACACACCTGATTCAACTCATCAGCTCATTAACCCATGTGATAATGAGTTGATGAATTGAATCCGGTGTGTTTGATTAGGGAGACAAAGAAAACCAGCAGTGTTGGGGGTCCTCCGGGAGCAGGGTTGAAGAACACTGCACTAGAACATGGGAACAAGTAAAAGGGAAGTACAAGAATATTCTTCAAAATGGTAATCTTTTCTACTTCTACTGTTCTTTGTCTCTTTTACAAAAGAAAAGCACCGTTAAATGTGTTTGTCTGTTTATAACAGCAACCAAGAAAAAGGCTGAGCTGAAAAAAAACAAACAGGTGGTGGTCCTGCTCCCTCACATTATACCACATTATACCCCAGCAGTAGAGCTGGCCCTGGGGTTAAATGTGAACCGACCCATTGTGGAGGGCATCCCTGGGGGCAGCTCTTCCTCAGACCAACAGCCAGGAACCAGTAGCAGCAACACCTTCATTACTGGTAAATGAGCTTTAAATGATCTTGCTACACTGTAAAATATATCTTTTTTTTTTGCCGCATTAAATTAAGTAGGCCTATATAATCCAAATGGCTGGTACAGTAATTTCAGCTGTTAAATATTGAGTAGTGATCAATTGCTTTGACTTGTGAAGGTGAAAACTGCTGAACTTAATGTAAGAATATTTTGCCATGAGTTACTGATCACATTTGTTCATATAGTGTAGTTCATTGTAATGCCATTGTGTTTCCTCTTTTGTGCAGTTTTACATAATACACCAACACTTGTACCTGTTCCCAAGAAAGTAGTGGCTGAAATATGTGCAGTAAGTGGACTTTTTCTAACTTTACATCAAAAGGGAAGAAAGTGCAACACTTTGTAATGCCCATTTGTTTCCATTGCACAGGACAGTGAAGAAACCCTCTCAGATGACTGTCCTTTGGAGGAAGTACTTGTAAGTGCATAAATAACTTTACTTCATTTATAGAAACTTGTGTACATATTATTTCTGACTGCAATATGAGTTGCAGGAGGAAAGGCCTACTGCACAAAGTGATACAGAGGTGGGCAGTGTAGTAACCTACTTGTACTTTTTATTTTTGTTGCATGAGGCTTGTGTTGACAGTTCTTTTTTATTTTTTTATTCTTTTTATCCAAACATGGCACAGGGTGATATCCGTATATAAACGGAATCTACAACAGAAAATTTAGTATTTTGACCTGAAAAAACAGAAAAATGAAGGGGAGAAATAGAACTTGACACCTTAAAGAAGAAAAAACTGGCACTAGAGATTGAGTTGCTTCAAAAGGAACTTCAGAGTAAGTGCTAAATACACTATTTCACACAGAGTACTATTGCTGACCTTGGATAACAATATATCTTATTGCAGGCAAAAGATGACCATCATTGGCTTTTCTTGACAAAGAATAATTGAAATAAAACTCAAGGAACTAAGCATGTTGTCTTGTCTTCTATTCATTTAATGAAGGTTTTTGTTTTAAAAAAAAAAAAAAAAAATGGTGTTCCACAATTCTGTCCCGTGCAGCTCTGCCACTAGGTTGGTCCAAGTGCACTGGCTGGAGGTCATCATCAGGCTGCACCTCCACCACAGGGGTCCTCTCCTTTCTGATGGTGGCACTATTGTGGAGTATGGCACATGCAACAATAATGTCACAGGCCCTGTCAGGTGCAACCCTCAGACACTGAAATCTTTCCTTTAGTTGCCCAAAGGTCATTTCAATGCGTGCCCTTGTCCTGGCTAGAGCTGCATTGAAACGGGTTTGTGGTCCGGGGTTTGGGTCAGGGAATGGCGTCATGAAATACTGCCTGCAGGTATAGCCCCTGTCACCAAGCAGGATCCCGTCGTAAGCACCTGGAAAAATGCAGTTTTGTTAGGCTCAGAATAAATGTATGTAATACAGTGAGCTTGATATTAAATATTTCCTTACCACGTTCAAATAATGTGCATAAATGTGACTCTCTGAAAATCCTGGAGTCATGCACAGAACCAGGCCATTTTGCTTCCACATTTGTGATGTAGGACATGGAGTCACACACCATCTAAGATATTTTTAATCAGTCAACTGCATACTTTTTGATTACATTACTTTTTGTATTATTTGATATATTCTGGACTCGCTTCTCCAAGGTAAATGGTGAATTGTTTGATGTCAGGCTGCATGCTCAGAAAGCGGCAGTGGATTGTGCAGCGTGAGACCACCTTCAGCGACAGGTTCTTGTCGTAAAAACGGACAAGACATGGCTGCGAAAGACTTCCCGTATCACCTCCGCTTATAAAGCCGGGATCTAATCCTGTTAACATGAAATAAGCCTGCTCCCGAGCAGGTTTAAGCTTGGGCACCTGTTGCTATGACAGCAAGTCCAGGATGAGCGTCGAAGAACCAAACAATCCAAGATCATGCCAAATCTCCAACAATCAAATCCAGCTAACTGAGTTAGCGACGTACGAAGAACGGGCCCCTGGGGCCTGTTTCAGAAAGGAGGTTCAACTGAGTTGGCTTACCCTGAGATGGGAAACTCTGAGTTTTCGGTTACAGAACAGCGGAAATTAGTTAGTTCAATCAACTCTGAGTTGACTGACTCTGAGTTAAGCGCGTGCACCACCACTATAAAAAGCCATTATCAATGGAGTGCAGATATTATGAGTCACCATGGTAACAGCGCCAGACAAAAAGAGGTCTGCATATTTCTCACCAGCTTCTGCAAGCGTAAGAAGACATATTATTATTTTTTAAATATCGGCTGCAGCAGCGAAGGACAACTAGAGTTAGCTAGGGAGAAAATAGTTGCTCGAGTCAATGCGTATGTTTACATTTTAATTAGTTATACAGTGTTGGGTGTAATTAATTACCAAGTCATCTAAATACTGTCATTTAATTAAAGGGATTACTCTTAATTCTTCTGTAATTTGAAGTAAAATCTGATGTAATTGCATTAGACTATAGAACAATTCTGTATATTTAACATACATTTTTAAAAGGTATATTTTTTATGTAACCTTCTCCCTCTACACACTTTGGTCAATTCAAGAATAATCCATGCAATTGTATATTGTTTATTTGAAAGCATTAAAAGTGCAGTTTCTTGTCTCTCCTTGTATTGTTCAAGTGGTTGAGGTTGATATGGGATTTATTAATAAGTAGACCAATACTTTCTAAAGATAGTCATTATTACATGAATCTAATTACACGGTTGAAGATGTCATTTGTAGTTAGTAATTAATAACTATTTTAGAGTAACTTACCCAACTGTTATAATATCAGAGGTGAAACTGGAAGAACAGTATGTTATTCAACCTAATTTTAATTTTCATGGGTGCAATCCTGCAGGTATTAAAAGAACATGGCAGCAGCTGAAAATTAAATATAAGAACATAATTCAATCAGGTAAGGTTTGAGCATATCATGGGTGTAGGCTACCTGAATTGACAAATATTTGACATATTAAATAACTAAATAGCATCCCAGTGTCTAGCAGTGCAGCAGCATTTTTGGCTGGGGGAATTCCTGGAGGGACTTCAGAGCCAGTCACTCCCGAAGATCCAAGGGCCTTCATAAAATGTAAGAGGTTTACATATGTGTTATTTCTTATATAGGCTATTTTTGATATTTCCATTTATTTTACTTTGGGTTGGGTTTTTTGTTGGTCCCAACAGATTCCGATGGTAATATCTGTCTTTTGGAGCCTCCTGTCCCAACAAAACCTGCAGGCAGTTGTAAGTAGCCTACTCAATACACCAGAAATTATGACAAATAGTGTTATAAAGTGTACTCATCTTCACAGGACGATGGGGATAATGTTATGTGTCACATCAAACAATCTACACATTCAGATTTTTTCACATTTTTATGTGGAGTAGAATCTAAGTTTAAAGCTAAGTATAAATGGGTAGTCTTATCTCTCCCCCCGCCCCCAAAGTGGAAGAACAGCAGGAGGACGGTCCATCAACTTCTGTTGCACAGATGAACAGAGTTCAGTGATTTTCAGTAAATGCCACAGTTTAATTCTGTAGAATTTGTTTAGAACTACATTATGTAACTCTAATCTACTACTGTATATTCAGTTGCCAGTTAAGGAGTTAATAGACTTCATCTTATTTAAAAAATTGAAAAAAAAAAAAAAAACAGTAAAAATAGCAATATTGTATTTATTAATTAAAGATTAATTTTATTAATAAAAATGTACTGAAAGAATGAATGAGGTGTTTAAACACCACTTCCTCTTTAAAAAAGGGGAGGAGACCGAAAAAAACTCTGGGTTTACCGAAGAAAACCTGCTCCCGGCCAGGTTAGGTTCACAGAGTAAGTTACCATGGTAACTGACTCTGAGTATAAGTTACCTCTCTTTCAGAAACGGGCTTGACTTACTCTGCTTTCTCAGGTTTAACATACCTCCCATCAGGGCCGCGGGAAGTGGGGGTGCTGCAGAATTGTAAATGCAACGCATATATTTGTTCATTAAAATGTATAATTTTTTAGCATTTAGTCATTTATTTGTAATAAACACTTTAAGTGGGCTATTTAAAAATTGTTATTTATATGTTAAATTATCTTTTTAAAACATAAGCGCAGAGTGTTACGTAATATTGTGTGTGTGTGTGTGTGTGTGTGTGTGTGTGTGTGTGTGTGTGTGTGTGTGTGTGTGTGTCGAAAGAATTTGCCGCAGCTGCTCAAAAAAAAAAAAAAAAAAAAAAAAAAACGTCAAAAACCCCACTGTCAGTGTTTTGTAAGGAACAGGCAAATAGGCCTATGTAAAATATAGCAGGAGACATTTTAATTGTTTACTAATAAAACAGTTATTTTTTATGTCAGTGTCGGCTAGACAGATGAAGTTGACGACTCGCGATCTTCGCAGCGCCAGTGAGAAATGCACATTTCATACGAATTACATAAGCAGCGCAGTCTGTTTTCTTTCGTTTTGAATTGTTCTGCTTAAAAGTAGACATTTCAAGCTATCTATATGTCTCAGGTCTGTGAGGCAATAGGCTACCTTATAGGCCTACGCTGAGTTTCATTTATGAGACGAGCTCCAGGTTCGCCAGCGCCTCCGTATCCTGATTATTTATTTTCTAATAGCCTATATTTAGGCTACTTCTTATTAAATCCTGACAATTTGTTGATGAAACATCGATTAAAATTAAGATACAATTAATACAAAACGAAATTAAATTTAAAGACAGGCTTTGTGCTTTCAGTTTGAGGTCTCTGTGAAAGTTTTAAAACATTATTTTAGTGCCGCTTTAGAGCGCTCACGTCCGTAACGGAGAACTGTCTGTAACATTTTTTTTTTTTTTTTTTTGTGAAATAAATTTCTAAAAAAATGCGACTTAGTCCAGTGCGACTTAGGCTATAGATGTTTTTTTCTTCCCCGTGGCGCATTTTGTGACTGATATGCGACTCCGGAGCAATGAAAATAAAAGGGACTCCGGAATAAAAGCAGAATCAATAAAAGTAAAAAATGTGATGTGCAGTCAGGTTTGAGTGTGTGCGCGTTTTTTGAGGAGTTTTATAGTCTTGATATTGTTTCTTATTCAAAAGTGGTGACGCGACGCGACTGATTTATTATGAGTGTTGGAAACAGTTCTGCTGCCTAATATATTTGATGAATAAAAGGTTAAAAAGAACTGCATTTATTAAAAAATATATATAATTTCTAATAATATAAATCTTCTTTACTATCACTTTTTTTAAAATCAATTTAACACATCCTTGCTGAATAAAAGTATTGATTTATTTAAAAAAAATAAATAAAAAAATACTGACCTCAAATTACTGACCAGTAGTGTATATTGTTGTTACAAAAGATTTCTATTTTTTAAAAAATTGCTTTTTTCAATTTTTTTTTCAATTTTTTTTTTACATTTTTATTCATCAAAGTATCCTAAAAAAAGTATCACAGGTTATGAAAACATATTAAGCAGCAGAACTGTTTCCAACTTTGATAATGAATCATCATATTAGAATTATTTCTAAAGGATCATGTGATAGACTGGAGTAATGATCCTGAAAATTCAGCTTTGCATCACAGAAATAAATGATCATTTAAACCAATTATTTTAAATTGTAAAAATATATCACAATATTACTTTTTTTTCTGTATTTTTGATCAAATAAATGCAGGCTTGATGAGCAGAGGAAACTTCTTTCAAAAACATTAAAAATACTAATACTTATACTTGCCCTGTAATACATGTATTCTTTGTTTTAGATGTTATTAACTTAAATTCTTATGAATAATAAAAATGTTGTAATGTCTATTTGTTATTTATGGCCTGTACGCCTCATTATTGATCTGAGCTTCTACATCTTGAATTCGAATAACATTCGATAAAACATAATTGCTGGATTATTTTGACTATAATAAATAAGCAGATGAAACATAGTAGGCCTATACACTGTTTATCACAGATTACTTTGGACCAAAGTTACCATATTATAATTAATTATTATATAGTTCTATTCATTCATTTTATTTAAATTAGCACTGGTTAAAATGTATAAAGCATGAACAAGATATGAAACAATATTTATTAATAATGTATTTTCATTTGCGTCCTATGCTGGCTAATTACGACGTTTAACCTGTTATCATAATGAAATTCATGCATTTATTTATTTGTCATTTAAACTGATGCAAACAGGGAAAGAGAGTAGAAAACACTTATTATCCTGTCGCCCCCTCTAGTGGACAGCATTAAGTATTACGGCCTTCATTGCTCAGATAACTCAAGTCGATGGATTTTTTGGGAAAGTCTGACCAGTTAGAAGCAAGTTAGACCAGTCTGAGGGTCTGAGCTGAGTTTGGTGAAGCATCAAAGTTCTAGGCGGAGTCAATTTCTCATAATAATAATAACAATTAATCCCAAACCTGGTAATTTTGTCAGTATTTAATTTACGTTCACTGATTCTGGCTTCTCTCTTTTCTGTCTCTTTCTTTTCATGTGAACTGAGTAGGCTACACATGCTTAAATTCAAAAAATATAAACTTTATTTCTATTCAAAATTATTTATAGCCCATAGGCTATATGTCACACACGCCTACCTGCCTTTTGATGTAAATAAAAGACTAGAGTGGTAAATGTTACGGACATATTATCATGGTACAGTTCAGCCTATTATTGATTTTTATTTCCACTTCCCTTTTATCCAAAGAGACGGAACTATTTGCACTGTATTTATCAATGGGAAATATGCTAATATAATCTGTCATATACTGTGGCTCACATTAATGGGGTTGCTTGCAAGTCGCAGCAGCACGAATTACGTGACCAGCAACATATTTCTAAATCAAATAGTGTGTGTAGTTAACAGTGAGTGGTGGTTTCAGACATTATTTCATTAAAGGGCATTTGTCAGTGCCGCACTCGTAGCCTACTGACTCTTATTCTGCCTGACAGAAAGAAAAGCTCACAGCTTACTGAAGGCGGAGCGGTTTGACCAATCAGATGAAAGGGGCGTTTCAGCGCCGCCCACGTGTGCAAATGAAATATCGAACCCATAAACCGACTTGTAAACGAAAAATGAAAAATCTAGCCAAAATCTAGCCAAAAAAACGAATAAACGAGCTGGTTTTCATTTCTCCTTATTCCATTCTAAACAGGAAATGAAATGATCAAAAAGTGCACGGACCCTATGACTTAGCACGACGGTGTAATAAGTTTATATACACTAGATGTCGCCTTGGCTACGGCAGTTTGGAATATTCTGGGCTCATCTGATTTTTTTGTACATAGCATAACCTACTTTGTTATGATTTTAGTATCATAATGATTAATAAATGCACGCACAATTATCATGAACTTGATTTGAACAAATGCCTATCAACTTGTGTGTGCAAAATTCAGAATTAAATGAATGTGCAGCAATTTGTACAAATAGAGAGTCTGTAGGCCTATACTGTTGTAGCCATTAAATAAGCGCATTTATTTTCATATTTGTTCAAATGTTATAATGTTATTTTTTTCCCCCATGTATGTTGATTTATGAAAAGTGAACAGCACGAGTAAAAGTGAATTTCGTTTTGTATAAATTGTATCTTAATTTTAATACATTTTTCATCAGCCTGTATTTAATAAATAAGATCAATAAGATTTAATAAATAATAATAAAAAAATGATAATCTTGCATTGCACGTTAACTGGAGCGCATCTCATCCTAACTTAACGAAACTCATTGTATGCCTCACACACACAGACATGAGAAATACATCAAATACACAAAGCTTGAAATGTCTTTAAACGAAATAATTCAAAACGAAAAGAAAAAGGCTACTCTCTGATTATGTAATCCATTATGTGCATTTCTCTCTATAGGCGCGTTCACTATACGGCGATCGTCAACTTCATCTTTGCAGCCGAGTCGACACTGTCAGAAAACACTAGATTATTAATAAAAATCAATGCACGCGTCACCGGATTTCCAAATGCACATCTTGCTTGTTGCACCCACACATATTATGTCGAAATAACGAGATATTATGTTGAAATAACATTATTAATAATAATACATATTTTATAATATTTGATTGAATGCTGAATGTTGTTCAGTTAATAAAATGAAAACTTTAATTGTGATCATTAAAATAATTGAATATGAAATATTTAGTGGCCAAGTTTTGCTAATTAATTAATTTATATATGTAAGGCATTCGTTCCAATCAACTGCCGCAGCCAAGGCCACGTCTAGTGTATATATCTATGACTTGGCACTTCTGGGTAAAGATGCGATCAGTCAAATGAAATCCAATAAACGTATAAATAAATATTCCAAATGAAAAAGCGATGGGAAATGTCGTCCAATTTTCTAATACTATTATTTGATGACAACAATACATTTGTAAAAGAAAATCCAGCCATTTCTGTTTTTTTAAAGAAAAAAACCAAGCTGCACCCTTTTTTAAATGTCATCTTTCATTCCGAAAGAGAATAATGAACGGGGCGATGTGCAGATTGTAAATTTTAAAAAATGATTGAATGATTTTCTTGTGTCATTATGATGAAGAAACAAGTCAAAAAAAAAAAAAAAAAGTCGAAAAAAACCATTTGTGGAAGGCATCCGATGAGTGTCAACCCGGCCAGATCAGCAAGTGCATCAAGGCAACCACGATTAGCCGGTGCACCAGCCAGCAAAGTGATTCAATGGTTCATAGGTGTAGCTCGCAGCCTCATCGCCCTACCCTCCACATCCTAAAGAGTGTACAGGCTGTTATTTATATAGGGCAGATAAGACCTGTGTTTCTCTTCGACGGTAACTGTAAATTGAATTGAAGCTGCGATTTTTGAAGTTGTATATACTCGCGCGGGCAAATACAGATGTGTTAAACACGATAAGAACACAAATTCTACCTTTATTCGTTAATACAGTCGGTATTTCCCACAATGATTCTGCTTTGCTATTGGCCACGTCACGATCAGTAAGCGCTGCTATTGGTGGTCACGATTATTAAGTACGAAAATGAAAATTCTGTCAGTAATTCCTCACCCTCATGTTGTTCCAACCCCTTCGTTCATCTTCGGAACACAAATTAAGATATTTTTGATTAAATGACTAAATTGGACTATATTAAGGATGTGTTTAATGAACTTTTCTGGGCCAGCAAGTTTCAAACCCTTAGAAGCCTGAAGAAGTCTCGTTCCGAACACATCGCGATATTTGGCATCAGTTCACGTGTGTCAGATGTTGGTAAGTAGTAAATACGCTGTCCGAATAATGTGTGATATATAATGTATTTTCTGTTTGTCGATATTAATCAGATTAGCTCACGTTCAGTCACGGCATTATATCTGTCATCTCCACTGAGGCTTTGCGTTTTATTGCTTTCTAATTCAAAACAGGGTGATTAAGTTACACTGCCTGTGAGCATAGGCCTAAAGACCTTAAATCAGTTAATCATATTCATATCAGATTAAAAGTAGTACAATTAGTTCCAAAGTTGTATTTGTAGTAGAAGCACAGTACAAACAACACTTACCATGCTTTTACCACATTAACATTAGTTTTACTGTGGTAAGTGTAGTAAAAAGACAGTAATCACAAAACTTACCATGCTTTTACCACACTGTATTGGGAGTTTTAATGTGATACTTATTGTAAATGCACATTAACCACAACGCTTACCATGCTTTTACCACAGGAATGATGTAAAACAACATAATGATATTTTATTTTCTCTTTTTTCAGCTGAAAAGACCAAAAGGACCTTTCGGACTATTATTGTTTGAGGACAAGTAAACGGAGGAGACCGACAGCTGCAAAGGCAAATATTCGCAATGGTATATACATGTGTTGGTTCGAACCCTAAATCAAACATTTTATCAAGCATTTGTTGTTTCTTAAACCTTTTCTCGCAAAACCCATAGCCCAATCAGTACGAAGATAGTCTGAAAGTCTTAATAATTCACAAGATTTAACAAGTTGTCAAATTCGTATACGATACTCGTACATATTTGTATACTCGTACACACACTGTCAGAAAGTTGATATTAATTGCATTGTATTGATTACAATTAGTGATGCACCGATGTGAAAATTGAGGCCGATACCGATAACCGATATTAATATTGCTGTTATGGCCGATACCGATATTTGCCGATGTCGATATCTCTGTATAGAAAACAAATTTTAATGATTATCAAATAAAGAGCTATTTTCCAAAACACTTTTTTTTTACTTTAGAAATGACTGATATTGGGCACCTTTACCTGTGTGCAAAATATGTCACATACGACACACATGCATTATACTGCATTGCATATACAGTAATGTGTGCTGGTCAACTTGTCTAAAATTAAGAAACCCTTAGAAAACAGTAAAAAAAACCACACAAAAAACAGGAACATTGTGTAAAATTAAGATAGGCTACTTTATTTATTATTCCAATATCCAAATATCGAGGGCTTGGAACCAGAGGGGCGTAAGTGGCATTTGACAAACTTTACAGGAGAGCCAAAACAAAATTTTGACCACACTTCAATCAACTGTATTTATTAACCTTCAACCACAACATTGCAACCACATACATACTTATATGAGTAAGTTCTTAAGTGAACATATTATGGAATATTAACACGATGAACATATTCTAAAACCTTGCAAAATCTTGAAAATATGGCAAAAACATCAAATACGCCTTTTTGGCACCAAACATTTCCAATTCGTCTAAAGAAAAATAGGGCGTATCTGCTGATCAATGCAGAAATGATTGGTCAAAACATTGGTTAAAAACACTCTAACTTCATAACTTTTCATTTGATTTAAAATACTGCATACATAGTCATTTCATCATTTCAAACTGTTTAACATTTCATTTCTAACCGTTTAATTTCAATTCTCATTTATGAGTTCACATTCATGTCAAACAGTTTAACATTTAATTTCAAACAGTTTAATTTCTCTTGTTTATTACACATTTCACTTTTTAGTTCACTTTAGTTGAACTAAAAAGTTCACTCACTGCCCACTGTCAGAGTGTTATAGAACTCTGCATAACAGTGAGGAATACTCCCATTGGTGCACAGGGTGAGTAGGTCTTTTTTCTTTAAGGCACTGATCACTGGAGGATTTTCATACAATGAGCTGGGGTGTGTGGTTCTGGTGCCTCTTGTTGCCTGTTGTGCCACCGTCAGTTTTCGGAAGGTTGGGGCGGTGAAATCATACTTGAAGAAGATTGTTTTTGGTTCATCTTTCGTGTAGCGGAACCATTTAATCTTCTGCCAATGAACTGATTGTCCCTCCTCATCTTTTGTTCTGTTTTTGAGTATGTGGTTGGAGAGGGACTTGAAGTCCAGAAAGTCCTTGTGTTCAAGTTCATGTACACTGTATGGGTCGTTCCTTCTTGCCATTCTCACAAGTGTGTAGTAGCCATCAGTAAATAGAAGTATGGGAGTAAATAGAAATGGGAGTAAATAGAAACTTTTCTTCTTGCAGTTTCCACTGCAGCATGCACACTATCACACTCCATGTCTAGTAGCCATCCATGATGGCTACTACACACTTGTGAGAATGGAAAGAAAGAACGACCCATAGTGTACATGAACTTGGACACAAGGACTTTCTGTACTTCAAGTCCCTCTCCAACCACATACTCAAAAACAGAACAAAAGATGAGGAGGGACAATCAGTTCATTGGCAGAAGATTAAATGGTTCCGCTACACGAAAGATGAACCAAAAACAATCTTCTTCAAGTATGATTTCACCGCCCCAACCTTCCGAAAACTGACGGTGGCACAACAGGCAACAAGAGGCACCAGAGGCACCAGAACCACACACCCCAGCTCATTGTATGAAAATCCTCCAGTGATCAGTGCCTTAAAGAAAAAAGACCTACTCACCCTGTGCACCAATGGGAGTATTCCTCACTGTTATGCAGAGTTCTATAACACTCTGACAGTGGGCAGTGAGTGAACTTTTTAGTTCAACTAAAGTGAACTAAAAAGTGAAATGTGTAATAAACAAGAGAAATTAAACTGTGTGAACTTAAATGTTAAACTGTTTGAAATTAAATGTTAAACTGTTTGACATGAATGTGAACTCATAAATGAGAATTGAAATTAAACGGTTAGAAATGATCAAATTAAATGACTATGTATACAGTATTTTAAATAAAATGAAAAGTTATGAAGTTAGAGTGTTTTTAACCAATGTTTTGACCAATCATTTCTGCATTGATCAGCAGATACGCCCTATTTTTCTTTAGAGGAATTGGAAATGTTTGGTGCCAAAAAGGCGTATTTGATGTTTTTGCCATATTTTCAAGATTTTGCAAGGTTTTAGAATATGTTCATCGTGTTAATATTCCATAATATGTTCACTTAAGAACTTACTCATATAAGTATGTATGTGGTTGCAATGTTGTGGTTGAAGGTTAATAAATACAGTTGATTGAAGCGTGGTCAAAATTTTGTTTTGGCTCTCCTGTAAAGTTTGTCAAATGCCACTTGCGCCCCTCTGGTTCCAAACAATGTGTAGGCCATACATGTATTTTTTAGAGCCAGAAGGGCGTAAGTGGACATACGCCCCTCTGGCTCCAAACAATGCTCAAACTTTTGTGTTAGGTCTTTGTTGTTTTGTTGCTTTATTCAATACAAGTTGATTTCTGATGCGTCTTTTTGGCACAACTAGATAGAGCTCATCAAGACCTTTAATTTGATATATAGAACTCATTTTCGCCCAAAATGCCACTTACGCCCCTCTGGTTCCAAGCCCTCGATATGATACTAAAAAATACCACAGGGAAAAGGGCTTCTATTTGTGACGTGCTGTCTTTGCGTTTGAACATTGCACATTTTAAACAGGACACTCATTAACTGAATAAATGTTAGCCAATACAAACATATTTATAGAAAACAGTTGACAATGAATAGACAGGAGTCCAATAATAGCATAACGAATCATTCTTAAAATAATAACAAGTAGCCTAGGCTATAAGACCAATCCGACATGGGCTGTGTTAACAGTAAAACGTCCGTCATTTAACGAATTTTAAAAACACGGATGGATAATACAAAATACTTTCTGATATTTTGACAGAAAAAAAACAAGCAAGAACAAAATTTAAACTTAGCCCGTCAATTTTTCATTTTACAATTATCTTCTCTCTCTGTGTGTGCACGCGTCCGTGTTTGTGAGAGAGAGAGCTCGCGCAGCACTGATACAACGGTAGCCTACTTTTTAATCCACAAGTAACGAACGCGCTAGTTTTCATACAAAATAAATATGTAACATAATTAGGTAGGCTACTTTAGTTATTATTAATACAATAACGTAACACATGAAGGCTATACGTTTCTCAACACTGAGAATGAATCAATAAACGCCTGTTTCTCCACTCGCGCTTATCAGTAATCCACAAATCACACGTGCTGTCACTTTTGAGAAAAATCTAATTCGAACGGGTATCAAATATCAAGCAATATATTCAAATATCTACGAGTCAAAAAACGATCAGTCAAAAATGTGTCATGAAGAGGAAAAAAACATAAGTCGCACTGGACTGCGTTAACAATGTTACGGACGGGACAGTTGACTTGAGCGCTCTGAAAGCGCCACTAAGACTGCTTTAAAACTTTCACAGAGACCTCAAACAGAAAGCACAAAAAGCCTGTCTTTAAATTTAATTTCGTTTTGTATTAATTGTATCTTAATTTTGATAAATGTTTCATCAACCAATTGCCTGGATTGAATTAAATAAGAAGTAAATATAGTAGAAAATATTTAATCAGGACACGGAGGCGAGGGCGCGTGAACCTGGAGCGCGTCTCATCAATGAACCGAAATCTACCTGCCTCACAGACCGGAGACATATATAGAAAGCTTGAAATGTCTATTTTTAAACAGAACAATTCAAAACGAAAGAAAACAGACTGTTCTCTGCTTATGTCATCTGTATGAAATGTGTATTTATCTCAGGCACATTCACTACTGCTAAGATCGAGTCAGCATCGTCAACTTCATCTTCAACTTCACACGTCAAATGTCGGCCTGTTCACATCGGCCATATTTTGACATCGGAACGATACCGATGTGTAAAAAAATGACCATATCGGCCGATATTATATCGGCGGCCGATATATCGTGCACCACTAATTACAATTATTACAAATTGGTCCCCGTCTGTTTATGTTCCAGTGATACATGACGTCTCTCCACACCTCATAACCTACCTCTGTTTGCAGGGGTGGAAAAGCTTATCTTACTTGTCACATGACATCAGATACTCGATTATTTTGTCATAATCAGACCAGTTACACTGCTGATAACTGTCCCGTTTGCATGTAAATCATTTTCACATGATTATTGCTTGCTATTAAAGACGTACTTTTATTCATAGAAATGCCCCCACATATCAGTGAACTTATAATATAAAAATGCTTTTAAAATTTAATTATTCAACACTCTTTACAGAAAAAAATATCCTACAGTTATACATAAACTGACTATTTGCAAGTAATGTATTAAAATTACCTTCCTTTCCGTCTTGCAGGATTACTTGGTCCTTTTTTTTTTTTTAAAGCTCTACAATATCAAACTCAACAGCTCTTTTAAGAGCCAACCCTCACAAGAGCTACTAGTGAGTCGCAGCGAATCTTGCCGGGATCAGCCCTTCCCAGGTAAAGTTTCTAGAATATTGAAATCGGTATTTACTCATCAAATGCTCTCTCCTGAATCGCCGCCGCTAGAGTTCTTACGAGATCAAGAAAATATGATCATATAACAGCGATTTTATCATCACTGCATTGGTTACCTATAAAGTTCCGTATTAATTATAAGGTATTGCTACTGACTTATAAAGCTCTAAACGGCTTAGCTCCAGTCTATTTAACGGATCTTCTATCGCCCCTATAATCCATCGCGCTCTTTAAGATCACTAAATTCAAGGCTTTTGGTCATACCTAGGATATCCAGAACCACCAAAGGAGGGAGAGCATTTTCACATTTGGCTCCAAAACTCTGGAATAGTCTTCCTGATACTGTTCGTTGCTCAGACTCGCTCTCCCAGTTTAAAACTAGATTAAAGTCGCATCTCTTCAGCCAGGCATTCATATAATCCTACAGTTCAAACTACAATCCGGCCTGTAGCTCATAAATGCCAGAGGAGAACTGGCCCCCGACTGAGCCTGGGTTCTCCCAAGGTTTTTTTTCTCCATTAGGTCACCTGATGGAGTTTTAGGACACCATTAGGTCACTTGATGGAGTTTTTCGGTTCCTTGCCACTGTTGCCTTTGCCTTGCTCAGTTGGGGATATTTTGGGGATATTTAATTTAATTTTATCAATCAATAAATTCCTCTTGAAACAAACATTGTTGTATTATTTTAATTTAATACTGTGAAGCTGCTTTGATACAATCTGTATTGTGAAAAGCGCTATACAAATAATAACTTATTTATAACTGTCTTAATTTATGTTTCAAGAACAATAGTAATTGCACATAGAGTAAGTCGAGACTTTCTTGTTTTACAGCAGAGAAGGAAGACCAGTCCTTATATCAACGCAAGC
Source organism: Leuciscus leuciscus (assembly GCF_965113295.1). Lineage (NCBI taxonomy): Eukaryota > Metazoa > Chordata > Actinopteri > Cypriniformes > Leuciscidae > Leuciscus > Leuciscus leuciscus. The sequence continues at coordinate 237,110 of NW_028118562.1, forward strand.
TAATCGAATAAGTCCTTTGTTTCGGGTGAGGAAGGAACATCTGGTGCCCAAAGAAGACAGAAAGCTGCACGAGTCCATTGGTATGTCTTGTATTGAAACAATGCTGTAATATGTAGTACATAATTTGATGTTGACAATTTTACATTGTACAGGTTATCACTTGGTTTTTGACCAAGTGAAGCTCTTGAAACAAGTGACAGGAGAGTATGTAACTTGTCTGGAAAGTATCAGAGTCGCATTTGGCACGCGTGCCTTAGGTTGCCGACCCCTGGTCTAGCCTATAGTCTATGGTACCAATCACGTTAGTGAAGCCTGAGTAACATATACTGTAATCGGCATGGTCATGAATGCATGATCTTCATAAAAAATTATGATAGCCTAAAAAAAAACTGCTTAAAAAAAAAACTGCTTTACAACATTGGGTCTTAAAGGTGCTGTATGTAGTATCACATTAAAATGATCCACTTTTCGGGTTTTGCTATTACCTCTGAAAGCAAGTATTCTTATGTTTATGTGAAGGTGCCGGGTCGGATTTACCGCGAAATCCAGTGACGTCACCTGCATGCGCGGAGCGCTCCCGAGCCTCTCGCCTCGTCTAGCCTACTGATTTTGCACTCAACAGCGACGACACTGCAACTTATGACATGGACTTATGACTTATGCAACTTATGACATGTCTGATAACACTAAGAAACGACCTGCTCCCAGCACAACACAGACTCCAACACAAACTCCACTTATTGATAAAAAAAACCAATAAAACGTTTTTTTCTTTCTGCTGAAGCTCGTATTAAAGGCCAGACGTGAATCGGATGAACTTCGGGTGAAAAAACACGGATCAACATCGGCAGGGCGTTTGAATCATGGAGAGACCTTATCTACAAACCTAGAATGTATACATTTCCTGAAGAAAATGTGAAGTAGTGCTTGCAGTGGCAAAATTCGGCACGGTTGATAGGGTTCCATTCTTATCATGGTACGAGCATGGAGCATTAGTTCAACGTCAAGCTGATAAAAGTAGCCTATTATTGTAACGTTGCAGTGGGAGTTTACCTGAGTTTCTAGCATGTTGTGGGATGCTCTCTCTGGTGTGTTGCGTGACGCGTCTCAGTCTGGCCGGTATTCCACAGTGCTCGCTCATAAATTCGAGCACGCGCAAGAGCACGCGCTTGTCAACTTATTGGTTGCAATCTGAAACATCACCGCTAGAGGCCGCTGAAAACTACATACAGCTCCTTTAAGTGGCTTGGAAATGCCACAAAAAAACCTAAAACTGTTTTTTTAAACCTAAAAGCGCCAGGTAAACTCCGAATGACACGACAGACAGCACTTTCCATCAAGTTCTCCGCATCTCCAATAGTGTAAAGGAAAGAGCCACTCGCAAATAATCTTAAAGCTGCCGTCGGCAACATTTTTTTGATCATATTCAGTGTAATCGACACTATAATCCGACAGAACAACATAAATAAGGTGGTTTTAGAAAAAAACCCGAGCTTCTAACTCCACCTGGAGCGTGTTATTTGTTTTCCAAAAATCCAGCGCTCCCGCTTCATCAGGTCCAATCAGCGCAGGGGGGTGTGAGATCTGACTGTCAATCACAGGTCGTGCACACGCCACAGATCCCCCTCACTCGCACATGTTAATATCACATGCACACGCCACGCCTGAAGTTCGCCTGGAGATTGCATGAAGCGTGATGGCGTAGAGAAAATCTACTAACAAGCTTCCAATTCCTCGGTTATTGCTATCTATGGCTAGATTAGCCAGGGCAGCCTACCTCCGAGTCCATGGTGTTGATAGATGCTGAAGAGACGGACGCGTTCACAGAAAATCAGGTACACACGCACAGTGACGCACTGACGAGCACGACCTCGATGGGAGGGTGCTCGCTGGTAGTGGGGAGGGGCATGAGAGTTGTAAACATTCAAAATTTTGGCTAATCGACCCAATCTGCCAGACTTGCCGACGGCAGCTTTAAGGCAATGCAAACAGTTTGTGCTGTTGTTAAAGCCCGACTCCGACAAGTCGAAAATAAGTGTGCGTTTCCAACAAATGAATCATGTAAACGACAATCTCACCAGTCACGAGAAAAAATATATATCTCAGAAAGTGCACTATTGTAACGCAAAATCTCAGTTCTTCGTACCTCAGGGCCCGTTCTTCGTACGTCGCTAACTCAGTTAGCTGGATTTGATTATTGGCGATTTGGCATGATCTGGGATTGTTTGGTTCTTCGACGCTCATCCTGGACTTGCTGTCATAGCAACAGGTGCGCAAGCTTATTTCATGTTAACAGGATTAGATCCCGGCTTCATAAGCGCTGGACTTCCCGTATCAGCTCCGCTTATGAAGCCGCAGTCTAATCCTGTTAACATGAAATAAGCCTGCTCCCGAGCAGGTTTAAGCTTGCGCACCTGGGGCCCGTTCTTCGTACGTCGCTAACTCAGTTAGCTGGATTTGATTATTGGCGATTTGGCATGATCTGGGATTGTTTGGTTCTTCGACGCTCCTCCTGGACTTGCTGTCATAGCAACAGGTGCGCAAGCTTATTTCATGTTAACAGGATTAGATCCCGGCTTCATAAGCGGAGCTGATACTGTACCAGCCATTTGGATTATAGACATACTTAATTTAATGCAGCAACAAATTATTTACAGTGTAGCAAGATGATTTAAAACTCATTTACCTGTAATTAAGGTGTTGCTGTTACTGGTCCCTGGCTTTAGGTCTAAAGGCCTATTTATACTTCTGCGTCGAACTTACGCCGTAGCTACGTCGTAGGCTGTGCTTAGCGCGCGTACCCTTTGGCGTACCCTGATGCGCACCTCTCCAAAAATGTAACAACGCGTCAATTCTACGCGGACGCAAGCGCTGTGATTGGTCTGCTAGAACCCCTCCCTCGGGTTTCACATGGTCCCTCTGCATGAGTAATTGCGCGTCAACGCGGACAACGACGCAGAAGTATAAATTAAAACCAACGCGTTGCCTACAGCGTAGAGGCTCCGGCGTAGGTCCGACGCAGAAGTATAAATAGGCCTTAAGGAAGAGCTGCCCCCAGGAATGCCCTCCACAATGGGTCGGTTCTCATTTAGCCCAAGGGCCAGCTCTTCTGCCGGGGTATAACGTGGGGGTGCAGGACCACCACCTGTTTTTTTCTGCTCCGCCTTTTCCTTGGTTGCAGATAACCATAAACAGACAAACAGACACATCATTTAAAATGTCTTTGCTAAAAGAGACTAATCAGTAGAAGTAGAAAAGATTACCAGTTTGAAGAATATTCTTGTACTTCACTTTTACTTGTTCCCATGTTCTAGTGGGTCCTGAGGTGGCTCTGACATTAAGCAATTATGAAATTATTAAAATACAAGAATATATACTGTAATAAGTGATATAACCATAACATGGAACACTTACGCATTTAATTTGTCTGTTACTTTTTGCCAGCCCTCTCGAGTCCTGGCTTTTGCACACTTTGATTCCCAGTGTTCCCTGGCGTTTTAATTATATTTTTCAAACTCTGCATACCCTTCCAGTAAAAATTCCTGCTCTGCTGCGTTGAAAAACTGAGCGCGCTCTTTGGCCATGGTGAGCAGCCAATAGCAGCGTTGCTGATCAATGTTTCTACTATCGATACATATCCCCTTTTAAACCAGAGCGTGAACGCGCAATTATCTCACTAACTCAATCCAGCTATACTAATCATATCCGGCAGGTGTGTTCGAAGAACCAAATTAGTCAGATCATGATTAGCACGATGATATCATCTTGGATGTCTCGTTTGATCTCAGATGTTTTAAGCAACGTACGAAGAACGGGCCCCAGTTGCTATGACAGCAAGTCCAGGATGAGCGTCGAAGACCCAAACAATCAAATCCAGCTAACTGAGTTCTTCGACGCTCATCCTGGACTTGCTGTCATAGCAACTGGGGCCCGTTCTTCGTACGTTGCTTGAAACATCCAAGATCAAATTATGAGACATCCAAGGTGATATCATCGGCCTAATCATGATCTGACTAATTCGTTTCTTCGAACACACCTGCCAGTTATGATTAGTAGAGCTGGATTGAGTTATCTGAGATAACTGCGCGTTCATGCGCTGGTTTAAAAGGGGATATGTATCGATAGTAGAAACATTGATCAGCAACGCTGCTATTGGCTGCTCACCATGGCCAAAGAGCGCGCACAGTTTTTCTCCGCAGCAGAGCAAGAGTTATTGAAGGTTATGCAGAATATGAAACCTTAATTAAAACGCCAGGGAACCAGGAGAGAGGGCTGGCAAAAAGTAGCAGACAAATGAAATGCGTAAGTGTTCCATGTTATGGTTATATCACTTATTACAGTGTATATTCTTGTATTTTAATCATTTCATAATTGCTTAATGTCAGAGCCACCTCAGGACCCACTAGAACAGTGTTCTTCAACCCTGCTCCTGGAGGACCCCCAACACTGCACGTTTTCTTTGTCTCCCTAATCAAACACACCTGATTCAACTCATCAGCTCATTAACCCATGTGATAATGAGTTGATGAATTGAATCCGGTGTGTTTGATTAGGGAGACAAAGAAAACCAGCAGTGTTGGGGGTCCTCCGGGAGCAGGGTTGAAGAACACTGCACTAGAACATGGGAACAAGTAAAAGGGAAGTACAAGAATATTCTTCAAAATGGTAATCTTTTCTACTTCTACTGTTCTTTGTCTCTTTTACAAAAGAAAAGCACCGTTAAATGTGTTTGTCTGTTTATAACAGCAACCAAGAAAAAGGCTGAGCTGAAAAAAAACAAACAGGTGGTGGTCCTGCTCCCTCACATTATACCACATTATACCCCAGCAGTAGAGCTGGCCCTGGGGTTAAATGTGAACCGACCCATTGTGGAGGGCATCCCTGGGGGCAGCTCTTCCTCAGACCAACAGCCAGGAACCAGTAGCAGCAACACCTTCATTACTGGTAAATGAGCTTTAAATGATCTTGCTACACTGTAAAATATATCTTTTTTTTTTGCCGCATTAAATTAAGTAGGCCTATATAATCCAAATGGCTGGTACAGTAATTTCAGCTGTTAAATATTGAGTAGTGATCAATTGCTTTGACTTGTGAAGGTGAAAACTGCTGAACTTAATGTAAGAATATTTTGCCATGAGTTACTGATCACATTTGTTCATATAGTGTAGTTCATTGTAATGCCATTGTGTTTCCTCTTTTGTGCAGTTTTACATAATACACCAACACTTGTACCTGTTCCCAAGAAAGTAGTGGCTGAAATATGTGCAGTAAGTGGACTTTTTCTAACTTTACATCAAAAGGGAAGAAAGTGCAACACTTTGTAATGCCCATTTGTTTCCATTGCACAGGACAGTGAAGAAACCCTCTCAGATGACTGTCCTTTGGAGGAAGTACTTGTAAGTGCATAAATAACTTTACTTCATTTATAGTAACTTGTGTACATATTATTTCTGACTGCAATATGAGTTGCAGGAGGAAAGGCCTACTGCACAAAGTGATACAGAGGTGGGCAGTGTAGTAACCTACTTGTACTTTTTATTTTTGTTGCATGAGGCTTGTGTTGACAGTTCTTTTTTATTTTTTTATTCTTTTTATCCAAACATGGCACAGGGTGATATCCGTATATAAACGGAATCTACAACAGAAAATTTAGTATTTTGACCTGAAAAAACAGAAAAATGAAGGGGAGAAATAGAACTTGACACCTTAAAGAAGAAAAAACTGGCACTAGAGATTGAGTTGCTTCAAAAGGAACTTCAGAGTAAGTGCTAAATACACTATTTCACACAGAGTACTATTGCTGACCTTGGATAACAATATATCTTATTGCAGGCAAAAGATGACCATCATTGGCTTTTCTTGACAAAGAATAATTGAAATAAAACTCAAGGAACTAAGCATGTTGTCTTGTCTTCTATTCATTTAATGAAGGTTTTTGTTTTAAAAAAAAAAAAAAAAAATGGTGTTCCACAATTCTGTCCCGTGCAGCTCTGCCACTAGGTTGGTCCAAGTGCACTGGCTGGAGGTCATCATCAGGCTGCACCTCCACCACAGGGGTCCTCTCCTTTCTGATGGTGGCACTATTGTGGAGTATGGCACATGCAACAATAATGTCACAGGCCCTGTCAGGTGCAACCCTCAGACACTGAAATCTTTCCTTTAGTTGCCCAAAGGTCATTTCAATGCGTGCCCTTGTCCTGGCTAGAGCTGCATTGAAACGGGTTTGTGGTCCGGGGTTTGGGTCAGGGAATGGCGTCATGAAATACTGCCTGCAGGTATAGCCCCTGTCACCAAGCAGGATCCCGTCGTAAGCACCTGGAAAAATGCAGTTTTGTTAGGCTCAGAATAAATGTATGTAATACAGTGAGCTTGATATTAAATATTTCCTTACCACGTTCAAATAATGTGCATAAATGTGACTCTCTGAAAATCCTGGAGTCATGCACAGAACCAGGCCATTTTGCTTCCACATTTGTGATGTAGGACATGGAGTCACACACCATCTAAGATATTTTTAATCAGTCAACTGCATACTTTTTGATTACATTACTTTTTGTATTATTTGATATATTCTGGACTCGCTTCTCCAAGGTAAATGGTGAATTGTTTGATGTCAGGCTGCATGCTCAGAAAGCGGCAGTGGATTGTGCAGCGTGAGACCACCTTCAGCGACAGGTTCTTGTCGTAAAAACGGACAAGACATGGCTGCGAAAGACTTCCCGTATCACCTCCGCTTATAAAGCCGGGATCTAATCCTGTTAACATGAAATAAGCCTGCTCCCGAGCAGGTTTAAGCTTGGGCACCTGTTGCTATGACAGCAAGTCCAGGATGAGCGTCGAAGAACCAAACAATCCAAGATCATGCCAAATCTCCAACAATCAAATCCAGCTAACTGAGTTAGCGACGTACGAAGAACGGGCCCCTGGGGCCTGTTTCAGAAAGGAGGTTCAACTGAGTTGGCTTACCCTGAGATGGGAAACTCTGAGTTTTCGGTTACAGAACAGCGGAAATTAGTTAGTTCAATCAACTCTGAGTTGACTGACTCTGAGTTAAGCGCGTGCACCACCACTATAAAAAGCCATTATCAATGGAGTGCAGATATTATGAGTCACCATGGTAACAGCGCCAGACAAAAAGAGGTCTGCATATTTCTCACCAGCTTCTGCAAGCGTAAGAAGACATATTATTATTTTTTAAATATCGGCTGCAGCAGCGAAGGACAACTAGAGTTAGCTAGGGAGAAAATAGTTGCTCGAGTCAATGCGTATGTTTACATTTTAATTAGTTATACAGTGTTGGGTGTAATTAATTACCAAGTCATCTAAATACTGTCATTTAATTAAAGGGATTACTCTTAATTCTTCTGTAATTTGAAGTAAAATCTGATGTAATTGCATTAGACTATAGAACAATTCTGTATATTTAACATACATTTTTAAAAGGTATATTTTTTATGTAACCTTCTCCCTCTACACACTTTGGTCAATTCAAGAATAATCCATGCAATTGTATATTGTTTATTTGAAAGCATTAAAAGTGCAGTTTCTTGTCTCTCCTTGTATTGTTCAAGTGGTTGAGGTTGATATGGGATTTATTAATAAGTAGACCAATACTTTCTAAAGATAGTCATTATTACATGAATCTAATTACACGGTTGAAGATGTCATTTGTAGTTAGTAATTAATAACTATTTTAGAGTAACTTACCCAACTGTTATAATATCAGAGGTGAAACTGGAAGAACAGTATGTTATTCAACCTAATTTTAATTTTCATGGGTGCAATCCTGCAGGTATTAAAAGAACATGGCAGCAGCTGAAAATTAAATATAAGAACATAATTCAATCAGGTAAGGTTTGAGCATATCATGGGTGTAGGCTACCTGAATTTACAAATATTTGACATATTAAATAACTAAATAGCATCCCAGTGTCTAGCAGTGCAGCAGCATTTTTGGCTGGGGGAATTCCTGGAGGGACTTCAGAGCCAGTCACTCCCGAAGATCCAAGGGCCTTCATAAAATGTAAGAGGTTTACATATGTGTTATTTCTTATATAGGCTATTTTTGATATTTCCATTTATTTTACTTTGGGTTGGGTTTTTTGTTGGTCCCAACAGATTCCGATGGTAATATCTGTCTTTTGGAGCCTCCTGTCCCAACAAAACCTGCAGGCAGTTGTAAGTAGCCTACTCAATACACCAGAAATTATGACAAATAGTGTTATAAAGTGTACTCATCTTCACAGGACGATGGGGATAATGTTATGTGTCACATCAAACAATCTACACATTCAGATTTTTTCACATTTTTATGTGGAGTAGAATCTAAGTTTAAAGCTAAGTATAAATGGGTAGTCTTATCTCTCCCCCCGCCCCCAAAGTGGAAGAACAGCAGGAGGACGGTCCATCAACTTCTGTTGCACAGATGAACAGAGTTCAGTGATTTTCAGTAAATGCCACAGTTTAATTCTGTAGAATTTGTTTAGAACTACATTATGTAACTCTAATCTACTACTGTATATTCAGTTGCCAGTTAAGGAGTTAATAGACTTCATCTTATTTAAAAAATTAAAAAAAAAAAAAAAAAACAGTAAAAATAGCAATATTGTATTTATTAATTAAAGATTAATTTTATTAATAAAAATGTACTGAAAGAATGAATGAGGTGTTTAAACACCACTTCCTCTTTAAAAAAGGGGAGGAGACCGAAAAAAACTCTGGGTTTACCGAAGAAAACCTGCTCCCGGCCAGGTTAGGTTCACAGAGTAAGTTACCATGGTAACTGACTCTGAGTATAAGTTACCTCTCTTTCAGAAACGGGCTTGACTTACTCTGCTTTCTCAGGTTTAACATACCTCCCATCAGGGCCGCGGGAAGTGGGGGTGCTGCAGAATTGTAAATGCAACGCATATATTTGTTCATTAAAATGTATAATTTTTTAGCATTTAGTCATTTATTTGTAATAAACACTTTAAGTGGGCTATTTAAAAATTGTTATTTATATGTTAAATTATCTTTTTAAAACATAAGCGCAGAGTGTTACGTAATATTGTGTGTGTGTGTGTGTGTGTGTGTGTGTGTGTGTGTGTGTCGAAAGAATTTGCCGCAGCTGCTCAAAAAAAAAAAAAAAAAAAAAAAAATGTCAAAAACCCCACTGTCAGTGTTTTGTAAGGAACAGGCAAATAGGCCTATGTAAAATATAGCAGGAGACATTTTAATTGTTTACTAATAAAACAGTTATTTTTTATGTCAGTGTCGGCTAGACAGATGAAGTTGACGACTCGCGATCTTCGCAGCGCCAGTGAGAAATGCACATTTCATACGAATTACATAAGCAGCGCAGTCTGTTTTCTTTCGTTTTGAATTGTTCTGCTTAAAAGTAGACATTTCAAGCTATCTATATGTCTCAGGTCTGTGAGGCAATAGGCTACCTTATAGGCCTACGCTGAGTTTCATTTATGAGACGAGCTCCAGGTTCGCCAGCGCCTCCGTATCCTGATTATTTATTTTCTAATAGCCTATATTTAGGCTACTTCTTATTAAATCCTGACAATTTGTTGATGAAACATCGATTAAAATTAAGATACAATTAATACAAAACGAAATTAAATTTAAAGACAGGCTTTGTGCTTTCAGTTTGAGGTCTCTGTGAAAGTTTTAAAACATTATTTTAGTGCCGCTTTAGAGCGCTCACGTCCGTAACGGAGAACTGTCTGTAACATTTTTTTTTTTTTTTTTTGTGAAATAAATTTCTAAAAAAATGCGACTTAGTCCAGTGCGACTTAGGCTATAGATGTTTTTTTCTTCCCCGTGGCGCATTTTGTGACTGATATGCGACTCCGGAGCAATGAAAATAAAAGGGACTCCGGAATAAAAGCAGAATCAATAAAAGTAAAAAATGTGATGTGCAGTCAGGTTTGAGTGTGTGCGCGTTTTTTGAGGAGTTTTATAGTCTTGATATTGTTTCTTATTCAAAAGTGGTGACGCGACGCGACTGATTTATTATGAGTGTTGGAAACAGTTCTGCTGCCTAATATATTTGATGAATAAAAGGTTAAAAAGAACTGCATTTATTAAAAAATATATATAATTTCTAATAATATAAATCTTCTTTACTATCACTTTTTTTTAAATCAATTTAACACATCCTTGCTGAATAAAAGTATTGATTTATTTAAAAAAATATATATATATATACTGACCTCAAATTACTGACCAGTAGTGTATATTGTTGTTACAAAAGATTTCTATTTTTTGAATTTTTTTATTTTTTTTTACTTTTTATTCATCAAAGTATCCTAAAAAAAGTATCACAGGTTATGAAAACATATTAAGCAGCAGAACTGTTTCCAACTTTGATAATGAATCATCATATTAGAATTATTTCTAAAGGATCATGTGATAGACTGGAGTAATGATCCTGAAAATTCAGCTTTGCATCACAGAAATAAATGATCATTTAAACCAATTATTTTAAATTGTAAAAATATATCACAATATTACTTTTTTTTCTGTATTTTTGATCAAATAAATGCAGGCTTGATGAGCAGAGGAAACTTCTTTCAAAAACATTAAAAATACTAATACTTATACTTGCCCTGTAATACATGTATTCTTTGTTTTAGATGTTATTAACTTAAATTCTTATGAATAATAAAAATGTTGTAATGTCTATTTGTTATTTATGGCCTGTACGCCTCATTATTGATCTGAGCTTCTACATCTTGAATTCGAATAACATTCGATAAAACATAATTGCTGGATTATTTTGACTATAATAAATAAGCAGATGAAACATAGTAGGCCTATACACTGTTTATCACAGATTACTTTGGACCAAAGTTACCATATTATAATTAATTATTATATAGTTCTATTCATTCATTTTATTTAAATTAGCACTGGTTAAAATGTATAAAGCATGAACAAGATATGAAACAATATTTATTAATAATGTATTTTCATTTGCGTCCTATGCTGGCTAATTACGACGTTTAACCTGTTATCATAATGAAATTCATGCATTTATTTATTTGTCATTTAAACTGATGCAAACAGGGAAAGAGAGTAGAAAACACTTATTATCCTGTCGCCCCCTCTAGTGGACAGCATTAAGTATTACGGCCTTCATTGCTCAGATAACTCAAGTCGATGGATTTTTTGGGAAAGTCTGACCAGTTAGAAGCAAGTTAGACCAGTCTGAGGGTCTGAGCTGAGTTTGGTGAAGCATCAAAGTTCTAGGCGGAGTCAATTTCTCATAATAATAATAACAATTAATCCCAAACCTGGTAATTTTGTCAGTATTTAATTTACGTTCACTGATTCTGGCTTCTCTCTTTTCTGTCTCTTTCTTTTCATGTGAACTGAGTAGGCTACACATGCTTAAATTCAAAAAATATAAACTTTATTTCTATTCAAAATTATTTATAGCCCATAGGCTATATGTCACACACGCCTACCTGCCTTTTGATGTAAATAAAAGACTAGAGTGGTAAATGTTACGGACATATTATCATGGTACAGTTCAGCCTATTATTGATTTTTATTTCCACTTCCCTTTTATCCAAAGAGACGGAACTATTTGCACTGTATTTATCAATGGGAAATATGCTAATATAATCTGTCATATACTGTGGCTCACATTAATGGGGTTGCTTGCAAGTCGCAGCAGCACGAATTACGTGACCAGCAACATATTTCTAAATCAAATAGTGTGTGTAGTTAACAGTGAGTGGTGGTTTCAGACATTATTTCATTAAAGGGCATTTGTCAGTGCCGCACTCGTAGCCTACTGACTCTTATTCTGCCTGACAGAAAGAAAAGCTCACAGCTTACTGAAGGCGGAGCGGTTTGACCAATCAGATGAAAGGGGCGTTTCAGCGCCGCCCACGTGTGCAAATGAAATATCGAACCCATAAACCGACTTGTAAACGAAAAATGAAAAATCTAGCCAAAATCTAGCCAAAAAAACGAATAAACGAGCTGGTTTTCATTTCTCCTTATTCCATTCTAAACAGGAAATGAAATGATCAAAAAGTGCACGGACCCTATGACTTAGCACGACGGTGTAATAAGTTTATATACACTAGATGTCGCCTTGGCTACGGCAGTTTGGAATATTCTGGGCTCATCTGATTTTTTTGTACATAGCATAACCTACTTTGTTATGATTTTAGTATCATAATGATTAATAAATGCACGCACAATTATCATGAACTTGATTTGAACAAATGCCTATCAACTTGTGTGTGCAAAATTCAGAATTAAATGAATGTGCAGCAATTTGTACAAATAGAGAGTCTGTAGGCCTATACTGTTGTAGCCATTAAATAAGCGCATTTATTTTCATATTTGTTCAAATGTTATAATGTTATTTTTTTTCCCCATGTATGTTGATTTATGAAAAGTGAACAGCACGAGTAAAAGTGAATTTCGTTTTGTATAAATTGTATCTTAATTTTAATAAATTTTTCATCAGCCTGTATTTAATAAATAAGATCAATAAGATTTAATAAATAATAATAAAAAAATGATAATCTTGCATTGCACGTTAACTGGAGCGCATCTCATCCTAACTTAACGAAACTCATTGTATGCCTCACACACACAGACATGAGAAATACATCAAATACACAAAGCTTGAAATGTCTTTAAACGAAATAATTCAAAACGAAAAGAAAAAGGCTACTCTCTGATTATGTAATCCATTATGTGCATTTCTCTCTATAGGCGCGTTCACTATACGGCGATCGTCAACTTCATCTTTGCAGCCGAGTCGACACTGTCAGAAAACACTAGATTATTAATAAAAATCAATGCACGCGTCACCGGATTTCCAAATGCACATCTTGCTTGTTGCACCCACACATATTATGTCGAAATAACGAGATATTATGTTGAAATAACATTATTAATAATAATACATATTTTATAATATTTGATTGAATGCTGAATGTTGTTCAGTTAATAAAATGAAAACTTTAATTGTGATCATTAAAATAATTGAATATGAAATATTTAGTGGCCAAGTTTTGCTAATTAATTAATTTATATATGTAAGGCATTCGTTCCAATCAACTGCCGCAGCCAAGGCCACGTCTAGTGTATATATCTATGACTTGGCACTTCTGGGTAAAGATGCGATCAGTCAAATGAAATCCAATAAACGTATAAATAAATATTCCAAATGAAAAAGCGATGGGAAATGTCGTCCAATTTTCTAATACTATTATTTGATGACAACAATACATTTGTAAAAGAAAATCCAGCCATTTCTGTTTTTTTAAAGAAAAAAACCAAGCTGCACCCTTTTTTAAATGTCATCTTTCATTCCGAAAGAGAATAATGAACGGGATTATTATGATGTGCAGATTGTAAATCTTAAAAAATGATTGAATGATTTTCTTGTGTCATTATGATGAAGAAACAAGTCGAAAAAAAAAAAAAAAAGTCGAAAAAAACCATTTGTGGAAGGCATCCGATGAGTGTCAACCCGGCCAGATCAGCAAGTGCATCAAGGCAACCACGATTAGCCGGTGCACCAGCCAGCAAAGTGATTCAATGGTTCATAGGTGTAGCTCGCAGCCTCATCGCCCTACCCTCCACATCCTAAAGAGTGTACAGGCTGTTATTTATATAGGGCAGATAAGACCTGTGTTTCTCTTCGACGGTAACTGTAAATTGAATTGAAGCTGCGATTTTTGAAGTTGTATATACTCGCGCGGGCAAATACAGATGTGTTAAACACGATAAGAACACAAATTCTACCTTTATTCGTTAATACAGTCGGTATTTCCCACAATGATTCTGCTTTGCTATTGGCCACGTCACGATCAGTAAGCGCTGCTATTGGTGGTCACGATTATTAAGTACGAAAATGAAAATTCTGTCAGTAATTCCTCACCCTCATGTTGTTCCAACCCCTTCGTTCATCTTCGGAACACAAATTAAGATATTTTTGATTAAATGACTAAATTGGACTATATTAAGGATGTGTTTAATGAACTTTTCTGGGCCAGCAAGTTTCAAACCCTTAGAAGCCTGAAGAAGTCTCGTTCCGAACACATCGCGATATTTGGCATCAGTTCACGTGTGTCAGATGTTGGTAAGTAGTAAATACGCTGTCCGAATAATGTGTGATATATAATGTATTTTCTGTTTGTCGATATTAATCAGATTAGCTCACGTTCAGTCACGGCATTATATCTGTCATCTCCACTGAGGCTTTGCGTTTTATTGCTTTCTAATTCAAAACAGGGTGATTAAGTTACACTGCCTGTGAGCATAGGCCTAAAGACCTTAAATCAGTTAATCATATTCATATCAGATTAAAAGTAGTACAATTAGTTCCAAAGTTGTATTTGTAGTAGAAGCACAGTACAAACAACACTTACCATGCTTTTACCACATTAACATTAGTTTTACTGTGGTAAGTGTAGTAAAAAGACAGTAATCACAAAACTTACCATGCTTTTACCACACTGTATTGGGAGTTTTAATGTGATACTTATTGTAAATGCACATTAACCACAACGCTTACCATGCTTTTACCACAGGAATGATGTAAAACAACATAATGATATTTTATTTTCTCTTTTTTCAGCTGAAAAGACCAAAAGGACCTTTCGGACTATTATTGTTTGAGGACAAGTAAACGGAGGAGACCGACAGCTGCAAAGGCAAATATTCGCAATGGTATATACATGTGTTGGTTCGAACCCTAAATCAAACATTTTATCAAGCATTTGTTGTTTCTTAAACCTTTTCTCGCAAAACCCATAGCCCAATCAGTACGAAGATAGTCTGAAAGTCTTAATAATTCACAAGATTTAACAAGTTGTCAAATTCGTATACGATACTCGTACATATTTGTATACTCGTACACACACTGTCAGAAAGTTGATATTAATTGCATTGTATTGATTACAATTAGTGATGCACCGATGTGAAAATTGAGGCCGATACCGATAACCGATATTAATATTGCTGTTATGGCCGATACCGATATTTGCCGATGTCGATATCTCTGTATAGAAAACAAATTTTAATGATTATCAAATAAAGAGCTATTTTCCAAAACACTTTTTTTTTACTTTAGAAATGACTGATATTGGGCACCTTTACCTGTGTGCAAAATATGTCACATACGACACACATGCATTATACTGCATTGCATATACAGTAATGTGTGCTGGTCAACTTGTCTAAAATTAAGAAACCCTTAGAAAACAGTAAAAAAAACCACACAAAAAACAGGAACATTGTGTAAAATTAAGATAGGCTACTTTATTTATTATTCCAATATCCAAATATCGAGGGCTTGGAACCAGAGGGGCGTAAGTGGCATTTGACAAACTTTACAGGAGAGCCAAAACAAAATTTTGACCACACTTCAATCAACTGTATTTATTAACCTTCAACCACAACATTGCAACCACATACATACTTATATGAGTAAGTTCTTAAGTGAACATATTATGGAATATTAACACGATGAACATATTCTAAAACCTTGCAAAATCTTGAAAATATGGCAAAAACATCAAATACGCCTTTTTGGCACCAAACATTTCCAATTCGTCTAAAGAAAAATAGGGCGTATCTGCTGATCAATGCAGAAATGATTGGTCAAAACATTGGTTAAAAACACTCTAACTTCATAACTTTTCATTTGATTTAAAATACTGCATACATAGTCATTTCATCATTTCAAACTGTTTAACATTTCATTTCTAACCGTTTAATTTCAATTCTCATTTATGAGTTCACATTCATGTCAAACAGTTTAACATTTAATTTCAAACAGTTTAATTTCTCTTGTTTATTACACATTTCACTTTTTAGTTCACTTTAGTTGAACTAAAAAGTTCACTCACTGCCCACTGTCAGAGTGTTATAGAACTCTGCATAACAGTGAGGAATACTCCCATTGGTGCACAGGGTGAGTAGGTCTTTTTTCTTTAAGGCACTGATCACTGGAGGATTTTCATACAATGAGCTGGGGTGTGTGGTTCTGGTGCCTCTTGTTGCCTGTTGTGCCACCGTCAGTTTTCGGAAGGTTGGGGCGGTGAAATCATACTTGAAGAAGATTGTTTTTGGTTCATCTTTCGTGTAGCGGAACCATTTAATCTTCTGCCAATGAACTGATTGTCCCTCCTCATCTTTTGTTCTGTTTTTGAGTATGTGGTTGGAGAGGGACTTGAAGTCCAGAAAGTCCTTGTGTTCAAGTTCATGTACACTGTATGGGTCGTTCCTTCTTGCCATTCTCACAAGTGTGTAGTAGCCATCAGTAAATAGAAGTATGGGAGTAAATAGAAATGGGAGTAAATAGAAACTTTTCTTCTTGCAGTTTCCACTGCAGCATGCACACTATCACACTCCATGTCTAGTAGCCATCCATGATGGCTACTACACACTTGTGAGAATGGAAAGAAAGAACGACCCATAGTGTACATGAACTTGGACACAAGGACTTTCTGTACTTCAAGTCCCTCTCCAACCACATACTCAAAAACAGAACAAAAGATGAGGAGGGACAATCAGTTCATTGGCAGAAGATTAAATGGTTCCGCTACACGAAAGATGAACCAAAAACAATCTTCTTCAAGTATGATTTCACCGCCCCAACCTTCCGAAAACTGACGGTGGCACAACAGGCAACAAGAGGCACCAGAGGCACCAGAACCACACACCCCAGCTCATTGTATGAAAATCCTCCAGTGATCAGTGCCTTAAAGAAAAAAGACCTACTCACCCTGTGCACCAATGGGAGTATTCCTCACTGTTATGCAGAGTTCTATAACACTCTGACAGTGGGCAGTGAGTGAACTTTTTAGTTCAACTAAAGTGAACTAAAAAGTGAAATGTGTAATAAACAAGAGAAATTAAACTGTGTGAACTTAAATGTTAAACTGTTTGAAATTAAATGTTAAACTGTTTGACATGAATGTGAACTCATAAATGAGAATTGAAATTAAACGGTTAGAAATGATCAAATTAAATGACTATGTATACAGTATTTTAAATAAAATGAAAAGTTATGAAGTTAGAGTGTTTTTAACCAATGTTTTGACCAATCATTTCTGCATTGATCAGCAGATACGCCCTATTTTTCTTTAGAGGAATTGGAAATGTTTGGTGCCAAAAAGGCGTATTTGATGTTTTTGCCATATTTTCAAGATTTTGCAAGGTTTTAGAATATGTTCATCGTGTTAATATTCCATAATATGTTCACTTAAGAACTTACTCATATAAGTATGTATGTGGTTGCAATGTTGTGGTTGAAGGTTAATAAATACAGTTGATTGAAGCGTGGTCAAAATTTTGTTTTGGCTCTCCTGTAAAGTTTGTCAAATGCCACTTGCGCCCCTCTGGTTCCAAACAATGTGTAGGCCATACATGTATTTTTTAGAGCCAGAAGGGCGTAAGTGGACATACGCCCCTCTGGCTCCAAACAATGCTCAAACTTTTGTGTTAGGTCTTTGTTGTTTTGTTGCTTTATTCAATACAAGTTGATTTCTGATGCGTCTTTTTGGCACAACTAGATAGAGCTCATCAAGACCTTTAATTTGATATATAGAACTCATTTTCGCCCAAAATGCCACTTACGCCCCTCTGGTTCCAAGCCCTCGATATGATACTAAAAAATACCACAGGGAAAAGGGCTTCTATTTGTGACGTGCTGTCTTTGCGTTTGAACATTGCACATTTTAAACAGGACACTCATTAACTGAATAAATGTTAGCCAATACAAACATATTTATAGAAAACAGTTGACAATGAATAGACAGGAGTCCAATAATAGCATAACGAATCATTCTTAAAATAATAACAAGTAGCCTAGGCTATAAGACCAATCCGACATGGGCTGTGTTAACAGTAAAACGTCCGTCATTTAACGAATTTTAAAAACACGGATGGATAATACAAAATACTTTCTGATATTTTGACAGAAAAAAAACAAGCAAGAACAAAATTTAAACTTAGCCCGTCAATTTTTCATTTTACAATTATCTTCTCTCTCTGTGTGTGCACGCGTCCGTGTTTGTGAGAGAGAGAGCTCGCGCAGCACTGATACAACGGTAGCCTACTTTTTAATCCACAAGTAACGAACGCGCTAGTTTTCATACAAAATAAATATGTAACATAATTAGGTAGGCTACTTTAGTTATTATTAATACAATAACGTAACACATGAAGGCTATACGTTTCTCAACACTGAGAATGAATCAATAAACGCCTGTTTCTCCACTCGCGCTTATCAGTAATCCACAAATCACACGTGCTGTCACTTTTGAGAAAAATCTAATTCGAACGGGTATCAAATATCAAGCAATATATTCAAATATCTACGAGTCAAAAAACGATCAGTCAAAAATGTGTCATGAAGAGGAAAAAAACATAAGTCGCACTGGACTGCGTTAACAATGTTACGGACGGGACAGTTGACTTGAGCGCTCTGAAAGCGCCACTAAGACTGCTTTAAAACTTTCACAGAGACCTCAAACAGAAAGCACAAAAAGCCTGTCTTTAAATTTAATTTCGTTTTGTATTAATTGTATCTTAATTTTGATAAATGTTTCATCAACCAATTGCCTGGATTGAATTAAATAAGAAGTAAATATAGTAGAAAATATTTAATCAGGACACGGAGGCGAGGGCGCGTGAACCTGGAGCGCGTCTCATCAATGAACCGAAATCTACCTGCCTCACAGACCGGAGACATATATAGAAAGCTTGAAATGTCTATTTTTAAACAGAACAATTCAAAACGAAAGAAAACAGACTGTTCTCTGCTTATGTCATCTGTATGAAATGTGTATTTATCTCAGGCACATTCACTACTGCTAAGATCGAGTCAGCATCGTCAACTTCATCTTCAACTTCACACGTCAAATGTCGGCCTGTTCACATCGGCCATATTTTGACATCGGAACGATACCGATGTGTAAAAAAATGACCATATCGGCCGATATTATATCGGCGGCCGATATATCGTGCACCACTAATTACAATTATTACAAATTGGTCCCCGTCTGTTTATGTTCCAGTGATACATGACGTCTCTCCACACCTCATAACCTACCTCTGTTTGCAGGGGTGGAAAAGCTTATCTTACTTGTCACATGACATCAGATACTCGATTATTTTGTCATAATCAGACCAGTTACACTGCTGATAACTGTCCCGTTTGCATGTAAATCATTTTCACATGATTATTGCTTGCTATTAAAGACGTACTTTTATTCATAGAAATGCCCCCACATATCAGTGAACTTATAATATAAAAATGCTTTTAAAATTTAATTATTCAACACTCTTTACAGAAAAAAATATCCTACAGTTATACATAAACTGACTATTTGCAAGTAATGTATTAAAATTACCTTCCTTTCCGTCTTGCAGGATTACTTGGTCCTTTTTTTTTTTTTTAAGCTCTACAATATCAAACTCAACAGCTCTTTTAAGAGCCAACCCTCACAAGAGCTACTAGTGAGTCGCAGCGAATCTTGCCGGGATCAGCCCTTCCCAGGTAAAGTTTCTAGAATATTGAAATCGGTATTTACTCATCAAATGCTCTCTCCTGAATCGCCGCCGCTAGAGTTCTTACGAGATCAAGAAAATATGATCATATAACAGCGATTTTATCATCACTGCATTGGTTACCTATAAAGTTCCGTATTAATTATAAGGTATTGCTACTGACTTATAAAGCTCTAAACGGCTTAGCTCCAGTCTATTTAACGGATCTTCTATCGCCCCTATAATCCATCGCGCTCTTTAAGATCACTAAATTCAAGGCTTTTGGTCATACCTAGGATATCCAGAACCACCAAAGGAGGGAGAGCATTTTCACATTTGGCTCCAAAACTCTGGAATAGTCTTCCTGATACTGTTCGTTGCTCAGACTCGCTCTCCCAGTTTAAAACTAGATTAAAGTCGCATCTCTTCAGCCAGGCATTCATATAATCCTACAGTTCAAACTACAATCCGGCCTGTAGCTCATAAATGCCAGAGGAGAACTGGCCCCCGACTGAGCCTGGGTTCTCCCAAGGTTTTTTTTCTCCATTAGGTCACCTGATGGAGTTTTAGGACACCATTAGGTCACTTGATGGAGTTTTTCGGTTCCTTGCCACTGTTGCCTTTGCCTTGCTCAGTTGGGGATATTTTGGCGATATTTAATTTAATTTTATCAATCAATAAATTCCTCTTGAAACAAACATTGTTGTATTATTTTAATTTAATACTGTGAAGCTGCTTTGATACAATCTGTATTGTGAAAAGCGCTATACAAATAATAACTTATTTATAACTGTCTTAATTTATGTTTCAAGAACAATAGTAATTGCACATAGAGTAAGTCGAGACTTTCTTGTTTTACAGCAGAGAAGGAAGACCAGTCCTTATATCAACGCAAGCTAATCGAATAAGTCCTTTGTTTCGGGTGAGGAAGGAACATCTGGTGCCCAAAGAAGACAGAAAGCTGCACGAGTCCATTGGTATGTCTTGTATTGAAACAATGCTGTAATATGTAGTACATAATTTGATGTTGACAATTTTACATTGTACAGGTTATCACTTGGTTTTTGACCAAGTGAAGCTCTTGAAACAAGTGACAGGAGAGTATGTAACTTGTCTGGAAAGTATCAGAGTCGCATTTGGCACGCGTGCCTTAGGTTGCCGACCCCTGGTCTAGCCTATAGTCTATGGTACCAATCACGTTAGTGAAGCCTGAGTAACATATACTGTAATCGGCATGGTCATGAATGCATGATCTTCATAAAAAATTATGATAGCCTAAAAAAAAAATGCTTAAAAAAAAAACTGCTTTACAACATTGGGTCTTAAAGGTGCTGTATGTAGTATCACATTAAAATGATCCACTTTTCGGGTTTTGCTATTACCTCTGAAAGCAAGTATTCTTATGTTTATGTGAAGGTGCCGGGTCGGATTTACCGCGAAATCCAGTGACGTCACCTGCATGCGCGGAGCGCTCCCGAGCCTCTCGCCTCGTCTAGCCTACTGATTTTGCACTCAACAGGGACGACACTGCAACTTATGACATGGACTTATGACTTATGCAACTTATGACATGTCTGATAACACTAAGAAACGACCTGCTCCCAGCACAACACAGACTCCAACACAAACTCCACTTATTGATAAAAAAAACCAATAAAACGTTTTTTTCTTTCTGCTGAAGCTCGTATTAAAGGCCAGACGTGAATCGGATGAACTTCGGGTGAAAAAACACGGATCAACATCGGCAGGGCGTTTGAATCATGGAGAGACCTTATCTACAAACCTAGAATGTATACATTTCCTGAAGAAAATGTGAAGTAGTGCTTGCAGTGGCAAAATTCGGCACGGTTGATAGGGTTCCATTCTTATCATGGTACGAGCATGGAGCATTAGTTCAACGTCAAGCTGATAAAAGTAGCCTATTATTGTAACGTTGCAGTGGGAGTTTACCTGAGTTTCTAGCATGTTGTGGGATGCTCTCTCTGGTGTGTTGCGTGACGCGTCTCAGTCTGGCCGGTATTCCACAGTGCTCGCTCATAAATTCGAGCACGCGCAAGAGCACGCGCTTGTCAACTTATTGGTTGCAATCTGAAACATCACCGCTAGAGGCCGCTGAAAACTACATACAGCTCCTTTAAGTGGCTTGGAAATGCCACAAAAAAACCTAAAACAGTTTTTTTAAACCTAAAAGCGCCAGGTAAACTCCGAATGACACGACAGACAGCACTTTCCATCAAGTTCTCCGCATCTCCAATAGTGTAAAGGAAAGAGCCACTCGCAAATAATCTTAAAGCTGCCGTCGGCAACATTTTTTTGATCATATTCAGTGTAATCGACACTATAATCCGACAGAACAACATAAATAAGGTGGTTTTAGAAAAAAACCCGAGCTTCTAACTCCACCTGGAGCGTGTTATTTGTTTTCCAAAAATCCAGCGCTCCCGCTTCATCAGGTCCAATCAGCGCAGGGGGGTGTGAGATCTGACTGTCAATCACAGGTCGTGCACACGCCACAGATCCCCCTCACTCGCACATGTTAATATCACATGCACACGCCACGCCTGAAGTTCGCCTGGAGATTGCATGAAGCGTGATGGCGTAGAGAAAATCTACTAACAAGCTTCCAATTCCTCGGTTATTGCTATCTATGGCTAGATTAGCCAGGGCAGCCTACCTCCGAGTCCATGGTGTTGATAGATGCTGAAGAGACGGACGCGTTCACAGAAAATCAGGTACACACGCACAGTGACGCACTGACGAGCACGACCTCGATGGGAGGGTGCTCGCTGGTAGTGGGGAGGGGCATGAGAGTTGTAAACATTCAAAATTTTGGCTAATCGACCCAATCTGCCAGACTTGCCGACGGCAGCTTTAAGGCAATGCAAACAGTTTGTGCTGTTGTTAAAGCCCGACTCCGACAAGTCGAAAATAAGTGTGCGTTTCCAACAAATGAATCATGTAAACGACAATCTCACCAGTCACGAGAAAAAATATATATCTCAGAAAGTGCACTATTGTAACGCAAAATCTCAGTTCTTCGTACCTCAGGGCCCGTTCTTCGTACGTCGCTAACTCAGTTAGCTGGATTTGATTATTGGCGATTTGGCATGATCTGGGATTGTTTGGTTCTTCGACGCTCATCCTGGACTTGCTGTCATAGCAACAGGTGCGCAAGCTTATTTCATGTTAACAGGATTAGATCCCGGCTTCATAAGCGCTGGACTTCCCGTATCAGCTCCGCTTATGAAGCCGCAGTCTAATCCTGTTAACATGAAATAAGCCTGCTCCCGAGCAGGTTTAAGCTTGCGCACCTGGGGCCCGTTCTTCGTACGTCGCTAACTCAGTTAGCTGGATTTGATTATTGGCGATTTGGCATGATCTGGGATTGTTTGGTTCTTCGACGCTCCTCCTGGACTTGCTGTCATAGCAACAGGTGCGCAAGCTTATTTCATGTTAACAGGATTAGATCCCGGCTTCATAAGCGGAGCTGATACTGTACCAGCCATTTGGATTATAGACATACTTAATTTAATGCAGCAACAAATTATTTACAGTGTAGCAAGATGATTTAAAACTCATTTACCTGTAATTAAGGTGTTGCTGTTACTGGTCCCTGGCTTTAGGTCTAAAGGCCTATTTATACTTCTGCGTCGAACTTACGCCGTAGCTACGTCGTAGGCTGTGCTTAGCGCGCGTACCCTTTGGCGTACCCTGATGCGCACCTCTCCAAAAATGTAACAACGCGTCAATTCTACGCGGACGCAAGCGCTGTGATTGGTCTGCTAGAACCCCTCCCTCGGGTTTCACATGGTCCCTCTGCATGAGTAATTGCGCGTCAACGCGGACAACGACGCAGAAGTATAAATTAAAACCAACGCGTTGCCTACAGCGTAGAGGCTCCGGCGTAGGTCCGACGCAGAAGTATAAATAGGCCTTAAGGAAGAGCTGCCCCCAGGAATGCCCTCCACAATGGGTCGGTTCTCATTTAGCCCAAGGGCCAGCTCTTCTGCCGGGGTATAACGTGGGGGTGCAGGACCACCACCTGTTTTTTTCTGCTCCGCCTTTTCCTTGGTTGCAGATAACCATAAACAGACAAACAGACACATCATTTAAAATGTCTTTGCTAAAAGAGACTAATCAGTAGAAGTAGAAAAGATTACCAGTTTGAAGAATATTCTTGTACTTCACTTTTACTTGTTCCCATGTTCTAGTGGGTCCTGAGGTGGCTCTGACATTAAGCAATTATGAAATTATTAAAATACAAGAATATATACTGTAATAAGTGATATAACCATAACATGGAACACTTACGCATTTAATTTGTCTGTTACTTTTTGCCAGCCCTCTCGAGTCCTGGCTTTTGCACACTTTGATTCCCAGTGTTCCCTGGCGTTTTAATTATATTTTTCAAACTCTGCATACCCTTCCAGTAAAAATTCCTGCTCTGCTGCGTTGAAAAACTGAGCGCGCTCTTTGGCCATGGTGAGCAGCCAATAGCAGCGTTGCTGATCAATGTTTCTACTATCGATACATATCCCCTTTTAAACCAGAGCGTGAACGCGCAATTATCTCACTAACTCAATCCAGCTATACTAATCATATCCGGCAGGTGTGTTCGAAGAACCAAATTAGTCAGATCATGATTAGCACGATGATATCATCTTGGATGTCTCGTTTGATCTCAGATGTTTTAAGCAACGTACGAAGAACGGGCCCCAGTTGCTATGACAGCAAGTCCAGGATGAGCGTCGAAGACCCAAACAATCAAATCCAGCTAACTGAGTTCTTCGACGCTCATCCTGGACTTGCTGTCATAGCAACTGGGGCCCGTTCTTCGTACGTTGCTTGAAACATCCAAGATCAAATTATGAGACATCCAAGGTGATATCATCGGCCTAATCATGATCTGACTAATTTGTTTCTTCGAACACACCTGCCAGTTATGATTAGTAGAGCTGGATTGAGTTATCTGAGATAACTGCGCGTTCATGCGCTGGTTTAAAAGGGGATATGTATCGATAGTAGAAACATTGATCAGCAACGCTGCTATTGGCTGCTCACCATGGCCAAAGAGCGCGCACAGTTTTTCTCCGCAGCAGAGCAAGAGTTATTGAAGGTTATGCAGAATATGAAACCTTAATTAAAACGCCAGGGAACCAGGAGAGAGGGCTGGCAAAAAGTAGCAGACAAATGAAATGCGTAAGTGTTCCATGTTATGGTTATATCACTTATTACAGTGTATATTCTTGTATTTTAATCATTTCATAATTGCTTAATGTCAGAGCCACCTCAGGACCCACTAGAACAGTGTTCTTCAACCCTGCTCCTGGAGGACCCCCAACACTGCACGTTTTCTTTGTCTCCCTAATCAAACACACCTGATTCAACTCATCAGCTCATTAACCCATGTGATAATGAGTTGATGAATTGAATCCGGTGTGTTTGATTAGGGAGACAAAGAAAACCAGCAGTGTTGGGGGTCCTCCGGGAGCAGGGTTGAAGAACACTGCACTAGAACATGGGAACAAGTAAAAGGGAAGTACAAGAATATTCTTCAAAATGGTAATCTTTTCTACTTCTACTGTTCTTTGTCTCTTTTACAAAAGAAAAGCACCGTTAAATGTGTTTGTCTGTTTATAACAGCAACCAAGAAAAAGGCTGAGCTGAAAAAAAACAAACAGGTGGTGGTCCTGCTCCCTCACATTATACCACATTATACCCCAGCAGTAGAGCTGGCCCTGGGGTTAAATGTGAACCGACCCATTGTGGAGGGCATCCCTGGGGGCAGCTCTTCCTCAGACCAACAGCCAGGAACCAGTAGCAGCAACACCTTCATTACTGGTAAATGAGCTTTAAATGATCTTGCTACACTGTAAAATATATCTTTTTTTTTTGCCGCATTAAATTAAGTAGGCCTATATAATCCAAATGGCTGGTACAGTAATTTCAGCTGTTAAATATTGAGTAGTGATCAATTGCTTTGACTTGTGAAGGTGAAAACTGCTGAACTTAATGTAAGAATATTTTGCCATGAGTTACTGATCACATTTGTTCATATAGTGTAGTTCATTGTAATGCCATTGTGTTTCCTCTTTTGTGCAGTTTTACATAATACACCAACACTTGTACCTGTTCCCAAGAAAGTAGTGGCTGAAATATGTGCAGTAAGTGGACTTTTTCTAACTTTACATCAAAAGGGAAGAAAGTGCAACACTTTGTAATGCCCATTTGTTTCCATTGCACAGGACAGTGAAGAAACCCTCTCAGATGACTGTCCTTTGGAGGAAGTACTTGTAAGTGCATAAATAACTTTACTTCATTTATAGTAACTTGTGTACATATTATTTCTGACTGCAATATGAGTTGCAGGAGGAAAGGCCTACTGCACAAAGTGATACAGAGGTGGGCAGTGTAGTAACCTACTTGTACTTTTTATTTTTGTTGCATGAGGCTTGTGTTGACAGTTCTTTTTTATTTTTTTATTCTTTTTATCCAAACATGGCACAGGGTGATATCCGTATATAAACGGAATCTACAACAGAAAATTTAGTATTTTGACCTGAAAAAACAGAAAAATGAAGGGGAGAAATAGAACTTGACACCTTAAAGAAGAAAAAACTGGCACTAGAGATTGAGTTGCTTCAAAAGGAACTTCAGAGTAAGTGCTAAATACACTATTTCACACAGAGTACTATTGCTGACCTTGGATAACAATATATCTTATTGCAGGCAAAAGATGACCATCATTGGCTTTTCTTGACAAAGAATAATTGAAATAAAACTCAAGGAACTAAGCATGTTGTCTTGTCTTCTATTCATTTAATGAAGGTTTTTGTTTTAAAAAAAAAAAAAAAAAATGGTGTTCCACAATTCTGTCCCGTGCAGCTCTGCCACTAGGTTGGTCCAAGTGCACTGGCTGGAGGTCATCATCAGGCTGCACCTCCACCACAGGGGTCCTCTCCTTTCTGATGGTGGCACTATTGTGGAGTATGGCACATGCAACAATAATGTCACAGGCCCTGTCAGGTGCAACCCTCAGACACTGAAATCTTTCCTTTAGTTGCCCAAAGGTCATTTCAATGCGTGCCCTTGTCCTGGCTAGAGCTGCATTGAAACGGGTTTGTGGTCCGGGGTTTGGGTCAGGGAATGGCGTCATGAAATACTGCCTGCAGGTATAGCCCCTGTCACCAAGCAGGATCCCGTCGTAAGCACCTGGAAAAATGCAGTTTTGTTAGGCTCAGAATAAATGTATGTAATACAGTGAGCTTGATATTAAATATTTCCTTACCACGTTCAAATAATGTGCATAAATGTGACTCTCTGAAAATCCTGGAGTCATGCACAGAACCAGGCCATTTTGCTTCCACATTTGTGATGTAGGACATGGAGTCACACACCATCTAAGATATTTTTAATCAGTCAACTGCATACTTTTTGATTACATTACTTTTTGTATTATTTGATATATTCTGGACTCGCTTCTCCAAGGTAAATGGTGAATTGTTTGATGTCAGGCTGCATGCTCAGAAAGCGGCAGTGGATTGTGCAGCGTGAGACCACCTTCAGCGACAGGTTCTTGTCGTAAAAACGGACAAGACATGGCTGCGAAAGACTTCCCGTATCACCTCCGCTTATAAAGCCGGGATCTAATCCTGTTAACATGAAATAAGCCTGCTCCCGAGCAGGTTTAAGCTTGGGCACCTGTTGCTATGACAGCAAGTCCAGGATGAGCGTCGAAGAACCAAACAATCCAAGATCATGCCAAATCTCCAACAATCAAATCCAGCTAACTGAGTTAGCGACGTACGAAGAACGGGCCCCTGGGGCCTGTTTCAGAAAGGAGGTTCAACTGAGTTGGCTTACCCTGAGATGGGAAACTCTGAGTTTTCGGTTACAGAACAGCGGAAATTAGTTAGTTCAATCAACTCTGAGTTGACTGACTCTGAGTTAAGCGCGTGCACCACCACTATAAAAAGCCATTATCAATGGAGTGCAGATATTATGAGTCACCATGGTAACAGCGCCAGACAAAAAGAGGTCTGCATATTTCTCACCAGCTTCTGCAAGCGTAAGAAGACATATTATTATTTTTTAAATATCGGCTGCAGCAGCGAAGGACAACTAGAGTTAGCTAGGGAGAAAATAGTTGCTCGAGTCAATGCGTATGTTTACATTTTAATTAGTTATACAGTGTTGGGTGTAATTAATTACCAAGTCATCTAAATACTGTCATTTAATTAAAGGGATTACTCTTAATTCTTCTGTAATTTGAAGTAAAATCTGATGTAATTGCATTAGACTATAGAACAATTCTGTATATTTAACATACATTTTTAAAAGGTATATTTTTTATGTAACCTTCTCCCTCTACACACTTTGGTCAATTCAAGAATAATCCATGCAATTGTATATTGTTTATTTGAAAGCATTAAAAGTGCAGTTTCTTGTCTCTCCTTGTATTGTTCAAGTGGTTGAGGTTGATATGGGATTTATTAATAAGTAGACCAATACTTTCTAAAGATAGTCATTATTACATGAATCTAATTACACGGTTGAAGTTGTCATTTGTAGTTAGTAATTAATAACTATTTTAGAGTAACTTACCCAACTGTTATAATATCAGAGGTGAAACTGGAAGAACAGTATGTTATTCAACCTAATTTTAATTTTCATGGGTGCAATCCTGCAGGTATTAAAAGAACATGGCAGCAGCTGAAAATTAAATATAAGAACATAATTCAATCAGGTAAGGTTTGAGCATATCATGGGTGTAGGCTACCTGAATTTACAAATATTTGACATATTAAATAACTAAATAGCATCCCAGTGTCTAGCAGTGCAGCAGCATTTTTGGCTGGGGGAATTCCTGGAGGGACTTCAGAGCCAGTCACTCCCGAAGATCCAAGGGCCTTCATAAAATGTAAGAGGTTTACATATGTGTTATTTCTTATATAGGCTATTTTTGATATTTCCATTTATTTTACTTTGGGTTGGGTTTTTTGTTGGTCCCAACAGATTCCGATGGTAATATCTGTCTTTTGGAGCCTCCTGTCCCAACAAAACCTGCAGGCAGTTGTAAGTAGCCTACTCAATACACCAGAAATTATGACAAATAGTGTTATAAAGTGTACTCATCTTCACAGGACGATGGGGATAATGTTATGTGTCACATCAAACAATCTACACATTCAGATTTTTTCACATTTTTATGTGGAGTAGAATCTAAGTTTAAAGCTAAGTATAAATGGGTAGTCTTATCTCTCCCCCCGCCCCCAAAGTGGAAGAACAGCAGGAGGACGGTCCATCAACTTCTGTTGCACAGATGAACAGAGTTCAGTGATTTTCAGTAAATGCCACAGTTTAATTCTGTAGAATTTGTTTAGAACTACATTATGTAACTCTAATCTACTACTGTATATTCAGTTGCCAGTTAAGGAGTTAATAGACTTCATCTTATTTAAAAAATTGAAAAAAAAAAAAAAACAGTAAAAATAGCAATATTGTATTTATTAATTAAAGATTAATTTTATTAATAAAAATGTACTGAAAGAATGAATGAGGTGTTTAAACACCACTTCCTCTTTAAAAAAAGGGGAGGAGACCGAAAAAAACTCTGGGTTTACCGAAGAAAACCTGCTCCCGGCCAGGTTAGGTTCACAGAGTAAGTTACCATGGTAACTGACTCTGAGTATAAGTTACCTCTCTTTCAGAAACGGGCTTGACTTACTCTGCTTTCTCAGGTTTAACATACCTCCCATCAGGGCCGCGGGAAGTGGGGGTGCTGCAGAATTGTAAATGCAACGCATATATTTGTTCATTAAAATGTATAATTTTTTAGCATTTAGTCATTTATTTGTAATAAACACTTTAAGTGGGCTATTTAAAAATTGTTATTTATATGTTAAATTATCTTTTTAAAACATAAGCGCAGAGTGTTACGTAATATTGTGTGTGTGTGTGTGTGTGTGTGTGTGTGTGTGTGTGTGTGTGTCGAAAGAATTTGCCGCAGCTGCTCAAAAAAAAAAAAAAAAAAAAAAAAAACGTCAAAAACCCCACTGTCAGTGTTTTGTAAGGAACAGGCAAATAGGCCTATGTAAAATATAGCAGGAGACATTTTAATTGTTTACTAATAAAACAGTTATTTTTTATGTCAGTGTCGGCTAGACAGATGAAGTTGACGACTCGCGATCTTCGCAGCGCCAGAGAGAAATGCACATTTCATACGAATTACATAAGCAGCGCAGTCTGTTTTCTTTCGTTTTGAATTGTTCTGCTTAAAAGTAGACATTTCAAGCTATCTATATGTCTCAGGTCTGTGAGGCAATAGGCTACCTTATAGGCCTACGCTGAGTTTCATTTATGAGACGAGCTCCAGGTTCGCCAGCGCCTCCGTATCCTGATTATTTATTTTCTAATAGCCTATATTTAGGCTACTTCTTATTAAATCCTGACAATTTGTTGATGAAACATCGATTAAAATTAAGATACAATTAATACAAAACGAAATTAAATTTAAAGACAGGCTTTGTGCTTTCAGTTTGAGGTCTCTGTGAAAGTTTTAAAACATTATTTTAGTGCCGCTTTAGAGCGCTCACGTCCGTAACGGAGAACTGTCTGTAACATTTTTTTTTTTTTTTTTTGTGAAATAAATTTCTAAAAAAATGCGACTTAGTCCAGTGCGACTTAGGCTATAGATGTTTTTTTCTTCCCCGTGGCGCATTTTGTGACTGATATGCGACTCCGGAGCAATGAAAATAAAAGGGACTCCGGAATTAAAGCAGAATCAATAAAAGTAAAAAATGTGATGTGCAGTCAGGTTTGAGTGTGTGCGCGTTTTTTGAGGAGTTTTATAGTCTTGATATTGTTTCTTATTCAAAAGTGGTGACGCGACGCGACTGATTTATTATGAGTGTTGGAAACAGTTCTGCTGCCTAATATATTTGATGAATAAAAGGTTAAAAAGAACTGCATTTATTAAAAAATATATATAATTTCTAATAATATAAATCTTCTTTACTATCACTTTTTTTAAAATCAATTTAACACATCCTTGCTGAATAAAAGTATTGATTTATTTAAAAAAATAAATAAAAAAATACTGACCTCAAATTACTGACCAGTAGTGTATATTGTTGTTACAAAAGATTTCTATTTTTTTAAAAATTGCTTTTTTCAATTTTTTTTTCAATTTTTTTTTTACATTTTTATTCATCAAAGTATCCTAAAAAAAGTATCACAGGTTATGAAAACATATTAAGCAGCAGAACTGTTTCCAACTTTGATAATGAATCATCATATTAGAATTATTTCTAAAGGATCATGTGATAGACTGGAGTAATGATCCTGAAAATTCAGCTTTGCATCACAGAAATAAATGATCATTTAAACCAATTATTTTAAATTGTAAAAATATATCACAATATTACTTTTTTTTCTGTATTTTTGATCAAATAAATGCAGGCTTGATGAGCAGAGGAAACTTCTTTCAAAAACATTAAAAATACTAATACTTATACTTGCCCTGTAATACATGTATTCTTTGTTTTAGATGTTATTAACTTAAATTCTTATGAATAATAAAAATGTTGTAATGTCTATTTGTTATTTATGGCCTGTACGCCTCATTATTGATCTGAGCTTCTACATCTTGAATTCGAATAACATTCGATAAAACATAATTGCTGGATTATTTTGACTATAATAAATAAGCAGATGAAACATAGTAGGCCTATACACTGTTTATCACAGATTACTTTGGACCAAAGTTACCATATTATAATTAATTATTATATAGTTCTATTCATTCATTTTATTTAAATTAGCACTGGTTAAAATGTATAAAGCATGAACAAGATATGAAACAATATTTATTAATAATGTATTTTCATTTGCGTCCTATGCTGGCTAATTACGACGTTTAACCTGTTATCATAATGAAATTCATGCATTTATTTATTTGTCATTTAAACTGATGCAAACAGGGAAAGAGAGTAGAAAACACTTATTATCCTGTCGCCCCCTCTAGTGGACAGCATTAAGTATTACGGCCTTCATTGCTCAGATAACTCAAGTCGATGGATTTTTTTGGGAAAGTCTGACCAGTTAGAAGCAAGTTAGACCAGTCTGAGGGTCTGAGCTGAGTTTGGTGAAGCATCAAAGTTCTAGGCGGAGTCAATTTCTCATAATAATAATAACAATTAATCCCAAACCTGGTAATTTTGTCAGTATTTAATTTACGTTCACTGATTCTGGCTTCTCTCTTTTCTGTCTCTTTCTTTTCATGTGAACTGAGTAGGCTACACATGCTTAAATTAAAAAAATATAAACTTTATTTCTATTCAAAATTATTTATAGCCCATAGGCTATATGTCACACACGCCTACCTGCCTTTTGATGTAAATAAAAGACTAGAGTGGTAAATGTTACGGACATATTATCATGGTACAGTTAAGCCTATTATTGATTTTTATTTCCACTTCCCTTTTATCCAAAGAGACGGAACTATTTGCACTGTATTTATCAATGGGAAATATGCTAATATAATCTGTCATATACTGTGGCTCACATTAATGGGGTTGCTTGCAAGTCGCAGCAGCACGAATTACGTGACCAGCAACATATTTCTAAATCAAATAGTGTGTGTAGTTAACAGTGAGTGGTGGTTTCAGACATTATTTCATTAAAGGGCATTTGTCAGTGCCGCACTCGTAGCCTACTGACTCTTATTCTGCCTGACAGAAAGAAAAGCTCACAGCTTACTGAAGGCGGAGCGGTTTGACCAATCAGATGAAAGGGGCGTTTCAGCGCCGCCCACGTGTGCAAATGAAATATCGAACCCATAAACCGACTTGTAAACGAAAAATGAAAAATCTAGCCAAAATCTAGCCAAAAAAACGAATAAACGAGCTGGTTTTCATTTCTCCTTATTCCATTCTAAACAGGAAATGAAATGATCAAAAAGTGCACGGACCCTATGACTTAGCACGACGGTGTAATAAGTTTATATACACTAGATGTCGCCTTGGCTACGGCAGTTTGGAATATTCTGGGCTCATCTGATTTTTTTGTACATAGCATAACCTACTTTGTTATGATTTTAGTATCATAATGATTAATAAATGCACGCACAATTATCATGAACTTGATTTGAACAAATGCCTATCAACTTGTGTGTGCAAAATTCAGAATTAAATGAATGTGCAGCAATTTGTACAAATAGAGAGTCTGTAGGCCTATACTGTTGTAGCCATTAAATAAGCGCATTTATTTTCATATTTGTTCAAATGTTATAATGTTATTTTTTTCCCCCATGTATGTTGATTTATGAAAAGTGAACAGCACGAGTAAAAGTGAATTTCGTTTTGTATAAATTGTATCTTAATTTTAATACATTTTTCATCAGCCTGTATTTAATAAATAAGATCAATAAGATTTAATAAATAATAATAAAAAAATGATAATCTTGCATTGCACGTTAACTGGAGCGCATCTCATCCTAACTTAACGAAACTCATTGTATGCCTCACACACACAGACATGAGAAATACATCAAATACACAAAGCTTGAAATGTCTTTAAACGAAATAATTCAAAACGAAAAGAAAAAGGCTACTCTCTGATTATGTAATCCATTATGTGCATTTCTCTCTATAGGCGCGTTCACTATACGGCGATCGTCAACTTCATCTTTGCAGCCGAGTCGACACTGTCAGAAAACACTAGATTATTAATAAAAATCAATGCACGCGTCACCGGATTTCCAAATGCACATCTTGCTTGTTGCACCCACACATATTATGTCGAAATAACGAGATATTATGTTGAAATAACATTATTAATAATAATACATATTTTATAATATTTGATTGAATGCTGAATGTTGTTCAGTTAATAAAATGAAAACTTTAATTGTGATCATTAAAATAATTGAATATGAAATATTTAGTGGCCAAGTTTTGCTAATTAATTAATTTATATATGTAAGGCATTCGTTCCAATCAACTGCCGCAGCCAAGGCCACGTCTAGTGTATATATCTATGACTTGGCACTTCTGGGTAAAGATGCGATCAGTCAAATGAAATCCAATAAACGTATAAATAAATATTCCAAATGAAAAAGCGATGGGAAATGTCGTCCAATTTTCTAATACTATTATTTGATGACAACAATACATTTGTAAAAGAAAATCCAGCCATTTCTGTTTTTTTAAAGAAAAAAACCAAGCTGCACCCTTTTTTAAATGTCATCTTTCATTCCGAAAGAGAATAATGAACGGGGCGATGTGCAGATTGTAAATCTTAAAAAATGATTGAATGATTTTCTTGTGTCATTATGATGAAGAAACAAGTCGAAAAAAAAAAAAAAAAGTCGAAAAAAACCATTTGTGGAAGGCATCCGATGAGTGTCAACCCGGCCAGATCAGCAAGTGCATCAAGGCAACCACGATTAGCCGGTGCACCAGCCAGCAAAGTGATTCAATGGTTCATAGGTGTAGCTCGCAGCCTCATCGCCCTACCCTCCACATCCTAAAGAGTGTACAGGCTGTTATTTATATAGGGCAGATAAGACCTGTGTTTCTCTTCGACGGTAACTGTAAATTGAATTGAAGCTGCGATTTTTGAAGTTGTATATACTCGCGCGGGCAAATACAGATGTGTTAAACACGATAAGAACACAAATTCTACCTTTATTCGTTAATACAGTCGGTATTTCCCACAATGATTCTGCTTTGCTATTGGCCACGTCACGATCAGTAAGCGCTGCTATTGGTGGTCACGATTATTAAGTACGAAAATGAAAATTCTGTCAGTAATTCCTCACCCTCATGTTGTTCCAACCCCTTCGTTCATCTTCGGAACACAAATTAAGATATTTTTGATTAAATGACTAAATTGGACTATATTAAGGATGTGTTTAATGAACTTTTCTGGGCCAGCAAGTTTCAAACCCTTAGAAGCCTGAAGAAGTCTCGTTCAGAACACATCGCGATATTTGGCATCAGTTCACGTGTGTCAGATGTTGGTAAGTAGTAAATACGCTGTCCGAATAATGTGTGATATATAATGTATTTTCTGTTTGTCGATATTAATCAGATTAGCTCACGTTCAGTCACGGCATTATATCTGTCATCTCCACTGAGGCTTTGCGTTTTATTGCTTTCTAATTCAAAACAGGGTGATTAAGTTACACTGCCTGTGAGCATAGGCCTAAAGACCTTAAATCAGTTAATCATATTCATATCAGATTAAAAGTAGTACAATTAGTTCCAAAGTTGTATTTGTAGTAGAAGCACAGTACAAACAACACTTACCATGCTTTTACCACATTAACATTAGTTTTACTGTGGTAAGTGTAGTAAAAAGACAGTAATCACAAAACTTACCATGCTTTTACCACACTGTATTGGGAGTTTTAATGTGATACTTATTGTAAATGCACATTAACCACAACGCTTACCATGCTTTTACCACAGGAATGATGTAAAACAACATAATGATATTTTATTTTCTCTTTTTTCAGCTGAAAAGACCAAAAGGACCTTTCGGACTATTATTGTTTGAGGACAAGTAAACGGAGGAGACCGACAGCTGCAAAGGCAAATATTCGCAATGGTATATACATGTGTTGGTTCGAACCCTAAATCAAACATTTTATCAAGCATTTGTTGTTTCTTAAACCTTTTCTCGCAAAACCCATAGCCCAATCAGTACGAAGATAGTCTGAAAGTCTTAATAATTCACAAGATTTAACAAGTTGTCAAATTCGTATACGATACTCGTACATATTTGTATACTCGTACACACACTGTCAGAAAGTTGATATTAATTGCATTGTATTGATTACAATTAGTGATGCACCGATGTGAAAATTGAGGCCGATACCGATAACCGATATTAATATTGCTGTTATGGCCGATACCGATATTTGCCGATGTCGATATCTCTGTATAGAAAACAAATTTGAATGATTATCAAATAAAGAGCTATTTTCCAAAACACTTTTTTTTTACTTTAGAAATGACTGATATTGGGCACCTTTACCTGTGTGCAAAATATGTCACATACGACACACATGCATTATACTGCATTGCATATACAGTAATGTGTGCTGGTCAACTTGTCTAAAATTAAGAAACCCTTAGAAAACAGTAAAAAAAACCACACAAAAAACAGGAACATTGTGTAAAATTAAGATAGGCTACTTTATTTATTATTCCAATATCCAAATATCGAGGGCTTGGAACCAGAGGGGCGTAAGTGGCATTTGACAAACTTTACAGGAGAGCCAAAACAAAATTTTGACCACACTTCAATCAACTGTATTTATTAACCTTCAACCACAACATTGCAACCACATACATACTTATATGAGTAAGTTCTTAAGTGAACATATTATGGAATATTAACACGATGAACATATTCTAAAACCTTGCAAAATCTTGAAAATATGGCAAAAACATCAAATACGCCTTTTTGGCACCAAACATTTCCAATTCGTCTAAAGAAAAATAGGGCGTATCTGCTGATCAATGCAGAAATGATTGGTCAAAACATTGGTTAAAAACACTCTAACTTCATAACTTTTCATTTGATTTAAAATACTGCATACATAGTCATTTCATCATTTCAAACTGTTTAACATTTCATTTCTAACCGTTTAATTTCAATTCTCATTTATGAGTTCACATTCATGTCAAACAGTTTAACATTTAATTTCAAACAGTTTAATTTCTCTTGTTTATTACACATTTCACTTTTTAGTTCACTTTAGTTGAACTAAAAAGTTCACTCACTGCCCACTGTCAGAGTGTTATAGAACTCTGCATAACAGTGAGGAATACTCCCATTGGTGCACAGGGTGAGTAGGTCTTTTTTCTTTAAGGCACTGATCACTGGAGGATTTTCATACAATGAGCTGGGGTGTGTGGTTCTGGTGCCTCTTGTTGCCTGTTGTGCCACCGTCAGTTTTCGGAAGGTTGGGGCGGTGAAATCATACTTGAAGAAGATTGTTTTTGGTTCATCTTTCGTGTAGCGGAACCATTTAATCTTCTGCCAATGAACTGATTGTCCCTCCTCATCTTTTGTTCTGTTTTTGAGTATGTGGTTGGAGAGGGACTTGAAGTCCAGAAAGTCCTTGTGTTCAAGTTCATGTACACTGTATGGGTCGTTCCTTCTTGCCATTCTCACAAGTGTGTAGTAGCCATCAGTAAATAGAAGTATGGGAGTAAATAGAAATGGGAGTAAATAGAAACTTTTCTTCTTGCAGTTTCCACTGCAGCATGCACACTATCACACTCCATGTCTAGTAGCCATCCATGATGGCTACTACACACTTGTGAGAATGGAAAGAAAGAACGACCCATAGTGTACATGAACTTGGACACAAGGACTTTCTGTACTTCAAGTCCCTCTCCAACCACATACTCAAAAACAGAACAAAAGATGAGGAGGGACAATCAGTTCATTGGCAGAAGATTAAATGGTTCCGCTACACGAAAGATGAACCAAAAACAATCTTCTTCAAGTATGATTTCACCGCCCCAACCTTCCGAAAACTGACGGTGGCACAACAGGCAACAAGAGGCACCAGAGGCACCAGAACCACACACCCCAGCTCATTGTATGAAAATCCTCCAGTGATCAGTGCCTTAAAGAAAAAAGACCTACTCACCCTGTGCACCAATGGGAGTATTCCTCACTGTTATGCAGAGTTCTATAACACTCTGACAGTGGGCAGTGAGTGAACTTTTTAGTTCAACTAAAGTGAACTAAAAAGTGAAATGTGTAATAAACAAGAGAAATTAAACTGTGTGAACTTAAATGTTAAACTGTTTGAAATTAAATGTTAAACTGTTTGACATGAATGTGAACTCATAAATGAGAATTGAAATTAAACGGTTAGAAATGATCAAATTAAATGACTATGTATACAGTATTTTAAATAAAATGAAAAGTTATGAAGTTAGAGTGTTTTTAACCAATGTTTTGACCAATCATTTCTGCATTGATCAGCAGATACGCCCTATTTTTCTTTAGAGGAATTGGAAATGTTTGGTGCCAAAAAGGCGTATTTGATGTTTTTGCCATATTTTCAAGATTTTGCAAGGTTTTAGAATATGTTCATCGTGTTAATATTCCATAATATGTTCACTTAAGAACTTACTCATATAAGTATGTATGTGGTTGCAATGTTGTGGTTGAAGGTTAATAAATACAGTTGATTGAAGCGTGGTCAAAATTTTGTTTTGGCTCTCCTGTAAAGTTTGTCAAATGCCACTTGCGCCCCTCTGGTTCCAAACAATGTGTAGGCCATACATGTATTTTTTAGAGCCAGAAGGGCGTAAGTGGACATACGCCCCTCTGGCTCCAAACAATGCTCAAACTTTTGTGTTAGGTCTTTGTTGTTTTGTTGCTTTATTCAATACAAGTTGATTTCTGATGCGTCTTTTTGGCACAACTAGATAGAGCTCATCAAGACCTTTAATTTGATATATAGAACTCATTTTCGCCCAAAATGCCACTTACGCCCCTCTGGTTCCAAGCCCTCGATATGATACTAAAAAATACCACAGGGAAAAGGGCTTCTATTTGTGACGTGCTGTCTTTGCGTTTGAACATTGCACATTTTAAACAGGACACTCATTAACTGAATAAATGTTAGCCAATACAATGTTAGCTAACATTTCTATTAATGTTAGCAATAGAAAACAGTTGACAATGAATAGACAGGAGTCCAATAATAGCATAACGAATCATTCTTAAAATAATAACAAGTAGCCTAGGCTATAAGACCAATCCGACATGGGCTGTGTTAACAGTAAAACGTCCGTCATTTAACGAATTTTAAAAACACGGATGGATAATACAAAATACTTTCTGATATTTTGACAGAAAAAAAACAAGCAAGAACAAAATTTAAACTTAGCCCGTCAATTTTTCATTTTACAATTATCTTCTCTCTCTGTGTGTGCACGCGTCCGTGTTTGTGAGAGAGAGAGCTCGCGCAGCACTGATACAACGGTAGCCTACTTTTTAATCCACAAGTAACGAACGCGCTAGTTTTCATACAAAATAAATATGTAACATAATTAGGTAGGCTACTTTAGTTATTATTAATACAATAACGTAACACATGAAGGCTATACGTTTCTCAACACTGAGAATGAATCAATAAACGCCTGTTTCTCCACTCGCGCTTATCAGTAATCCACAAATCACACGTGCTGTCACTTTTGAGAAAAATCTAATTCGAACGGGTATCAAATATCAAGCAATATATTCAAATATCTACGAGTCAAAAAACGATCAGTCAAAAATGTGTCATGAAGAGGAAAAAAACATAAGTCGCACTGGACTGCGTTAACAATGTTACGGACGGGACAGTTGACTTGAGCGCTCTGAAAGCGCCACTAAGACTGCTTTAAAACTTTCACAGAGACCTCAAACAGAAAGCACAAAAAGCCTGTCTTTAAATTTAATTTCGTTTTGTATTAATTGTATCTTAATTTTGATAAATGTTTCATCAACCAATTGCCTGGATTGAATTAAATAAGAAGTAAATATAGTAGAAAATATTTAATCAGGACACGGAGGCGAGGGCGCGTGAACCTGGAGCGCGTCTCATCAATGAACCGAAATCTACCTGCCTCACAGACCGGAGACATATATAGAAAGCTTGAAATGTCTATTTTTAAACAGAACAATTCAAAACGAAAGAAAACAGACTGTTCTCTGCTTATGTCATCTGTATGAAATGTGTATTTATCTCAGGCACATTCACTACTGCTAAGATCGAGTCAGCATCGTCAACTTCATCTTCAACTTCACACGTCAAATGTCGGCCTGTTCACATCGGCCATATTTTGACATCGGAACGATACCGATGTGTAAAAAAATGACCATATCGGCCGATATTATATCGGCGGCCGATATATCGTGCACCACTAATTACAATTATTACAAATTGGTCCCCGTCTGTTTATGTTCCAGTGATACATGACGTCTCTCCACACCTCATAACCTACCTCTGTTTGCAGGGGTGGAAAAGCTTATCTTACTTGTCACATGACATCAGATACTCGATTATTTTGTCATAATCAGACCAGTTACACTGCTGATAACTGTCCCGTTTGCATGTAAATCATTTTCACATGATTATTGCTTGCTATTAAAGACGTACTTTTATTCATAGAAATGCCCCCACATATCAGTGAACTTATAATATAAAAATGCTTTTAAAATTTAATTATTCAACACTCTTTACAGAAAAAAATATCCTACAGTTATACATAAACTGACTATTTGCAAGTAATGTATTAAAATTACCTTCCTTTCCGTCTTGCAGGATTACTTGGTCCTTTTTTTTTTTTTAAAGCTCTACAATATCAAACTCAACAGCTCTTTTAAGAGCCAACCCTCACAAGAGCTACTAGTGAGTCGCAGCGAATCTTGCCGGGATCAGCCCTTCCCAGGTAAAGTTTCTAGAATATTGAAATCGGTATTTACTCATCAAATGCTCTCTCCTGAATCGCCGCCGCTAGAGTTCTTACGAGATCAAGAAAATATGATCATATAACAGCGATTTTATCATCACTGCATTGGTTACCTATAAAGTTCCGTATTAATTATAAGGTATTGCTACTGACTTATAAAGCTCTAAACGGCTTAGCTCCAGTCTATTTAACGGATCTTCTATCGCCCCTATAATCCATCGCGCTCTTTAAGATCACTAAATTCAAGGCTTTTGGTCATACCTAGGATATCCAGAACCACCAAAGGAGGGAGAGCATTTTCACATTTGGCTCCAAAACTCTGGAATAGTCTTCCTGATACTGTTCGTTGCTCAGACTCGCTCTCCCAGTTTAAAACTAGATTAAAGTCGCATCTCTTCAGCCAGGCATTCATATAATCCTACAGTTCAAACTACAATCCGGCCTGTAGCTCATAAATGCCAGAGGAGAACTGGCCCCCGACTGAGCCTGGGTTCTCCCAAGGTTTTTTTTCTCCATTAGGTCACCTGATGGAGTTTTAGGACACCATTAGGTCACTTGATGGAGTTTTTCGGTTCCTTGCCACTGTTGCCTTTGCCTTGCTCAGTTGGGGATATTTTGGGGATATTTAATTTAATTTTATCAATCAATAAATTCCTCTTGAAACAAACATTGTTGTATTATTTTAATTTAATACTGTGAAGCTGCTTTGATACAATCTGTATTGTGAAAAGCGCTATACAAATAATAACTTATTTATAACTGTCTTAATTTATGTTTCAAGAACAATAGTAATTGCACATAGAGTAAGTCGAGACTTTCTTGTTTTACAGCAGAGAAGGAAGACCAGTCCTTATATCAACGCAAGCTAATCGAATAAGTCCTTTGTTTCGGGTGAGGAAGGAACATCTGGTGCCCAAAGAAGACAGAAAGCTGCACGAGTCCATTGGTATGTCTTGTATTGAAACAATGCTGTAATATGTAGTACATAATTTGATGTTGACAATTTTACATTGTACAGGTTATCACTTGGTTTTTGACCAAGTGAAGCTCTTGAAACAAGTGACAGGAGAGTATGTAACTTGTCTGGAAAGTATCAGAGTCGCATTTGGCACGCGTGCCTTAGGTTGCCGACCCCTGGTCTAGCCTATAGTCTATGGTACCAATCACGTTAGTGAAGCCTGAGTAACATATACTGTAATCGGCATGGTCATGAATGCATGATCTTCATAAAAAATTATGATAGCCTAAAAAAAAAATGCTTAAAAAAAAAAATGCTTTACAACATTGGGTCTTAAAGGTGCTGTATGTAGTATCACATTAAAATGATCCACTTTTCGGGTTTTGCTATTACCTCTGAAAGCAAGTATTCTTATGTTTATGTGAAGGTGCCGGGTCGGATTTACCGCGAAATCCAGTGACGTCACCTGCATGCGCGGAGCGCTCCCGAGCCTCTCGCCTCGTCTAGCCTATTGATTTTGCACTCAACAGCGACGACACTGCAACTTATGACATGGACTTATGACTTATGCAACTTATGACATGTCTGATAACACTAAGAAACGACCTGCTCCCAGCACAACACAGACTCCAACACAAACTCCACTTATTGATAAAAAAAACCAATAAAACGTTTTTTTCTTTCTGCTGAAGCTCGTATTAAAGGCCAGACGTGAATCGGATGAACTTCGGGTGAAAAAACACGGATCAACATCGGCAGGGCGTTTGAATCATGGAGAGACCTTATCTACAAACCTAGAATGTATACATTTCCTGAAGAAAATGTGAAGTAGTGCTTGCAGTGGCAAAATTCGGCACGGTTGATAGGGTTCCATTCTTATCATGGGACGAGCATGGAGCATTAGTTCAACGTCAAGCTGATAAAAGTAGCCTATTATTGTAACGTTGCAGTGGGAGTTTACCTGAGTTTCTAGCATGTTGTGGGATGCTCTCTCTGGTGTGTTGCGTGACGCGTCTCAGTCTGGCCGGTATTCCACAGTGCTCGCTCATAAATTCGAGCACGCGCAAGAGCACGCGCTTGTCAACTTATTGGTTGCAATCTGAAACATCACCGCTAGAGGCCGCTGAAAACTACATACAGCTCCTTTAAGTGGCTTGGAAATGCCACAAAAAAACCTAAAACTGTTTTTTTAAACCTAAAAGCGCCAGGTAAACTCCGAATGACACGACAGACAGCACTTTCCATCAAGTTCTCCGCATCTCCAATAGTGTAAAGGAAAGAGCCACTCGCAAATAATCTTAAAGCTGCCGTCGGCAACATTTTTTTGATCATATTCAGTGTAATCGACACTATAATCCGACAGAACAACATAAATAAGGTGGTTTTAGAAAAAAACCCGAGCTTCTAACTCCACCTGGAGCGTGTTATTTGTTTTCCAAAAATCCAGCGCTCCCGCTTCATCAGGTCCAATCAGCGCAGGGGGGTGTGAGATCTGACTGTCAATCACAGGTCGTGCACACGCCACAGATCCCCCTCACTCGCACATGTTAATATCACATGCACACGCCACGCCTGAAGTTCGCCTGGAGATTGCATGAAGCGTGATGGCGTAGAGAAAATCTACTAACAAGCTTCCAATTCCTCGGTTATTGCTATCTATGGCTAGATTAGCCAGGGCAGCCTACCTCCGAGTCCATGGTGTTGATAGATGCTGAAGAGACGGACGCGTTCACAGAAAATCAGGTACACACGCACAGTGACGCACTGACGAGCACGACCTCGATGGGAGGGTGCTCGCTGGTAGTGGGGAGGGGCATGAGAGTTGTAAACATTCAAAATTTTGGCTCATCGACCCAATCTGCCAGACTTGCCGACGGCAGCTTTAAGGCAATGCAAACAGTTTGTGCTGTTGTTAAAGCCCGACTCCGACAAGTCGAAAATAAGTGTGCGTTTCCAACAAATGAATCATGTAAACGACAATCTCACCAGTCACGAGAAAAAATATATATCTCAGAAAGTGCACTATTGTAACGCAAAATCTCAGTTCTTCGTACCTCAGGGCCCGTTCTTCGTACGTCGCTAACTCAGTTAGCTGGATTTGATTATTGGCGATTTGGCATGATCTGGGATTGTTTGGTTCTTCGACGCTCATCCTGGACTTGCTGTCATAGCAACAGGTGCGCAAGCTTATTTCATGTTAACAGGATTAGATCCCGGCTTCATAAGCGCTGGACTTCCCGTATCAGCTCCGCTTATGAAGCCGCAGTCTAATCCTGTTAACATGAAATAAGCCTGCTCCCGAGCAGGTTTAAGCTTGCGCACCTGGGGCCCGTTCTTCGTACGTCGCTAACTCAGTTAGCTGGATTTGATTATTGGCGATTTGGCATGATCTGGGATTGTTTGGTTCTTCGACGCTCCTCCTGGACTTGCTGTCATAGCAACAGGTGCGCAAGCTTATTTCATGTTAACAGGATTAGATCCCGGCTTCATAAGCGGAGCTGATACTGTACCAGCCATTTGGATTATAGACATACTTAATTTAATGCAGCAACAAATTATTTACAGTGTAGCAAGATGATTTAAAACTCATTTACCTGTAATTAAGGTGTTGCTGTTACTGGTCCCTGGCTTTAGGTCTAAAGGCCTATTTATACTTCTGCGTCGAACTTACGCCGTAGCTACGTCGTAGGCTGTGCTTAGCGCGCGTACCCTTTGGCGTACCCTGATGCGCACCTCTCCAAAAATGTAACAACGCGTCAATTCTACGCGGACGCAAGCGCTGTGATTGGTCTGCTAGAACCCCTCCCTCGGGTTT
This sequence comes from Leuciscus leuciscus, assembly GCF_965113295.1. NCBI lineage: Eukaryota > Metazoa > Chordata > Actinopteri > Cypriniformes > Leuciscidae > Leuciscus > Leuciscus leuciscus. Next base: position 280,896 of record NW_028118562.1, read on the forward strand.
CACATGGTCCCTCTGCATGAGTAATTGCGCGTCAACGCGGACAACGACGCAGAAGTATAAATTAAAACCAACGCGTTGCCTACAGCGTAGAGGCTCCGGCGTAGGTCCGACGCAGAAGTATAAATAGGCCTTAAGGAAGAGCTGCCCCCAGGAATGCCCTCCACAATGGGTCGGTTCTCATTTAGCCCAAGGGCCAGCTCTTCTGCCGGGGTATAACGTGGGGGTGCAGGACCACCACCTGTTTTTTTCTGCTCCGCCTTTTCCTTGGTTGCAGATAACCATAAACAGACAAACAGACACATCATTTAAAATGTCTTTGCTAAAAGAGACTAATCAGTAGAAGTAGAAAAGATTACCAGTTTGAAGAATATTCTTGTACTTCACTTTTACTTGTTCCCATGTTCTAGTGGGTCCTGAGGTGGCTCTGACATTAAGCAATTATGAAATTATTAAAATACAAGAATATATACTGTAATAAGTGATATAACCATAACATGGAACACTTACGCATTTAATTTGTCTGTTACTTTTTGCCAGCCCTCTCGAGTCCTGGCTTTTGCACACTTTGATTCCCAGTGTTCCCTGGCGTTTTAATTATATTTTTCAAACTCTGCATACCCTTCCAGTAAAAATTCCTGCTCTGCTGCGTTGAAAAACTGAGCGCGCTCTTTGGCCATGGTGAGCAGCCAATAGCAGCGTTGCTGATCAATGTTTCTACTATCGATACATATCCCCTTTTAAACCAGAGCGTGAACGCGCAATTATCTCACTAACTCAATCCAGCTATACTAATCATATCCGGCAGGTGTGTTCGAAGAACCAAATTAGTCAGATCATGATTAGCACGATGATATCATCTTGGATGTCTCGTTTGATCTCAGATGTTTTAAGCAACGTACGAAGAACGGGCCCCAGTTGCTATGACAGCAAGTCCAGGATGAGCGTCGAAGACCCAAACAATCAAATCCAGCTAACTGAGTTCTTCGACGCTCATCCTGGACTTGCTGTCATAGCAACTGGGGCCCGTTCTTCGTACGTTGCTTGAAACATCCAAGATCAAATTATGAGACATCCAAGGTGATATCATCGGCCTAATCATGATCTGACTAATTCGTTTCTTCGAACACACCTGCCAGTTATGATTAGTAGAGCTGGATTGAGTTATCTGAGATAACTGCGCGTTCATGCGCTGGTTTAAAAGGGGATATGTATCGATAGTAGAAACATTGATCAGCAACGCTGCTATTGGCTGCTCACCATGGCCAAAGAGCGCGCACAGTTTTTCTCCGCAGCAGAGCAAGAGTTATTGAAGGTTATGCAGAATATGAAACCTTAATTAAAACGCCAGGGAACCAGGAGAGAGGGCTGGCAAAAAGTAGCAGACAAATGAAATGCGTAAGTGTTCCATGTTATGGTTATATCACTTATTACAGTGTATATTCTTGTATTTTAATCATTTCATAATTGCTTAATGTCAGAGCCACCTCAGGACCCACTAGAACAGTGTTCTTCAACCCTGCTCCTGGAGGACCCCCAACACTGCACGTTTTCTTTGTCTCCCTAATCAAACACACCTGATTCAACTCATCAGCTCATTAACCCATGTGATAATGAGTTGATGAATTGAATCCGGTGTGTTTGATTAGGGAGACAAAGAAAACCAGCAGTGTTGGGGGTCCTCCGGGAGCAGGGTTGAAGAACACTGCACTAGAACATGGGAACAAGTAAAAGGGAAGTACAAGAATATTCTTCAAAATGGTAATCTTTTCTACTTCTACTGTTCTTTGTCTCTTTTACAAAAGAAAAGCACCGTTAAATGTGTTTGTCTGTTTATAACAGCAACCAAGAAAAAGGCTGAGCTGAAAAAAAACAAACAGGTGGTGGTCCTGCTCCCTCACATTATACCACATTATACCCCAGCAGTAGAGCTGGCCCTGGGGTTAAATGTGAACCGACCCATTGTGGAGGGCATCCCTGGGGGCAGCTCTTCCTCAGACCAACAGCCAGGAACCAGTAGCAGCAACACCTTCATTACTGGTAAATGAGCTTTAAATGATCTTGCTACACTGTAAAATATATCTTTTTTTTTTGCCGCATTAAATTAAGTAGGCCTATATAATCCAAATGGCTGGTACAGTAATTTCAGCTGTTAAATATTGAGTAGTGATCAATTGCTTTGACTTGTGAAGGTGAAAACTGCTGAACTTAATGTAAGAATATTTTGCCATGAGTTACTGATCACATTTGTTCATATAGTGTAGTTCATTGTAATGCCATTGTGTTTCCTCTTTTGTGCAGTTTTACATAATACACCAACACTTGTACCTGTTCCCAAGAAAGTAGTGGCTGAAATATGTGCAGTAAGTGGACTTTTTCTAACTTTACATCAAAAGGGAAGAAAGTGCAACACTTTGTAATGCCCATTTGTTTCCATTGCACAGGACAGTGAAGAAACCCTCTCAGATGACTGTCCTTTGGAGGAAGTACTTGTAAGTGCATAAATAACTTTACTTCATTTATAGTAACTTGTGTACATATTATTTCTGACTGCAATATGAGTTGCAGGAGGAAAGGCCTACTGCACAAAGTGATACAGAGGTGGGCAGTGTAGTAACCTACTTGTACTTTTTATTTTTGTTGCATGAGGCTTGTGTTGACAGTTCTTTTTTATTTTTTTATTCTTTTTATCCAAACATGGCACAGGGTGATATCCGTATATAAACGGAATCTACAACAGAAAATTTAGTATTTTGACCTGAAAAAACAGAAAAATGAAGGGGAGAAATAGAACTTGACACCTTAAAGAAGAAAAAACTGGCACTAGAGATTGAGTTGCTTCAAAAGGAACTTCAGAGTAAGTGCTAAATACACTATTTCACACAGAGTACTATTGCTGACCTTGGATAACAATATATCTTATTGCAGGCAAAAGATGACCATCATTGGCTTTTCTTGACAAAGAATAATTGAAATAAAACTCAAGGAACTAAGCATGTTGTCTTGTCTTCTATTCATTTAATGAAGGTTTTTGTTTTAAAAAAAAAAAAAAAAAATGGTGTTCCACAATTCTGTCCCGTGCAGCTCTGCCACTAGGTTGGTCCAAGTGCACTGGCTGGAGGTCATCATCAGGCTGCACCTCCACCACAGGGGTCCTCTCCTTTCTGATGGTGGCACTATTGTGGAGTATGGCACATGCAACAATAATGTCACAGGCCCTGTCAGGTGCAACCCTCAGACACTGAAATCTTTCCTTTAGTTGCCCAAAGGTCATTTCAATGCGTGCCCTTGTCCTGGCTAGAGCTGCATTGAAACGGGTTTGTGGTCCGGGGTTTGGGTCAGGGAATGGCGTCATGAAATACTGCCTGCAGGTATAGCCCCTGTCACCAAGCAGGATCCCGTCGTAAGCACCTGGAAAAATGCAGTTTTGTTAGGCTCAGAATAAATGTATGTAATACAGTGAGCTTGATATTAAATATTTCCTTACCACGTTCAAATAATGTGCATAAATGTGACTCTCTGAAAATCCTGGAGTCATGCACAGAACCAGGCCATTTTGCTTCCACATTTGTGATGTAGGACATGGAGTCACACACCATCTAAGATATTTTTAATCAGTCAACTGCATACTTTTTGATTACATTACTTTTTGTATTATTTGATATATTCTGGACTCGCTTCTCCAAGGTAAATGGTGAATTGTTTGATGTCAGGCTGCATGCTCAGAAAGCGGCAGTGGATTGTGCAGCGTGAGACCACCTTCAGCGACAGGTTCTTGTCGTAAAAACGGACAAGACATGGCTGCGAAAGACTTCCCGTATCACCTCCGCTTATAAAGCCGGGATCTAATCCTGTTAACATGAAATAAGCCTGCTCCCGAGCAGGTTTAAGCCTGGGCACCTGTTGCTATGACAGCAAGTCCAGGATGAGCGTCGAAGAACCAAACAATCCAAGATCATGCCAAATCTCCAACAATCAAATCCAGCTAACTGAGTTAGCGACGTACGAAGAACGGGCCCCTGGGGCCTGTTTCAGAAAGGAGGTTCAACTGAGTTGGCTTACCCTGAGATGGGAAACTCTGAGTTTTCGGTTACAGAACAGCGGAAATTAGTTAGTTCAATCAACTCTGAGTTGACTGACTCTGAGTTAAGCGCGTGCACCACCACTATAAAAAGCCATTATCAATGGAGTGCAGATATTATGAGTCACCATGGTAACAGCGCCAGACAAAAAGAGGTCTGCATATTTCTCACCAGCTTCTGCAAGCGTAAGAAGACATATTATTATTTTTTAAATATCGGCTGCAGCAGCGAAGGACAACTAGAGTTAGCTAGGGAGAAAATAGTTGCTCGAGTCAATGCGTATGTTTACATTTTAATTAGTTATACAGTGTTGGGTGTAATTAATTACCAAGTCATCTAAATACTGTCATTTAATTAAAGGGATTACTCTTAATTCTTCTGTAATTTGAAGTAAAATCTGATGTAATTGCATTAGACTATAGAACAATTCTGTATATTTAACATACATTTTTAAAAGGTATATTTTTTATGTAACCTTCTCCCTCTACACACTTTGGTCAATTCAAGAATAATCCATGCAATTGTATATTGTTTATTTGAAAGCATTAAAAGTGCAGTTTCTTGTCTCTCCTTGTATTGTTCAAGTGGTTGAGGTTGATATGGGATTTATTAATAAGTAGACCAATACTTTCTAAAGATAGTCATTATTACATGAATCTAATTACACGGTTGAAGATGTCATTTGTAGTTAGTAATTAATAACTATTTTAGAGTAACTTACCCAACTGTTATAATATCAGAGGTGAAACTGGAAGAACAGTATGTTATTCAACCTAATTTTAATTTTCATGGGTGCAATCCTGCAGGTATTAAAAGAACATGGCAGCAGCTGAAAATTAAATATAAGAACATAATTCAATCAGGTAAGGTTTGAGCATATCATGGGTGTAGGCTACCTGAATTTACAAATATTTGACATATTAAATAACTAAATAGCATCCCAGTGTCTAGCAGTGCAGCAGCATTTTTGGCTGGGGGAATTCCTGGAGGGACTTCAGAGCCAGTCACTCCCGAAGATCCAAGGGCCTTCATAAAATGTAAGAGGTTTACATATGTGTTATTTCTTATATAGGCTATTTTTGATATTTCCATTTATTTGACTTTGGGTTGGGTTTTTTGTTGGTCCCAACAGATTCCGATGGTAATATCTGTCTTTTGGAGCCTCCTGTCCCAACAAAACCTGCAGGCAGTTGTAAGTAGCCTACTCAATACACCAGAAATTATGACAAATAGTGTTATAAAGTGTACTCATCTTCACAGGACGATGGGGATAATGTTATGTGTCACATCAAACAATCTACACATTCAGATTTTTTCACATTTTTATGTGGAGTAGAATCTAAGTTTAAAGCTAAGTATAAATGGGTAGTCTTATCTCTCCCCCCGCCCCCAAAGTGGAAGAACAGCAGGAGGACGGTCCATCAACTTCTGTTGCACAGATGAACAGAGTTCAGTGATTTTCAGTAAATGCCACAGTTTAATTCTGTAGAATTTGTTTAGAACTACATTATGTAACTCTAATCTACTACTGTATATTCAGTTGCCAGTTAAGGAGTTAATAGACTTCATCTTATTTAAAAAATTGAAAAAAAAATAAATAAACAGTAAAAATAGCAATATTGTATTTATTAATTAAAGATTAATTTTATTAATAAAAATGTACTGAAAGAATGAATGAGGTGTTTAAACACCACTTCCTTTTTAAAAAAGGGGAGGAGACCGAAAAAAACTCTGGGTTTACCGAAGAAAACCTGCTCCCGGCCAGGTTAGGTTCACAGAGTAAGTTACCATGGTAACTGACTCTGAGTATAAGTTACCTCTCTTTCAGAAACGGGCTTGACTTACTCTGCTTTCTCAGGTTTAACATACCTCCCATCAGGGCCGCGGGAAGTGGGGGTGCTGCAGAATTGTAAATGCAACGCATATATTTGTTCATTAAAATGTATAATTTTTTAGCATTTAGTCATTTATTTGTAATAAACACTTTAAGTGGGCTATTTAAAAATTGTTATTTATATGTTAAATTATCTTTTTAAAACATAAGCGCAGAGTGTTACGTAATATTGTGTGTGTGTGTGTGTGTGTGTGTGTGTGTGTCGAAAGAATTTGCCGCAGCTGCTCAAAAAAAAAAAAAAAAAAAAAAAAAACGTCAAAAACCCCACTGTCAGTGTTTTGTAAGGAACAGGCAAATAGGCCTATGTAAAATATAGCAGGAGACATTTTAATTGTTTACTAATAAAACAGTTATTTTTTATGTCAGTGTCGGCTAGACAGATGAAGTTGACGACTCGCGATCTTCGCAGCGCCAGTGAGAAATGCACATTTCATACGAATTACATAAGCAGCGCAGTCTGTTTTCTTTCGTTTTGAATTGTTCTGCTTAAAAGTAGACATTTCAAGCTATCTATATGTCTCAGGTCTGTGAGGCAATAGGCTACCTTATAGGCCTACGCTGAGTTTCATTTATGAGACGAGCTCCAGGTTCGCCAGCGCCTCCGTATCCTGATTATTTATTTTCTAATAGCCTATATTTAGGCTACTTCTTATTAAATCCTGACAATTTGTTGATGAAACATCGATTAAAATTAAGATACAATTAATACAAAACGAAATTAAATTTAAAGACAGGCTTTGTGCTTTCAGTTTGAGGTCTCTGTGAAAGTTTTAAAACATTATTTTAGTGCCGCTTTAGAGCGCTCACGTCCGTAACGGAGAACTGTCTGTAACATTTTTTTTTTTTTTTTTTGTGAAATAAATTTCTAAAAAAATGCGACTTAGTCCAGTGCGACTTAGGCTATAGATGTTTTTTTCTTCCCCGTGGCGCATTTTGTGACTGATATGCGACTCCGGAGCAATGAAAATAAAAGGGACTCCGGAATAAAAGCAGAATCAATAAAAGTAAAAAATGTGATGTGCAGTCAGGTTTGAGTGTGTGCGCGTTTTTTGAGGAGTTTTATAGTCTTGATATTGTTTCTTATTCAAAAGTGGTGACGCGACGCGACTGATTTATTATGAGTGTTGGAAACAGTTCTGCTGTCTAATATATTTGATGAATAAAAGGTTAAAAAGAACTGCATTTATTAAAAAATATATATAATTTCTAATAATATAAATCTTCTTTACTATCACTTTTTTTAAAATCAATTTAACACATCCTTGCTGAATAAAAGTATTGATTTATTTAAAAAAATAAATAAAAAAATACTGACCTCAAATTACTGACCAGTAGTGTATATTGTTGTTACAAAAGATTTCTATTTTTTAAAAAATTGCTTTTTTCAATTTTTTTTTCAATTTTTTTTTTACATTTTTATTCATCAAAGTATCCTAAAAAAAGTATCACAGGTTATGAAAACATATTAAGCAGCAGAACTGTTTCCAACTTTGATAATGAATCATCATATTAGAATTATTTCTAAAGGATCATGTGATAGACTGGAGTAATGATCCTGAAAATTCAGCTTTGCATCACAGAAATAAATGATCATTTAAACCAATTATTTTAAATTGTAAAAATATATCACAATATTACTTTTTTTTCTGTATTTTTGATCAAATAAATGCAGGCTTGATGAGCAGAGGAAACTTCTTTCAAAAACATTAAAAATACTAATACTTATACTTGCCCTGTAATACATGTATTCTTTGTTTTAGATGTTATTAACTTAAATTCTTATGAATAATAAAAAATGTTGTAATGTCTATTTGTTATTTATGGCCTGTACGCCTCATTATTGATCTGAGCTTCTACATCTTGAATTCGAATAACATTCGATAAAACATAATTGCTGGATTATTTTGACTATAATAAATAAGCAGATGAAACATAGTAGGCCTATACACTGTTTATCACAGATTACTTTGGACCAAAGTTACCATATTATAATTAATTATTATATAGTTCTATTCATTCATTTTATTTAAATTAGCACTGGTTAAAATGTATAAAGCATGAACAAGATATGAAACAATATTTATTAATAATGTATTTTCATTTGCGTCCTATGCTGGCTAATTACGACGTTTAACCTGTTATCATAATGAAATTCATGCATTTATTTATTTGTCATTTAAACTGATGCAAACAGGGAAAGAGAGTAGAAAACACTTATTATCCTGTCGCCCCCTCTAGTGGACAGCATTAAGTATTACGGCCTTCATTGCTCAGATAACTCAAGTCGATGGATTTTTTGGGAAAGTCTGACCAGTTAGAAGCAAGTTAGACCAGTCTGAGGGTCTGAGCTGAGTTTGGTGAAGCATCAAAGTTCTAGGCGGAGTCAATTTCTCATAATAATAATAACAATTAATCCCAAACCTGGTAATTTTGTCAGTATTTAATTTACGTTCACTGATTCTGGCTTCTCTCTTTTCTGTCTCTTTCTTTTCATGTGAACTGAGTAGGCTACACATGCTTAAATTCAAAAAATATAAACTTTATTTCTATTCAAAATTATTTATAGCCCATAGGCTATATGTCACACACGCCTACCTGCCTTTTGATGTAAATAAAAGACTAGAGTGGTAAATGTTACGGACATATTATCATGGTACAGTTCAGCCTATTATTGATTTTTATTTCCACTTCCCTTTTATCCAAAGAGACGGAACTATTTGCACTGTATTTATCAATGGGAAATATGCTAATATAATCTGTCATATACTGTGGCTCACATTAATGGGGTTGCTTGCAAGTCGCAGCAGCACGAATTACGTGACCAGCAACATATTTCTAAATCAAATAGTGTGTGTAGTTAACAGTGAGTGGTGGTTTCAGACATTATTTCATTAAAGGGCATTTGTCAGTGCCGCACTCGTAGCCTACTGACTCTTATTCTGCCTGACAGAAAGAAAAGCTCACAGCTTACTGAAGGCGGAGCGGTTTGACCAATCAGATGAAAGGGGCGTTTCAGCGCCGCCCACGTGTGCAAATGAAATATCGAACCCATAAACCGACTTGTAAACGAAAAATGAAAAATCTAGCCAAAATCTAGCCAAAAAAACGAATAAACGAGCTGGTTTTCATTTCTCCTTATTCCATTCTAAACAGGAAATGAAATGATCAAAAAGTGCACGGACCCTATGACTTAGCACGACGGTGTAATAAGTTTATATACACTAGATGTCGCCTTGGCTACGGCAGTTTGGAATATTCTGGGCTCATCTGATTTTTTTGTACATAGCATAACCTACTTTGTTATGATTTTAGTATCATAATGATTAATAAATGCACGCACAATTATCATGAACTTGATTTGAACAAATGCCTATCAACTTGTGTGTGCAAAATTCAGAATTAAATGAATGTGCAGCAATTTGTACAAATAGAGAGTCTGTAGGCCTATACTGTTGTAGCCATTAAATAAGCGCATTTATTTTCATATTTGTTCAAATGTTCTAATGTTATTTTTTTCCCCCATGTATGTTGATTTATGAAAAGTGAACAGCACGAGTAAAAGTGAATTTCGTTTTGTATAAATTGTATCTTAATTTTAATACATTTTTCATCAGCCTGTATTTAATAAATAAGATCAATAAGATTTAATAAATAATAATAAAAAAATGATAATCTTGCATTGCACGTTAACTGGAGCGCATCTCATCCTAACTTAACGAAACTCATTGTATGCCTCACACACACAGACATGAGAAATACATCAAATACACAAAGCTTGAAATGTCTTTAAACGAAATAATTCAAAACGAAAAGAAAAAGGCTACTCTCTGATTATGTAATCCATTATGTGCATTTCTCTCTATAGGCGCGTTCACTATACGGCGATCGTCAACTTCATCTTTGCAGCCGAGTCGACACTGTCAGAAAACACTAGATTATTAATAAAAATCAATGCACGCGTCACCGGATTTCCAAATGCACATCTTGCTTGTTGCACCCACACATATTATGTCGAAATAACGAGATATTATGTTGAAATAACATTATTAATAATAATACATATTTTATAATATTTGATTGAATGCTGAATGTTGTTCAGTTAATAAAATGAAAACTTTAATTGTGATCATTAAAATAATTGAATATGAAATATTTAGTGGCCAAGTTTTGCTAATTAATTAATTTATATATGTAAGGCATTCGTTCCAATCAACTGCCGCAGCCAAGGCCACGTCTAGTGTATATATCTATGACTTGGCACTTCTGGGTAAAGATGCGATCAGTCAAATGAAATCCAATAAACGTATAAATAAATATTCCAAATGAAAAAGCGATGGGAAATGTCGTCCAATTTTCTAATACTATTATTTGATGACAACAATACATTTGTAAAAGAAAATCCAGCCATTTCTGTTTTTTTAAAGAAAAAAACCAAGCTGCACCCTTTTTTAAATGTCATCTTTCATTCCGAAAGAGAATAATGAACGGGGCGATGTGCAGATTGTAAATCTTAAAAAATGATTGAATGATTTTCTTGTGTCATTATGATGAAGAAACAAGTCGAAAAAAAAAAAAAAAAGTCGAAAAAAACCATTTGTGGAAGGCATCCGATGAGTGTCAACCCGGCCAGATCAGCAAGTGCATCAAGGCAACCACGATTAGCCGGTGCACCAGCCAGCAAAGTGATTCAATGGTTCATAGGTGTAGCTCGCAGCCTCATCGCCCTACCCTCCACATCCTAAAGAGTGTACAGGCTGTTATTTATATAGGGCAGATAAGACCTGTGTTTCTCTTCGACGGTAACTGTAAATTGAATTGAAGCTGCGATTTTTGAAGTTGTATATACTCGCGCGGGCAAATACAGATGTGTTAAACACGATAAGAACACAAATTCTACCTTTATTCGTTAATACAGTCGGTATTTCCCACAATGATTCTGCTTTGCTATTGGCCACGTCACGATCAGTAAGCGCTGCTATTGGTGGTCACGATTATTAAGTACGAAAATGAAAATTCTGTCAGTAATTCCTCACCCTCATGTTGTTCCAACCCCTTCGTTCATCTTCGGAACACAAATTAAGATATTTTTGATTAAATGACTAAATTGGACTATATTAAGGATGTGTTTAATGAACTTTTCTGGGCCAGCAAGTTTCAAACCCTTAGAAGCCTGAAGAAGTCTCGTTCCGAACACATCGCGATATTTGGCATCAGTTCACGTGTGTCAGATGTTGGTAAGTAGTAAATACGCTGTCCGAATAATGTGTGATATATAATGTATTTTCTGTTTGTCGATATTAATCAGATTAGCTCACGTTCAGTCACGGCATTATATCTGTCATCTCCACTGAGGCTTTGCGTTTTATTGCTTTCTAATTCAAAACAGGGTGATTAAGTTACACTGCCTGTGAGCATAGGCCTAAAGACCTTAAATCAGTTAATCATATTCATATCAGATTAAAAGTAGTACAATTAGTTCCAAAGTTGTATTTGTAGTAGAAGCACAGTACAAACAACACTTACCATGCTTTTACCACATTAACATTAGTTTTACTGTGGTAAGTGTAGTAAAAAGACAGTAATCACAAAACTTACCATGCTTTTACCACACTGTATTGGGAGTTTTAATGTGATACTTATTGTAAATGCACATTAACCACAACGCTTACCATGCTTTTACCACAGGAATGATGTAAAACAACATAATGATATTTTATTTTCTCTTTTTTCAGCTGAAAAGACCAAAAGGACCTTTCGGACTATTATTGTTTGAGGACAAGTAAACGGAGGAGACCGACAGCTGCAAAGGCAAATATTCGCAATGGTATATACATGTGTTGGTTCGAACCCTAAATCAAACATTTTATCAAGCATTTGTTGTTTCTTAAACCTTTTCTCGCAAAACCCATAGCCCAATCAGTACGAAGATAGTCTGAAAGTCTTAATAATTCACAAGATTTAACAAGTTGTCAAATTCGTATACGATACTCGTACATATTTGTATACTCGTACACACACTGTCAGAAAGTTGATATTAATTGCATTGTATTGATTACAATTAGTGATGCACCGATGTGAAAATTGAGGCCGATACCGATAACCGATATTAATATTGCTGTTATGGCCGATACCGATATTTGCCGATGTCGATATCTCTGTATAGAAAACAAATTTTAATGATTATCAAATAAAGAGCTATTTTCCAAAACACTTTTTTTTTACTTTAGAAATGACTGATATTGGGCACCTTTACCTGTGTGCAAAATATGTCACATACGACACACATGCATTATACTGCATTGCATATACAGTAATGTGTGCTGGTCAACTTGTCTAAAATTAAGAAACCCTTAGAAAACAGTAAAAAAAAACACACAAAAAACAGGAACATTGTGTAAAATTAAGATAGGCTACTTTATTTATTATTCCAATATCCAAATATCGAGGGCTTGGAACCAGAGGGGCGTAAGTGGCATTTGACAAACTTTACAGGAGAGCCAAAACAAAATTTTGACCACACTTCAATCAACTGTATTTATTAACCTTCAACCACAACATTGCAACCACATACATACTTATATGAGTAAGTTCTTAAGTGAACATATTATGGAATATTAACACGATGAACATATTCTAAAACCTTGCAAAATCTTGAAAATATGGCAAAAACATCAAATACGCCTTTTTGGCACCAAACATTTCCAATTCGTCTAAAGAAAAATAGGGCGTATCTGCTGATCAATGCAGAAATGATTGGTCAAAACATTGGTTAAAAACACTCTAACTTCATAACTTTTCATTTGATTTAAAATACTGCATACATAGTCATTTCATCATTTCAAACTGTTTAACATTTCATTTCTAACCGTTTAATTTCAATTCTCATTTATGAGTTCACATTCATGTCAAACAGTTTAACATTTAATTTCAAACAGTTTAATTTCTCTTGTTTATTACACATTTCACTTTTTAGTTCACTTTAGTTGAACTAAAAAGTTCACTCACTGCCCACTGTCAGAGTGTTATAGAACTCTGCATAACAGTGAGGAATACTCCCATTGGTGCACAGGGTGAGTAGGTCTTTTTTCTTTAAGGCACTGATCACTGGAGGATTTTCATACAATGAGCTGGGGTGTGTGGTTCTGGTGCCTCTTGTTGCCTGTTGTGCCACCGTCAGTTTTCGGAAGGTTGGGGCGGTGAAATCATACTTGAAGAAGATTGTTTTTGGTTCATCTTTCGTGTAGCGGAACCATTTAATCTTCTGCCAATGAACTGATTGTCCCTCCTCATCTTTTGTTCTGTTTTTGAGTATGTGGTTGGAGAGGGACTTGAAGTCCAGAAAGTCCTTGTGTTCAAGTTCATGTACACTGTATGGGTCGTTCCTTCTTGCCATTCTCACAAGTGTGTAGTAGCCATCAGTAAATAGAAGTATGGGAGTAAATAGAAATGGGAGTAAATAGAAACTTTTCTTCTTGCAGTTTCCACTGCAGCATGCACACTATCACACTCCATGTCTAGTAGCCATCCATGATGGCTACTACACACTTGTGAGAATGGAAAGAAAGAACGACCCATAGTGTACATGAACTTGGACACAAGGACTTTCTGTACTTCAAGTCCCTCTCCAACCACATACTCAAAAACAGAACAAAAGATGAGGAGGGACAATCAGTTCATTGGCAGAAGATTAAATGGTTCCGCTACACGAAAGATGAACCAAAAACAATCTTCTTCAAGTATGATTTCACCGCCCCAACCTTCCGAAAACTGACGGTGGCACAACAGGCAACAAGAGGCACCAGAGGCACCAGAACCACACACCCCAGCTCATTGTATGAAAATCCTCCAGTGATCAGTGCCTTAAAGAAAAAAGACCTACTCACCCTGTGCACCAATGGGAGTATTCCTCACTGTTATGCAGAGTTCTATAACACTCTGACAGTGGGCAGTGAGTGAACTTTTTAGTTCAACTAAAGTGAACTAAAAAGTGAAATGTGTAATAAACAAGAGAAATTAAACTGTGTGAACTTAAATGTTAAACTGTTTGAAATTAAATGTTAAACTGTTTGACATGAATGTGAACTCATAAATGAGAATTGAAATTAAACGGTTAGAAATGATCAAATTAAATGACTATGTATACAGTATTTTAAATAAAATGAAAAGTTATGAAGTTAGAGTGTTTTTAACCAATGTTTTGACCAATCATTTCTGCATTGATCAGCAGATACGCCCTATTTTTCTTTAGAGGAATTGGAAATGTTTGGTGCCAAAAAGGCGTATTTGATGTTTTTGCCATATTTTCAAGATTTTGCAAGGTTTTAGAATATGTTCATCGTGTTAATATTCCATAATATGTTCACTTAAGAACTTACTCATATAAGTATGTATGTGGTTGCAATGTTGTGGTTGAAGGTTAATAAATACAGTTGATTGAAGCGTGGTCAAAATTTTGTTTTGGCTCTCCTGTAAAGTTTGTCAAATGCCACTTGCGCCCTTCTGGCTCCAAACAATGTGTAGGCCATACATGTATTTTTTAGAGCCAGAAGGGCGTAAGTGGACATACGCCCCTCTGGCTCCAAACAATGCTCAAACTTTTGTGTTAGGTCTTTGTTGTTTTGTTGCTTTATTCAATACAAGTTGATTTCTGATGCGTCTTTTTGGCACAACTAGATAGAGCTCATCAAGACCTTTAATTTGATATATAGAACTCATTTTCGCCCAAAATGCCACTTACGCCCCTCTGGTTCCAAGCCCTCGATATGATACTAAAAAATACCACAGGGAAAAGGGCTTCTATTTGTGACGTGCTGTCTTTGCGTTTGAACATTGCACATTTTAAACAGGACACTCATTAACTGAATAAATGTTAGCCAATACAAACATATTTATAGAAAACAGTTGACAATGAATAGACAGGAGTCCAATAATAGCATAACGAATCATTCTTAAAATAATAACAAGTAGCCTAGGCTATAAGACCAATCCGACATGGGCTGTGTTAACAGTAAAACGTCCGTCATTTAACGAATTTTAAAAACACGGATGGATAATACAAAATACTTTCTGATATTTTGACAGAAAAAAAACAAGCAAGAACAAAATTTAAACTTAGCCCGTCAATTTTTCATTTTACAATTATCTTCTCTCTCTGTGTGTGCACGCGTCCGTGTTTGTGAGAGAGAGAGCTCGCGCAGCACTGATACAACGGTAGCCTACTTTTTAATCCACAAGTAACGAACGCGCTAGTTTTCATACAAAATAAATATGTAACATAATTAGGTAGGCCATCGGTTCCCAACAGGGGGGTCGCGGCCCACAAGGGGGCCTCAGCGAGCTCTGTGGGGGGTCATATTTTGAAAAGTTTTGAGCAATGAGCATTAAATAAAATCATTAACTTTTTTCTGTTCAAAATTTACAAAATTTATACAATGAGCGAGTTCATCATGAATCCATTTTCCAATCCGTGTTTTTGTCTTATCCTGAACCACTATGGTACACCTATAATAAGTGTTTATATTGGGACTATTTAACACTGGTTCGGATCGCTGCCGCTGCGGAGTAGCACAGTACCTGCGTGACTCGTCATAGATGTACACAGAGAGAAGTAGTTCCGGCTACAATGTTCTTCCGAAAGACGCATATTATAAACACAAGTTTACTATCGCTCACTATAGCGGCAAAAGCGTCAAAAATAAAGCCTCACATTGATAAAGCCTCACAAATAACATGCAAGTATTGAGGTCCCAGACAGCAGTCATTTAGTAATAGCCTATATTCTTCTTTTTTTTTTTTTTACCTACACACCAGTATGAATATTTTTGTTATTGCATTTCAAATAGGGCCAATTTATAGGCTACTCCTAAGCCTACGTTTTTAAATTACAAAAGGCCTACTGATGTTTTTGTTATTGTATTTTCAATATTATAGGCTATTATTTGTGCATGAACATAATCTGGTTATAGTGAACATACCGTTTGTTTGAAAACAACATATTTTGTCATCCTTGCTGCAAGCTTACAAGAGCGATAATATCATTAAATGTGAAGGGGGGCCCTAAAATATTTTCTTGGGGAAAAGGGGGTATCAGACAAAAAAAGGTTGGGAACCACTGAGGTAGGCTACTTTAGTTATTATTAATACAATAACGTAACACATGAAGGCTATACGTTTCTCAACACTGAGAATGAATCAATAAACGCCTGTTTCTCCACTCGCGCTTATCAGTAATCCACAAATCACACGTGCTGTCACTTTTGAGAAAAATCTAATTCGAACGGGTATCAAATATCAAGCAATATATTCAAATATCTACGAGTCAAAAAACGATCAGTCAAAAATGTGTCATGAAGAGGAAAAAAACATAAGTCGCACTGGACTGCGTTAACAATGTTACGGACGGGACAGTTGACTTGAGCGCTCTGAAAGCGCCACTAAGACTGCTTTAAAACTTTCACAGAGACCTCAAACAGAAAGCACAAAAAGCCTGTCTTTAAATTTAATTTCGTTTTGTATTAATTGTATCTTAATTTTGATAAATGTTTCATCAACCAATTGCCTGGATTGAATTAAATAAGAAGTAAATATAGTAGAAAATATTTAATCAGGACACGGAGGCGAGGGCGCGTGAACCTGGAGCGCGTCTCATCAATGAACCGAAATCTACCTGCCTCACAGACCGGAGACATATATAGAAAGCTTGAAATGTCTATTTTTAAACAGAACAATTCAAAACGAAAGAAAACAGACTGTTCTCTGCTTATGTCATCTGTATGAAATGTGTATTTATCTCAGGCACATATTATATCGGCGGCCGATATATCGTGCACCACTAATTACAATTATTACAAATTGGTCCCCGTCTGTTTATGTTCCAGTGATACATGACGTCTCTCCACACCTCATAACCTACCTCTGTTTGCAGGGGTGGAAAAGCTTATCTTACTTGTCACATGACATCAGATACTCGATTATTTTGTCATAATCAGACCAGTTACACTGCTGATAACTGTCCCGTTTGCATGTAAATCATTTTCACATGATTATTGCTTGCTATTAAAGACGTACTTTTATTCATAGAAATGCCCCCACATATCAGTGAACTTATAATATAAAAATGCTTTTAAAATTTAATTATTCAACACTCTTTACAGAAAAAAATATCCTACAGTTATACATAAACTGACTATTTGCAAGTAATGTATTAAAATTACCTTCCTTTCCGTCTTGCAGGATTACTTGGTCCTTTTTTTTTTTTTAAAGCTCTACAATATCAAACTCAACAGCTCTTTTAAGAGCCAACCCTCACAAGAGCTACTAGTGAGTCGCAGCGAATCTTGCCGGGATCAGCCCTTCCCAGGTAAAGTTTCTAGAATATTGAAATCGGTATTTACTCATCAAATGCTCTCTCCTGAATCGCCGCCGCTAGAGTTCTTACGAGATCAAGAAAATATGATCATATAACAGCGATTTTATCATCACTGCATTGGTTACCTATAAAGTTCCGTATTAATTATAAGGTATTGCTACTGACTTATAAAGCTCTAAACGGCTTAGCTCCAGTCTATTTAACGGATCTTCTATCGCCCCTATAATCCATCGCGCTCTTTAAGATCACTAAATTCAAGGCTTTTGGTCATACCTAGGATATCCAGAACCACCAAAGGAGGGAGAGCATTTTCACATTTGGCTCCAAAACTCTGGAATAGTCTTCCTGATACTGTTCGTTGCTCAGACTCGCTCTCCCAGTTTAAAACTAGATTAAAGTCGCATCTCTTCAGCCAGGCATTCATATAATCCTACAGTTCAAACTACAATCCGGCCTGTAGCTCATAAATGCCAGAGGAGAACTGGCCCCCGACTGAGCCTGGGTTCTCCCAAGGTTTTTTTTCTCCATTAGGTCACCTGATGGAGTTTTAGGACACCATTAGGTCACTTGATGGAGTTTTTCGGTTCCTTGCCACTGTTGCCTTTGCCTTGCTCAGTTGGGGATATTTTGGGGATATTTAATTTAATTTTATCAATCAATAAATTCCTCTTGAAACAAACATTGTTGTATTATTTTAATTTAATACTGTGAAGCTGCTTTGATACAATCTGTATTGTGAAAAGCGCTATACAAATAATAACTTATTTATAACTGTCTTAATTTATGTTTCAAGAACAATAGTAATTGCACATAGAGTAAGTCGAGACTTTCTTGTTTTACAGCAGAGAAGGAAGACCAGTCCTTATATCAACGCAAGCTAATCGAATAAGTCCTTTGTTTCGGGTGAGGAAGGAACATCTGGTGCCCAAAGAAGACAGAAAGCTGCACGAGTCCATTGGTATGTCTTGTATTGAAACAATGCTGTAATATGTAGTACATAATTTGATGTTGACAATTTTACATTGTACAGGTTATCACTTGGTTTTTGACCAAGTGAAGCTCTTGAAACAAGTGACAGGAGAGTATGTAACTTGTCTGGAAAGTATCAGAGTCGCATTTGGCACGCGTGCCTTAGGTTGCCGACCCCTGGTCTAGCCTATAGTCTATGGTACCAATCACGTTAGTGAAGCCTGAGTAACATATACTGTAATCGGCATGGTCATGAATGCATGATCTTCATAAAAAATTATGATAGCCTAAAAAAAAACTGCTTAAAAAAAAAACTGCTTTACAACATTGGGTCTTAAAGGTGCTGTATGTAGTATCACATTAAAATGATCCACTTTTCGGGTTTTGCTATTACCTCTGAAAGCAAGTATTCTTATGTTTATGTGAAGGTGCCGGGTCGGATTTACCGCGAAATCCAGTGACGTCACCTGCATGCGCGGAGCGCTCCCGAGCCTCTCGCCTCGTCTAGCCTACTGATTTTGCACTCAACAGCGACGACACTGCAACTTATGACATGGACTTATGACTTATGCAACTTATGACATGTCTGATAACACTAAGAAACGACCTGCTCCCAGCACAACACAGACTCCAACACAAACTCCACTTATTGATAAAAAAAACCAATAAAACGTTTTTTTCTTTCTGCTGAAGCTCGTATTAAAGGCCAGACGTGAATCGGATGAACTTCGGGTGAAAAAACACGGATCAACATCGGCAGGGCGTTTGAATCATGGAGAGACCTTATCTACAAACCTAGAATGTATACATTTCCTGAAGAAAATGTGAAGTAATGCTTGCAGTGGCAAAATTCGGCACGGTTGATAGGGTTCCATTCTTATCATGGGACGAGCATGGAGCATTAGTTCAACGTCAAGCTGATAAAAGTAGCCTATTATTGTAACGTTGCAGTGGGAGTTTACCTGAGTTTCTAGCATGTTGTGGGATGCTCTCTCTGGTGTGTTGCGTGACGCGTCTCAGTCTGGCCGGTATTCCACAGTGCTCGCTCATAAATTCGAGCACGCGCAAGAGCACGCGCTTGTCAACTTATTGGTTGCAATCTGAAACATCACCGCTAGAGGCCGCTGAAAACTACATACAGCTCCTTTAAGTGGCTTGGAAATGCCACAAAAAAACCTAAAACAGTTTTTTTAAACCTAAAAGCGCCAGGTAAACTCCGAATGACACGACAGACAGCACTTTCCATCAAGTTCTCCGCATCTCCAATAGTGTAAAGGAAAGAGCCACTCGCAAATAATCTTAAAGCTGCCGTCGGCAACATTTTTTTGATCATATTCAGTGTAATCGACACTATAATCCGACAGAACAACATAAATAAGGTGGTTTTAGAAAAAAACCCGAGCTTCTAACTCCACCTGGAGCGTGTTATTTGTTTTCCAAAAATCCAGCGCTCCCGCTTCATCAGGTCCAATCAGCGCAGGGGGGTGTGAGATCTGACTGTCAATCACAGGTCGTGCACACGCCACAGATCCCCCTCACTCGCACATGTTAATATCACATGCACACGCCACGCCTGAAGTTCGCCTGGAGATTGCATGAAGCGTGATGGCGTAGAGAAAATCTACTAACAAGCTTCCAATTCCTCGGTTATTGCTATCTATGGCTAGATTAGCCAGGGCAGCCTACCTCCGAGTCCATGGTGTTGATAGATGCTGAAGAGACGGACGCGTTCACAGAAAATCAGGTACACACGCACAGTGACGCACTGACGAGCACGACCTCGATGGGAGGGTGCTCGCTGGTAGTGGGGAGGGGCATGAGAGTTGTAAACATTCAAAATTTTGGCTAATCGACCCAATCTGCCAGACTTGCCGACGGCAGCTTTAAGGCAATGCAAACAGTTTGTGCTGTTGTTAAAGCCCGACTCCGACAAGTCGAAAATAAGTGTGCGTTTCCAACAAATGAATCATGTAAACGACAATCTCACCAGTCACGAGAAAAAATATATATCTCAGAAAGTGCACTATTGTAACGCAAAATCTCAGTTCTTCGTACCTCAGGGCCCGTTCTTCGTACGTCGCTAACTCAGTTAGCTGGATTTGATTATTGGCGATTTGGCATGATCTGGGATTGTTTGGTTCTTCGACGCTCATCCTGGACTTGCTGTCATAGCAACAGGTGCGCAAGCTTATTTCATGTTAACAGGATTAGATCCCGGCTTCATAAGCGCTGGACTTCCCGTATCAGCTCCGCTTATGAAGCCGCAGTCTAATCCTGTTAACATGAAATAAGCCTGCTCCCGAGCAGGTTTAAGCTTGCGCACCTGGGGCCCGTTCTTCGTACGTCGCTAACTCAGTTAGCTGGATTTGATTATTGGCGATTTGGCATGATCTGGGATTGTTTGGTTCTTCGACGCTCCTCCTGGACTTGCTGTCATAGCAACAGGTGCGCAAGCTTATTTCATGTTAACAGGATTAGATCCCGGCTTCATAAGCGGAGCTGATACTGTACCAGCCATTTGGATTATAGACATACTTAATTTAATGCAGCAACAAATTATTTACAGTGTAGCAAGATGATTTAAAACTCATTTACCTGTAATTAAGGTGTTGCTGTTACTGGTCCCTGGCTTTAGGTCTAAAGGCCTATTTATACTTCTGCGTCGAACTTACGCCGTAGCTACGTCGTAGGCTGTGCTTAGCGCGCGTACCCTTTGGCGTACCCTGATGCGCACCTCTCCAAAAATGTAACAACGCGTCAATTCTACGCGGACGCAAGCGCTGTGATTGGTCTGCTAGAACCCCTCCCTCGGGTTTCACATGGTCCCTCTGCATGAGTAATTGCGCGTCAACGCGGACAACGACGCAGAAGTATAAATTAAAACCAACGCGTTGCCTACAGCGTAGAGGCTCCGGCGTAGGTCCGACGCAGAAGTATAAATAGGCCTTAAGGAAGAGCTGCCCCCAGGAATGCCCTCCACAATGGGTCGGTTCTCATTTAGCCCAAGGGCCAGCTCTTCTGCCGGGGTATAACGTGGGGGTGCAGGACCACCACCTGTTTTTTTCTGCTCCGCCTTTTCCTTGGTTGCAGATAACCATAAACAGACAAACAGACACATCATTTAAAATGTCTTTGCTAAAAGAGACTAATCAGTAGAAGTAGAAAAGATTACCAGTTTGAAGAATATTCTTGTACTTCACTTTTACTTGTTCCCATGTTCTAGTGGGTCCTGAGGTGGCTCTGACATTAAGCAATTATGAAATTATTAAAATACAAGAATATATACTGTAATAAGTGATATAACCATAACATGGAACACTTACGCATTTAATTTGTCTGTTACTTTTTGCCAGCCCTCTCGAGTCCTGGCTTTTGCACACTTTGATTCCCAGTGTTCCCTGGCGTTTTAATTATATTTTTCAAACTCTGCATACCCTTCCAGTAAAAATTCCTGCTCTGCTGCGTTGAAAAACTGAGCGCGCTCTTTGGCCATGGTGAGCAGCCAATAGCAGCGTTGCTGATCAATGTTTCTACTATCGATACATATCCCCTTTTAAACCAGAGCGTGAACGCGCAATTATCTCACTAACTCAATCCAGCTATACTAATCATATCCGGCAGGTGTGTTCGAAGAACCAAATTAGTCAGATCATGATTAGCACGATGATATCATCTTGGATGTCTCGTTTGATCTCAGATGTTTTAAGCAACGTACGAAGAACGGGCCCCAGTTGCTATGACAGCAAGTCCAGGATGAGCGTCGAAGACCCAAACAATCAAATCCAGCTAACTGAGTTCTTCGACGCTCATCCTGGACTTGCTGTCATAGCAACTGGGGCCCGTTCTTCGTACGTTGCTTGAAACATCCAAGATCAAATTATGAGACATCCAAGGTGATATCATCGGCCTAATCATGATCTGACTAATTCGTTTCTTCGAACACACCTGCCAGTTATGATTAGTAGAGCTGGATTGAGTTATCTGAGATAACTGCGCGTTCATGCGCTGGTTTAAAAGGGGATATGTATCGATAGTAGAAACATTGATCAGCAACGCTGCTATTGGCTGCTCACCATGGCCAAAGAGCGCGCACAGTTTTTCTCCGCAGCAGAGCAAGAGTTATTGAAGGTTATGCAGAATATGAAACCTTAATTAAAACGCCAGGGAACCAGGAGAGAGGGCTGGCAAAAAGTAGCAGACAAATGAAATGCGTAAGTGTTCCATGTTATGGTTATATCACTTATTACAGTGTATATTCTTGTATTTTAATCATTTCATAATTGCTTAATGTCAGAGCCACCTCAGGACCCACTAGAACAGTGTTCTTCAACCCTGCTCCTGGAGGACCCCCAACACTGCACGTTTTCTTTGTCTCCCTAATCAAACACACCGGATTCAACTCATCAGCTCATTAACCCATGTGATAATGAGTTGATGAATTGAATCCGGTGTGTTTGATTAGGGAGACAAAGAAAACCAGCAGTGTTGGGGGTCCTCCGGGAGCAGGGTTGAAGAACACTGCACTAGAACATGGGAACAAGTAAAAGGGAAGTACAAGAATATTCTTCAAAATGGTAATCTTTTCTACTTCTACTGTTCTTTGTCTCTTTTACAAAAGAAAAGCACCGTTAAATGTGTTTGTCTGTTTATAACAGCAACCAAGAAAAAGGCTGAGCTGAAAAAAAACAAACAGGTGGTGGTCCTGCTCCCTCACATTATACCACATTATACCCCAGCAGTAGAGCTGGCCCTGGGGTTAAATGTGAACCGACCCATTGTGGAGGGCATCCCTGGGGGCAGCTCTTCCTCAGACCAACAGCCAGGAACCAGTAGCAGCAACACCTTCATTACTGGTAAATGAGCTTTAAATGATCTTGCTACACTGTAAAATATATCTTTTTTTTTTGCCGCATTAAATTAAGTAGGCCTATATAATCCAAATGGCTGGTACAGTAATTTCAGCTGTTAAATATTGAGTAGTGATCAATTGCTTTGACTTGTGAAGGTGAAAACTGCTGAACTTAATGTAAGAATATTTTGCCATGAGTTACTGATCACATTTGTTCATATAGTGTAGTTCATTGTAATGCCATTGTGTTTCCTCTTTTGTGCAGTTTTACATAATACACCAACACTTGTACCTGTTCCCAAGAAAGTAGTGGCTGAAATATGTGCAGTAAGTGGACTTTTTCTAACTTTACATCAAAAGGGAAGAAAGTGCAACACTTTGTAATGCCCATTTGTTTCCATTGCACAGGACAGTGAAGAAACCCTCTCAGATGACTGTCCTTTGGAGGAAGTACTTGTAAGTGCATAAATAACTTTACTTCATTTATAGTAACTTGTGTACATATTATTTCTGACTGCAATATGAGTTGCAGGAGGAAAGGCCTACTGCACAAAGTGATACAGAGGTGGGCAGTGTAGTAACCTACTTGTACTTTTTATTTTTGTTGCATGAGGCTTGTGTTGACAGTTCTTTTTTATTTTTTTATTCTTTTTATCCAAACATGGCACAGGGTGATATCCGTATATAAACGGAATCTACAACAGAAAATTTAGTATTTTGACCTGAAAAAACAGAAAAATGAAGGGGAGAAATAGAACTTGACACCTTAAAGAAGAAAAAACTGGCACTAGAGATTGAGTTGCTTCAAAAGGAACTTCAGAGTAAGTGCTAAATACACTATTTCACACAGAGTACTATTGCTGACCTTGGATAACAATATATCTTATTGCAGGCAAAAGATGACCATCATTGGCTTTTCTTGACAAAGAATAATTGAAATAAAACTCAAGGAACTAAGCATGTTGTCTTGTCTTCTATTCATTTAATGAAGGTTTTTGTTTTAAAAAAAAAAAAAAAAAATGGTGTTCCACAATTCTGTCCCGTGCAGCTCTGCCACTAGGTTGGTCCAAGTGCACTGGCTGGAGGTCATCATCAGGCTGCACCTCCACCACAGGGGTCCTCTCCTTTCTGATGGTGGCACTATTGTGGAGTATGGCACATGCAACAATAATGTCACAGGCCCTGTCAGGTGCAACCCTCAGACACTGAAATCTTTCCTTTAGTTGCCCAAAGGTCATTTCAATGCGTGCCCTTGTCCTGGCTAGAGCTGCATTGAAACGGGTTTGTGGTCCGGGGTTTGGGTCAGGGAATGGCGTCATGAAATACTGCCTGCAGGTATAGCCCCTGTCACCAAGCAGGATCCCGTCGTAAGCACCTGGAAAAATGCAGTTTTGTTAGGCTCAGAATAAATGTATGTAATACAGTGAGCTTGATATTAAATATTTCCTTACCACGTTCAAATAATGTGCATAAATGTGACTCTCTGAAAATCCTGGAGTCATGCACAGAACCAGGCCATTTTGCTTCCACATTTGTGATGTAGGACATGGAGTCACACACCATCTAAGATATTTTTAATCAGTCAACTGCATACTTTTTGATTACATTACTTTTTGTATTATTTGATATATTCTGGACTCGCTTCTCCAAGGTAAATGGTGAATTGTTTGATGTCAGGCTGCATGCTCAGAAAGCGGCAGTGGATTGTGCAGCGTGAGACCACCTTCAGCGACAGGTTCTTGTCGTAAAAACGGACAAGACATGGCTGCGAAAGACTTCCCGTATCACCTCCGCTTATAAAGCCGGGATCTAATCCTGTTAACATGAAATAAGCCTGCTCCCGAGCAGGTTTAAGCTTGGGCACCTGTTGCTATGACAGCAAGTCCAGGATGAGCGTCGAAGAACCAAACAATCCAAGATCATGCCAAATCTCCAACAATCAAATCCAGCTAACTGAGTTAGCGACGTACGAAGAACGGGCCCCTGGGGCCTGTTTCAGAAAGGAGGTTCAACTGAGTTGGCTTACCCTGAGATGGGAAACTCTGAGTTTTCGGTTACAGAACAGCGGAAATTAGTTAGTTCAATCAACTCTGAGTTGACTGACTCTGAGTTAAGCGCGTGCACCACCACTATAAAAAGCCATTATCAATGGAGTGCAGATATTATGAGTCACCATGGTAACAGCGCCAGACAAAAAGAGGTCTGCATATTTCTCACCAGCTTCTGCAAGCGTAAGAAGACATATTATTATTTTTTAAATATCGGCTGCAGCAGCGAAGGACAACTAGAGTTAGCTAGGGAGAAAATAGTTGCTCGAGTCAATGCGTATGTTTACATTTTAATTAGTTATACAGTGTTGGGTGTAATTAATTACCAAGTCATCTAAATACTGTCATTTAATTAAAGGGATTACTCTTAATTCTTCTGTAATTTGAAGTAAAATCTGATGTAATTGCATTAGACTATAGAACAATTCTGTATATTTAACATACATTTTTAAAAGGTATATTTTTTATGTAACCTTCTCCCTCTACACACTTTGGTCAATTCAAGAATAATCCATGCAATTGTATATTGTTTATTTGAAAGCATTAAAAGTGCAGTTTCTTGTCTCTCCTTGTATTGTTCAAGTGGTTGAGGTTGATATGGGATTTATTAATAAGTAGACCAATACTTTCTAAAGATAGTCATTATTACATGAATCTAATTACACGGTTGAAGATGTCATTTGTAGTTAGTAATTAATAACTATTTTAGAGTAACTTACCCAACTGTTATAATATCAGAGGTGAAACTGGAAGAACAGTATGTTATTCAACCTAATTTTAATTTTCATGGGTGCAATCCTGCAGGTATTAAAAGAACATGGCAGCAGCTGAAAATTAAATATAAGAACATAATTCAATCAGGTAAGGTTTGAGCATATCATGGGTGTAGGCTACCTGAATTTACAAATATTTGACATATTAAATAACTAAATAGCATCCCAGTGTCTAGCAGTGCAGCAGCATTTTTGGCTGGGGGAATTCCTGGAGGGACTTCAGAGCCAGTCACTCCCGAAGATCCAAGGGCCTTCATAAAATGTAAGAGGTTTACATATGTGTTATTTCTTATATAGGCTATTTTTGATATTTCCATTTATTTTACTTTGGGTTGGGTTTTTTGTTGGTCCCAACAGATTCCGATGGTAATATCTGTCTTTTGGAGCCTCCTGTCCCAACAAAACCTGCAGGCAGTTGTAAGTAGCCTACTCAATACACCAGAAATTATGACAAATAGTGTTATAAAGTGTACTCATCTTCACAGGACGATGGGGATAATGTTATGTGTCACATCAAACAATCTACACATTCAGATTTTTTCACATTTTTATGTGGAGTAGAATCTAAGTTTAAAGCTAAGTATAAATGGGTAGTCTTATCTCTCCCCCCGCCCCCAAAGTGGAAGAACAGCAGGAGGACGGTCCATCAACTTCTGTTGCACAGATGAACAGAGTTCAGTGATTTTCAGTAAATGCCACAGTTTAATTCTGTAGAATTTGTTTAGAACTACATTATGTAACTCTAATCTACTACTGTATATTCAGTTGCCAGTTAAGGAGTTAATAGACTTCATCTTATTTAAAAAATTGAAAAAAAAATAAATAAACAGTAAAAATAGCAATATTGTATTTATTAATTAAAGATTAATTTTATTAATAAAAATGTACTGAAAGAATGAATGAGGTGTTTAAACACCACTTCCTTTTTAAAAAAGGGGAGGAGACCGAAAAAAACTCTGGGTTTACCGAAGAAAACCTGCTCCCGGCCAGGTTAGGTTCACAGAGTAAGTTACCATGGTAACTGACTCTGAGTATAAGTTACCTCTCTTTCAGAAACGGGCTTGACTTACTCTGCTTTCTCAGGTTTAACATACCTCCCATCAGGGCCGCGGGAAGTGGGGGTGCTGCAGAATTGTAAATGCAACGCATATATTTGTTCATTAAAATGTATAATTTTTTAGCATTTAGTCATTTATTTGTAATAAACACTTTAAGTGGGCTATTTAAAAATTGTTATTTATATGTTAAATTATCTTTTTAAAACATAAGCGCAGAGTGTTACGTAATATTGTGTGTGTGTGTGTGTGTGTGTGTGTGTGTGTGTGTGTGTGTGTGTGTCGAAAGAATTTGCCGCAGCTGCTCAAAAAAAAAAAAAAAAAAAAAAAAATGTCAAAAACCCCACTGTCAGTGTTTTGTAAGGAACAGGCAAATAGGCCTATGTAAAATATAGCAGGAGACATTTTAATTGTTTACTAATAAAACAGTTATTTTTTATGTCAGTGTCGGCTAGACAGATGAAGTTGACGACTCGCGATCTTCGCAGCGCCAGTGAGAAATGCACATTTCATACGAATTACATAAGCAGCGCAGTCTGTTTTCTTTCGTTTTGAATTGTTCTGCTTAAAAGTAGACATTTCAAGCTATCTATATGTCTCAGGTCTGTGAGGCAATAGGCTACCTTATAGGCCTACGCTGAGTTTCATTTATGAGACGAGCTCCAGGTTCGCCAGCGCCTCCGTATCCTGATTATTTATTTTCTAATAGCCTATATTTAGGCTACTTCTTATTAAATCCTGACAATTTGTTGATGAAACATCGATTAAAATTAAGATACAATTAATACAAAACGAAATTAAATTTAAAGACAGGCTTTGTGCTTTCAGTTTGAGGTCTCTGTGAAAGTTTTAAAACATTATTTTAGTGCCGCTTTAGAGCGCTCACGTCCGTAACGGAGAACTGTCTGTAACATTTTTTTTTTTTTTTTTTGTGAAATAAATTTCTAAAAAAATGCGACTTAGTCCAGTGCGACTTAGGCTATAGATGTTTTTTTCTTCCCCGTGGCGCATTTTGTGACTGATATGCGACTCCGGAGCAATGAAAATAAAAGGGACTCCGGAATAAAAGCAGAATCAATAAAAGTAAAAAATGTGATGTGCAGTCAGGTTTGAGTGTGTGCGCGTTTTTTGAGGAGTTTTATAGTCTTGATATTGTTTCTTATTCAAAAGTGGTGACGCGACGCGACTGATTTATTATGAGTGTTGGAAACAGTTCTGCTGTCTAATATATTTGATGAATAAAAGGTTAAAAAGAACTGCATTTATTAAAAAATATATATAATTTCTAATAATATAAATCTTCTTTACTATCACTTTTTTTAAAATCAATTTAACACATCCTTGCTGAATAAAAGTATTGATTTATTTAAAAAAATAAATAAAAAAATACTGACCTCAAATTACTGACCAGTAGTGTATATTGTTGTTACAAAAGATTTCTATTTTTTAAAAAATTGCTTTTTTCAATTTTTTTTTCAATTTTTTTTTTACATTTTTATTCATCAAAGTATCCTAAAAAAAGTATCACAGGTTATGAAAACATATTAAGCAGCAGAACTGTTTCCAACTTTGATAATGAATCATCATATTAGAATTATTTCTAAAGGATCATGTGATAGACTGGAGTAATGATCCTGAAAATTCAGCTTTGCATCACAGAAATAAATGATCATTTAAACCAATTATTTTAAATTGTAAAAATATATCACAATATTACTTTTTTTTCTGTATTTTTGATCAAATAAATGCAGGCTTGATGAGCAGAGGAAACTTCTTTCAAAAACATTAAAAATACTAATACTTATACTTGCCCTGTAATACATGTATTCTTTGTTTTAGATGTTATTAACTTAAATTCTTATGAATAATAAAAAATGTTGTAATGTCTATTTGTTATTTATGGCCTGTACGCCTCATTATTGATCTGAGCTTCTACATCTTGAATTCGAATAACATTCGATAAAACATAATTGCTGGATTATTTTGACTATAATAAATAAGCAGATGAAACATAGTAGGCCTATACACTGTTTATCACAGATTACTTTGGACCAAAGTTACCATATTATAATTAATTATTATATAGTTCTATTCATTCATTTTATTTAAATTAGCACTGGTTAAAATGTATAAAGCATGAACAAGATATGAAACAATATTTATTAATAATGTATTTTCATTTGCGTCCTATGCTGGCTAATTACGACGTTTAACCTGTTATCATAATGAAATTCATGCATTTATTTATTTGTCATTTAAACTGATGCAAACAGGGAAAGAGAGTAGAAAACACTTATTATCCTGTCGCCCCCTCTAGTGGACAGCATTAAGTATTACGGCCTTCATTGCTCAGATAACTCAAGTCGATGGATTTTTTGGGAAAGTCTGACCAGTTAGAAGCAAGTTAGACCAGTCTGAGGGTCTGAGCTGAGTTTGGTGAAGCATCAAAGTTCTAGGCGGAGTCAATTTCTCATAATAATAATAACAATTAATCCCAAACCTGGTAATTTTGTCAGTATTTAATTTACGTTCACTGATTCTGGCTTCTCTCTTTTCTGTCTCTTTCTTTTCATGTGAACTGAGTAGGCTACACATGCTTAAATTCAAAAAATATAAACTTTATTTCTATTCAAAATTATTTATAGCCCATAGGCTATATGTCACACACGCCTACCTGCCTTTTGATGTAAATAAAAGACTAGAGTGGTAAATGTTACGGACATATTATCATGGTACAGTTCAGCCTATTATTGATTTTTATTTCCACTTCCCTTTTATCCAAAGAGACGGAACTATTTGCACTGTATTTATCAATGGGAAATATGCTAATATAATCTGTCATATACTGTGGCTCACATTAATGGGGTTGCTTGCAAGTCGCAGCAGCACGAATTACGTGACCAGCAACATATTTCTAAATCAAATAGTGTGTGTAGTTAACAGTGAGTGGTGGTTTCAGACATTATTTCATTAAAGGGCATTTGTCAGTGCCGCACTCGTAGCCTACTGACTCTTATTCTGCCTGACAGAAAGAAAAGCTCACAGCTTACTGAAGGCGGAGCGGTTTGACCAATCAGATGAAAGGGGCGTTTCAGCGCCGCCCACGTGTGCAAATGAAATATCGAACCCATAAACCGACTTGTAAACGAAAAATGAAAAATCTA
This sequence comes from Leuciscus leuciscus, assembly GCF_965113295.1. NCBI lineage: Eukaryota > Metazoa > Chordata > Actinopteri > Cypriniformes > Leuciscidae > Leuciscus > Leuciscus leuciscus. Next base: position 311,095 of record NW_028118562.1, read on the forward strand.
GCCAAAATCTAGCCAAAAAAACGAATAAACGAGCTGGTTTTCATTTCTCCTTATTCCATTCTAAACAGGAAATGAAATGATCAAAAAGTGCACGGACCCTATGACTTAGCACGACGGTGTAATAAGTTTATATACACTAGATGTCGCCTTGGCTACGGCAGTTTGGAATATTCTGGGCTCATCTGATTTTTTTGTACATAGCATAACCTACTTTGTTATGATTTTAGTATCATAATGATTAATAAATGCACGCACAATTATCATGAACTTGATTTGAACAAATGCCTATCAACTTGTGTGTGCAAAATTCAGAATTAAATGAATGTGCAGCAATTTGTACAAATAGAGAGTCTGTAGGCCTATACTGTTGTAGCCATTAAATAAGCGCATTTATTTTCATATTTGTTCAAATGTTATAATGTTATTTTTTTCCCCCATGTATGTTGATTTATGAAAAGTGAACAGCACGAGTAAAAGTGAATTTCGTTTTGTATAAATTGTATCTTAATTTTAATAAATTTTTCATCAGCCTGTATTTAATAAATAAGATCAATAAGATTTAATAAATAATAATAAAAAAATGATAATCTTGCATTGCACGTTAACTGGAGCGCATCTCATCCTAACTTAACGAAACTCATTGTATGCCTCACACACACAGACATGAGAAATACATCAAATACACAAAGCTTGAAATGTCTTTAAACGAAATAATTCAAAACGAAAAGAAAAAGGCTACTCTCTGATTATGTAATCCATTATGTGCATTTCTCTCTATAGGCGCGTTCACTATACGGCGATCGTCAACTTCATCTTTGCAGCCGAGTCGACACTGTCAGAAAACACTAGATTATTAATAAAAATCAATGCACGCGTCACCGGATTTCCAAATGCACATCTTGCTTGTTGCACCCACACATATTATGTCGAAATAACGAGATATTATGTTGAAATAACATTATTAATAATAATACATATTTTATAATATTTGATTGAATGCTGAATGTTGTTCAGTTAATAAAATGAAAACTTTAATTGTGATCATTAAAATAATTGAATATGAAATATTTAGTGGCCAAGTTTTGCTAATTAATTAATTTATATATGTAAGGCATTCGTTCCAATCAACTGCCGCAGCCAAGGCCACGTCTAGTGTATATATCTATGACTTGGCACTTCTGGGTAAAGATGCGATCAGTCAAATGAAATCCAATAAACGTATAAATAAATATTCCAAATGAAAAAGCGATGGGAAATGTCGTCCAATTTTCTAATACTATTATTTGATGACAACAATACATTTGTAAAAGAAAATCCAGCCATTTCTGTTTTTTTAAAGAAAAAAACCAAGCTGCACCCTTTTTTAAATGTCATCTTTCATTCCGAAAGAGAATAATGAACGGGATTATTATGATGTGCAGATTGTAAATCTTAAAAAATGATTGAATGATTTTCTTGTGTCATTATGATGAAGAAACAAGTCGAAAAAAAAAAAAAAAAGTCGAAAAAAACCATTTGTGGAAGGCATCCGATGAGTGTCAACCCGGCCAGATCAGCAAGTGCATCAAGGCAACCACGATTAGCCGGTGCACCAGCCAGCAAAGTGATTCAATGGTTCATAGGTGTAGCTCGCAGCCTCATCGCCCTACCCTCCACATCCTAAAGAGTGTACAGGCTGTTATTTATATAGGGCAGATAAGACCTGTGTTTCTCTTCGACGGTAACTGTAAATTGAATTGAAGCTGCGATTTTTGAAGTTGTATATACTCGCGCGGGCAAATACAGATGTGTTAAACACGATAAGAACACAAATTCTACCTTTATTCGTTAATACAGTCGGTATTTCCCACAATGATTCTGCTTTGCTATTGGCCACGTCACGATCAGTAAGCGCTGCTATTGGTGGTCACGATTATTAAGTACGAAAATGAAAATTCTGTCAGTAATTCCTCACCCTCATGTTGTTCCAACCCCTTCGTTCATCTTCGGAACACAAATTAAGATATTTTTGATTAAATGACTAAATTGGACTATATTAAGGATGTGTTTAATGAACTTTTCTGGGCCAGCAAGTTTCAAACCCTTAGAAGCCTGAAGAAGTCTCGTTCAGAACACATCGCGATATTTGGCATCAGTTCACGTGTGTCAGATGTTGGTAAGTAGTAAATACGCTGTCCGAATAATGTGTGATATATAATGTATTTTCTGTTTGTCGATATTAATCAGATTAGCTCACGTTCAGTCACGGCATTATATCTGTCATCTCCACTGAGGCTTTGCGTTTTATTGCTTTCTAATTCAAAACAGGGTGATTAAGTTACACTGCCTGTGAGCATAGGCCTAAAGACCTTAAATCAGTTAATCATATTCATATCAGATTAAAAGTAGTACAATTAGTTCCAAAGTTGTATTTGTAGTAGAAGCACAGTACAAACAACACTTACCATGCTTTTACCACATTAACATTAGTTTTACTGTGGTAAGTGTAGTAAAAAGACAGTAATCACAAAACTTACCATGCTTTTACCACACTGTATTGGGAGTTTTAATGTGATACTTATTGTAAATGCACATTAACCACAACGCTTACCATGCTTTTACCACAGGAATGATGTAAAACAACATAATGATATTTTATTTTCTCTTTTTTCAGCTGAAAAGACCAAAAGGACCTTTCGGACTATTATTGTTTGAGGACAAGTAAACGGAGGAGACCGACAGCTGCAAAGGCAAATATTCGCAATGGTATATACATGTGTTGGTTCGAACCCTAAATCAAACATTTTATCAAGCATTTGTTGTTTCTTAAACCTTTTCTCGCAAAACCCATAGCCCAATCAGTACGAAGATAGTCTGAAAGTCTTAATAATTCACAAGATTTAACAAGTTGTCAAATTCGTATACGATACTCGTACATATTTGTATACTCGTACACACACTGTCAGAAAGTTGATATTAATTGCATTGTATTGATTACAATTAGTGATGCACCGATGTGAAAATTGAGGCCGATACCGATAACCGATATTAATATTGCTGTTATGGCCGATACCGATATTTGCCGATGTCGATATCTCTGTATAGAAAACAAATTTTAATGATTATCAAATAAAGAGCTATTTTCCAAAACACTTTTTTTTTACTTTAGAAATGACTGATATTGGGCACCTTTACCTGTGTGCAAAATATGTCACATACGACACACATGCATTATACTGCATTGCATATACAGTAATGTGTGCTGGTCAACTTGTCTAAAATTAAGAAACCCTTAGAAAACAGTAAAAAAAAACACACAAAAAACAGGAACATTGTGTAAAATTAAGATAGGCTACTTTATTTATTATTCCAATATCCAAATATCGAGGGCTTGGAACCAGAGGGGCGTAAGTGGCATTTGACAAACTTTACAGGAGAGCCAAAACAAAATTTTGACCACACTTCAATCAACTGTATTTATTAACCTTCAACCACAACATTGCAACCACATACATACTTATATGAGTAAGTTCTTAAGTGAACATATTATGGAATATTAACACGATGAACATATTCTAAAACCTTGCAAAATCTTGAAAATATGGCAAAAACATCAAATACGCCTTTTTGGCACCAAACATTTCCAATTCGTCTAAAGAAAAATAGGGCGTATCTGCTGATCAATGCAGAAATGATTGGTCAAAACATTGGTTAAAAACACTCTAACTTCATAACTTTTCATTTGATTTAAAATACTGCATACATAGTCATTTCATCATTTCAAACTGTTTAACATTTCATTTCTAACCGTTTAATTTCAATTCTCATTTATGAGTTCACATTCATGTCAAACAGTTTAACATTTAATTTCAAACAGTTTAATTTCTCTTGTTTATTACACATTTCACTTTTTAGTTCACTTTAGTTGAACTAAAAAGTTCACTCACTGCCCACTGTCAGAGTGTTATAGAACTCTGCATAACAGTGAGGAATACTCCCATTGGTGCACAGGGTGAGTAGGTCTTTTTTCTTTAAGGCACTGATCACTGGAGGATTTTCATACAATGAGCTGGGGTGTGTGGTTCTGGTGCCTCTTGTTGCCTGTTGTGCCACCGTCAGTTTTCGGAAGGTTGGGGCGGTGAAATCATACTTGAAGAAGATTGTTTTTGGTTCATCTTTCGTGTAGCGGAACCATTTAATCTTCTGCCAATGAACTGATTGTCCCTCCTCATCTTTTGTTCTGTTTTTGAGTATGTGGTTGGAGAGGGACTTGAAGTCCAGAAAGTCCTTGTGTTCAAGTTCATGTACACTGTATGGGTCGTTCCTTCTTGCCATTCTCACAAGTGTGTAGTAGCCATCAGTAAATAGAAGTATGGGAGTAAATAGAAATGGGAGTAAATAGAAACTTTTCTTCTTGCAGTTTCCACTGCAGCATGCACACTATCACACTCCATGTCTAGTAGCCATCCATGATGGCTACTACACACTTGTGAGAATGGAAAGAAAGAACGACCCATAGTGTACATGAACTTGGACACAAGGACTTTCTGTACTTCAAGTCCCTCTCCAACCACATACTCAAAAACAGAACAAAAGATGAGGAGGGACAATCAGTTCATTGGCAGAAGATTAAATGGTTCCGCTACACGAAAGATGAACCAAAAACAATCTTCTTCAAGTATGATTTCACCGCCCCAACCTTCCGAAAACTGACGGTGGCACAACAGGCAACAAGAGGCACCAGAGGCACCAGAACCACACACCCCAGCTCATTGTATGAAAATCCTCCAGTGATCAGTGCCTTAAAGAAAAAAGACCTACTCACCCTGTGCACCAATGGGAGTATTCCTCACTGTTATGCAGAGTTCTATAACACTCTGACAGTGGGCAGTGAGTGAACTTTTTAGTTCAACTAAAGTGAACTAAAAAGTGAAATGTGTAATAAACAAGAGAAATTAAACTGTGTGAACTTAAATGTTAAACTGTTTGAAATTAAATGTTAAACTGTTTGACATGAATGTGAACTCATAAATGAGAATTGAAATTAAACGGTTAGAAATGATCAAATTAAATGACTATGTATACAGTATTTTAAATAAAATGAAAAGTTATGAAGTTAGAGTGTTTTTAACCAATGTTTTGACCAATCATTTCTGCATTGATCAGCAGATACGCCCTATTTTTCTTTAGAGGAATTGGAAATGTTTGGTGCCAAAAAGGCGTATTTGATGTTTTTGCCATATTTTCAAGATTTTGCAAGGTTTTAGAATATGTTCATCGTGTTAATATTCCATAATATGTTCACTTAAGAACTTACTCATATAAGTATGTATGTGGTTGCAATGTTGTGGTTGAAGGTTAATAAATACAGTTGATTGAAGCGTGGTCAAAATTTTGTTTTGGCTCTCCTGTAAAGTTTGTCAAATGCCACTTGCGCCCTTCTGGCTCCAAACAATGTGTAGGCCATACATGTATTTTTTAGAGCCAGAAGGGCGTAAGTGGACATACGCCCCTTTGGCTCCAAACAATGCTCAAACTTTTGTGTTAGGTCTTTGTTGTTTTGTTGCTTTATTCAATACAAGTTGATTTCTGATGCGTCTTTTTGGCACAACTAGATAGAGCTCATCAAGACCTTTAATTTGATATATAGAACTCATTTTCGCCCAAAATGCCACTTACGCCCCTCTGGTTCCAAGCCCTCGATATGATACTAAAAAATACCACAGGGAAAAGGGCTTCTATTTGTGACGTGCTGTCTTTGCGTTTGAACATTGCACATTTTAAACAGGACACTCATTAACTGAATAAATGTTAGCCAATACAAACATATTTATAGAAAACAGTTGACAATGAATAGACAGGAGTCCAATAATAGCATGACGAATCATTCTTAAAATAATAACAAGTAGCCTAGGCTATAAGACCAATCCGACATGGGCTGTGTTAACAGTAAAACGTCCGTCATTTAACGAATTTTAAAAACACGGATGGATAATACAAAATACTTTCTGATATTTTGACAGAAAAAAAACAAGCAAGAACAAAATTTAAACTTAGCCCGTCAATTTTTCATTTTACAATTATCTTCTCTCTCTGTGTGTGTGCACGCGTCCGTGTTTGTGAGAGAGAGAGCTCGCGCAGCACTGATACAACGGTAGCCTACTTTTTAATCCACAAGTAACGAACGCGCTAGTTTTCATACAAAATAAATATGTAACATAATTAGGTAGGCCATCGGTTCCCAACAGGGGGGTCGCGGCCCACAAGGGGGCCTCAGCGAGCTCTGTGGGGGGTCATATTTTGAAAAGTTTTGAGCAATGAGCATTAAATAAAATCATTAACTTTTTTCTGTTCAAAATTTACAAAATTTATACAATGAGCGAGTTCATCATGAATCCATTTTCCAATCCGTGTTTTTGTCTTATCCTGAACCACTATGGTACACCTATAATAAGTGTTTATATTGGGACTATTTAACACTGGTTCGGATCGCTGCCGCTGCGGAGTAGCACAGTACCTGCGTGACTCGTCATAGATGTACACAGAGAGAAGTAGTTCCGGCTACAATGTTCTTCCGAAAGACGCATATTATAAACACAAGTTTACTATCGCTCACTATAGCGGCAAAAGCGGCAAAAATAAAGCCTCACATTGATAAAGCCTCACAAATAACATGCAAGTATTGAGGTCCCAGACAGCAGTCATTTAGTAATAGCCTATATTCTTCTTTTTTTTTTTTTTACCTACACACCAGTATGAATATTTTTGTTATTGCATTTCAAATAGGGCCAATTTATAGGCTACTCCTAAGCCTACGTTTTTAAATTACAAAAGGCCTACTGATGTTTTTGTTATTGTATTTTCAATATTATAGGCTATTATTTGTGCATGAACATAATCTGGTTATAGTGAACATACCGTTTGTTTGAAAACAACATATTTTGTCATCCTTGCTGCAAGCTTACAAGAGCGATAATATCATTAAATGTGAAGGGGGGCCCTAAAATATTTTCTTGGGGAAAAGGGGGTATCAGACAAAAAAAGGTTGGGAACCACTGAGGTAGGCTACTTTAGTTATTATTAATACAATAACGTAACACATGAAGGCTATACGTTTCTCAACACTGAGAATGAATCAATAAACGCCTGTTTCTCCACTCGCGCTTATCAGTAATCCACAAATCACACGTGCTGTCACTTTTGAGAAAAATCTAATTCGAACGGGTATCAAATATCAAGCAATATATTCAAATATCTACGAGTCAAAAAACGATCAGTCAAAAATGTGTCATGAAGAGGAAAAAAACATAAGTCGCACTGGACTGCGTTAACAATGTTACGGACGGGACAGTTGACTTGAGCGCTCTGAAAGCGCCACTAAGACTGCTTTAAAACTTTCACAGAGACCTCAAACAGAAAGCACAAAAAGCCTGTCTTTAAATTTAATTTCGTTTTGTATTAATTGTATCTTAATTTTGATAAATGTTTCATCAACCAATTGCCTGGATTGAATTAAATAAGAAGTAAATATAGTAGAAAATATTTAATCAGGACACGGAGGCGAGGGCGCGTGAACCTGGAGCGCGTCTCATCAATGAACCGAAATCTACCTGCCTCACAGACCGGAGACATATATAGAAAGCTTGAAATGTCTATTTTTAAACAGAACAATTCAAAACGAAAGAAAACAGACTGTTCTCTGCTTATGTCATCTGTATGAAATGTGTATTTATCTCAGGCACATTCACTACTGCTAAGATCGAGTCAGCATCGTCAACTTCATCTTCAACTTCACACGTCAAATGTCGGCCTGTTCACATCGGCCATATTTTGACATCGGAACGATACCGATGTGTAAAAAAATGACCATATCGGCCGATATTATATCGGCGGCCGATATATCGTGCACCACTAATTACAATTATTACAAATTGGTCCCCGTCTGTTTATGTTCCAGTGATACATGACGTCTCTCCACACCTCATAACCTACCTCTGTTTGCAGGGGTGGAAAAGCTTATCTTACTTGTCACATGACATCAGATACTCGATTATTTTGTCATAATCAGACCAGTTACACTGCTGATAACTGTCCCGTTTGCATGTAAATCATTTTCACATGATTATTGCTTGCTATTAAAGACGTACTTTTATTCATAGAAATGCCCCCACATATCAGTGAACTTATAATATAAAAATGCTTTTAAAATTTAATTATTCAACACTCTTTACAGAAAAAAATATCCTACAGTTATACATAAACTGACTATTTGCAAGTAATGTATTAAAATTACCTTCCTTTCCGTCTTGCAGGATTACTTGGTCCTTTTTTTTTTTTTAAAGCTCTACAATATCAAACTCAACAGCTCTTTTAAGAGCCAACCCTCACAAGAGCTACTAGTGAGTCGCAGCGAATCTTGCCGGGATCAGCCCTTCCCAGGTAAAGTTTCTAGAATATTGAAATCGGTATTTACTCATCAAATGCTCTCTCCTGAATCGCCGCCGCTAGAGTTCTTACGAGATCAAGAAAATATGATCATATAACAGCGATTTTATCATCACTGCATTGGTTACCTATAAAGTTCCGTATTAATTATAAGGTATTGCTACTGACTTATAAAGCTCTAAACGGCTTAGCTCCAGTCTATTTAACGGATCTTCTATCGCCCCTATAATCCATCGCGCTCTTTAAGATCACTAAATTCAAGGCTTTTGGTCATACCTAGGATATCCAGAACCACCAAAGGAGGGAGAGCATTTTCACATTTGGCTCCAAAACTCTGGAATAGTCTTCCTGATACTGTTCGTTGCTCAGACTCGCTCTCCCAGTTTAAAACTAGATTAAAGTCGCATCTCTTCAGCCAGGCATTCATATAATCCTACAGTTCAAACTACAATCCGGCCTGTAGCTCATAAATGCCAGAGGAGAACTGGCCCCCGACTGAGCCTGGGTTCTCCCAAGGTTTTTTTTCTCCATTAGGTCACCTGATGGAGTTTTAGGACACCATTAGGTCACTTGATGGAGTTTTTCGGTTCCTTGCCACTGTTGCCTTTGCCTTGCTCAGTTGGGGATATTTTGGCGATATTTAATTTAATTTTATCAATCAATAAATTCCTCTTGAAACAAACATTGTTGTATTATTTTAATTTAATACTGTGAAGCTGCTTTGATACAATCTGTATTGTGAAAAGCGCTATACAAATAATAACTTATTTATAACTGTCTTAATTTATGTTTCAAGAACAATAGTAATTGCACATAGAGTAAGTCGAGACTTTCTTGTTTTACAGCAGAGAAGGAAGACCAGTCCTTATATCAACGCAAGCTAATCGAATAAGTCCTTTGTTTCGGGTGAGGAAGGAACATCTGGTGCCCAAAGAAGACAGAAAGCTGCACGAGTCCATTGGTATGTCTTGTATTGAAACAATGCTGTAATATGTAGTACATAATTTGATGTTGACAATTTTACATTGTACAGGTTATCACTTGGTTTTTGACCAAGTGAAGCTCTTGAAACAAGTGACAGGAGAGTATGTAACTTGTCTGGAAAGTATCAGAGTCGCATTTGGCACGCGTGCCTTAGGTTGCCGACCCCTGGTCTAGCCTATAGTCTATGGTACCAATCACGTTAGTGAAGCCTGAGTAACATATACTGTAATCGGCATGGTCATGAATGCATGATCTTCATAAAAAATTATGATAGCCTAAAAAAAAAATGCTTAAAAAAAAAACTGCTTTACAACATTGGGTCTTAAAGGTGCTGTATGTAGTATCACATTAAAATGATCCACTTTTCGGGTTTTGCTATTACCTCTGAAAGCAAGTATTCTTATGTTTATGTGAAGGTGCCGGGTCGGATTTACCGCGAAATCCAGTGACGTCACCTGCATGCGCGGAGCGCTCCCGAGCCTCTCGCCTCGTCTAGCCTACTGATTTTGCACTCAACAGCGACGACACTGCAACTTATGACATGGACTTATGACTTATGCAACTTATGACATGTCTGATAACACTAAGAAACGACCTGCTCCCAGCACAACACAGACTCCAACACAAACTCCACTTATTGATAAAAAAAACCAATAAAACGTTTTTTTCTTTCTGCTGAAGCTCGTATTAAAGGCCAGACGTGAATCGGATGAACTTCGGGTGAAAAAACACGGATCAACATCGGCAGGGCGTTTGAATCATGGAGAGACCTTATCTACAAACCTAGAATGTATACATTTCCTGAAGAAAATGTGAAGTAGTGCTTGCAGTGGCAAAATTCGGCACGGTTGATAGGGTTCCATTCTTATCATGGGACGAGCATGGAGCATTAGTTCAACGTCAAGCTGATAAAAGTAGCCTATTATTGTAACGTTGCAGTGGGAGTTTACCTGAGTTTCTAGCATGTTGTGGGATGCTCTCTCTGGTGTGTTGCGTGACGCGTCTCAGTCTGGCCGGTATTCCACAGTGCTCGCTCATAAATTCGAGCACGCGCAAGAGCACACGCTTGTCAACTTATTGGTTGCAATCTGAAACATCACCGCTAGAGGCCGCTGAAAACTACATACAGCTCCTTTAAGTGGCTTGGAAATGCCACAAAAAAACCTAAAACAGTTTTTTTAAACCTAAAAGCACCAGGTAAACTCCGAATGACACGACAGACAGCACTTTCCATCAAGTTCTCCACATCTCCAATAGTGTAAAGGAAAGAGCCACTCGCAAATAATCTTAAAGCTGCCGTCGGCAACATTTTTTTGATCATATTCAGTGTAATCGACACTATAATCCGACAGAACAACATAAATAAGGTGGTTTTAGAAAAAAACCCGAGCTTCTAACTCCACCTGGAGCGTGTTATTTGTTTTCCAAAAATCCAGCGCTCCCGCTTCATCAGGTCCAATCAGCGCAGGGGGGTGTGAGATCTGACTGTCAATCACAGGTCGTGCACACGCCACAGATCCCCCTCACTCGCACATGTTAATATCACATGCACACGCCACGCCTGAAGTTCGCCTGGAGATTGCATGAAGCGTGATGGCGTAGAGAAAATCTACTAACAAGCTTCCAATTCCTCGGTTATTGCTATCTATGGCTAGATTAGCCAGGGCAGCCTACCTCCGAGTCCATGGTGTTGATAGATGCTGAAGAGACGGACGCGTTCACAGAAAATCAGGTACACACGCACAGTGACGCACTGACGAGCACGACCTCGATGGGAGGGTGCTCGCTGGTAGTGGGGAGGGGCATGAGAGTTGTAAACATTCAAAATTTTGGCTAATCGACCCAATCTGCCAGACTTGCCGACGGCAGCTTTAAGGCAATGCAAACAGTTTGTGCTGTTGTTAAAGCCCGACTCCGACAAGTCGAAAATAAGTGTGCGTTTCCAACAAATGAATCATGTAAACGACAATCTCACCAGTCACGAGAAAAAATATATATCTCAGAAAGTGCACTATTGTAACGCAAAATCTCAGTTCTTCGTACCTCAGGGCCCGTTCTTCGTACGTCGCTAACTCAGTTAGCTGGATTTGATTATTGGCGATTTGGCATGATCTGGGATTGTTTGGTTCTTCGACGCTCATCCTGGACTTGCTGTCATAGCAACAGGTGCGCAAGCTTATTTCATGTTAACAGGATTAGATCCCGGCTTCATAAGCGCTGGACTTCCCGTATCAGCTCCGCTTATGAAGCCGCAGTCTAATCCTGTTAACATGAAATAAGCCTGCTCCCGAGCAGGTTTAAGCTTGCGCACCTGGGGCCCGTTCTTCGTACGTCGCTAACTCAGTTAGCTGGATTTGATTATTGGCGATTTGGCATGATCTGGGATTGTTTGGTTCTTCGACGCTCCTCCTGGACTTGCTGTCATAGCAACAGGTGCGCAAGCTTATTTCATGTTAACAGGATTAGATCCCGGCTTCATAAGCGGAGCTGATACTGTACCAGCCATTTGGATTATAGACATACTTAATTTAATGCAGCAACAAATTATTTACAGTGTAGCAAGATGATTTAAAACTCATTTACCTGTAATTAAGGTGTTGCTGTTACTGGTCCCTGGCTTTAGGTCTAAAGGCCTATTTATACTTCTGCGTCGAACTTACGCCGTAGCTACGTCGTAGGCTGTGCTTAGCGCGCGTACCCTTTGGCGTACCCTGATGCGCACCTCTCCAAAAATGTAACAACGCGTCAATTCTACGCGGACGCAAGCGCTGTGATTGGTCTGCTAGAACCCCTCCCTCGGGTTTCACATGGTCCCTCTGCATGAGTAATTGCGCGTCAACGCGGACAACGACGCAGAAGTATAAATTAAAACCAACGCGTTGCCTACAGCGTAGAGGCTCCGGCGTAGGTCCGACGCAGAAGTATAAATAGGCCTTAAGGAAGAGCTGCCCCCAGGAATGCCCTCCACAATGGGTCGGTTCTCATTTAGCCCAAGGGCCAGCTCTTCTGCCGGGGTATAACGTGGGGGTGCAGGACCACCACCTGTTTTTTTCTGCTCCGCCTTTTCCTTGGTTGCAGATAACCATAAACAGACAAACAGACACATCATTTAAAATGTCTTTGCTAAAAGAGACTAATCAGTAGAAGTAGAAAAGATTACCAGTTTGAAGAATATTCTTGTACTTCACTTTTACTTGTTCCCATGTTCTAGTGGGTCCTGAGGTGGCTCTGACATTAAGCAATTATGAAATTATTAAAATACAAGAATATATACTGTAATAAGTGATATAACCATAACATGGAACACTTACGCATTTAATTTGTCTGTTACTTTTTGCCAGCCCTCTCGAGTCCTGGCTTTTGCACACTTTGATTCCCAGTGTTCCCTGGCGTTTTAATTATATTTTTCAAACTCTGCATACCCTTCCAGTAAAAATTCCTGCTCTGCTGCGTTGAAAAACTGAGCGCGCTCTTTGGCCATGGTGAGCAGCCAATAGCAGCGTTGCTGATCAATGTTTCTACTATCGATACATATCCCCTTTTAAACCAGAGCGTGAACGCGCAATTATCTCACTAACTCAATCCAGCTATACTAATCATATCCGGCAGGTGTGTTCGAAGAACCAAATTAGTCAGATCATGATTAGCACGATGATATCATCTTGGATGTCTCGTTTGATCTCAGATGTTTTAAGCAACGTACGAAGAACGGGCCCCAGTTGCTATGACAGCAAGTCCAGGATGAGCGTCGAAGACCCAAACAATCAAATCCAGCTAACTGAGTTCTTCGACGCTCATCCTGGACTTGCTGTCATAGCAACTGGGGCCCGTTCTTCGTACGTTGCTTGAAACATCCAAGATCAAATTATGAGACATCCAAGGTGATATCATCGGCCTAATCATGATCTGACTAATTCGTTTCTTCGAACACACCTGCCAGTTATGATTAGTAGAGCTGGATTGAGTTATCTGAGATAACTGCGCGTTCATGCGCTGGTTTAAAAGGGGATATGTATCGATAGTAGAAACATTGATCAGCAACGCTGCTATTGGCTGCTCACCATGGCCAAAGAGCGCGCACAGTTTTTCTCCGCAGCAGAGCAAGAGTTATTGAAGGTTATGCAGAATATGAAACCTTAATTAAAACGCCAGGGAACCAGGAGAGAGGGCTGGCAAAAAGTAGCAGACAAATGAAATGCGTAAGTGTTCCATGTTATGGTTATATCACTTATTACAGTGTATATTCTTGTATTTTAATCATTTCATAATTGCTTAATGTCAGAGCCACCTCAGGACCCACTAGAACAGTGTTCTTCAACCCTGCTCCTGGAGGACCCCCAACACTGCACGTTTTCTTTGTCTCCCTAATCAAACACACCTGATTCAACTCATCAGCTCATTAACCCATGTGATAATGAGTTGATGAATTGAATCCGGTGTGTTTGATTAGGGAGACAAAGAAAACCAGCAGTGTTGGGGGTCCTCCGGGAGCAGGGTTGAAGAACACTGCACTAGAACATGGGAACAAGTAAAAGGGAAGTACAAGAATATTCTTCAAAATGGTAATCTTTTCTACTTCTACTGTTCTTTGTCTCTTTTACAAAAGAAAAGCACCGTTAAATGTGTTTGTCTGTTTATAACAGCAACCAAGAAAAAGGCTGAGCTGAAAAAAAACAAACAGGTGGTGGTCCTGCTCCCTCACATTATACCACATTATACCCCAGCAGTAGAGCTGGCCCTGGGGTTAAATGTGAACCGACCCATTGTGGAGGGCATCCCTGGGGGCAGCTCTTCCTCAGACCAACAGCCAGGAACCAGTAGCAGCAACACCTTCATTACTGGTAAATGAGCTTTAAATGATCTTGCTACACTGTAAAATATATCTTTTTTTTTTGCCGCATTAAATTAAGTAGGCCTATATAATCCAAATGGCTGGTACAGTAATTTCAGCTGTTAAATATTGAGTAGTGATCAATTGCTTTGACTTGTGAAGGTGAAAACTGCTGAACTTAATGTAAGAATATTTTGCCATGAGTTACTGATCACATTTGTTCATATAGTGTAGTTCATTGTAATGCCATTGTGTTTCCTCTTTTGTGCAGTTTTACATAATACACCAACACTTGTACCTGTTCCCAAGAAAGTAGTGGCTGAAATATGTGCAGTAAGTGGACTTTTTCTAACTTTACATCAAAAGGGAAGAAAGTGCAACACTTTGTAATGCCCATTTGTTTCCATTGCACAGGACAGTGAAGAAACCCTCTCAGATGACTGTCCTTTGGAGGAAGTACTTGTAAGTGCATAAATAACTTTACTTCATTTATAGTAACTTGTGTACATATTATTTCTGACTGCAATATGAGTTGCAGGAGGAAAGGCCTACTGCACAAAGTGATACAGAGGTGGGCAGTGTAGTAACCTACTTGTACTTTTTATTTTTGTTGCATGAGGCTTGTGTTGACAGTTCTTTTTTATTTTTTTATTCTTTTTATCCAAACATGGCACAGGGTGATATCCGTATATAAACGGAATCTACAACAGAAAATTTAGTATTTTGACCTGAAAAAACAGAAAAATGAAGGGGAGAAATAGAACTTGACACCTTAAAGAAGAAAAAACTGGCACTAGAGATTGAGTTGCTTCAAAAGGAACTTCAGAGTAAGTGCTAAATACACTATTTCACACAGAGTACTATTGCTGACCTTGGATAACAATATATCTTATTGCAGGCAAAAGATGACCATCATTGGCTTTTCTTGACAAAGAATAATTGAAATAAAACTCAAGGAACTAAGCATGTTGTCTTGTCTTCTATTCATTTAATGAAGGTTTTTGTTTTAAAAAAAAAAAAAAAAAATGGTGTTCCACAATTCTGTCCCGTGCAGCTCTGCCACTAGGTTGGTCCAAGTGCACTGGCTGGAGGTCATCATCAGGCTGCACCTCCACCACAGGGGTCCTCTCCTTTCTGATGGTGGCACTATTGTGGAGTATGGCACATGCAACAATAATGTCACAGGCCCTGTCAGGTGCAACCCTCAGACACTGAAATCTTTCCTTTAGTTGCCCAAAGGTCATTTCAATGCGTGCCCTTGTCCTGGCTAGAGCTGCATTGAAACGGGTTTGTGGTCCGGGGTTTGGGTCAGGGAATGGCGTCATGAAATACTGCCTGCAGGTATAGCCCCTGTCACCAAGCAGGATCCCGTCGTAAGCACCTGGAAAAATGCAGTTTTGTTAGGCTCAGAATAAATGTATGTAATACAGTGAGCTTGATATTAAATATTTCCTTACCACGTTCAAATAATGTGCATAAATGTGACTCTCTGAAAATCCTGGAGTCATGCACAGAACCAGGCCATTTTGCTTCCACATTTGTGATGTAGGACATGGAGTCACACACCATCTAAGATATTTTTAATCAGTCAACTGCATACTTTTTGATTACATTACTTTTTGTATTATTTGATATATTCTGGACTCGCTTCTCCAAGGTAAATGGTGAATTGTTTGATGTCAGGCTGCATGCTCAGAAAGCGGCAGTGGATTGTGCAGCGTGAGACCACCTTCAGCGACAGGTTCTTGTCGTAAAAACGGACAAGACATGGCTGCGAAAGACTTCCCGTATCACCTCCGCTTATAAAGCCGGGATCTAATCCTGTTAACATGAAATAAGCCTGCTCCCGAGCAGGTTTAAGCTTGGGCACCTGTTGCTATGACAGCAAGTCCAGGATGAGCGTCGAAGAACCAAACAATCCAAGATCATGCCAAATCTCCAACAATCAAATCCAGCTAACTGAGTTAGCGACGTACGAAGAACGGGCCCCTGGGGCCTGTTTCAGAAAGGAGGTTCAACTGAGTTGGCTTACCCTGAGATGGGAAACTCTGAGTTTTCGGTTACAGAACAGCGGAAATTAGTTAGTTCAATCAACTCTGAGTTGACTGACTCTGAGTTAAGCGCGTGCACCACCACTATAAAAAGCCATTATCAATGGAGTGCAGATATTATGAGTCACCATGGTAACAGCGCCAGACAAAAAGAGGTCTGCATATTTCTCACCAGCTTCTGCAAGCGTAAGAAGACATATTATTATTTTTTAAATATCGGCTGCAGCAGCGAAGGACAACTAGAGTTAGCTAGGGAGAAAATAGTTGCTCGAGTCAATGCGTATGTTTACATTTTAATTAGTTATACAGTGTTGGGTGTAATTAATTACCAAGTCATCTAAATACTGTCATTTAATTAAAGGGATTACTCTTAATTCTTCTGTAATTTGAAGTAAAATCTGATGTAATTGCATTAGACTATAGAACAATTCTGTATATTTAACATACATTTTTAAAAGGTATATTTTTTATGTAACCTTCTCCCTCTACACACTTTGGTCAATTCAAGAATAATCCATGCAATTGTATATTGTTTATTTGAAAGCATTAAAAGTGCAGTTTCTTGTCTCTCCTTGTATTGTTCAAGTGGTTGAGGTTGATATGGGATTTATTAATAAGTAGACCAATACTTTCTAAAGATAGTCATTATTACATGAATCTAATTACACGGTTGAAGATGTCATTTGTAGTTAGTAATTAATAACTATTTTAGAGTAACTTACCCAACTGTTATAATATCAGAGGTGAAACTGGAAGAACAGTATGTTATTCAACCTAATTTTAATTTTCATGGGTGCAATCCTGCAGGTATTAAAAGAACATGGCAGCAGCTGAAAATTAAATATAAGAACATAATTCAATCAGGTAAGGTTTGAGCATATCATGGGTGTAGGCTACCTGAATTTACAAATATTTGACATATTAAATAACTAAATAGCATCCCAGTGTCTAGCAGTGCAGCAGCATTTTTGGCTGGGGGAATTCCTGGAGGGACTTCAGAGCCAGTCACTCCCGAAGATCCAAGGGCCTTCATAAAATGTAAGAGGTTTACATATGTGTTATTTCTTATATAGGCTATTTTTGATATTTCCATTTATTTGACTTTGGGTTGGGTTTTTTGTTGGTCCCAACAGATTCCGATGGTAATATCTGTCTTTTGGAGCCTCCTGTCCCAACAAAACCTGCAGGCAGTTGTAAGTAGCCTACTCAATACACCAGAAATTATGACAAATAGTGTTATAAAGTGTACTCATCTTCACAGGACGATGGGGATAATGTTATGTGTCACATCAAACAATCTACACATTCAGATTTTTTCACATTTTTATGTGGAGTAGAATCTAAGTTTAAAGCTAAGTATAAATGGGTAGTCTTATCTCTCCCCCCGCCCCCAAAGTGGAAGAACAGCAGGAGGACGGTCCATCAACTTCTGTTGCACAGATGAACAGAGTTCAGTGATTTTCAGTAAATGCCACAGTTTAATTCTGTAGAATTTGTTTAGAACTACATTATGTAACTCTAATCTACTACTGTATATTCAGTTGCCAGTTAAGGAGTTAATAGACTTCATCTTATTTAAAAAATTGAAAAAAAAAAAAAAAACAGTAAAAATAGCAATATTGTATTTATTAATTAAAGATTAATTTTATTAATAAAAATGTACTGAAAGAATGAATGAGGTGTTTAAACACCACTTCCTCTTTAAAAAAGGGGAGGAGACCGAAAAAAACTCTGGGTTTACCGAAGAAAACCTGCTCCCGGCCAGGTTAGGTTCACAGAGTAAGTTACCATGGTAACTGACTCTGAGTATAAGTTACCTCTCTTTCAGAAACGGGCTTGACTTACTCTGCTTTCTCAGGTTTAACATACCTCCCATCAGGGCCGCGGGAAGTGGGGGTGCTGCAGAATTGTAAATGCAATGCATATATTTGTTCATTAAAATGTATAATTTTTTAGCATTTAGTCATTTATTTGTAATAAACACTTTAAGTGGGCTATTTAAAAATTGTTATTTATATGTTAAATTATCTTTTTAAAACATAAGCGCAGAGTGTTACGTAATATTGTGTGTGTGTGTGTGTGTGTGTGTGTGTCGAAAGAATTTGCCGCAGCTGCTCAAAAAAAAAAAAAAAAAAAAAAAAAAACGTCAAAAACCCCACTGTCAGTGTTTTGTAAGGAACAGGCAAATAGGCCTATGTAAAATATAGCAGGAGACATTTTAATTGTTTACTAATAAAACAGTTATTTTTTATGTCAGTGTCGGCTAGACAGATGAAGTTGACGACTCGCGATCTTCGCAGCGCCAGTGAGAAATGCACATTTCATACGAATTACATAAGCAGCGCAGTCTGTTTTCTTTCGTTTTGAATTGTTCTGCTTAAAAGTAGACATTTCAAGCTATCTATATGTCTCAGGTCTGTGAGGCAATAGGCTACCTTATAGGCCTACGCTGAGTTTCATTTATGAGACGAGCTCCAGGTTCGCCAGCGCCTCCGTATCCTGATTATTTATTTTCTAATAGCCTATATTTAGGCTACTTCTTATTAAATCCTGACAATTTGTTGATGAAACATCGATTAAAATTAAGATACAATTAATACAAAACGAAATTAAATTTAAAGACAGGCTTTGTGCTTTCAGTTTGAGGTCTCTGTGAAAGTTTTAAAACATTATTTTAGTGCCGCTTTAGAGCGCTCACGTCCGTAACGGAGAACTGTCTGTAACATTTTTTTTTTTTTTTTTTGTGAAATAAATTTCTAAAAAAATGCGACTTAGTCCAGTGCGACTTAGGCTATAGATGTTTTTTTCTTCCCCGTGGCGCATTTTGTGACTGATATGCGACTCCGGAGCAATGAAAATAAAAGGGACTCCGGAATAAAAGCAGAATCAATAAAAGTAAAAAATGTGATGTGCAGTCAGGTTTGAGTGTGTGCGCGTTTTTTGAGGAGTTTTATAGTCTTGATATTGTTTCTTATTCAAAAGTGGTGACGCGACGCGACTGATTTATTATGAGTGTTGGAAACAGTTCTGCTGTCTAATATATTTGATGAATAAAAGGTTAAAAAGAACTGCATTTATTAAAAAATATATATAATTTCTAATAATATAAATCTTCTTTACTATCACTTTTTTTAAAATCAATTTAACACATCCTTGCTGAATAAAAGTATTGATTTATTTAAAAAAATAAATAAAAAAATACTGACCTCAAATTACTGACCAGTAGTGTATATTGTTGTTACAAAAGATTTCTATTTTTTTAAAAATTGCTTTTTTCAATTTTTTTTTCAATTTTTTTTTTACATTTTTATTCATCAAAGTATCCTAAAAAAAGTATCACAGGTTATGAAAACATATTAAGCAGCAGAACTGTTTCCAACTTTGATAATGAATCATCATATTAGAATTATTTCTAAAGGATCATGTGATAGACTGGAGTAATGATCCTGAAAATTCAGCTTTGCATCACAGAAATAAATGATCATTTAAACCAATTATTTTAAATTGTAAAAATATATCACAATATTACTTTTTTTTCTGTATTTTTGATCAAATAAATGCAGGCTTGATGAGCAGAGGAAACTTCTTTCAAAAACATTAAAAATACTAATACTTATACTTGCCCTGTAATACATGTATTCTTTGTTTTAGATGTTATTAACTTCAATTCTTATGAATAATAAAAATGTTGTAATGTCTATTTGTTATTTATGGCCTGTACGCCTCATTATTGATCTGAGCTTCTACATCTTGAATTCGAATAACATTCGATAAAACATAATTGCTGGATTATTTTGACTATAATAAATAAGCAGATGAAACATAGTAGGCCTATACACTGTTTATCACAGATTACTTTGGACCAAAGTTACCATATTATAATTAATTATTATATAGTTCTATTCATTCATTTTATTTAAATTAGCACTGGTTAAAATGTATAAAGCATGAACAAGATATGAAACAATATTTATTAATAATACACAGTTTAAATATCACAAATATCAAATTGTATTTTCATTTGCGTCCTATGCTGGCTAATTACGACGTTTAACCTGTTATCATAATGAAATTCATGCATTTATTTATTTGTCATTTAAACTGATGCAAACAGGGAAAGAGAGTAGAAAACACTTATTATCCTGTCGCCCCCTCTAGTGGACAGCATTAAGTATTACGGCCTTCATTGCTCAGATAACTCAAGTCGATGGATTTTTTGGGAAAGTCTGACCAGTTAGAAGCAAGTTAGACCAGTCTGAGGGTCTGAGCTGAGTTTGGTGAAGCATCAAAGTTCTAGGCGGAGTCAATTTCTCATAATAATAATAACAATTAATCCCAAACCTGGTAATTTTGTCAGTATTTAATTTACGTTCACTGATTCTGGCTTCTCTCTTTTCTGTCTCTTTCTTTTCATGTGAACTGAGTAGGCTACACATGCTTAAATTCAAAAAATATAAACTTTATTTCTATTCAAAATTATTTATAGCCCATAGGCTATATGTCACACACGCCTACCTGCCTTTTGATGTAAATAAAAGACTAGAGTGGTAAATGTTACGGACATATTATCATGGTACAGTTCAGCCTATTATTGATTTTTATTTCCACTTCCCTTTTATCCAAAGAGACGGAACTATTTGCACTGTATTTATCAATGGGAAATATGCTAATATAATCTGTCATATACTGTGGCTCACATTAATGGGGTTGCTTGCAAGTCGCAGCAGCACGAATTACGTGACCAGCAACATATTTCTAAATCAAATAGTGTGTGTAGTTAACAGTGAGTGGTGGTTTCAGACATTATTTCATTAAAGGGCATTTGTCAGTGCCGCACTCGTAGCCTACTGACTCTTATTCTGCCTGACAGAAAGAAAAGCTCACAGCTTACTGAAGGCGGAGCGGTTTGACCAATCAGATGAAAGGGGCGTTTCAGCGCCGCCCACGTGTGCAAATGAAATATCGAACCCATAAACCGACTTGTAAACGAAAAATGAAAAATCTAGCCAAAATCTAGCCAAAAAAACGAATAAACGAGCTGGTTTTCATTTCTCCTTATTCCATTCTAAACAGGAAATGAAATGATCAAAAAGTGCACGGACCCTATGACTTAGCACGACGGTGTAATAAGTTTATATACACTAGATGTCGCCTTGGCTACGGCAGTTTGGAATATTCTGGGCTCATCTGATTTTTTTGTACATAGCATAACCTACTTTGTTATGATTTTAGTATCATAATGATTAATAAATGCACGCACAATTATCATGAACTTGATTTGAACAAATGCCTATCAACTTGTGTGTGCAAAATTCAGAATTAAATGAATGTGCAGCAATTTGTACAAATAGAGAGTCTGTAGGCCTATACTGTTGTAGCCATTAAATAAGCGCATTTATTTTCATATTTGTTCAAATGTTATAATGTTATTTTTTTCCCCCATGTATGTTGATTTATGAAAAGTGAACAGCACGAGTAAAAGTGAATTTCGTTTTGTATAAATTGTATCTTAATTTTAATAAATTTTTCATCAGCCTGTATTTAATAAATAAGATCAATAAGATTTAATAAATAATAATAAAAAAATGATAATCTTGCATTGCACGTTAACTGGAGCGCATCTCATCCTAACTTAACGAAACTCATTGTATGCCTCACACACACAGACATGAGAAATACATCAAATACACAAAGCTTGAAATGTCTTTAAACGAAATAATTCAAAACGAAAAGAAAAAGGCTACTCTCTGATTATGTAATCCATTATGTGCATTTCTCTCTATAGGCGCGTTCACTATACGGCGATCGTCAACTTCATCTTTGCAGCCGAGTCGACACTGTCAGAAAACACTAGATTATTAATAAAAATCAATGCACGCGTCACCGGATTTCCAAATGCACATCTTGCTTGTTGCACCCACACATATTATGTCGAAATAACGAGATATTATGTTGAAATAACATTATTAATAATAATACATATTTTATAATATTTGATTGAATGCTGAATGTTGTTCAGTTAATAAAATGAAAACTTTAATTGTGATCATTAAAATAATTGAATATGAAATATTTAGTGGCCAAGTTTTGCTAATTAATTAATTTATATATGTAAGGCATTCGTTCCAATCAACTGCCGCAGCCAAGGCCACGTCTAGTGTATATATCTATGACTTGGCACTTCTGGGTAAAGATGCGATCAGTCAAATGAAATCCAATAAACGTATAAATAAATATTCCAAATGAAAAAGCGATGGGAAATGTCGTCCAATTTTCTAATACTATTATTTGATGACAACAATACATTTGTAAAAGAAAATCCAGCCATTTCTGTTTTTTTAAAGAAAAAAACCAAGCTGCACCCTTTTTTAAATGTCATCTTTCATTCCGAAAGAGAATAATGAACGGGATTATTATGATGTGCAGATTGTAAATCTTAAAAAATGATTGAATGATTTTCTTGTGTCATTATGATGAAGAAACAAGTCGAAAAAAAAAAAAAAAAGTCGAAAAAAACCATTTGTGGAAGGCATCCGATGAGTGTCAACCCGGCCAGATCAGCAAGTGCATCAAGGCAACCACGATTAGCCGGTGCACCAGCCAGCAAAGTGATTCAATGGTTCATAGGTGTAGCTCGCAGCCTCATCGCCCTACCCTCCACATCCTAAAGAGTGTACAGGCTGTTATTTATATAGGGCAGATAAGACCTGTGTTTCTCTTCGACGGTAACTGTAAATTGAATTGAAGCTGCGATTTTTGAAGTTGTATATACTCGCGCGGGCAAATACAGATGTGTTAAACACGATAAGAACACAAATTCTACCTTTATTCGTTAATACAGTCGGTATTTCCCACAATGATTCTGCTTTGCTATTGGCCACGTCACGATCAGTAAGCGCTGCTATTGGTGGTCACGATTATTAAGTACGAAAATGAAAATTCTGTCAGTAATTCCTCACCCTCATGTTGTTCCAACCCCTTCGGTCATCTTCGGAACACAAATTAAGATATTTTTGATTAAATGACTAAATTGGACTATATTAAGGATGTGTTTAATGAACTTTTCTGGGCCAGCAAGTTTCAAACCCTTAGAAGCCTGAAGAAGTCTCGTTCCGAACACATCGCGATATTTGGCATCAGTTCACGTGTGTCAGATGTTGGTAAGAAGTAAATACGCTGTCCGAATAATGTGTGATATATAATGTATTTTCTGTTTGTCGATATTAATCAGATTAGCTCACGTTCAGTCACGGCATTATATCTGTCATCTCCACTGAGGCTTTGCGTTTTATTGCTTTCTAATTCAAAACAGGGTGATTAAGTTACACTGCCTGTGAGCATAGGCCTAAAGACCTTAAATCAGTTAATCATATTCATATCAGATTAAAAGTAGTACAATTAGTTCCAAAGTTGTATTTGTAGTAGAAGCACAGTACAAACAACACTTACCATGCTTTTACCACATTAACATTAGTTTTACTGTGGTAAGTGTAGTAAAAAGACAGTAATCACAAAACTTACCATGCTTTTACCACACTGTATTGGGAGTTTTAATGTGATACTTATTGTAAATGCACATTAACCACAACGCTTACCATGCTTTTACCACAGGAATGATGTAAAACAACATAATGATATTTTATTTTCTCTTTTTTCAGCTGAAAAGACCAAAAGGACCTTTCGGACTATTATTGTTTGAGGACAAGTAAACGGAGGAGACCGACAGCTGCAAAGGCAAATATTCGCAATGGTATATACATGTGTTGGTTCGAACCCTAAATCAAACATTTTATCAAGCATTTGTTGTTTCTTAAACCTTTTCTCGCAAAACCCATAGCCCAATCAGTACGAAGATAGTCTGAAAGTCTTAATAATTCACAAGATTTAACAAGTTGTCAAATTCGTATACGATACTCGTACATATTTGTATACTCGTACACACACTGTCAGAAAGTTGATATTAATTGCATTGTATTGATTACAATTAGTGATGCACCGATGTGAAAATTGAGGCCGATACCGATAACCGATATTAATATTGCTGTTATGGCCGATACCGATATTTGCCGATGTCGATATCTCTGTATAGAAAACAAATTTGAATGATTATCAAATAAAGAGCTATTTTCCAAAACACTTTTTTTTTACTTTAGAAATGACTGATATTGGGCACCTTTACCTGTGTGCAAAATATGTCACATACGACACACATGCATTATACTGCATTGCATATACAGTAATGTGTGCTGGTCAACTTGTCTAAAATTAAGAAACCCTTAGAAAACAGTAAAAAAAAACACACAAAAAACAGGAACATTGTGTAAAATTAAGATAGGCTACTTTATTTATTATTCCAATATCCAAATATCGAGGGCTTGGAACCAGAGGGGCGTAAGTGGCATTTGACAAACTTTACAGGAGAGCCAAAACAAAATTTTGACCACACTTCAATCAACTGTATTTATTAACCTTCAACCACAACATTGCAACCACATACATACTTATATGAGTAAGTTCTTAAGTGAACATATTATGGAATATTAACACGATGAACATATTCTAAAACCTTGCAAAATCTTGAAAATATGGCAAAAACATCAAATACGCCTTTTTGGCACCAAACATTTCCAATTCGTCTAAAGAAAAATAGGGCGTATCTGCTGATCAATGCAGAAATGATTGGTCAAAACATTGGTTAAAAACACTCTAACTTCATAACTTTTCATTTGATTTAAAATACTGCATACATAGTCATTTCATCATTTCAAACTGTTTAACATTTCATTTCTAACCGTTTAATTTCAATTCTCATTTATGAGTTCACATTCATGTCAAACAGTTTAACATTTAATTTCAAACAGTTTAATTTCTCTTGTTTATTACACATTTCACTTTTTAGTTCACTTTAGTTGAACTAAAAAGTTCACTCACTGCCCACTGTCAGAGTGTTATAGAACTCTGCATAACAGTGAGGAATACTCCCATTGGTGCACAGGGTGAGTAGGTCTTTTTTCTTTAAGGCACTGATCACTGGAGGATTTTCATACAATGAGCTGGGGTGTGTGGTTCTGGTGCCTCTTGTTGCCTGTTGTGCCACCGTCAGTTTTCGGAAGGTTGGGGCGGTGAAATCATACTTGAAGAAGATTGTTTTTGGTTCATCTTTCGTGTAGCGGAACCATTTAATCTTCTGCCAATGAACTGATTGTCCCTCCTCATCTTTTGTTCTGTTTTTGAGTATGTGGTTGGAGAGGGACTTGAAGTCCAGAAAGTCCTTGTGTTCAAGTTCATGTACACTGTATGGGTCGTTCCTTCTTGCCATTCTCACAAGTGTGTAGTAGCCATCAGTAAATAGAAGTATGGGAGTAAATAGAAATGGGAGTAAATAGAAACTTTTCTTCTTGCAGTTTCCACTGCAGCATGCACACTATCACACTCCATGTCTAGTAGCCATCCATGATGGCTACTACACACTTGTGAGAATGGAAAGAAAGAACGACCCATAGTGTACATGAACTTGGACACAAGGACTTTCTGTACTTCAAGTCCCTCTCCAACCACATACTCAAAAACAGAACAAAAGATGAGGAGGGACAATCAGTTCATTGGCAGAAGATTAAATGGTTCCGCTACACGAAAGATGAACCAAAAACAATCTTCTTCAAGTATGATTTCACCGCCCCAACCTTCCGAAAACTGACGGTGGCACAACAGGCAACAAGAGGCACCAGAGGCACCAGAACCACACACCCCAGCTCATTGTATGAAAATCCTCCAGTGATCAGTGCCTTAAAGAAAAAAGACCTACTCACCCTGTGCACCAATGGGAGTATTCCTCACTGTTATGCAGAGTTCTATAACACTCTGACAGTGGGCAGTGAGTGAACTTTTTAGTTCAACTAAAGTGAACTAAAAAGTGAAATGTGTAATAAACAAGAGAAATTAAACTGTGTGAACTTAAATGTTAAACTGTTTGAAATTAAATGTTAAACTGTTTGACATGAATGTGAACTCATAAATGAGAATTGAAATTAAACGGTTAGAAATGATCAAATTAAATGACTATGTATACAGTATTTTAAATAAAATGAAAAGTTATGAAGTTAGAGTGTTTTTAACCAATGTTTTGACCAATCATTTCTGCATTGATCAGCAGATACGCCCTATTTTTCTTTAGAGGAATTGGAAATGTTTGGTGCCAAAAAGGCGTTTTTGATGTTTTTGCCATATTTTCAAGATTTTGCAAGGTTTTAGAATATGTTCATCGTGTTAATATTCCATAATATGTTCACTTAAGAACTTACTCATATAAGTATGTATGTGGTTGCAATGTTGTGGTTGAAGGTTAATAAATACAGTTGATTGAAGCGTGGTCAAAATTTTGTTTTGGCTCTCCTGTAAAGTTTGTCAAATGCCACTTGCGCCCCTCTGGTTCCAAACAATGTGTAGGCCATACATGTATTTTTTAGAGCCAGAAGGGCGTAAGTGGACATACGCCCCTCTGGCTCCAAACAATGCTCAAACTTTTGTGTTAGGTCTTTGTTGTTTTGTTGCTTTATTCAATACAAGTTGATTTCTGATGCGTCTTTTTGGCACAACTAGATAGAGCTCATCAAGACCTTTAATTTGATATATAGAACTCATTTTCGCCCAAAATGCCACTTACGCCCCTCTGGTTCCAAGCCCTCGATATGATACTAAAAAATACCACAGGGAAAAGGGCTTCTATTTGTGACGTGCTGTCTTTGCGTTTGAACATTGCACATTTTAAACAGGACACTCATTAACTGAATAAATGTTAGCCAATACAAACATATTTATAGAAAACAGTTGACAATGAATAGACAGGAGTCCAATAATAGCATAACGAATCATTCTTAAAATAATAACAAGTAGCCTAGGCTATAAGACCAATCCGACATGGGCTGTGTTAACAGTAAAACGTCCGTCATTTAACGAATTTTAAAAACACGGATGGATAATACAAAATACTTTCTGATATTTTGACAGAAAAAAAACAAGCAAGAACAAAATTTAAACTTAGCCCGTCAATTTTTCATTTTACAATTATCTTCTCTCTCTGTGTGTGCACGCGTCCGTGTTTGTGAGAGAGAGAGCTCGCGCAGCACTGATACAACGGTAGCCTACTTTTTAATCCACAAGTAACGAACGCGCTAGTTTTCATACAAAATAAATATGTAACATAATTAGGTAGGCTACTTTAGTTATTATTAATACAATAACGTAACACATGAAGGCTATACGTTTCTCAACACTGAGAATGAATCAATAAACGCCTGTTTCTCCACTCGCGCTTATCAGTAATCCACAAATCACACGTGCTGTCACTTTTGAGAAAAATCTAATTCGAACGGGTATCAAATATCAAGCAATATATTCAAATATCTACGAGTCAAAAAACGATCAGTCAAAAATGTGTCATGAAGAGGAAAAAAACATAAGTCGCACTGGACTGCGTTAACAATGTTACGGACGGGACAGTTGACTTGAGCGCTCTGAAAGCGCCACTAAGACTGCTTTAAAACTTTCACAGAGACCTCAAACAGAAAGCACAAAAAGCCTGTCTTTAAATTTAATTTCGTTTTGTATTAATTGTATCTTAATTTTGATAAATGTTTCATCAACCAATTGCCTGGATTGAATTAAATAAGAAGTAAATATAGTAGAAAATATTTAATCAGGACACGGAGGCGAGGGCGCGTGAACCTGGAGCGCGTCTCATCAATGAACCGAAATCTACCTGCCTCACAGACCGGAGACATATATAGAAAGCTTGAAATGTCTATTTTTAAACAGAACAATTCAAAACGAAAGAAAACAGACTGTTCTCTGCTTATGTCATCTGTATGAAATGTGTATTTATCTCAGGCACATTCACTACTGCTAAGATCGAGTCAGCATCGTCAACTTCATCTTCAACTTCACACGTCAAATGTCGGCCTGTTCACATCGGCCATATTTTGACATCGGAACGATACCGATGTGTAAAAAAATGACCATATCGGCCGATATTATATCGGCGGCCGATATATCGTGCACCACTAATTACAATTATTACAAATTGGTCCCCGTCTGTTTATGTTCCAGTGATACATGACGTCTCTCCACACCTCATAACCTACCTCTGTTTGCAGGGGTGGAAAAGCTTATCTTACTTGTCACATGACATCAGATACTCGATTATTTTGTCATAATCAGACCAGTTACACTGCTGATAACTGTCCCGTTTGCATGTAAATCATTTTCACATGATTATTGCTTGCTATTAAAGACGTACTTTTATTCATAGAAATGCCCCCACATATCAGTGAACTTATAATATAAAAATGCTTTTAAAATTTAATTATTCAACACTCTTTACAGAAAAAAATATCCTACAGTTATACATAAACTGACTATTTGCAAGTAATGTATTAAAATTACCTTCCTTTCCGTCTTGCAGGATTACTTGGTCCTTTTTTTTTTTTTAAAGCTCTACAATATCAAACTCAACAGCTCTTTTAAGAGCCAACCCTCACAAGAGCTACTAGTGAGTCGCAGCGAATCTTGCCGGGATCAGCCCTTCCCAGGTAAAGTTTCTAGAATATTGAAATCGGTATTTACTCATCAAATGCTCTCTCCTGAATCGCCGCCGCTAGAGTTCTTACGAGATCAAGAAAATATGATCATATAACAGCGATTTTATCATCACTGCATTGGTTACCTATAAAGTTCCGTATTAATTATAAGGTATTGCTACTGACTTATAAAGCTCTAAACGGCTTAGCTCCAGTCTATTTAACGGATCTTCTATCGCCCCTATAATCCATCGCGCTCTTTAAGATCACTAAATTCAAGGCTTTTGGTCATACCTAGGATATCCAGAACCACCAAAGGAGGGAGAGCATTTTCACATTTGGCTCCAAAACTCTGGAATAGTCTTCCTGATACTGTTCGTTGCTCAGACTCGCTCTCCCAGTTTAAAACTAGATTAAAGTCGCATCTCTTCAGCCAGGCATTCATATAATCCTACAGTTCAAACTACAATCCGGCCTGTAGCTCATAAATGCCAGAGGAGAACTGGCCCCCGACTGAGCCTGGGTTCTCCCAAGGTTTTTTTTCTCCATTAGGTCACCTGATGGAGTTTTAGGACACCATTAGGTCACTTGATGGAGTTTTTCGGTTCCTTGCCACTGTTGCCTTTGCCTTGCTCAGTTGGGGATATTTTGGGGATATTTAATTTAATTTTATCAATCAATAAATTCCTCTTGAAACAAACATTGTTGTATTATTTTAATTTAATACTGTGAAGCTGCTTTGATACAATCTGTATTGTGAAAAGCGCTATACAAATAATAACTTATTTATAACTGTCTTAATTTATGTTTCAAGAACAATAGTAATTGCACATAGAGTAAGTCGAGACTTTCTTGTTTTACAGCAGAGAAGGAAGACCAGTCCTTATATCAACGCAAGCTAATCGAATAAGTCCTTTGTTTCGGGTGAGGAAGGAACATCTGGTGCCCAAAGAAGACAGAAAGCTGCACGAGTCCATTGGTATGTCTTGTATTGAAACAATGCTGTAATATGTAGTACATAATTTGATGTTGACAATTTTACATTGTACAGGTTATCACTTGGTTTTTGACCAAGTGAAGCTCTTGAAACAAGTGACAGGAGAGTATGTAACTTGTCTGGAAAGTATCAGAGTCGCATTTGGCACGCGTGCCTTAGGTTGCCGACCCCTGGTCTAGCCTATAGTCTATGGTACCAATCACGTTAGTGAAGCCTGAGTAACATATACTGTAATCGGCATGGTCATGAATGCATGATCTTCATAAAAAATTATGATAGCCTAAAAAAAAAATGCTTAAAAAAAAAACTGCTTTACAACATTGGGTCTTAAAGGTGCTGTATGTAGTATCACATTAAAATGATCCACTTTTCGGGTTTTGCTATTACCTCTGAAAGCAAGTATTCTTATGTTTATGTGAAGGTGCCGGGTCGGATTTACCGCGAAATCCAGTGACGTCACCTGCATGCGCGGAGCGCTCCCGAGCCTCTCGCCTCGTCTAGCCTACTGATTTTGCACTCAACAGCGACGACACTGCAACTTATGACATGGACTTATGACTTATGCAACTTATGACATGTCTGATAACACTAAGAAACGACCTGCTCCCAGCACAACACAGACTCCAACACAAACTCCACTTATTGATAAAAAAAACCAATAAAACGTTTTTTTCTTTCTGCTGAAGCTCGTATTAAAGGCCAGACGTGAATCGGATGAACTTCGGGTGAAAAAACACGGATCAACATCGGCAGGGCGTTTGAATCATGGAGAGACCTTATCTACAAACCTAGAATGTATACATTTCCTGAAGAAAATGTGAAGTAGTGCTTGCAGTGGCAAAATTCGGCACGGTTGATAGGGTTCCATTCTTATCATGGGACGAGCATGGAGCATTAGTTCAACGTCAAGCTGATAAAAGTAGCCTATTATTGTAACGTTGCAGTGGGAGTTTACCTGAGTTTCTAGCATGTTGTGGGATGCTCTCTCTGGTGTGTTGCGTGACGCGTCTCAGTCTGGCCGGTATTCCACAGTGCTCGCTCATAAATTCGAGCACGCGCAAGAGCACACGCTTGTCAACTTATTGGTTGCAATCTGAAACATCACCGCTAGAGGCCGCTGAAAACTACATACAGCTCCTTTAAGTGGCTTGGAAATGCCACAAAAAAACCTAAAACAGTTTTTTTAAACCTAAAAGCACCAGGTAAACTCCGAATGACACGACAGACAGCACTTTCCATCAAGTTCTCCGCATCTCCAATAGTGTAAAGGAAAGAGCCACTCGCAAATAATCTTAAAGCTGCCGTCGGCAACATTTTTTTGATCATATTCAGTGTAATCGACACTATAATCCGACAGAACAACATAAATAAGGTGGTTTTAGAAAAAAACCCGAGCTTCTAACTCCACCTGGAGCGTGTTATTTGTTTTCCAAAAATCCAGCGCTCCCGCTTCATCAGGTCCAATCAGCGCAGGGGGGTGTGAGATCTGACTGTCAATCACAGGTCGTGCACACGCCACAGATCCCCCTCACTCGCACATGTTAATATCACATGCACACGCCACGCCTGAAGTTCGCCTGGAGATTGCATGAAGCGTGATGGCGTAGAGAAAATCTACTAACAAGCTTCCAATTCCTCGGTTATTGCTATCTATGGCTAGATTAGCCAGGGCAGCCTACCTCCGAGTCCATGGTGTTGATAGATGCTGAAGAGACGGACGCGTTCACAGAAAATCAGGTACACACGCACAGTGACGCACTGACGAGCACGACCTCGATGGGAGGGTGCTCGCTGGTAGTGGGGAGGGGCATGAGAGTTGTAAACATTCAAAATTTTGGCTAATCGACCCAATCTGCCAGACTTGCCGACGGCAGCTTTAAGGCAATGCAAACAGTTTGTGCTGTTGTTAAAGCCCGACTCCGACAAGTCGAAAATAAGTGTGCGTTTCCAACAAATGAATCATGTAAACGACAATCTCACCAGTCACGAGAAAAAATATATATCTCAGAAAGTGCACTATTGTAACGCAAAATCTCAGTTCTTCGTACCTCAGGGCCCGTTCTTCGTACGTCGCTAACTCAGTTAGCTGGATTTGATTATTGGCGATTTGGCATGATCTGGGATTGTTTGGTTCTTCGACGCTCATCCTGGACTTGCTGTCATAGCAACAGGTGCGCAAGCTTATTTCATGTTAACAGGATTAGATCCCGGCTTCATAAGCGCTGGACTTCCCGTATCAGCTCCGCTTATGAAGCCGCAGTCTAATCCTGTTAACATGAAATAAGCCTGCTCCCGAGCAGGTTTAAGCTTGCGCACCTGGGGCCCGTTCTTCGTACGTCGCTAACTCAGTTAGCTGGATTTGATTATTGGCGATTTGGCATGATCTGGGATTGTTTGGTTCTTCGACGCTCCTCCTGGACTTGCTGTCATAGCAACAGGTGCGCAAGCTTATTTCATGTTAACAGGATTAGATCCCGGCTTCATAAGCGGAGCTGATACTGTACCAGCCATTTGGATTATAGACATACTTAATTTAATGCAGCAACAAATTATTTACAGTGTAGCAAGATGATTTAAAACTCATTTACCTGTAATTAAGGTGTTGCTGTTACTGGTCCCTGGCTTTAGGTCTAAAGGCCTATTTATACTTCTGCGTCGAACTTACGCCGTAGCTACGTCGTAGGCTGTGCTTAGCGCGCGTACCCTTTGGCGTACCCTGATGCGCACCTCTCCAAAAATGTAACAACGCGTCAATTCTACGCGGACGCAAGCGCTGTGATTGGTCTGCTAGAACCCCTCCCTCGGGTTTCACATGGTCCCTCTGCATGAGTAATTGCGCGTCAACGCGGACAACGACGCAGAAGTATAAATTAAAACCAACGCGTTGCCTACAGCGTAGAGGCTCCGGCGTAGGTCCGACGCAGAAGTATAAATAGGCCTTAAGGAAGAGCTGCCCCCAGGAATGCCCTCCACAATGGGTCGGTTCTCATTTAGCCCAAGGGCCAGCTCTTCTGCCGGGGTATAACGTGGGGGTGCAGGACCACCACCTGTTTTTTTCTGCTCCGCCTTTTCCTTGGTTGCAGATAACCATAAACAGACAAACAGACACATCATTTAAAATGTCTTTGCTAAAAGAGACTAATCAGTAGAAGTAGAAAAGATTACCAGTTTGAAGAATATTCTTGTACTTCACTTTTACTTGTTCCCATGTTCTAGTGGGTCCTGAGGTGGCTCTGACATTAAGCAATTATGAAATTATTAAAATACAAGAATATATACTGTAATAAGTGATATAACCATAACATGGAACACTTACGCATTTAATTTGTCTGTTACTTTTTGCCAGCCCTCTCGAGTCCTGGCTTTTGCACACTTTGATTCCCAGTGTTCCCTGGCGTTTTAATTATATTTTTCAAACTCTGCATACCCTTCCAGTAAAAATTCCTGCTCTGCTGCGTTGAAAAACTGAGCGCGCTCTTTGGCCATGGTGAGCAGCCAATAGCAGCGTTGCTGATCAATGTTTCTACTATCGATACATATCCCCTTTTAAACCAGAGCGTGAACGCGCAATTATCTCACTAACTCAATCCAGCTATACTAATCATATCCGGCAGGTGTGTTCGAAGAACCAAATTAGTCAGATCATGATTAGCACGATGATATCATCTTGGATGTCTCGTTTGATCTCAGATGTTTTAAGCAACGTACGAAGAACGGGCCCCAGTTGCTATGACAGCAAGTCCAGGATGAGCGTCGAAGACCCAAACAATCAAATCCAGCTAACTGAGTTCTTCGACGCTCATCCTGGACTTGCTGTCATAGCAACTGGGGCCCGTTCTTCGTACGTTGCTTGAAACATCCAAGATCAAATTATGAGACATCCAAGGTGATATCATCGGCCTAATCATGATCTGACTAATTCGTTTCTTCGAACACACCTGCCAGTTATGATTAGTAGAGCTGGATTGAGTTATCTGAGATAACTGCGCGTTCATGCGCTGGTTTAAAAGGGGATATGTATCGATAGTAGAAACATTGATCAGCAACGCTGCTATTGGCTGCTCACCATGGCCAAAGAGCGCGCACAGTTTTTCTCCGCAGCAGAGCAAGAGTTATTGAAGGTTATGCAGAATATGAAACCTTAATTAAAACGCCAGGGAACCAGGAGAGAGGGCTGGCAAAAAGTAGCAGACAAATGAAATGCGTAAGTGTTCCATGTTATGGTTATATCACTTATTACAGTGTATATTCTTGTATTTTAATCATTTCATAATTGCTTAATGTCAGAGCCACCTCAGGACCCACTAGAACAGTGTTCTTCAACCCTGCTCCTGGAGGACCCCCAACACTGCACGTTTTCTTTGTCTCCCTAATCAAACACACCTGATTCAACTCATCAGCTCATTAACCCATGTGATAATGAGTTGATGAATTGAATCCGGTGTGTTTGATTAGGGAGACAAAGAAAACCAGCAGTGTTGGGGGTCCTCCGGGAGCAGGGTTGAAGAACACTGCACTAGAACATGGGAACAAGTAAAAGGGAAGTACAAGAATATTCTTCAAAATGGTAATCTTTTCTACTTCTACTGTTCTTTGTCTCTTTTACAAAAGAAAAGCACCGTTAAATGTGTTTGTCTGTTTATAACAGCAACCAAGAAAAAGGCTGAGCTGAAAAAAAACAAACAGGTGGTGGTCCTGCTCCCTCACATTATACCACATTATACCCCAGCAGTAGAGCTGGCCCTGGGGTTAAATGTGAACCGACCCATTGTGGAGGGCATCCCTGGGGGCAGCTCTTCCTCAGACCAACAGCCAGGAACCAGTAGCAGCAACACCTTCATTACTGGTAAATGAGCTTTAAATGATCTTGCTACACTGTAAAATATATCTTTTTTTTTTGCCGCATTAAATTAAGTAGGCCTATATAATCCAAATGGCTGGTACAGTAATTTCAGCTGTTAAATATTGAGTAGTGATCAATTGCTTTGACTTGTGAAGGTGAAAACTGCTGAACTTAATGTAAGAATATTTTGCCATGAGTTACTGATCACATTTGTTCATATAGTGTAGTTCATTGTAATGCCATTGTGTTTCCTCTTTTGTGCAGTTTTACATAATACACCAACACTTGTACCTGTTCCCAAGAAAGTAGTGGCTGAAATATGTGCAGTAAGTGGACTTTTTCTAACTTTACATCAAAAGGGAAGAAAGTGCAACACTTTGTAATGCCCATTTGTTTCCATTGCACAGGACAGTGAAGAAACCCTCTCAGATGACTGTCCTTTGGAGGAAGTACTTGTAAGTGCATAAATAACTTTACTTCATTTATAGTAACTTGTGTACATATTATTTCTGACTGCAATATGAGTTGCAGGAGGAAAGGCCTACTGCACAAAGTGATACAGAGGTGGGCAGTGTAGTAACCTACTTGTACTTTTTATTTTTGTTGCATGAGGCTTGTGTTGACAGTTCTTTTTTATTTTTTTATTCTTTTTATCCAAACATGGCACAGGGTGATATCCGTATATAAACGGAATCTACAACAGAAAATTTAGTATTTTGACCTGAAAAAACAGAAAAATGAAGGGGAGAAATAGAACTTGACACCTTAAAGAAGAAAAAACTGGCACTAGAGATTGAGTTGCTTCAAAAGGAACTTCAGAGTAAGTGCTAAATACACTATTTCACACAGAGTACTATTGCTGACCTTGGATAACAATATATCTTATTGCAGGCAAAAGATGACCATCATTGGCTTTTCTTGACAAAGAATAATTGAAATAAAACTCAAGGAACTAAGCATGTTGTCTTGTCTTCTATTCATTTAATGAAGGTTTTTGTTTTAAAAAAAAAAAAAAAAAATGGTGTTCCACAATTCTGTCCCGTGCAGCTCTGCCACTAGGTTGGTCCAAGTGCACTGGCTGGAGGTCATCATCAGGCTGCACCTCCACCACAGGGGTCCTCTCCTTTCTGATGGTGGCACTATTGTGGAGTATGGCACATGCAACAATAATGTCACAGGCCCTGTCAGGTGCAACCCTCAGACACTGAAATCTTTCCTTTAGTTGCCCAAAGGTCATTTCAATGCGTGCCCTTGTCCTGGCTAGAGCTGCATTGAAACGGGTTTGTGGTCCGGGGTTTGGGTCAGGGAATGGCGTCATGAAATACTGCCTGCAGGTATAGCCCCTGTCACCAAGCAGGATCCCGTCGTAAGCACCTGGAAAAATGCAGTTTTGTTAGGCTCAGAATAAATGTATGTAATACAGTGAGCTTGATATTAAATATTTCCTTACCACGTTCAAATAATGTGCATAAATGTGACTCTCTGAAAATCCTGGAGTCATGCACAGAACCAGGCCATTTTGCTTCCACATTTGTGATGTAGGACATGGAGTCACACACCATCTAAGATATTTTTAATCAGTCAACTGCATACTTTTTGATTACATTACTTTTTGTATTATTTGATATATTCTGGACTCGCTTCTCCAAGGTAAATGGTGAATTGTTTGATGTCAGGCTGCATGCTCAGAAAGCGGCAGTGGATTGTGCAGCGTGAGACCACCTTCAGCGACAGGTTCTTGTCGTAAAAACGGACAAGACATGGCTGCGAAAGACTTCCCGTATCACCTCCGCTTATAAAGCCGGGATCTAATCCTGTTAACATGAAATAAGCCTGCTCCCGAGCAGGTTTAAGCTTGGGCACCTGTTGCTATGACAGCAAGTCCAGGATGAGCGTCGAAGAACCAAACAATCCAAGATCATGCCAAATCTCCAACAATCAAATCCAGCTAACTGAGTTAGCGACGTACGAAGAACGGGCCCCTGGGGCCTGTTTCAGAAAGGAGGTTCAACTGAGTTGGCTTACCCTGAGATGGGAAACTCTGAGTTTTCGGTTACAGAACAGCGGAAATTAGTTAGTTCAATCAACTCTGAGTTGACTGACTCTGAGTTAAGCGCGTGCACCACCACTATAAAAAGCCATTATCAATGGAGTGCAGATATTATGAGTCACCATGGTAACAGCGCCAGACAAAAAGAGGTCTGCATATTTCTCACCAGCTTCTGCAAGCGTAAGAAGACATATTATTATTTTTTAAATATCGGCTGCAGCAGCGAAGGACAACTAGAGTTAGCTAGGGAGAAAATAGTTGCTCGAGTCAATGCGTATGTTTACATTTTAATTAGTTATACAGTGTTGGGTGTAATTAATTACCAAGTCATCTAAATACTGTCATTTAATTAAAGGGATTACTCTTAATTCTTCTGTAATTTGAAGTAAAATCTGATGTAATTGCATTAGACTATAGAACAATTCTGTATATTTAACATACATTTTTAAAAGGTATATTTTTTATGTAACCTTCTCCCTCTACACACTTTGGTCAATTCAAGAATAATCCATGCAATTGTATATTGTTTATTTGAAAGCATTAAAAGTGCAGTTTCTTGTCTCTCCTTGTATTGTTCAAGTGGTTGAGGTTGATATGGGATTTATTAATAAGTAGACCAATACTTTCTAAAGATAGTCATTATTACATGAATCTAATTACACGGTTGAAGATGTCATTTGTAGTTAGTAATTAATAACTATTTTAGAGTAACTTACCCAACTGTTATAATATCAGAGGTGAAACTGGAAGAACAGTATGTTATTCAACCTAATTTTAATTTTCATGGGTGCAATCCTGCAGGTATTAAAAGAACATGGCAGCAGCTGAAAATTAAATATAAGAACATAATTCAATCAGGTAAGGTTTGAGCATATCATGGGTGTAGGCTACCTGAATTTACAAATATTTGACATATTAAATAACTAAATAGCATCCCAGTGTCTAGCAGTGCAGCAGCATTTTTGGCTGGGGGAATTCCTGGAGGGACTTCAGAGCCAGTCACTCCCGAAGATCCAAGGGCCTTCATAAAATGTAAGAGGTTTACATATGTGTTATTTCTTATATAGGCTATTTTTGATATTTCCATTTATTTGACTTTGGGTTGGGTTTTTTGTTGGTCCCAACAGATTCCGATGGTAATATCTGTCTTTTGGAGCCTCCTGTCCCAACAAAACCTGCAGGCAGTTGTAAGTAGCCTACTCAATACACCAGAAATTATGACAAATAGTGTTATAAAGTGTACTCATCTTCACAGGACGATGGGGATAATGTTATGTGTCACATCAAACAATCTACACATTCAGATTTTTTCACATTTTTATGTGGAGTAGAATCTAAGTTTAAAGCTAAGTATAAATGGGTAGTCTTATCTCTCCCCCCGCCCCCAAAGTGGAAGAACAGCAGGAGGACGGTCCATCAACTTCTGTTGCACAGATGAACAGAGTTCAGTGATTTTCAGTAAATGCCACAGTTTAATTCTGTAGAATTTGTTTAGAACTACATTATGTAACTCTAATCTACTACTGTATATTCAGTTGCCAGTTAAGGAGTTAATAGACTTCATCTTATTTAAAAAATTGAAAAAAAAAAAAAAAACAGTAAAAATAGCAATATTGTATTTATTAATTAAAGATTAATTTTATTAATAAAAATGTACTGAAAGAATGAATGAGGTGTTTAAACACCACTTCCTCTTTAAAAAAGGGGAGGAGACCGAAAAAAACTCTGGGTTTACCGAAGAAAACCTGCTCCCGGCCAGGTTAGGTTCACAGAGTAAGTTACCATGGTAACTGACTCTGAGTATAAGTTACCTCTCTTTCAGAAACGGGCTTGACTTACTCTGCTTTCTCAGGTTTAACATACCTCCCATCAGGGCCGCGGGAAGTGGGGGTGCTGCAGAATTGTAAATGCAACGCATATATTTGTTCATTAAAATGTATAATTTTTTAGCATTTAGTCATTTATTTGTAATAAACACTTTAAGTGGGCTATTTAAAAATTGTTATTTATATGTTAAATTATCTTTTTAAAACATAAGCGCAGAGTGTTACGTAATATTGTGTGTGTGTGTGTGTGTGTGTGTGTGTCGAAAGAATTTGCCGCAGCTGCTCAAAAAAAAAAAAAAAAAAAAAAAAAACGTCAAAAACCCCACTGTCAGTGTTTTGTAAGGAACAGGCAAATAGGCCTATGTAAAATATAGCAGGAGACATTTTAATTGTTTACTAATAAAACAGTTATTTTTTATGTCAGTGTCGGCTAGACAGATGAAGTTGACGACTCGCGATCTTCGCAGCGCCAGTGAGAAATGCACATTTCATACGAATTACATAAGCAGCGCAGTCTGTTTTCTTTCGTTTTGAATTGTTCTGCTTAAAAGTAGACATTTCAAGCTATCTATATGTCTCAGGTCTGTGAGGCAATAGGCTACCTTATAGGCCTACGCTGAGTTTCATTTATGAGACGAGCTCCAGGTTCGCCAGCGCCTCCGTATCCTGATTATTTATTTTCTAATAGCCTATATTTAGGCTACTTCTTATTAAATCCTGACAATTTGTTGATGAAACATCGATTAAAATTAAGATACAATTAATACAAAACGAAATTAAATTTAAAGACAGGCTTTGTGCTTTCAGTTTGAGGTCTCTGTGAAAGTTTTAAAACATTATTTTAGTGCCGCTTTAGAGCGCTCACGTCCGTAACGGAGAACTGTCTGTAACATTTTTTTTTTTTTTTTTTGTGAAATAAATTTCTAAAAAAATGCGACTTAGTCCAGTGCGACTTAGGCTATAGATGTTTTTTTCTTCCCCGTGGCGCATTTTGTGACTGATATGCGACTCCGGAGCAATGAAAATAAAAGGGACTCCGGAATAAAAGCAGAATCAATAAAAGTAAAAAATGTGATGTGCAGTCAGGTTTGAGTGTGTGCGCGTTTTTTGAGGAGTTTTATAGTCTTGATATTGTTTCTTATTCAAAAGTGGTGACGCGACGCGACTGATTTATTATGAGTGTTGGAAACAGTTCTGCTGTCTAATATATTTGATGAATAAAAGGTTAAAAAGAACTGCATTTATTAAAAAATATATATAATTTCTAATAATATAAATCTTCTTTACTATCACTTTTTTTAAAATCAATTTAACACATCCTTGCTGAATAAAAGTATTGATTTATTTAAAAAAATAAATAAAAAAATACTGACCTCAAATTACTGACCAGTAGTGTATATTGTTGTTACAAAAGATTTCTATTTTTTAAAAAATTGCTTTTTTCAATTTTTTTTTCAATTTTTTTTTTACATTTTTATTCATCAAAGTATCCTAAAAAAAGTATCACAGGTTATGAAAACATATTAAGCAGCAGAACTGTTTCCAACTTTGATAATGAATCATCATATTAGAATTATTTCTAAAGGATCATGTGATAGACTGGAGTAATGATCCTGAAAATTCAGCTTTGCATCACAGAAATAAATGATCATTTAAACCAATTATTTTAAATTGTAAAAATATATCACAATATTACTTTTTTTTCTGTATTTTTGATCAAATAAATGCAGGCTTGATGAGCAGAGGAAACTTCTTTCAAAAACATTAAAAATACTAATACTTATACTTGCCCTGTAATACATGTATTCTTTGTTTTAGATGTTATTAACTTCAATTCTTATGAATAATAAAAATGTTGTAATGTCTATTTGTTATTTATGGCCTGTACGCCTCATTATTGATCTGAGCTTCTACATCTTGAATTCGAATAACATTCGATAAAACATAATTGCTGGATTATTTTGACTATAATAAATAAGCAGATGAAACATAGTAGGCCTATACACTGTTTATCACAGATTACTTTGGACCAAAGTTACCATATTATAATTAATTATTATATAGTTCTATTCATTCATTTTATTTAAATTAGCACTGGTTAAAATGTATAAAGCATGAACAAGATATGAAACAATATTTATTAATAATACACAGTTTAAATATCACAAATATCAAATTGTATTTTCATTTGCGTCCTATGCTGGCTAATTACGACGTTTAACCTGTTATCATAATGAAATTCATGCATTTATTTATTTGTCATTTAAACTGATGCAAACAGGGAAAGAGAGTAGAAAACACTTATTATCCTGTCGCCCCCTCTAGTGGACAGCATTAAGTATTACGGCCTTCATTGCTCAGATAACTCAAGTCGATGGATTTTTTGGGAAAGTCTGACCAGTTAGAAGCAAGTTAGACCAGTCTGAGGGTCTGAGCTGAGTTTGGTGAAGCATCAAAGTTCTAGGCGGAGTCAATTTCTCATAATAATAATAACAATTAATCCCAAACCTGGTAATTTTGTCAGTATTTAATTTACGTTCACTGATTCTGGCTTCTCTCTTTTCTGTCTCTTTCTTTTCATGTGAACTGAGTAGGCTACACATGCTTAAATTCAAAAAATATAAACTTTATTTCTATTCAAAATTATTTATAGCCCATAGGCTATATGTCACACACGCCTACCTGCCTTTTGATGTAAATAAAAGACTAGAGTGGTAAATGTTACGGACATATTATCATGGTACAGTTCAGCCTATTATTGATTTTTATTTCCACTTCCCTTTTATCCAAAGAGACGGAACTATTTGCACTGTATTTATCAATGGGAAATATGCTAATATAATCTGTCATATACTGTGGCTCACATTAATGGGGTTGCTTGCAAGTCGCAGCAGCACGAATTACGTGACCAGCAACATATTTCTAAATCAAATAGTGTGTGTAGTTAACAGTGAGTGGTGGTTTCAGACATTATTTCATTAAAGGGCATTTGTCAGTGCCGCACTCGTAGCCTACTGACTCTTATTCTGCCTGACAGAAAGAAAAGCTCACAGCTTACTGAAGGCGGAGCGGTTTGACCAATCAGATGAAAGGGGCGTTTCAGCGCCGCCCACGTGTGCAAATGAAATATCGAACCCATAAACCGACTTGTAAACGAAAAATGAAAAATCTAGCCAAAATCTAGCCAAAAAAACGAATAAACGAGCTGGTTTTCATTTCTCCTTATTCCATTCTAAACAGGAAATGAAATGATCAAAAAGTGCACGGACCCTATGACTTAGCACGACGGTGTAATAAGTTTATATACACTAGATGTCGCCTTGGCTACGGCAGTTTGGAATATTCTGGGCTCATCTGATTTTTTTGTACATAGCATAACCTACTTTGTTATGATTTTAGTATCATAATGATTAATAAATGCACGCACAATTATCATGAACTTGATTTGAACAAATGCCTATCAACTTGTGTGTGCAAAATTCAGAATTAAATGAATGTGCAGCAATTTGTACAAATAGAGAGTCTGTAGGCCTATACTGTTGTAGCCATTAAATAAGCGCATTTATTTTCATATTTGTTCAAATGTTATAATGTTATTTTTTTCCCCATGTATGTTGATTTATGAAAAGTGAACAGCACGAGTAAAAGTGAATTTCGTTTTGTATAAATTGTATCTTAATTTTAATACATTTTTCATCAGCCTGTATTTAATAAATAAGATCAATAAGATTTAATAAATAATAATAAAAAAATGATAATCTTGCATTGCACGTTAACTGGAGCGCATCTCATCCTAACTTAACGAAACTCATTGTATGCCTCACACACACAGACATGAGAAATACATCAAATACACAAAGCTTGAAATGTCTTTAAACGAAATAATTCAAAACGAAAAGAAAAAGGCTACTCTCTGATTATGTAATCCATTATGTGCATTTCTCTCTATAGGCGCGTTCACTATACGGCGATCGTCAACTTCATCTTTGCAGCCGAGTCGACACTGTCAGAAAACACTAGATTATTAATAAAAATCAATGCACGCGTCACCGGATTTCCAAATGCACATCTTGCTTGTTGCACCCACACATATTATGTCGAAATAACGAGATATTATGTTGAAATAACATTATTAATAATAATACATATTTTATAATATTTGATTGAATGCTGAATGTTGTTCAGTTAATAAAATGAAAACTTTAATTGTGATCATTAAAATAATTGAATATGAAATATTTAGTGGCCAAGTTTTGCTAATTAATTAATTTATATATGTAAGGCATTCGTTCCAATCAACTGCCGCAGCCAAGGCCACGTCTAGTGTATATATCTATGACTTGGCACTTCTGGGTAAAGATGCGATCAGTCAAATGAAATCCAATAAACGTATAAATAAATATTCCAAATGAAAAAGCGATGGGAAATGTCGTCCAATTTTCTAATACTATTATTTGATGACAACAATACATTTGTAAAAGAAAATCCAGCCATTTCTGTTTTTTTAAAGAAAAAAACCAAGCTGCACCCTTTTTTAAATGTCATCTTTCATTCCGAAAGAGAATAATGAACGGGGCGATGTGCAGATTGTAAATCTTAAAAAATGATTGAATGATTTTCTTGTGTCATTATGATGAAGAAACAAGTCGAAAAAAAAAAAAAAAAGTCGAAAAAAACCATTTGTGGAAGGCATCCGATGAGTGTCAACCCGGCCAGATCAGCAAGTGCATCAAGGCAACCACGATTAGCCGGTGCACCAGCCAGCAAAGTGATTCAATGGTTCATAGGTGTAGCTCGCAGCCTCATCGCCCTACCCTCCACATCCTAAAGAGTGTACAGGCTGTTATTTATATAGGGCAGATAAGACCTGTGTTTCTCTTCGACGGTAACTGTAAATTGAATTGAAGCTGCGATTTTTGAAGTTGTATATACTCGCGCGGGCAAATACAGATGTGTTAAACACGATAAGAACACAAATTCTACCTTTATTCGTTAATACAGTCGGTATTTCCCACAATGATTCTGCTTTGCTATTGGCCACGTCACGATCAGTAAGCGCTGCTATTGGTGGTCACGATTATTAAGTACGAAAATGAAAATTCTGTCAGTAATTCCTCACCCTCATGTTGTTCCAACCCCTTCGTTCATCTTCGGAACACAAATTAAGATATTTTTGATTAAATGACTAAATTGGACTATATTAAGGATGTGTTTAATGAACTTTTCTGGGCCAGCAAGTTTCAAACCCTTAGAAGCCTGAAGAAGTCTCGTTCAGAACACATCGCGATATTTGGCATCAGTTCACGTGTGTCAGATGTTGGTAAGTAGTAAATACGCTGTCCGAATAATGTGTGATATATAATGTATTTTCTGTTTGTCGATATTAATCAGATTAGCTCACGTTCAGTCACGGCATTATATCTGTCATCTCCACTGAGGCTTTGCGTTTTATTGCTTTCTAATTCAAAACAGGGTGATTAAGTTACACTGCCT
The DNA here is from genome assembly GCF_965113295.1 of Leuciscus leuciscus. Classification (NCBI taxonomy): domain Eukaryota; kingdom Metazoa; phylum Chordata; class Actinopteri; order Cypriniformes; family Leuciscidae; genus Leuciscus; species Leuciscus leuciscus. Next base: position 355,169 of record NW_028118562.1, read on the forward strand.
GTGAGCATAGGCCTAAAGACCTTAAATCAGTTAATCATATTCATATCAGATTAAAAGTAGTACAATTAGTTCCAAAGTTGTATTTGTAGTAGAAGCACAGTACAAACAACACTTACCATGCTTTTACCACATTAACATTAGTTTTACTGTGGTAAGTGTAGTAAAAAGACAGTAATCACAAAACTTACCATGCTTTTACCACACTGTATTGGGAGTTTTAATGTGATACTTATTGTAAATGCACATTAACCACAACGCTTACCATGCTTTTACCACAGGAATGATGTAAAACAACATAATGATATTTTATTTTCTCTTTTTTCAGCTGAAAAGACCAAAAGGACCTTTCGGACTATTATTGTTTGAGGACAAGTAAACGGAGGAGACCGACAGCTGCAAAGGCAAATATTCGCAATGGTATATACATGTGTTGGTTCGAACCCTAAATCAAACATTTTATCAAGCATTTGTTGTTTCTTAAACCTTTTCTCGCAAAACCCATAGCCCAATCAGTACGAAGATAGTCTGAAAGTCTTAATAATTCACAAGATTTAACAAGTTGTCAAATTCGTATACGATACTCGTACATATTTGTATACTCGTACACACACTGTCAGAAAGTTGATATTAATTGCATTGTATTGATTACAATTAGTGATGCACCGATGTGAAAATTGAGGCCGATACCGATAACCGATATTAATATTGCTGTTATGGCCGATACCGATATTTGCCGATGTCGATATCTCTGTATAGAAAACAAATTTGAATGATTATCAAATAAAGAGCTATTTTCCAAAACACTTTTTTTTTACTTTAGAAATGACTGATATTGGGCACCTTTACCTGTGTGCAAAATATGTCACATACGACACACATGCATTATACTGCATTGCATATACAGTAATGTGTGCTGGTCAACTTGTCTAAAATTAAGAAACCCTTAGAAAACAGTAAAAAAAACCACACAAAAAACAGGAACATTGTGTAAAATTAAGATAGGCTACTTTATTTATTATTCCAATATCCAAATATCGAGGGCTTGGAACCAGAGGGGCGTAAGTGGCATTTGACAAACTTTACAGGAGAGCCAAAACAAAATTTTGACCACACTTCAATCAACTGTATTTATTAACCTTCAACCACAACATTGCAACCACATACATACTTATATGAGTAAGTTCTTAAGTGAACATATTATGGAATATTAACACGATGAACATATTCTAAAACCTTGCAAAATCTTGAAAATATGGCAAAAACATCAAATACGCCTTTTTGGCACCAAACATTTCCAATTCGTCTAAAGAAAAATAGGGCGTATCTGCTGATCAATGCAGAAATGATTGGTCAAAACATTGGTTAAAAACACTCTAACTTCATAACTTTTCATTTGATTTAAAATACTGCATACATAGTCATTTCATCATTTCAAACTGTTTAACATTTCATTTCTAACCGTTTAATTTCAATTCTCATTTATGAGTTCACATTCATGTCAAACAGTTTAACATTTAATTTCAAACAGTTTAATTTCTCTTGTTTATTACACATTTCACTTTTTAGTTCACTTTAGTTGAACTAAAAAGTTCACTCACTGCCCACTGTCAGAGTGTTATAGAACTCTGCATAACAGTGAGGAATACTCCCATTGGTGCACAGGGTGAGTAGGTCTTTTTTCTTTAAGGCACTGATCACTGGAGGATTTTCATACAATGAGCTGGGGTGTGTGGTTCTGGTGCCTCTTGTTGCCTGTTGTGCCACCGTCAGTTTTCGGAAGGTTGGGGCGGTGAAATCATACTTGAAGAAGATTGTTTTTGGTTCATCTTTCGTGTAGCGGAACCATTTAATCTTCTGCCAATGAACTGATTGTCCCTCCTCATCTTTTGTTCTGTTTTTGAGTATGTGGTTGGAGAGGGACTTGAAGTCCAGAAAGTCCTTGTGTTCAAGTTCATGTACACTGTATGGGTCGTTCCTTCTTGCCATTCTCACAAGTGTGTAGTAGCCATCAGTAAATAGAAGTATGGGAGTAAATAGAAATGGGAGTAAATAGAAACTTTTCTTCTTGCAGTTTCCACTGCAGCATGCACACTATCACACTCCATGTCTAGTAGCCATCCATGATGGCTACTACACACTTGTGAGAATGGAAAGAAAGAACGACCCATAGTGTACATGAACTTGGACACAAGGACTTTCTGTACTTCAAGTCCCTCTCCAACCACATACTCAAAAACAGAACAAAAGATGAGGAGGGACAATCAGTTCATTGGCAGAAGATTAAATGGTTCCGCTACACGAAAGATGAACCAAAAACAATCTTCTTCAAGTATGATTTCACCGCCCCAACCTTCCGAAAACTGACGGTGGCACAACAGGCAACAAGAGGCACCAGAGGCACCAGAACCACACACCCCAGCTCATTGTATGAAAATCCTCCAGTGATCAGTGCCTTAAAGAAAAAAGACCTACTCACCCTGTGCACCAATGGGAGTATTCCTCACTGTTATGCAGAGTTCTATAACACTCTGACAGTGGGCAGTGAGTGAACTTTTTAGTTCAACTAAAGTGAACTAAAAAGTGAAATGTGTAATAAACAAGAGAAATTAAACTGTGTGAACTTAAATGTTAAACTGTTTGAAATTAAATGTTAAACTGTTTGACATGAATGTGAACTCATAAATGAGAATTGAAATTAAACGGTTAGAAATGATCAAATTAAATGACTATGTATACAGTATTTTAAATAAAATGAAAAGTTATGAAGTTAGAGTGTTTTTAACCAATGTTTTGACCAATCATTTCTGCATTGATCAGCAGATACGCCCTATTTTTCTTTAGAGGAATTGGAAATGTTTGGTGCCAAAAAGGCGTATTTGATGTTTTTGCCATATTTTCAAGATTTTGCAAGGTTTTAGAATATGTTCATCGTGTTAATATTCCATAATATGTTCACTTAAGAACTTACTCATATAAGTATGTATGTGGTTGCAATGTTGTGGTTGAAGGTTAATAAATACAGTTGATTGAAGCGTGGTCAAAATTTTGTTTTGGCTCTCCTGTAAAGTTTGTCAAATGCCACTTGCGCCCCTCTGGTTCCAAACAATGTGTAGGCCATACATGTATTTTTTAGAGCCAGAAGGGCGTAAGTGGACATACGCCCCTCTGGCTCCAAACAATGCTCAAACTTTTGTGTTAGGTCTTTGTTGTTTTGTTGCTTTATTCAATACAAGTTGATTTCTGATGCGTCTTTTTGGCACAACTAGATAGAGCTCATCAAGACCTTTAATTTGATATATAGAACTCATTTTCGCCCAAAATGCCACTTACGCCCCTCTGGTTCCAAGCCCTCGATATGATACTAAAAAATACCACAGGGAAAAGGGCTTCTATTTGTGACGTGCTGTCTTTGCGTTTGAACATTGCACATTTTAAACAGGACACTCATTAACTGAATAAATGTTAGCCAATACAAACATATTTATAGAAAACAGTTGACAATGAATAGACAGGAGTCCAATAATAGCATAACGAATCATTCTTAAAATAATAACAAGTAGCCTAGGCTATAAGACCAATCCGACATGGGCTGTGTTAACAGTAAAACGTCCGTCATTTAACGAATTTTAAAAACACGGATGGATAATACAAAATACTTTCTGATATTTTGACAGAAAAAAAACAAGCAAGAACAAAATTTAAACTTAGCCCGTCAATTTTTCATTTTACAATTATCTTCTCTCTCTGTGTGTGCACGCGTCCGTGTTTGTGAGAGAGAGAGCTCGCGCAGCACTGATACAACGGTAGCCTACTTTTTAATCCACAAGTAACGAACGCGCTAGTTTTCATACAAAATAAATATGTAACATAATTAGGTAGGCTACTTTAGTTATTATTAATACAATAACGTAACACATGAAGGCTATACGTTTCTCAACACTGAGAATGAATCAATAAACGCCTGTTTCTCCACTCGCGCTTATCAGTAATCCACAAATCACACGTGCTGTCACTTTTGAGAAAAATCTAATTCGAACGGGTATCAAATATCAAGCAATATATTCAAATATCTACGAGTCAAAAAACGATCAGTCAAAAATGTGTCATGAAGAGGAAAAAAACATAAGTCGCACTGGACTGCGTTAACAATGTTACGGACGGGACAGTTGACTTGAGCGCTCTGAAAGCGCCACTAAGACTGCTTTAAAACTTTCACAGAGACCTCAAACAGAAAGCACAAAAAGCCTGTCTTTAAATTTAATTTCGTTTTGTATTAATTGTATCTTAATTTTGATAAATGTTTCATCAACCAATTGCCTGGATTGAATTAAATAAGAAGTAAATATAGTAGAAAATATTTAATCAGGACACGGAGGCGAGGGCGCGTGAACCTGGAGCGCGTCTCATCAATGAACCGAAATCTACCTGCCTCACAGACCGGAGACATATATAGAAAGCTTGAAATGTCTATTTTTAAACAGAACAATTCAAAACGAAAGAAAACAGACTGTTCTCTGCTTATGTCATCTGTATGAAATGTGTATTTATCTCAGGCACATTCACTACTGCTAAGATCGAGTCAGCATCGTCAACTTCATCTTCAACTTCACACGTCAAATGTCGGCCTGTTCACATCGGCCATATTTTGACATCGGAACGATACCGATGTGTAAAAAAATGACCATATCGGCCGATATTATATCGGCGGCCGATATATCGTGCACCACTAATTACAATTATTACAAATTGGTCCCCGTCTGTTTATGTTCCAGTGATACATGACGTCTCTCCACACCTCATAACCTACCTCTGTTTGCAGGGGTGGAAAAGCTTATCTTACTTGTCACATGACATCAGATACTCGATTATTTTGTCATAATCAGACCAGTTACACTGCTGATAACTGTCCCGTTTGCATGTAAATCATTTTCACATGATTATTGCTTGCTATTAAAGACGTACTTTTATTCATAGAAATGCCCCCACATATCAGTGAACTTATAATATAAAAATGCTTTTAAAATTTAATTATTCAACACTCTTTACAGAAAAAAATATCCTACAGTTATACATAAACTGACTATTTGCAAGTAATGTATTAAAATTACCTTCCTTTCCGTCTTGCAGGATTACTTGGTCCTTTTTTTTTTTTTAAAGCTCTACAATATCAAACTCAACAGCTCTTTTAAGAGCCAACCCTCACAAGAGCTACTAGTGAGTCGCAGCGAATCTTGCCGGGATCAGCCCTTCCCAGGTAAAGTTTCTAGAATATTGAAATCGGTATTTACTCATCAAATGCTCTCTCCTGAATCGCCGCCGCTAGAGTTCTTACGAGATCAAGAAAATATGATCATATAACAGCGATTTTATCATCACTGCATTGGTTACCTATAAAGTTCCGTATTAATTATAAGGTATTGCTACTGACTTATAAAGCTCTAAACGGCTTAGCTCCAGTCTATTTAACGGATCTTCTATCGCCCCTATAATCCATCGCGCTCTTTAAGATCACTAAATTCAAGGCTTTTGGTCATACCTAGGATATCCAGAACCACCAAAGGAGGGAGAGCATTTTCACATTTGGCTCCAAAACTCTGGAATAGTCTTCCTGATACTGTTCGTTGCTCAGACTCGCTCTCCCAGTTTAAAACTAGATTAAAGTCGCATCTCTTCAGCCAGGCATTCATATAATCCTACAGTTCAAACTACAATCCGGCCTGTAGCTCATAAATGCCAGAGGAGAACTGGCCCCCGACTGAGCCTGGGTTCTCCCAAGGTTTTTTTTCTCCATTAGGTCACCTGATGGAGTTTTAGGACACCATTAGGTCACTTGATGGAGTTTTTCGGTTCCTTGCCACTGTTGCCTTTGCCTTGCTCAGTTGGGGATATTTTGGGGATATTTAATTTAATTTTATCAATCAATAAATTCCTCTTGAAACAAACATTGTTGTATTATTTTAATTTAATACTGTGAAGCTGCTTTGATACAATCTGTATTGTGAAAAGCGCTATACAAATAATAACTTATTTATAACTGTCTTAATTTATGTTTCAAGAACAATAGTAATTGCACATAGAGTAAGTCGAGACTTTCTTGTTTTACAGCAGAGAAGGAAGACCAGTCCTTATATCAACGCAAGCTAATCGAATAAGTCCTTTGTTTCGGGTGAGGAAGGAACATCTGGTGCCCAAAGAAGACAGAAAGCTGCACGAGTCCATTGGTATGTCTTGTATTGAAACAATGCTGTAATATGTAGTACATAATTTGATGTTGACAATTTTACATTGTACAGGTTATCACTTGGTTTTTGACCAAGTGAAGCTCTTGAAACAAGTGACAGGAGAGTATGTAACTTGTCTGGAAAGTATCAGAGTCGCATTTGGCACGCGTGCCTTAGGTTGCCGACCCCTGGTCTAGCCTATAGTCTATGGTACCAATCACGTTAGTGAAGCCTGAGTAACATATACTGTAATCGGCATGGTCATGAATGCATGATCTTCATAAAAAATTATGATAGCCTAAAAAAAAACTGCTTAAAAAAAAAACTGCTTTACAACATTGGGTCTTAAAGGTGCTGTATGTAGTATCACATTAAAATGATCCACTTTTCGGGTTTTGCTATTACCTCTGAAAGCAAGTATTCTTATGTTTATGTGAAGGTGCCGGGTCGGATTTACCGCGAAATCCAGTGACGTCACCTGCATGCGCGGAGCGCTCCCGAGCCTCTCGCCTCGTCTAGCCTATTGATTTTGCACTCAACAGCGACGACACTGCAACTTATGACATGGACTTATGACTTATGCAACTTATGACATGTCTGATAACACTAAGAAACGACCTGCTCCCAGCACAACACAGACTCCAACACAAACTCCACTTATTGATAAAAAAAACCAATAAAACGTTTTTTTCTTTCTGCTGAAGCTCGTATTAAAGGCCAGACGTGAATCGGATGAACTTCGGGTGAAAAAACACGGATCAACATCGGCAGGGCGTTTGAATCATGGAGAGACCTTATCTACAAACCTAGAATGTATACATTTCCTGAAGAAAATGTGAAGTAGTGCTTGCAGTGGCAAAATTCGGCACGGTTGATAGGGTTCCATTCTTATCATGGGACGAGCATGGAGCATTAGTTCAACGTCAAGCTGATAAAAGTAGCCTATTATTGTAACGTTGCAGTGGGAGTTTACCTGAGTTTCTAGCATGTTGTGGGATGCTCTCTCTGGTGTGTTGCGTGACGCGTCTCAGTCTGGCCGGTATTCCACAGTGCTCGCTCATAAATTCGAGCACGCGCAAGAGCACGCGCTTGTCAACTTATTGGTTGCAATCTGAAACATCACCGCTAGAGGCCGCTGAAAACTACATACAGCTCCTTTAAGTGGCTTGGAAATGCCACAAAAAAACCTAAAACAGTTTTTTTAAACCTAAAAGCGCCAGGTAAACTCCGAATGACACGACAGACAGCACTTTCCATCAAGTTCTCCGCATCTCCAATAGTGTAAAGGAAAGAGCCACTCGCAAATAATCTTAAAGCTGCCGTCGGCAACATTTTTTTGATCATATTCAGTGTAATCGACACTATAATCCGACAGAACAACATAAATAAGGTGGTTTTAGAAAAAAACCCGAGCTTCTAACTCCACCTGGAGCGTGTTATTTGTTTTCCAAAAATCCAGCGCTCCCGCTTCATCAGGTCCAATCAGCGCAGGGGGGTGTGAGATCTGACTGTCAATCACAGGTCGTGCACACGCCACAGATCCCCCTCACTCGCACATGTTAATATCACATGCACACGCCACGCCTGAAGTTCGCCTGGAGATTGCATGAAGCGTGATGGCGTAGAGAAAATCTACTAACAAGCTTCCAATTCCTCGGTTATTGCTATCTATGGCTAGATTAGCCAGGGCAGCCTACCTCCGAGTCCATGGTGTTGATAGATGCTGAAGAGACGGACGCGTTCACAGAAAATCAGGTACACACGCACAGTGACGCACTGACGAGCACGACCTCGATGGGAGGGTGCTCGCTGGTAGTGGGGAGGGGCATGAGAGTTGTAAACATTCAAAATTTTGGCTAATCGACCCAATCTGCCAGACTTGCCGACGGCAGCTTTAAGGCAATGCAAACAGTTTGTGCTGTTGTTAAAGCCCGACTCCGACAAGTCGAAAATAAGTGTGCGTTTCCAACAAATGAATCATGTAAACGACAATCTCACCAGTCACGAGAAAAAATATATATCTCAGAAAGTGCACTATTGTAACGCAAAATCTCAGTTCTTCGTACCTCAGGGCCCGTTCTTCGTACGTCGCTAACTCAGTTAGCTGGATTTGATTATTGGCGATTTGGCATGATCTGGGATTGTTTGGTTCTTCGACGCTCATCCTGGACTTGCTGTCATAGCAACAGGTGCGCAAGCTTATTTCATGTTAACAGGATTAGATCCCGGCTTCATAAGCGCTGGACTTCCCGTATCAGCTCCGCTTATGAAGCCGCAGTCTAATCCTGTTAACATGAAATAAGCCTGCTCCCGAGCAGGTTTAAGCTTGCGCACCTGGGGCCCGTTCTTCGTACGTCGCTAACTCAGTTAGCTGGATTTGATTATTGGCGATTTGGCATGATCTGGGATTGTTTGGTTCTTCGACGCTCCTCCTGGACTTGCTGTCATAGCAACAGGTGCGCAAGCTTATTTCATGTTAACAGGATTAGATCCCGGCTTCATAAGCGGAGCTGATACTGTACCAGCCATTTGGATTATAGACATACTTAATTTAATGCAGCAACAAATTATTTACAGTGTAGCAAGATGATTTAAAACTCATTTACCTGTAATTAAGGTGTTGCTGTTACTGGTCCCTGGCTTTAGGTCTAAAGGCCTATTTATACTTCTGCGTCGAACTTACGCCGTAGCTACGTCGTAGGCTGTGCTTAGCGCGCGTACCCTTTGGCGTACCCTGATGCGCACCTCTCCAAAAATGTAACAACGCGTCAATTCTACGCGGACGCAAGCGCTGTGATTGGTCTGCTAGAACCCCTCCCTCGGGTTTCACATGGTCCCTCTGCATGAGTAATTGCGCGTCAACGCGGACAACGACGCAGAAGTATAAATTAAAACCAACGCGTTGCCTACAGCGTAGAGGCTCCGGCGTAGGTCCGACGCAGAAGTATAAATAGGCCTTAAGGAAGAGCTGCCCCCAGGAATGCCCTCCACAATGGGTCGGTTCTCATTTAGCCCAAGGGCCAGCTCTTCTGCCGGGGTATAACGTGGGGGTGCAGGACCACCACCTGTTTTTTTCTGCTCCGCCTTTTCCTTGGTTGCAGATAACCATAAACAGACAAACAGACACATCATTTAAAATGTCTTTGCTAAAAGAGACTAATCAGTAGAAGTAGAAAAGATTACCAGTTTGAAGAATATTCTTGTACTTCACTTTTACTTGTTCCCATGTTCTAGTGGGTCCTGAGGTGGCTCTGACATTAAGCAATTATGAAATTATTAAAATACAAGAATATATACTGTAATAAGTGATATAACCATAACATGGAACACTTACGCATTTAATTTGTCTGTTACTTTTTGCCAGCCCTCTCGAGTCCTGGCTTTTGCACACTTTGATTCCCAGTGTTCCCTGGCGTTTTAATTATATTTTTCAAACTCTGCATACCCTTCCAGTAAAAATTCCTGCTCTGCTGCGTTGAAAAACTGAGCGCGCTCTTTGGCCATGGTGAGCAGCCAATAGCAGCGTTGCTGATCAATGTTTCTACTATCGATACATATCCCCTTTTAAACCAGAGCGTGAACGCGCAATTATCTCACTAACTCAATCCAGCTATACTAATCATATCCGGCAGGTGTGTTCGAAGAACCAAATTAGTCAGATCATGATTAGCACGATGATATCATCTTGGATGTCTCGTTTGATCTCAGATGTTTTAAGCAACGTACGAAGAACGGGCCCCAGTTGCTATGACAGCAAGTCCAGGATGAGCGTCGAAGACCCAAACAATCAAATCCAGCTAACTGAGTTCTTCGACGCTCATCCTGGACTTGCTGTCATAGCAACTGGGGCCCGTTCTTCGTACGTTGCTTGAAACATCCAAGATCAAATTATGAGACATCCAAGGTGATATCATCGGCCTAATCATGATCTGACTAATTCGTTTCTTCGAACACACCTGCCAGTTATGATTAGTAGAGCTGGATTGAGTTATCTGAGATAACTGCGCGTTCATGCGCTGGTTTAAAAGGGGATATGTATCGATAGTAGAAACATTGATCAGCAACGCTGCTATTGGCTGCTCACCATGGCCAAAGAGCGCGCACAGTTTTTCTCCGCAGCAGAGCAAGAGTTATTGAAGGTTATGCAGAATATGAAACCTTAATTAAAACGCCAGGGAACCAGGAGAGAGGGCTGGCAAAAAGTAGCAGACAAATGAAATGCGTAAGTGTTCCATGTTATGGTTATATCACTTATTACAGTGTATATTCTTGTATTTTAATCATTTCATAATTGCTTAATGTCAGAGCCACCTCAGGACCCACTAGAACAGTGTTCTTCAACCCTGCTCCTGGAGGACCCCCAACACTGCACGTTTTCTTTGTCTCCCTAATCAAACACACCTGATTCAACTCATCAGCTCATTAACCCATGTGATAATGAGTTGATGAATTGAATCCGGTGTGTTTGATTAGGGAGACAAAGAAAACCAGCAGTGTTGGGGGTCCTCCGGGAGCAGGGTTGAAGAACACTGCACTAGAACATGGGAACAAGTAAAAGGGAAGTACAAGAATATTCTTCAAAATGGTAATCTTTTCTACTTCTACTGTTCTTTGTCTCTTTTACAAAAGAAAAGCACCGTTAAATGTGTTTGTCTGTTTATAACAGCAACCAAGAAAAAGGCTGAGCTGAAAAAAAACAAACAGGTGGTGGTCCTGCTCCCTCACATTATACCACATTATACCCCAGCAGTAGAGCTGGCCCTGGGGTTAAATGTGAACCGACCCATTGTGGAGGGCATCCCTGGGGGCAGCTCTTCCTCAGACCAACAGCCAGGAACCAGTAGCAGCAACACCTTCATTACTGGTAAATGAGCTTTAAATGATCTTGCTACACTGTAAAATATATCTTTTTTTTTTGCCGCATTAAATTAAGTAGGCCTATATAATCCAAATGGCTGGTACAGTAATTTCAGCTGTTAAATATTGAGTAGTGATCAATTGCTTTGACTTGTGAAGGTGAAAACTGCTGAACTTAATGTAAGAATATTTTGCCATGAGTTACTGATCACATTTGTTCATATAGTGTAGTTCATTGTAATGCCATTGTGTTTCCTCTTTTGTGCAGTTTTACATAATACACCAACACTTGTACCTGTTCCCAAGAAAGTAGTGGCTGAAATATGTGCAGTAAGTGGACTTTTTCTAACTTTACATCAAAAGGGAAGAAAGTGCAACACTTTGTAATGCCCATTTGTTTCCATTGCACAGGACAGTGAAGAAACCCTCTCAGATGACTGTCCTTTGGAGGAAGTACTTGTAAGTGCATAAATAACTTTACTTCATTTATAGTAACTTGTGTACATATTATTTCTGACTGCAATATGAGTTGCAGGAGGAAAGGCCTACTGCACAAAGTGATACAGAGGTGGGCAGTGTAGTAACCTACTTGTACTTTTTATTTTTGTTGCATGAGGCTTGTGTTGACAGTTCTTTTTTATTTTTTTATTCTTTTTATCCAAACATGGCACAGGGTGATATCCGTATATAAACGGAATCTACAACAGAAAATTTAGTATTTTGACCTGAAAAAACAGAAAAATGAAGGGGAGAAATAGAACTTGACACCTTAAAGAAGAAAAAACTGGCACTAGAGATTGAGTTGCTTCAAAAGGAACTTCAGAGTAAGTGCTAAATACACTATTTCACACAGAGTACTATTGCTGACCTTGGATAACAATATATCTTATTGCAGGCAAAAGATGACCATCATTGGCTTTTCTTGACAAAGAATAATTGAAATAAAACTCAAGGAACTAAGCATGTTGTCTTGTCTTCTATTCATTTAATGAAGGTTTTTGTTTTAAAAAAAAAAAAAAAAAATGGTGTTCCACAATTCTGTCCCGTGCAGCTCTGCCACTAGGTTGGTCCAAGTGCACTGGCTGGAGGTCATCATCAGGCTGCACCTCCACCACAGGGGTCCTCTCCTTTCTGATGGTGGCACTATTGTGGAGTATGGCACATGCAACAATAATGTCACAGGCCCTGTCAGGTGCAACCCTCAGACACTGAAATCTTTCCTTTAGTTGCCCAAAGGTCATTTCAATGCGTGCCCTTGTCCTGGCTAGAGCTGCATTGAAACGGGTTTGTGGTCCGGGGTTTGGGTCAGGGAATGGCGTCATGAAATACTGCCTGCAGGTATAGCCCCTGTCACCAAGCAGGATCCCGTCGTAAGCACCTGGAAAAATGCAGTTTTGTTAGGCTCAGAATAAATGTATGTAATACAGTGAGCTTGATATTAAATATTTCCTTACCACGTTCAAATAATGTGCATAAATGTGACTCTCTGAAAATCCTGGAGTCATGCACAGAACCAGGCCATTTTGCTTCCACATTTGTGATGTAGGACATGGAGTCACACACCATCTAAGATATTTTTAATCAGTCAACTGCATACTTTTTGATTACATTACTTTTTGTATTATTTGATATATTCTGGACTCGCTTCTCCAAGGTAAATGGTGAATTGTTTGATGTCAGGCTGCATGCTCAGAAAGCGGCAGTGGATTGTGCAGCGTGAGACCACCTTCAGCGACAGGTTCTTGTCGTAAAAACGGACAAGACATGGCTGCGAAAGACTTCCCGTATCACCTCCGCTTATAAAGCCGGGATCTAATCCTGTTAACATGAAATAAGCCTGCTCCCGAGCAGGTTTAAGCTTGGGCACCTGTTGCTATGACAGCAAGTCCAGGATGAGCGTCGAAGAACCAAACAATCCAAGATCATGCCAAATCTCCAACAATCAAATCCAGCTAACTGAGTTAGCGACGTACGAAGAACGGGCCCCTGGGGCCTGTTTCAGAAAGGAGGTTCAACTGAGTTGGCTTACCCTGAGATGGGAAACTCTGAGTTTTCGGTTACAGAACAGCGGAAATTAGTTAGTTCAATCAACTCTGAGTTGACTGACTCTGAGTTAAGCGCGTGCACCACCACTATAAAAAGCCATTATCAATGGAGTGCAGATATTATGAGTCACCATGGTAACAGCGCCAGACAAAAAGAGGTCTGCATATTTCTCACCAGCTTCTGCAAGCGTAAGAAGACATATTATTATTTTTTAAATATCGGCTGCAGCAGCGAAGGACAACTAGAGTTAGCTAGGGAGAAAATAGTTGCTCGAGTCAATGCGTATGTTTACATTTTAATTAGTTATACAGTGTTGGGTGTAATTAATTACCAAGTCATCTAAATACTGTCATTTAATTAAAGGGATTACTCTTAATTCTTCTGTAATTTGAAGTAAAATCTGATGTAATTGCATTAGACTATAGAACAATTCTGTATATTTAACATACATTTTTAAAAGGTATATTTTTTATGTAACCTTCTCCCTCTACACACTTTGGTCAATTCAAGAATAATCCATGCAATTGTATATTGTTTATTTGAAAGCATTAAAAGTGCAGTTTCTTGTCTCTCCTTGTATTGTTCAAGTGGTTGAGGTTGATATGGGATTTATTAATAAGTAGACCAATACTTTCTAAAGATAGTCATTATTACATGAATCTAATTACACGGTTGAAGATGTCATTTGTAGTTAGTAATTAATAACTATTTTAGAGTAACTTACCCAACTGTTATAATATCAGAGGTGAAACTGGAAGAACAGTATGTTATTCAACCTAATTTTAATTTTCATGGGTGCAATCCTGCAGGTATTAAAAGAACATGGCAGCAGCTGAAAATTAAATATAAGAACATAATTCAATCAGGTAAGGTTTGAGCATATCATGGGTGTAGGCTACCTGAATTTACAAATATTTGACATATTAAATAACTAAATAGCATCCCAGTGTCTAGCAGTGCAGCAGCATTTTTGGCTGGGGGAATTCCTGGAGGGACTTCAGAGCCAGTCACTCCCGAAGATCCAAGGGCCTTCATAAAATGTAAGAGGTTTACATATGTGTTATTTCTTATATAGGCTATTTTTGATATTTCCATTTATTTTACTTTGGGTTGGGTTTTTTGTTGGTCCCAACAGATTCCGATGGTAATATCTGTCTTTTGGAGCCTCCTGTCCCAACAAAACCTGCAGGCAGTTGTAAGTAGCCTACTCAATACACCAGAAATTATGACAAATAGTGTTATAAAGTGTACTCATCTTCACAGGACGATGGGGATAATGTTATGTGTCACATCAAACAATCTACACATTCAGATTTTTTCACATTTTTATGTGGAGTAGAATCTAAGTTTAAAGCTAAGTATAAATGGGTAGTCTTATCTCTCCCCCCGCCCCCAAAGTGGAAGAACAGCAGGAGGACGGTCCATCAACTTCTGTTGCACAGATGAACAGAGTTCAGTGATTTTCAGTAAATGCCACAGTTTAATTCTGTAGAATTTGTTTAGAACTACATTATGTAACTCTAATCTACTACTGTATATTCAGTTGCCAGTTAAGGAGTTAATAGACTTCATCTTATTTAAAAAATTGAAAAAAAAAAAAAAACAGTAAAAATAGCAATATTGTATTTATTAATTAAAGATTAATTTTATTAATAAAAATGTACTGAAAGAATGAATGAGGTGTTTAAACACCACTTCCTCTTTAAAAAAGGGGAGGAGACCGAAAAAAACTCTGGGTTTACCGAAGAAAACCTGCTCCCGGCCAGGTTAGGTTCACAGAGTAAGTTACCATGGTAACTGACTCTGAGTATAAGTTACCTCTCTTTCAGAAACGGGCTTGACTTACTCTGCTTTCTCAGGTTTAACATACCTCCCATCAGGGCCGCGGGAAGTGGGGGTGCTGCAGAATTGTAAATGCAACGCATATATTTGTTCATTAAAATGTATAATTTTTTAGCATTTAGTCATTTATTTGTAATAAACACTTTAAGTGGGCTATTTAAAAATTGTTATTTATATGTTAAATTATCTTTTTAAAACATAAGCGCAGAGTGTTACGTAATATTGTGTGTGTGTGTGTGTGTGTGTGTGTGTGTGTGTGTGTGTGTGTGTGTGTGTGTGTCGAAAGAATTTGCCGCAGCTGCTCAAAAAAAAAAAAAAAAAAAAAAAAATGTCAAAAACCCCACTGTCAGTGTTTTGTAAGGAACAGGCAAATAGGCCTATGTAAAATATAGCAGGAGACATTTTAATTGTTTACTAATAAAACAGTTATTTTTTATGTCAGTGTCGGCTAGACAGATGAAGTTGACGACTCGCGATCTTCGCAGCGCCAGTGAGAAATGCACATTTCATACGAATTACATAAGCAGCGCAGTCTGTTTTCTTTCGTTTTGAATTGTTCTGCTTAAAAGTAGACATTTCAAGCTATCTATATGTCTCAGGTCTGTGAGGCAATAGGCTACCTTATAGGCCTACGCTGAGTTTCATTTATGAGACGAGCTCCAGGTTCGCCAGCGCCTCCGTATCCTGATTATTTATTTTCTAATAGCCTATATTTAGGCTACTTCTTATTAAATCCTGACAATTTGTTGATGAAACATCGATTAAAATTAAGATACAATTAATACAAAACGAAATTAAATTTAAAGACAGGCTTTGTGCTTTCAGTTTGAGGTCTCTGTGAAAGTTTTAAAACATTATTTTAGTGCCGCTTTAGAGCGCTCACGTCCGTAACGGAGAACTGTCTGTAACATTTTTTTTTTTTTTTTTTTGTGAAATAAATTTCTAAAAAAATGCGACTTAGTCCAGTGCGACTTAGGCTATAGATGTTTTTTTCTTCCCCGTGGCGCATTTTGTGACTGATATGCGACTCCGGAGCAATGAAAATAAAAGGGACTCCGGAATAAAAGCAGAATCAATAAAAGTAAAAAATGTGATGTGCAGTCAGGTTTGAGTGTGTGCGCGTTTTTTGAGGAGTTTTATAGTCTTGATATTGTTTCTTATTCAAAAGTGGTGACGCGACGCGACTGATTTATTATGAGTGTTGGAAACAGTTCTGCTGCCTAATATATTTGATGAATAAAAGGTTAAAAAGAACTGCATTTATTAAAAAATATATATAATTTCTAATAATATAAATCTTCTTTACTATCACTTTTTTTTAAATCAATTTAACACATCCTTGCTGAATAAAAGTATTGATTTATTTAAAAAAATAAATAAAAAAATACTGACCTCAAATTACTGACCAGTAGTGTATATTGTTGTTACAAAAGATTTCTATTTTTTAAAAAATTGCTTTTTTTAATTTTTTTTTTAATTTTTAAAAAAAAAATTTATTCATCAAAGTATCCTAAAAAAAGTATCACAGGTTATGAAAACATATTAAGCAGCAGAACTGTTTCCAACTTTGATAATGAATCATCATATTAGAATTATTTCTAAAGGATCATGTGATAGACTGGAGTAATGATCCTGAAAATTCAGCTTTGCATCACAGAAATAAATGATCATTTAAACCAATTATTTTAAATTGTAAAAATATATCACAATATTACTTTTTTTTCTGTATTTTTGATCAAATAAATGCAGGCTTGATGAGCAGAGGAAACTTCTTTCAAAAACATTAAAAATACTAATACTTATACTTGCCCTGTAATACATGTATTCTTTGTTTTAGATGTTATTAACTTCAATTCTTATGAATAATAAAAATGTTGTAATGTCTATTTGTTATTTATGGCCTGTACGCCTCATTATTGATCTGAGCTTCTACATCTTGAATTCGAATAACATTCGATAAAACATAATTGCTGGATTATTTTGACTATAATAAATAAGCAGATGAAACATAGTAGGCCTATACACTGTTTATCACAGATTACTTTGGACCAAAGTTACCATATTATAATTAATTATTATATAGTTCTATTCATTCATTTTATTTAAATTAGCACTGGTTAAAATGTATAAAGCATGAACAAGATATGAAACAATATTTATTAATAATACACAGTTTAAATATCACAAATATCAAATTGTATTTTCATTTGCGTCCTATGCTGGCTAATTACGACGTTTAACCTGTTATCATAATGAAATTCATGCATTTATTTATTTGTCATTTAAACTGATGCAAACAGGGAAAGAGAGTAGAAAACACTTATTATCCTGTCGCCCCCTCTAGTGGACAGCATTAAGTATTACGGCCTTCATTGCTCAGATAACTCAAGTCGATGGATTTTTTGGGAAAGTCTGACCAGTTAGAAGCAAGTTAGACCAGTCTGAGGGTCTGAGCTGAGTTTGGTGAAGCATCAAAGTTCTAGGCGGAGTCAATTTCTCATAATAATAATAACAATTAATCCCAAACCTGGTAATTTTGTCAGTATTTAATTTACGTTCACTGATTCTGGCTTCTCTCTTTTCTGTCTCTTTCTTTTCATGTGAACTGAGTAGGCTACACATGCTTAAATTCAAAAAATATAAACTTTATTTCTATTCAAAATTATTTATAGCCCATAGGCTATATGTCACACACGCCTACCTGCCTTTTGATGTAAATAAAAGACTAGAGTGGTAAATGTTACGGACATATTATCATGGTACAGTTCAGCCTATTATTGATTTTTATTTCCACTTCCCTTTTATCCGAACTATTTGCACTGTATTTATCAATGGGAAATATGCTAATATAATCTGTCATATACTGTGGCTCACATTAATGGGGTTGCTTGCAAGTCGCAGCAGCACGAATTACGTGACCAGCAACATATTTCTAAATCAAATAGTGTGTGTAGTTAACAGTGAGTGGTGGTTTCAGACATTATTTCATTAAAGGGCATTTGTCAGTGCCGCACTCGTAGCCTACTGACTCTTATTCTGCCTGACAGAAAGAAAAGCTCACAGCTTACTGAAGGCGGAGCGGTTTGACCAATCAGATGAAAGGGGCGTTTCAGCGCCGCCCACGTGTGCAAATGAAATATCGAACCCATAAACCGACTTGTAAACGAAAAATGAAAAATCTAGCCAAAATCTAGCCAAAAAAACGAATAAACGAGCTGGTTTTCATTTCTCCTTATTCCATTCTAAACAGGAAATGAAATGATCAAAAAGTGCACGGACCCTATGACTTAGCACGACGGTGTAATAAGTTTATATACACTAGATGTCGCCTTGGCTACGGCAGTTTGGAATATTCTGGGCTCATCTGATTTTTTTGTACATAGCATAACCTACTTTGTTATGATTTTAGTATCATAATGATTAATAAATGCACGCACAATTATCATGAACTTGATTTGAACAAATGCCTATCAACTTGTGTGTGCAAAATTCAGAATTAAATGAATGTGCAGCAATTTGTACAAATAGAGAGTCTGTAGGCCTATACTGTTGTAGCCATTAAATAAGCGCATTTATTTTCATATTTGTTCAAATGTTATAATGTTATTTTTTTCCCCCATGTATGTTGATTTATGAAAAGTGAACAGCACGAGTAAAAGTGAATTTCGTTTTGTATAAATTGTATCTTAATTTTAATACATTTTTCATCAGCCTGTATTTAATAAATAAGATCAATAAGATTTAATAAATAATAATAAAAAAATGATAATCTTGCATTGCACGTTAACTGGAGCGCATCTCATCCTAACTTAACGAAACTCATTGTATGCCTCACACACACAGACATGAGAAATACATCAAATACACAAAGCTTGAAATGTCTTTAAACGAAATAATTCAAAACGAAAAGAAAAAGGCTACTCTCTGATTATGTAATCCATTATGTGCATTTCTCTCTATAGGCGCGTTCACTATACGGCGATCGTCAACTTCATCTTTGCAGCCGAGTCGACACTGTCAGAAAACACTAGATTATTAATAAAAATCAATGCACGCGTCACCGGATTTCCAAATGCACATCTTGCTTGTTGCACCCACACATATTATGTCGAAATAACGAGATATTATGTTGAAATAACATTATTAATAATAATACATATTTTATAATATTTGATTGAATGCTGAATGTTGTTCAGTTAATAAAATGAAAACTTTAATTGTGATCATTAAAATAATTGAATATGAAATATTTAGTGGCCAAGTTTTGCTAATTAATTAATTTATATATGTAAGGCATTCGTTCCAATCAACTGCCGCAGCCAAGGCCACGTCTAGTGTATATATCTATGACTTGGCACTTCTGGGTAAAGATGCGATCAGTCAAATGAAATCCAATAAACGTATAAATAAATATTCCAAATGAAAAAGCGATGGGAAATGTCGTCCAATTTTCTAATACTATTATTTGATGACAACAATACATTTGTAAAAGAAAATCCAGCCATTTCTGTTTTTTTAAAGAAAAAAACCAAGCTGCACCCTTTTTTAAATGTCATCTTTCATTCCGAAAGAGAATAATGAACGGGGCGATGTGCAGATTGTAAATCTTAAAAAATGATTGAATGATTTTCTTGTGTCATTATGATGAAGAAACAAGTCGAAAAAAAAAAAAAAAAGTCGAAAAAAACCATTTGTGGAAGGCATCCGATGAGTGTCAACCCGGCCAGATCAGCAAGTGCATCAAGGCAACCACGATTAGCCGGTGCACCAGCCAGCAAAGTGATTCAATGGTTCATAGGTGTAGCTCGCAGCCTCATCGCCCTACCCTCCACATCCTAAAGAGTGTACAGGCTGTTATTTATATAGGGCAGATAAGACCTGTGTTTCTCTTCGACGGTAACTGTAAATTGAATTGAAGCTGCGATTTTTGAAGTTGTATATACTCGCGCGGGCAAATACAGATGTGTTAAACACGATAAGAACACAAATTCTACCTTTATTCGTTAATACAGTCGGTATTTCCCACAATGATTCTGCTTTGCTATTGGCCACGTCACGATCAGTAAGCGCTGCTATTGGTGGTCACGATTATTAAGTACGAAAATGAAAATTCTGTCAGTAATTCCTCACCCTCATGTTGTTCCAACCCCTTCGTTCATCTTCGGAACACAAATTAAGATATTTTTGATTAAATGACTAAATTGGACTATATTAAGGATGTGTTTAATGAACTTTTCTGGGCCAGCAAGTTTCAAACCCTTAGAAGCCTGAAGAAGTCTCGTTCCGAACACATCGCGATATTTGGCATCAGTTCACGTGTGTCAGATGTTGGTAAGTAGTAAATACGCTGTCCGAATAATGTGTGATATATAATGTATTTTCTGTTTGTCGATATTAATCAGATTAGCTCACGTTCAGTCACGGCATTATATCTGTCATCTCCACTGAGGCTTTGCGTTTTATTGCTTTCTAATTCAAAACAGGGTGATTAAGTTACACTGCCTGTGAGCATAGGCCTAAAGACCTTAAATCAGTTAATCATATTCATATCAGATTAAAAGTAGTACAATTAGTTCCAAAGTTGTATTTGTAGTAGAAGCACAGTACAAACAACACTTACCATGCTTTTACCACATTAAGATTAGTTTTACTGTGGTAAGTGTAGTAAAAAGACAGTAATCACAAAACTTACCATGCTTTTACCACACTGTATTGGGAGTTTTAATGTGATACTTATTGTAAATGCACATTAACCACAACGCTTACCATGCTTTTACCACAGGAATGATGTAAAACAACATAATGATATTTTATTTTCTCTTTTTTCAGCTGAAAAGACCAAAAGGACCTTTCGGACTATTATTGTTTGAGGACAAGTAAACGGAGGAGACCGACAGCTGCAAAGGCAAATATTCGCAATGGTATATACATGTGTTGGTTCGAACCCTAAATCAAACATTTTATCAAGCATTTGTTGTTTCTTAAACCTTTTCTCGCAAAACCCATAGCCCAATCAGTACGAAGATAGTCTGAAAGTCTTAATAATTCACAAGATTTAACAAGTTGTCAAATTCGTATACGATACTCGTACATATTTGTATACTCGTACACACACTGTCAGAAAGTTGATATTAATTGCATTGTATTGATTACAATTAGTGATGCACCGATGTGAAAATTGAGGCCGATACCGATAACCGATATTAATATTGCTGTTATGGCCGATACCGATATTTGCCGATGTCGATATCTCTGTATAGAAAACAAATTTGAATGATTATCAAATAAAGAGCTATTTTCCAAAACACTTTTTTTTTACTTTAGAAATGACTGATATTGGGCACCTTTACCTGTGTGCAAAATATGTCACATACGACACACATGCATTATACTGCATTGCATATACAGTAATGTGTGCTGGTCAACTTGTCTAAAATTAAGAAACCCTTAGAAAACAGTAAAAAAAACCACACAAAAAACAGGAACATTGTGTAAAATTAAGATAGGCTACTTTATTTATTATTCCAATATCCAAATATCGAGGGCTTGGAACCAGAGGGGCGTAAGTGGCATTTGACAAACTTTACAGGAGAGCCAAAACAAAATTTTGACCACACTTCAATCAACTGTATTTATTAACCTTCAACCACAACATTGCAACCACATACATACTTATATGAGTAAGTTCTTAAGTGAACATATTATGGAATATTAACACGATGAACATATTCTAAAACCTTGCAAAATCTTGAAAATATGGCAAAAACATCAAATACGCCTTTTTGGCACCAAACATTTCCAATTCGTCTAAAGAAAAATAGGGCGTATCTGCTGATCAATGCAGAAATGATTGGTCAAAACATTGGTTAAAAACACTCTAACTTCATAACTTTTCATTTGATTTAAAATACTGCATACATAGTCATTTCATCATTTCAAACTGTTTAACATTTCATTTCTAACCGTTTAATTTCAATTCTCATTTATGAGTTCACATTCATGTCAAACAGTTTAACATTTAATTTCAAACAGTTTAATTTCTCTTGTTTATTACACATTTCACTTTTTAGTTCACTTTAGTTGAACTAAAAAGTTCACTCACTGCCCACTGTCAGAGTGTTATAGAACTCTGCATAACAGTGAGGAATACTCCCATTGGTGCACAGGGTGAGTAGGTCTTTTTTCTTTAAGGCACTGATCACTGGAGGATTTTCATACAATGAGCTGGGGTGTGTGGTTCTGGTGCCTCTTGTTGCCTGTTGTGCCACCGTCAGTTTTCGGAAGGTTGGGGCGGTGAAATCATACTTGAAGAAGATTGTTTTTGGTTCATCTTTCGTGTAGCGGAACCATTTAATCTTCTGCCAATGAACTGATTGTCCCTCCTCATCTTTTGTTCTGTTTTTGAGTATGTGGTTGGAGAGGGACTTGAAGTCCAGAAAGTCCTTGTGTTCAAGTTCATGTACACTGTATGGGTCGTTCCTTCTTGCCATTCTCACAAGTGTGTAGTAGCCATCAGTAAATAGAAGTATGGGAGTAAATAGAAATGGGAGTAAATAGAAACTTTTCTTCTTGCAGTTTCCACTGCAGCATGCACACTATCACACTCCATGTCTAGTAGCCATCCATGATGGCTACTACACACTTGTGAGAATGGAAAGAAAGAACGACCCATAGTGTACATGAACTTGGACACAAGGACTTTCTGTACTTCAAGTCCCTCTCCAACCACATACTCAAAAACAGAACAAAAGATGAGGAGGGACAATCAGTTCATTGGCAGAAGATTAAATGGTTCCGGATTATAAATGGATTATAAAAACATAATTAGGTAGGCTACTTTAGTTATTATTAATACAATAACGTAACACATGAAGGCTATACGTTTCTCAACACTGAGAATGAATCAATAAACGCCTGTTTCTCCACTCGCGCTTATCAGTAATCCACAAATCACACGTGCTGTCACTTTTGAGAAAAATCTAATTCGAACGGGTATCAAATATCAAGCAATATATTCAAATATCTACGAGTCAAAAAACGATCAGTCAAAAATGTGTCATGAAGAGGAAAAAAACATAAGTCGCACTGGACTGCGTTAACAATGTTACGGACGGGACAGTTGACTTGAGCGCTCTGAAAGCGCCACTAAGACTGCTTTAAAACTTTCACAGAGACCTCAAACAGAAAGCACAAAAAGCCTGTCTTTAAATTTAATTTCGTTTTGTATTAATTGTATCTTAATTTTGATAAATGTTTCATCAACCAATTGCCTGGATTGAATTAAATAAGAAGTAAATATAGTAGAAAATATTTAATCAGGACACGGAGGCGAGGGCGCGTGAACCTGGAGCGCGTCTCATCAATGAACCGAAATCTACCTGCCTCACAGACCGGAGACATATATAGAAAGCTTGAAATGTCTATTTTTAAACAGAACAATTCAAAACGAAAGAAAACAGACTGTTCTCTGCTTATGTCATCTGTATGAAATGTGTATTTATCTCAGGCACATTCACTACTGCTAAGATCGAGTCAGCATCGTCAACTTCATCTTCAACTTCACACGTCAAATGTCGGCCTGTTCACATCGGCCATATTTTGACATCGGAACGATACCGATGTGTAAAAAAATGACCATATCGGCCGATATTATATCGGCGGCCGATATATCGTGCACCACTAATTACAATTATTACAAATTGGTCCCCGTCTGTTTATGTTCCAGTGATACATGACGTCTCTCCACACCTCATAACCTACCTCTGTTTGCAGGGGTGGAAAAGCTTATCTTACTTGTCACATGACATCAGATACTCGATTATTTTGTCATAATCAGACCAGTTACACTGCTGATAACTGTCCCGTTTGCATGTAAATCATTTTCACATGATTATTGCTTGCTATTAAAGACGTACTTTTATTCATAGAAATGCCCCCACATATCAGTGAACTTATAATATAAAAATGCTTTTAAAATTTAATTATTCAACACTCTTTACAGAAAAAAATATCCTACAGTTATACATAAACTGACTATTTGCAAGTAATGTATTAAAATTACCTTCCTTTCCGTCTTGCAGGATTACTTGGTCCTTTTTTTTTTTTTAAAGCTCTACAATATCAAACTCAACAGCTCTTTTAAGAGCCAACCCTCACAAGAGCTACTAGTGAGTCGCAGCGAATCTTGCCGGGATCAGCCCTTCCCAGGTAAAGTTTCTAGAATATTGAAATCGGTATTTACTCATCAAATGCTCTCTCCTGAATCGCCGCCGCTAGAGTTCTTACGAGATCAAGAAAATATGATCATATAACAGCGATTTTATCATCACTGCATTGGTTACCTATAAAGTTCCGTATTAATTATAAGGTATTGCTACTGACTTATAAAGCTCTAAACGGCTTAGCTCCAGTCTATTTAACGGATCTTCTATCGCCCCTATAATCCATCGCGCTCTTTAAGATCACTAAATTCAAGGCTTTTGGTCATACCTAGGATATCCAGAACCACCAAAGGAGGGAGAGCATTTTCACATTTGGCTCCAAAACTCTGGAATAGTCTTCCTGATACTGTTCGTTGCTCAGACTCGCTCTCCCAGTTTAAAACTAGATTAAAGTCGCATCTCTTCAGCCAGGCATTCATATAATCCTACAGTTCAAACTACAATCCGGCCTGTAGCTCATAAATGCCAGAGGAGAACTGGCCCCCGACTGAGCCTGGGTTCTCCCAAGGTTTTTTTTCTCCATTAGGTCACCTGATGGAGTTTTAGGACACCATTAGGTCACTTGATGGAGTTTTTCGGTTCCTTGCCACTGTTGCCTTTGCCTTGCTCAGTTGGGGATATTTTGGGGATATTTAATTTAATTTTATCAATCAATAAATTCCTCTTGAAACAAACATTGTTGTATTATTTTAATTTAATACTGTGAAGCTGCTTTGATACAATCTGTATTGTGAAAAGCGCTATACAAATAATAACTTATTTATAACTGTCTTAATTTATGTTTCAAGAACAATAGTAATTGCACATAGAGTAAGTCGAGACTTTCTTGTTTTACAGCAGAGAAGGAAGACCAGTCCTTATATCAACGCAAGCTAATCGAATAAGTCCTTTGTTTCGGGTGAGGAAGGAACATCTGGTGCCCAAAGAAGACAGAAAGCTGCACGAGTCCATTGGTATGTCTTGTATTGAAACAATGCTGTAATATGTAGTACATAATTTGATGTTGACAATTTTACATTGTACAGGTTATCACTTGGTTTTTGACCAAGTGAAGCTCTTGAAACAAGTGACAGGAGAGTATGTAACTTGTCTGGAAAGTATCAGAGTCGCATTTGGCACGCGTGCCTTAGGTTGCCGACCCCTGGTCTAGCCTATAGTCTATGGTACCAATCACGTTAGTGAAGCCTGAGTAACATATACTGTAATCGGCATGGTCATGAATGCATGATCTTCATAAAAAATTATGATAGCCTAAAAAAAAAATGCTTAAAAAAAAAACTGCTTTACAACATTGGGTCTTAAAGGTGCTGTATGTAGTATCACATTAAAATGATCCACTTTTCGGCTTTTGCTATTACCTCTGAAAGCAAGTATTCTTATGTTTATGTGAAGGTGCCGGGTCGGATTTACCGCGAAATCCAGTGACGTCACCTGCATGCGCGGAGCGCTCCCGAGACTCTCGCCTCGTCTAGCCTACTGATTTTGCACTCAACAGCGACGACACTGCAACTTATGACATGGACTTATGACTTATGCAACTTATGACATGTCTGATAACACTAAGAAACGACCTGCTCCCAGCACAACACAGACTCCAACACAAACTCCACTTATTGATAAAAAAAACCAATAAAACGTTTTTTTCTTTCTGCTGAAGCTCGTATTAAAGGCCAGACGTGAATCGGATGAACTTCGGGTGAAAAAACACGGATCAACATCGGCAGGGCGTTTGAATCATGGAGAGACCTTATCTACAAACCTAGAATGTATACATTTCCTGAAGAAAATGTGAAGTAGTGCTTGCAGTGGCAAAATTCGGCACGGTTGATAGGGTTCCATTCTTATCATGGGACGAGCATGGAGCATTAGTTCAACGTCAAGCTGATAAAAGTAGCCTATTATTGTAACGTTGCAGTGGGAGTTTACCTGAGTTTCTAGCATGTTGTGGGATGCTCTCTCTGGTGTGTTGCATGACGCGTCTCAGTCTGGCCGGTATTCCACAGTGCTCGCTCATAAATTCGAGCACGCGCAAGAGCACACGCTTGTCAACTTATTGGTTGCAATCTGAAACATCACCGCTAGAGGCCGCTGAAAACTACATACAGCTCCTTTAAGTGGCTTGGAAATGCCACAAAAAAACCTAAAACAGTTTTTTTAAACCTAAAAGCACCAGGTAAACTCCGAATGACACGACAGACAGCACTTTCCATCAAGTTCTCCGCATCTCCAATAGTGTAAAGGAAAGAGCCACTCGCAAATAATCTTAAAGCTGCCGTCGGCAACATTTTTTTGATCATATTCAGTGTAATCGACACTATAATCCGACAGAACAACATAAATAAGGTGGTTTTAGAAAAAAACCCGAGCTTCTAACTCCACCTGGAGCGTGTTATTTGTTTTCCAAAAATCCAGCGCTCCCGCTTCATCAGGTCCAATCAGCGCAGGGGGGTGTGAGATCTGACTGTCAATCACAGGTCGTGCACACGCCACAGATCCCCCTCACTCGCACATGTTAATATCACATGCACACGCCACGCCTGAAGTTCGCCTGGAGATTGCATGAAGCGTGATGGCGTAGAGAAAATCTACTAACAAGCTTCCAATTCCTCGGTTATTGCTATCTATGGCTAGATTAGCCAGGGCAGCCTACCTCCGAGTCCATGGTGTTGATAGATGCTGAAGAGACGGACGCGTTCACAGAAAATCAGGTACACACGCACAGTGACGCACTGACGAGCACGACCTCGATGGGAGGGTGCTCGCTGGTAGTGGGGAGGGGCATGAGAGTTGTAAACATTCAAAATTTTGGCTAATCGACCCAATCTGCCAGACTTGCCGACGGCAGCTTTAAGGCAATGCAAACAGTTTGTGCTGTTGTTAAAGCCCGACTCCGACAAGTCGAAAATAAGTGTGCGTTTCCAACAAATGAATCATGTAAACGACAATCTCACCAGTCACGAGAAAAAATATATATCTCAGAAAGTGCACTATTGTAACGCAAAATCTCAGTTCTTCGTACCTCAGGGCCCGTTCTTCGTACGTCGCTAACTCAGTTAGCTGGATTTGATTATTGGCGATTTGGCATGATCTGGGATTGTTTGGTTCTTCGACGCTCATCCTGGACTTGCTGTCATAGCAACAGGTGCGCAAGCTTATTTCATGTTAACAGGATTAGATCCCGGCTTCATAAGCGCTGGACTTCCCGTATCAGCTCCGCTTATGAAGCCGCAGTCTAATCCTGTTAACATGAAATAAGCCTGCTCCCGAGCAGGTTTAAGCTTGCGCACCTGGGGCCCGTTCTTCGTACGTCGCTAACTCAGTTAGCTGGATTTGATTATTGGCGATTTGGCATGATCTGGGATTGTTTGGTTCTTCGACGCTCCTCCTGGACTTGCTGTCATAGCAACAGGTGCGCAAGCTTATTTCATGTTAACAGGATTAGATCCCGGCTTCATAAGCGGAGCTGATACTGTACCAGCCATTTGGATTATAGACATACTTAATTTAATGCAGCAACAAATTATTTACAGTGTAGCAAGATGATTTAAAACTCATTTACCTGTAATTAAGGTGTTGCTGTTACTGGTCCCTGGCTTTAGGTCTAAAGGCCTATTTATACTTCTGCGTCGAACTTACGCCGTAGCTACGTCGTAGGCTGTGCTTAGCGCGCGTACCCTTTGGCGTACCCTGATGCGCACCTCTCCAAAAATGTAACAACGCGTCAATTCTACGCGGACGCAAGCGCTGTGATTGGTCTGCTAGAACCCCTCCCTCGGGTTTCACATGGTCCCTCTGCATGAGTAATTGCGCGTCAACGCGGACAACGACGCAGAAGTATAAATTAAAACCAACGCGTTGCCTACAGCGTAGAGGCTCCGGCGTAGGTCCGACGCAGAAGTATAAATAGGCCTTAAGGAAGAGCTGCCCCCAGGAATGCCCTCCACAATGGGTCGGTTCTCATTTAGCCCAAGGGCCAGCTCTTCTGCCGGGGTATAACGTGGGGGTGCAGGACCACCACCTGTTTTTTTCTGCTCCGCCTTTTCCTTGGTTGCAGATAACCATAAACAGACAAACAGACACATCATTTAAAATGTCTTTGCTAAAAGAGACTAATCAGTAGAAGTAGAAAAGATTACCAGTTTGAAGAATATTCTTGTACTTCACTTTTACTTGTTCCCATGTTCTAGTGGGTCCTGAGGTGGCTCTGACATTAAGCAATTATGAAATTATTAAAATACAAGAATATATACTGTAATAAGTGATATAACCATAACATGGAACACTTACGCATTTAATTTGTCTGTTACTTTTTGCCAGCCCTCTCGAGTCCTGGCTTTTGCACACTTTGATTCCCAGTGTTCCCTGGCGTTTTAATTATATTTTTCAAACTCTGCATACCCTTCCAGTAAAAATTCCTGCTCTGCTGCGTTGAAAAACTGAGCGCGCTCTTTGGCCATGGTGAGCAGCCAATAGCAGCGTTGCTGATCAATGTTTCTACTATCGATACATATCCCCTTTTAAACCAGAGCGTGAACGCGCAATTATCTCACTAACTCAATCCAGCTATACTAATCATATCCGGCAGGTGTGTTCGAAGAACCAAATTAGTCAGATCATGATTAGCACGATGATATCATCTTGGATGTCTCGTTTGATCTCAGATGTTTTAAGCAACGTACGAAGAACGGGCCCCAGTTGCTATGACAGCAAGTCCAGGATGAGCGTCGAAGACCCAAACAATCAAATCCAGCTAACTGAGTTCTTCGACGCTCATCCTGGACTTGCTGTCATAGCAACTGGGGCCCGTTCTTCGTACGTTGCTTGAAACATCCAAGATCAAATTATGAGACATCCAAGGTGATATCATCGGCCTAATCATGATCTGACTAATTCGTTTCTTCGAACACACCTGCCAGTTATGATTAGTAGAGCTGGATTGAGTTATCTGAGATAACTGCGCGTTCATGCGCTGGTTTAAAAGGGGATATGTATCGATAGTAGAAACATTGATCAGCAACGCTGCTATTGGCTGCTCACCATGGCCAAAGAGCGCGCACAGTTTTTCTCCGCAGCAGAGCAAGAGTTATTGAAGGTTATGCAGAATATGAAACCTTAATTAAAACGCCAGGGAACCAGGAGAGAGGGCTGGCAAAAAGTAGCAGACAAATGAAATGCGTAAGTGTTCCATGTTATGGTTATATCACTTATTACAGTGTATATTCTTGTATTTTAATCATTTCATAATTGCTTAATGTCAGAGCCACCTCAGGACCCACTAGAACAGTGTTCTTCAACCCTGCTCCTGGAGGACCCCCAACACTGCACGTTTTCTTTGTCTCCCTAATCAAACACACCTGATTCAACTCATCAGCTCATTAACCCATGTGATAATGAGTTGATGAATTGAATCCGGTGTGTTTGATTAGGGAGACAAAGAAAACCAGCAGTGTTGGGGGTCCTCCGGGAGCAGGGTTGAAGAACACTGCACTAGAACATGGGAACAAGTAAAAGGGAAGTACAAGAATATTCTTCAAAATGGTAATCTTTTCTACTTCTACTGTTCTTTGTCTCTTTTACAAAAGAAAAGCACCGTTAAATGTGTTTGTCTGTTTATAACAGCAACCAAGAAAAAGGCTGAGCTGAAAAAAAACAAACAGGTGGTGGTCCTGCTCCCTCACATTATACCACATTATACCCCAGCAGTAGAGCTGGCCCTGGGGTTAAATGTGAACCGACCCATTGTGGAGGGCATCCCTGGGGGCAGCTCTTCCTCAGACCAACAGCCAGGAACCAGTAGCAGCAACACCTTCATTACTGGTAAATGAGCTTTAAATGATCTTGCTACACTGTAAAATATATCTTTTTTTTTTGCCGCATTAAATTAAGTAGGCCTATATAATCCAAATGGCTGGTACAGTAATTTCAGCTGTTAAATATTGAGTAGTGATCAATTGCTTTGACTTGTGAAGGTGAAAACTGCTGAACTTAATGTAAGAATATTTTGCCATGAGTTACTGATCACATTTGTTCATATAGTGTAGTTCATTGTAATGCCATTGTGTTTCCTCTTTTGTGCAGTTTTACATAATACACCAACACTTGTACCTGTTCCCAAGAAAGTAGTGGCTGAAATATGTGCAGTAAGTGGACTTTTTCTAACTTTACATCAAAAGGGAAGAAAGTGCAACACTTTGTAATGCCCATTTGTTTCCATTGCACAGGACAGTGAAGAAACCCTCTCAGATGACTGTCCTTTGGAGGAAGTACTTGTAAGTGCATAAATAACTTTACTTCATTTATAGTAACTTGTGTACATATTATTTCTGACTGCAATATGAGTTGCAGGAGGAAAGGCCTACTGCACAAAGTGATACAGAGGTGGGCAGTGTAGTAACCTACTTGTACTTTTTATTTTTGTTGCATGAGGCTTGTGTTGACAGTTCTTTTTTATTTTTTTATTCTTTTTATCCAAACATGGCACAGGGTGATATCCGTATATAAACGGAATCTACAACAGAAAATTTAGTATTTTGACCTGAAAAAACAGAAAAATGAAGGGGAGAAATAGAACTTGACACCTTAAAGAAGAAAAAACTGGCACTAGAGATTGAGTTGCTTCAAAAGGAACTTCAGAGTAAGTGCTAAATACACTATTTCACACAGAGTACTATTGCTGACCTTGGATAACAATATATCTTATTGCAGGCAAAAGATGACCATCATTGGCTTTTCTTGACAAAGAATAATTGAAATAAAACTCAAGGAACTAAGCATGTTGTCTTGTCTTCTATTCATTTAATGAAGGTTTTTGTTTTAAAAAAAAAAAAAAAAAATGGTGTTCCACAATTCTGTCCCGTGCAGCTCTGCCACTAGGTTGGTCCAAGTGCACTGGCTGGAGGTCATCATCAGGCTGCACCTCCACCACAGGGGTCCTCTCCTTTCTGATGGTGGCACTATTGTGGAGTATGGCACATGCAACAATAATGTCACAGGCCCTGTCAGGTGCAACCCTCAGACACTGAAATCTTTCCTTTAGTTGCCCAAAGGTCATTTCAATGCGTGCCCTTGTCCTGGCTAGAGCTGCATTGAAACGGGTTTGTGGTCCGGGGTTTGGGTCAGGGAATGGCGTCATGAAATACTGCCTGCAGGTATAGCCCCTGTCACCAAGCAGGATCCCGTCGTAAGCACCTGGAAAAATGCAGTTTTGTTAGGCTCAGAATAAATGTATGTAATACAGTGAGCTTGATATTAAATATTTCCTTACCACGTTCAAATAATGTGCATAAATGTGACTCTCTGAAAATCCTGGAGTCATGCACAGAACCAGGCCATTTTGCTTCCACATTTGTGATGTAGGACATGGAGTCACACACCATCTAAGATATTTTTAATCAGTCAACTGCATACTTTTTGATTACATTACTTTTTGTATTATTTGATATATTCTGGACTCGCTTCTCCAAGGTAAATGGTGAATTGTTTGATGTCAGGCTGCATGCTCAGAAAGCGGCAGTGGATTGTGCAGCGTGAGACCACCTTCAGCGACAGGTTCTTGTCGTAAAAACGGACAAGACATGGCTGCGAAAGACTTCCCGTATCACCTCCGCTTATAAAGCCGGGATCTAATCCTGTTAACATGAAATAAGCCTGCTCCCGAGCAGGTTTAAGCTTGGGCACCTGTTGCTATGACAGCAAGTCCAGGATGAGCGTCGAAGAACCAAACAATCCAAGATCATGCCAAATCTCCAACAATCAAATCCAGCTAACTGAGTTAGCGACGTACGAAGAACGGGCCCCTGGGGCCTGTTTCAGAAAGGAGGTTCAACTGAGTTGGCTTACCCTGAGATGGGAAACTCTGAGTTTTCGGTTACAGAACAGCGGAAATTAGTTAGTTCAATCAACTCTGAGTTGACTGACTCTGAGTTAAGCGCGTGCACCACCACTATAAAAAGCCATTATCAATGGAGTGCAGATATTATGAGTCACCATGGTAACAGCGCCAGACAAAAAGAGGTCTGCATATTTCTCACCAGCTTCTGCAAGCGTAAGAAGACATATTATTATTTTTTAAATATCGGCTGCAGCAGCGAAGGACAACTAGAGTTAGCTAGGGAGAAAATAGTTGCTCGAGTCAATGCGTATGTTTACATTTTAATTAGTTATACAGTGTTGGGTGTAATTAATTACCAAGTCATCTAAATACTGTCATTTAATTAAAGGGATTACTCTTAATTCTTCTGTAATTTGAAGTAAAATCTGATGTAATTGCATTAGACTATAGAACAATTCTGTATATTTAACATACATTTTTAAAAGGTATATTTTTTATGTAACCTTCTCCCTCTACACACTTTGGTCAATTCAAGAATAATCCATGCAATTGTATATTGTTTATTTGAAAGCATTAAAAGTGCAGTTTCTTGTCTCTCCTTGTATTGTTCAAGTGGTTGAGGTTGATATGGGATTTATTAATAAGTAGACCAATACTTTCTAAAGATAGTCATTATTACATGAATCTAATTACACGGTTGAAGATGTCATTTGTAGTTAGTAATTAATAACTATTTTAGAGTAACTTACCCAACTGTTATAATATCAGAGGTGAAACTGGAAGAACAGTATGTTATTCAACCTAATTTTAATTTTCATGGGTGCAATCCTGCAGGTATTAAAAGAACATGGCAGCAGCTGAAAATTAAATATAAGAACATAATTCAATCAGGTAAGGTTTGAGCATATCATGGGTGTAGGCTACCTGAATTTACAAATATTTGACATATTAAATAACTAAATAGCATCCCAGTGTCTAGCAGTGCAGCAGCATTTTTGGCTGGGGGAATTCCTGGAGGGACTTCAGAGCCAGTCACTCCCGAAGATCCAAGGGCCTTCATAAAATGTAAGAGGTTTACATATGTGTTATTTCTTATATAGGCTATTTTTGATATTTCCATTTATTTGACTTTGGGTTGGGTTTTTTGTTGGTCCCAACAGATTCCGATGGTAATATCTGTCTTTTGGAGCCTCCTGTCCCAACAAAACCTGCAGGCAGTTGTAAGTAGCCTACTCAATACACCAGAAATTATGACAAATAGTGTTATAAAGTGTACTCATCTTCACAGGACGATGGGGATAATGTTATGTGTCACATCAAACAATCTACACATTCAGATTTTTTCACATTTTTATGTGGAGTAGAATCTAAGTTTAAAGCTAAGTATAAATGGGTAGTCTTATCTCTCCCCCCGCCCCCAAAGTGGAAGAACAGCAGGAGGACGGTCCATCAACTTCTGTTGCACAGATGAACAGAGTTCAGTGATTTTCAGTAAATGCCACAGTTTAATTCTGTAGAATTTGTTTAGAACTACATTATGTAACTCTAATCTACTACTGTATATTCAGTTGCCAGTTAAGGAGTTAATAGACTTCATCTTATTTAAAAAATTGAAAAAAAAAAAAAAAACAGTAAAAATAGCAATATTGTATTTATTAATTAAAGATTAATTTTATTAATAAAAATGTACTGAAAGAATGAATGAGGTGTTTAAACACCACTTCCTCTTTAAAAAAGGGGAGGAGACCGAAAAAAACTCTGGGTTTACCGAAGAAAACCTGCTCCCGGCCAGGTTAGGTTCACAGAGTAAGTTACCATGGTAACTGACTCTGAGTATAAGTTACCTCTCTTTCAGAAACGGGCTTGACTTACTCTGCTTTCTCAGGTTTAACATACCTCCCATCAGGGCCGCGGGAAGTGGGGGTGCTGCAGAATTGTAAATGCAACGCATATATTTGTTCATTAAAATGTATAATTTTTTAGCATTTAGTCATTTATTTGTAATAAACACTTTAAGTGGGCTATTTAAAAATTGTTATTTATATGTTAAATTATCTTTTTAAAACATAAGCGCAGAGTGTTACGTAATATTGTGTGTGTGTGTGTGTGTGTGTGTGTGTGTCGAAAGAATTTGCCGCAGCTGCTCAAAAAAAAAAAAAAAAAAAAAAAAAAACGTCAAAAACCCCACTGTCAGTGTTTTGTAAGGAACAGGCAAATAGGCCTATGTAAAATATAGCAGGAGACATTTTAATTGTTTACTAATAAAACAGTTATTTTTTATGTCAGTGTCGGCTAGACAGATGAAGTTGACGACTCGCGATCTTCGCAGCGCCAGTGAGAAATGCACATTTCATACGAATTACATAAGCAGCGCAGTCTGTTTTCTTTCGTTTTGAATTGTTCTGCTTAAAAGTAGACATTTCAAGCTATCTATATGTCTCAGGTCTGTGAGGCAATAGGCTACCTTATAGGCCTACGCTGAGTTTCATTTATGAGACGAGCTCCAGGTTCGCCAGCGCCTCCGTATCCTGATTATTTATTTTCTAATAGCCTATATTTAGGCTACTTCTTATTAAATCCTGACAATTTGTTGATGAAACATCGATTAAAATTAAGATACAATTAATACAAAACGAAATTAAATTTAAAGACAGGCTTTGTGCTTTCAGTTTGAGGTCTCTGTGAAAGTTTTAAAACATTATTTTAGTGCCGCTTTAGAGCGCTCACGTCCGTAACGGAGAACTGTCTGTAACATTTTTTTTTTTTTTTTTTGTGAAATAAATTTCTAAAAAAATGCGACTTAGTCCAGTGCGACTTAGGCTATAGATGTTTTTTTCTTCCCCGTGGCGCATTTTGTGACTGATATGCGACTCCGGAGCAATGAAAATAAAAGGGACTCCGGAATAAAAGCAGAATCAATAAAAGTAAAAAATGTGATGTGCAGTCAGGTTTGAGTGTGTGCGCGTTTTTTGAGGAGTTTTATAGTCTTGATATTGTTTCTTATTCAAAAGTGGTGACGCGACGCGACTGATTTATTATGAGTGTTGGAAACAGTTCTGCTGCCTAATATATTTGATGAATAAAAGGTTAAAAAGAACTGCATTTATTAAAAAATATATATAATTTCTAATAATATAAATCTTCTTTACTATCACTTTTTTTTAAATCAATTTAACACATCCTTGCTGAATAAAAGTATTGATTTATTTAAAAAAATAAATAAAAAAATACTGACCTCAAATTACTGACCAGTAGTGTATATTGTTGTTACAAAAGATTTCTATTTTTTTAAAAATTGCTTTTTTAAATTTTTTTTTAAATTTTTAAAAAAAAAATTTATTCATCAAAGTATCCTAAAAAAAGTATCACAGGTTATGAAAACATATTAAGCAGCAGAACTGTTTCCAACTTTGATAATGAATCATCATATTAGAATTATTTCTAAAGGATCATGTGATAGACTGGAGTAATGATCCTGAAAATTCAGCTTTGCATCACAGAAATAAATGATCATTTAAACCAATTATTTTAAATTGTAAAAATATATCACAATATTACTTTTTTTTCTGTATTTTTGATCAAATAAATGCAGGCTTGATGAGCAGAGGAAACTTCTTTCAAAAACATTAAAAATACTAATACTTATACTTGCCCTGTAATACATGTATTCTTTGTTTTAGATGTTATTAACTTCAATTCTTATGAATAATAAAAATGTTGTAATGTCTATTTGTTATTTATGGCCTGTACGCCTCATTATTGATCTGAGCTTCTACATCTTGAATTCGAATAACATTCGATAAAACATAATTGCTGGATTATTTTGACTATAATAAATAAGCAGATGAAACATAGTAGGCCTATACACTGTTTATCACAGATTACTTTGGACCAAAGTTACCATATTATAATTAATTATTATATAGTTCTATTCATTCATTTTATTTAAATTAGCACTGGTTAAAATGTATAAAGCATGAACAAGATATGAAACAATATTTATTAATAATACACAGTTTAAATATCACAAATATCAAATTGTATTTTCATTTGCGTCCTATGCTGGCTAATTACGACGTTTAACCTGTTATCATAATGAAATTCATGCATTTATTTATTTGTCATTTAAACTGATGCAAACAGGGAAAGAGAGTAGAAAACACTTATTATCCTGTCGCCCCCTCTAGTGGACAGCATTAAGTATTACGGCCTTCATTGCTCAGATAACTCAAGTCGATGGATTTTTTGGGAAAGTCTGACCAGTTAGAAGCAAGTTAGACCAGTCTGAGGGTCTGAGCTGAGTTTGGTGAAGCATCAAAGTTCTAGGCGGAGTCAATTTCTCATAATAATAATAACAATTAATCCCAAACCTGGTAATTTTGTCAGTATTTAATTTACGTTCACTGATTCTGGCTTCTCTCTTTTCTGTCTCTTTCTTTTCATGTGAACTGAGTAGGCTACACATGCTTAAATTCAAAAAATATAAACTTTATTTCTATTCAAAATTATTTATAGCCCATAGGCTATATGTCACACACGCCTACCTGCCTTTTGATGTAAATAAAAGACTAGAGTGGTAAATGTTACGGACATATTATCATGGTACAGTTCAGCCTATTATTGATTTTTATTTCCACTTCCCTTTTATCCAAAGAGACGGAACTATTTGCACTGTATTTATCAATGGGAAATATGCTAATATAATCTGTCATATACTGTGGCTCACATTAATGGGGTTGCTTGCAAGTCGCAGCAGCACGAATTACGTGACCAGCAACATATTTCTAAATCAAATAGTGTGTGTAGTTAACAGTGAGTGGTGGTTTCAGACATTATTTCATTAAAGGGCATTTGTCAGTGCCGCACTCGTAGCCTACTGACTCTTATTCTGCCTGACAGAAAGAAAAGCTCACAGCTTACTGAAGGCGGAGCGGTTTGACCAATCAGATGAAAGGGGCGTTTCAGCGCCGCCCACGTGTGCAAATGAAATATCGAACCCATAAACCGACTTGTAAACGAAAAATGAAAAATCTAGCCAAAATCTAGCCAAAAAAACGAATAAACGAGCTGGTTTTCATTTCTCCTTATTCCATTCTAAACAGGAAATGAAATGATCAAAAAGTGCACGGACCCTATGACTTAGCACGACGGTGTAATAAGTTTATATACACTAGATGTCGCCTTGGCTACGGCAGTTTGGAATATTCTGGGCTCATCTGATTTTTTTGTACATAGCATAACCTACTTTGTTATGATTTTAGTATCATAATGATTAATAAATGCACGCACAATTATCATGAACTTGATTTGAACAAATGCCTATCAACTTGTGTGTGCAAAATTCAGAATTAAATGAATGTGCAGCAATTTGTACAAATAGAGAGTCTGTAGGCCTATACTGTTGTAGCCATTAAATAAGCGCATTTATTTTCATATTTGTTCAAATGTTATAATGTTATTTTTTTTCCCCATGTATGTTGATTTATGAAAAGTGAACAGCACGAGTAAAAGTGAATTTCGTTTTGTATAAATTGTATCTTAATTTTAATACATTTTTCATCAGCCTGTATTTAATAAATAAGATCAATAAGATTTAATAAATAATAATAAAAAAATGATAATCTTGCATTGCACGTTAACTGGAGCGCATCTCATCCTAACTTAACGAAACTCATTGTATGCCTCACACACACAGACATGAGAAATACATCAAATACACAAAGCTTGAAATGTCTTTAAACGAAATAATTCAAAACGAAAAGAAAAAGGCTACTCTCTGATTATGTAATCCATTATGTGCATTTCTCTCTATAGGCGCGTTCACTATACGGCGATCGTCAACTTCATCTTTGCAGCCGAGTCGACACTGTCAGAAAACACTAGATTATTAATAAAAATCAATGCACGCGTCACCGGATTTCCAAATGCACATCTTGCTTGTTGCACCCACACATATTATGTCGAAATAACGAGATATTATGTTGAAATAACATTATTAATAATAATACATATTTTATAATATTTGATTGAATGCTGAATGTTGTTCAGTTAATAAAATGAAAACTTTAATTGTGATCATTAAAATAATTGAATATGAAATATTTAGTGGCCAAGTTTTGCTAATTAATTAATTTATATATGTAAGGCATTCGTTCCAATCAACTGCCGCAGCCAAGGCCACGTCTAGTGTATATATCTATGACTTGGCACTTCTGGGTAAAGATGCGATCAGTCAAATGAAATCCAATAAACGTATAAATAAATATTCCAAATGAAAAAGCGATGGGAAATGTCGTCCAATTTTCTAATACTATTATTTGATGACAACAATACATTTGTAAAAGAAAATCCAGCCATTTCTGTTTTTTTAAAGAAAAAAACCAAGCTGCACCCTTTTTTAAATGTCATCTTTCATTCCGAAAGAGAATAATGAACGGGGCGATGTGCAGATTGTAAATCTTAAAAAATGATTGAATGATTTTCTTGTGTCATTATGATGAAGAAACAAGTCAAAAAAAAAAAAAAAAAGTCGAAAAAAACCATTTGTGGAAGGCATCCGATGAGTGTCAACCCGGCCAGATCAGCAAGTGCATCAAGGCAACCACGATTAGCCGGTGCACCAGCCAGCAAAGTGATTCAATGGTTCATAGGTGTAGCTCGCAGCCTCATCGCCCTACCCTCCACATCCTAAAGAGTGTACAGGCTGTTATTTATATAGGGCAGATAAGACCTGTGTTTCTCTTCGACGGTAACTGTAAATTGAATTGAAGCTGCGATTTTTGAAGTTGTATATACTCGCGCGGGCAAATACAGATGTGTTAAACACGATAAGAACACAAATTCTACCTTTATTCGTTAATACAGTCGGTATTTCCCACAATGATTCTGCTTTGCTATTGGCCACGTCACGATCAGTAAGCGCTGCTATTGGTGGTCACGATTATTAAGTACGAAAATGAAAATTCTGTCAGTAATTCCTCACCCTCATGTTGTTCCAACCCCTTCGTTCATCTTCGGAACACAAATTAAGATATTTTTGATTAAATGACTAAATTGGACTATATTAAGGATGTGTTTAATGAACTTTTCTGGGCCAGCAAGTTTCAAACCCTTAGAAGCCTGAAGAAGTCTCGTTCCGAACACATCGCGATATTTGGCATCAGTTCACGTGTGTCAGATGTTGGTAAGTAGTAAATACGCTGTCCGAATAATGTGTGATATATAATGTATTTTCTGTTTGTCGATATTAATCAGATTAGCTCACGTTCAGTCACGGCATTATATCTGTCATCTCCACTGAGGCTTTGCGTTTTATTGCTTTCTAATTCAAAACAGGGTGATTAAGTTACACTGCCTGTGAGCATAGGCCTAAAGACCTTAAATCAGTTAATCATATTCATATCAGATTAAAAGTAGTACAATTAGTTCCAAAGTTGTATTTGTAGTAGAAGCACAGTACAAACAACACTTACCATGCTTTTACCACATTAAGATTAGTTTTACTGTGGTAAGTGTAGTAAAAAGACAGTAATCACAAAACTTACCATGCTTTTACCACACTGTATTGGGAGTTTTAATGTGATACTTATTGTAAATGCACATTAACCACAACGCTTACCATGCTTTTACCACAGGAATGATGTAAAACAACATAATGATATTTTATTTTCTCTTTTTTCAGCTGAAAAGACCAAAAGGACCTTTCGGACTATTATTGTTTGAGGACAAGTAAACGGAGGAGACCGACAGCTGCAAAGGCAAATATTCGCAATGGTATATACATGTGTTGGTTCGAACCCTAAATCAAACATTTTATCAAGCATTTGTTGTTTCTTAAACCTTTTCTCGCAAAACCCATAGCCCAATCAGTACGAAGATAGTCTGAAAGTCTTAATAATTCACAAGATTTAACAAGTTGTCAAATTCGTATACGATACTCGTACATATTTGTATACTCGTACACACACTGTCAGAAAGTTGATATTAATTGCATTGTATTGATTACAATTAGTGATGCACCGATGTGAAAATTGAGGCCGATACCGATAACCGATATTAATATTGCTGTTATGGCCGATACCGATATTTGCCGATGTCGATATCTCTGTATAGAAAACAAATTTGAATGATTATCAAATAAAGAGCTATTTTCCAAAACACTTTTTTTTTACTTTAGAAATGACTGATATTGGGCACCTTTACCTGTGTGCAAAATATGTCACATACGACACACATGCATTATACTGCATTGCATATACAGTAATGTGTGCTGGTCAACTTGTCTAAAATTAAGAAACCCTTAGAAAACAGTAAAAAAAACCACACAAAAAACAGGAACATTGTGTAAAATTAAGATAGGCTACTTTATTTATTATTCCAATATCCAAATATCGAGGGCTTGGAACCAGAGGGGCGTAAGTGGCATTTGACAAACTTTACAGGAGAGCCAAAACAAAATTTTGACCACACTTCAATCAACTGTATTTATTAACCTTCAACCACAACATTGCAACCACATACATACTTATATGAGTAAGTTCTTAAGTGAACATATTATGGAATATTAACACGATGAACATATTCTAAAACCTTGCAAAATCTTGAAAATATGGCAAAAACATCAAATACGCCTTTTTGGCACCAAACATTTCCAATTCGTCTAAAGAAAAATAGGGCGTATCTGCTGATCAATGCAGAAATGATTGGTCAAAACATTGGTTAAAAACACTCTAACTTCATAACTTTTCATTTGATTTAAAATACTGCATACATAGTCATTTCATCATTTCAAACTGTTTAACATTTCATTTCTAACCGTTTAATTTCAATTCTCATTTATGAGTTCACATTCATGTCAAACAGTTTAACATTTAATTTCAAACAGTTTAATTTCTCTTGTTTATTACACATTTCACTTTTTAGTTCACTTTAGTTGAACTAAAAAGTTCACTCACTGCCCACTGTCAGAGTGTTATAGAACTCTGCATAACAGTGAGGAATACTCCCATTGGTGCACAGGGTGAGTAGGTCTTTTTTCTTTAAGGCACTGATCACTGGAGGATTTTCATACAATGAGCTGGGGTGTGTGGTTCTGGTGCCTCTTGTTGCCTGTTGTGCCACCGTCAGTTTTCGGAAGGTTGGGGCGGTGAAATCATACTTGAAGAAGATTGTTTTTGGTTCATCTTTCGTGTAGCGGAACCATTTAATCTTCTGCCAATGAACTGATTGTCCCTCCTCATCTTTTGTTCTGTTTTTGAGTATGTGGTTGGAGAGGGACTTGAAGTCCAGAAAGTCCTTGTGTTCAAGTTCATGTACACTGTATGGGTCGTTCCTTCTTGCCATTCTCACAAGTGTGTAGTAGCCATCAGTAAATAGAAGTATGGGAGTAAATAGAAATGGGAGTAAATAGAAACTTTTCTTCTTGCAGTTTCCACTGCAGCATGCACACTATCACACTCCATGTCTAGTAGCCATCCATGATGGCTACTACACACTTGTGAGAATGGAAAGAAAGAACGACCCATAGTGTACATGAACTTGGACACAAGGACTTTCTGTACTTCAAGTCCCTCTCCAACCACATACTCAAAAACAGAACAAAAGATGAGGAGGGACAATCAGTTCATTGGCAGAAGATTAAATGGTTCCGCTACACGAAAGATGAACCAAAAACAATCTTCTTCAAGTATGATTTCACCGCCCCAACCTTCCGAAAACTGACGGTGGCACAACAGGCAACAAGAGGCACCAGAGGCACCAGAACCACACACCCCAGCTCATTGTATGAAAATCCTCCAGTGATCAGTGCCTTAAAGAAAAAAGACCTACTCACCCTGTGCACCAATGGGAGTATTCCTCACTGTTATGCAGAGTTCTATAACACTCTGACAGTGGGCAGTGAGTGAACTTTTTAGTTCAACTAAAGTGAACTAAAAAGTGAAATGTGTAATAAACAAGAGAAATTAAACTGTGTGAACTTAAATGTTAAACTGTTTGAAATTAAATGTTAAACTGTTTGACATGAATGTGAACTCATAAATGAGAATTGAAATTAAACGGTTAGAAATGATCAAATTAAATGACTATGTATACAGTATTTTAAATAAAATGAAAAGTTATGAAGTTAGAGTGTTTTTAACCAATGTTTTGACCAATCATTTCTGCATTGATCAGCAGATACGCCCTATTTTTCTTTAGAGGAATTGGAAATGTTTGGTGCCAAAAAGGCGTATTTGATGTTTTTGCCATATTTTCAAGATTTTGCAAGGTTTTAGAATATGTTCATCGTGTTAATATTCCATAATATGTTCACTTAAGAACTTACTCATATAAGTATGTATGTGGTTGCAATGTTGTGGTTGAAGGTTAATAAATACAGTTGATTGAAGCGTGGTCAAAATTTTGTTTTGGCTCTCCTGTAAAGTTTGTCAAATGCCACTTGCGCCCCTCTGGTTCCAAACAATGTGTAGGCCATACATGTATTTTTTAGAGCCAGAAGGGCGTAAGTGGACATACGCCCCTCTGGCTCCAAACAATGCTCAAACTTTTGTGTTAGGTCTTTGTTGTTTTGTTGCTTTATTCAATACAAGTTGATTTC
The DNA here is from genome assembly GCF_965113295.1 of Leuciscus leuciscus. Classification (NCBI taxonomy): domain Eukaryota; kingdom Metazoa; phylum Chordata; class Actinopteri; order Cypriniformes; family Leuciscidae; genus Leuciscus; species Leuciscus leuciscus. Next base: position 397,784 of record NW_028118562.1, read on the forward strand.
TGATGCGTCTTTTTGGCACAACTAGATAGAGCTCATCAAGACCTTTAATTTGATATATAGAACTCATTTTCGCCCAAAATGCCACTTACGCCCCTCTGGTTCCAAGCCCTCGATATGATACTAAAAAATACCACAGGGAAAAGGGCTTCTATTTGTGACGTGCTGTCTTTGCGTTTGAACATTGCACATTTTAAACAGGACACTCATTAACTGAATAAATGTTAGCCAATACAAACATATTTATAGAAAACAGTTGACAATGAATAGACAGGAGTCCAATAATAGCATAACGAATCATTCTTAAAATAATAACAAGTAGCCTAGGCTATAAGACCAATCCGACATGGGCTGTGTTAACAGTAAAACGTCCGTCATTTAACGAATTTTAAAAACACGGATGGATAATACAAAATACTTTCTGATATTTTGACAGAAAAAAAACAAGCAAGAACAAAATTTAAACTTAGCCCGTCAATTTTTCATTTTACAATTATCTTCTCTCTCTGTGTGTGCACGCGTCCGTGTTTGTGAGAGAGAGAGCTCGCGCAGCACTGATACAACGGTAGCCTACTTTTTAATCCACAAGTAACGAACGCGCTAGTTTTCATACAAAATAAATATGTAACATAATTAGGTAGGCTACTTTAGTTATTATTAATACAATAACGTAACACATGAAGGCTATACGTTTCTCAACACTGAGAATGAATCAATAAACGCCTGTTTCTCCACTCGCGCTTATCAGTAATCCACAAATCACACGTGCTGTCACTTTTGAGAAAAATCTAATTCGAACGGGTATCAAATATCAAGCAATATATTCAAATATCTACGAGTCAAAAAACGATCAGTCAAAAATGTGTCATGAAGAGGAAAAAAACATAAGTCGCACTGGACTGCGTTAACAATGTTACGGACGGGACAGTTGACTTGAGCGCTCTGAAAGCGCCACTAAGACTGCTTTAAAACTTTCACAGAGACCTCAAACAGAAAGCACAAAAAGCCTGTCTTTAAATTTAATTTCGTTTTGTATTAATTGTATCTTAATTTTGATAAATGTTTCATCAACCAATTGCCTGGATTGAATTAAATAAGAAGTAAATATAGTAGAAAATATTTAATCAGGACACGGAGGCGAGGGCGCGTGAACCTGGAGCGCGTCTCATCAATGAACCGAAATCTACCTGCCTCACAGACCGGAGACATATATAGAAAGCTTGAAATGTCTATTTTTAAACAGAACAATTCAAAACGAAAGAAAACAGACTGTTCTCTGCTTATGTCATCTGTATGAAATGTGTATTTATCTCAGGCACATTCACTACTGCTAAGATCGAGTCAGCATCGTCAACTTCATCTTCAACTTCACACGTCAAATGTCGGCCTGTTCACATCGGCCATATTTTGACATCGGAACGATACCGATGTGTAAAAAAATGACCATATCGGCCGATATTATATCGGCGGCCGATATATCGTGCACCACTAATTACAATTATTACAAATTGGTCCCCGTCTGTTTATGTTCCAGTGATACATGACGTCTCTCCACACCTCATAACCTACCTCTGTTTGCAGGGGTGGAAAAGCTTATCTTACTTGTCACATGACATCAGATACTCGATTATTTTGTCATAATCAGACCAGTTACACTGCTGATAACTGTCCCGTTTGCATGTAAATCATTTTCACATGATTATTGCTTGCTATTAAAGACGTACTTTTATTCATAGAAATGCCCCCACATATCAGTGAACTTATAATATAAAAATGCTTTTAAAATTTAATTATTCAACACTCTTTACAGAAAAAAATATCCTACAGTTATACATAAACTGACTATTTGCAAGTAATGTATTAAAATTACCTTCCTTTCCGTCTTGCAGGATTACTTGGTCCTTTTTTTTTTTTTAAAGCTCTACAATATCAAACTCAACAGCTCTTTTAAGAGCCAACCCTCACAAGAGCTACTAGTGAGTCGCAGCGAATCTTGCCGGGATCAGCCCTTCCCAGGTAAAGTTTCTAGAATATTGAAATCGGTATTTACTCATCAAATGCTCTCTCCTGAATCGCCGCCGCTAGAGTTCTTACGAGATCAAGAAAATATGATCATATAACAGCGATTTTATCATCACTGCATTGGTTACCTATAAAGTTCCGTATTAATTATAAGGTATTGCTACTGACTTATAAAGCTCTAAACGGCTTAGCTCCAGTCTATTTAACGGATCTTCTATCGCCCCTATAATCCATCGCGCTCTTTAAGATCACTAAATTCAAGGCTTTTGGTCATACCTAGGATATCCAGAACCACCAAAGGAGAGAGAGCATTTTCACATTTGGCTCCAAAACTCTGGAATAGTCTTCCTGATACTGTTCGTTGCTCAGACTCGCTCTCCCAGTTTAAAACTAGATTAAAGTCGCATCTCTTCAGCCAGGCATTCATATAATCCTACAGTTCAAACTACAATCCGGCCTGTAGCTCATAAATGCCAGAGGAGAACTGGCCCCCGACTGAGCCTGGGTTCTCCCAAGGTTTTTTTTCTCCATTAGGTCACCTGATGGAGTTTTAGGACACCATTAGGTCACTTGATGGAGTTTTTCGGTTCCTTGCCACTGTTGCCTTTGCCTTGCTCAGTTGGGGATATTTTGGGGATATTTAATTTAATTTTATCAATCAATAAATTCCTCTTGAAACAAACATTGTTGTATTATTTTAATTTAATACTGTGAAGCTGCTTTGATACAATCTGTATTGTGAAAAGCGCTATACAAATAATAACTTATTTATAACTGTCTTAATTTATGTTTCAAGAACAATAGTAATTGCACATAGAGTAAGTCGAGACTTTCTTGTTTTACAGCAGAGAAGGAAGACCAGTCCTTATATCAACGCAAGCTAATCGAATAAGTCCTTTGTTTCGGGTGAGGAAGGAACATCTGGTGCCCAAAGAAGACAGAAAGCTGCACGAGTCCATTGGTATGTCTTGTATTGAAACAATGCTGTAATATGTAGTACATAATTTGATGTTGACAATTTTACATTGTACAGGTTATCACTTGGTTTTTGACCAAGTGAAGCTCTTGAAACAAGTGACAGGAGAGTATGTAACTTGTCTGGAAAGTATCAGAGTCGCATTTGGCACGCGTGCCTTAGGTTGCCGACCCCTGGTCTAGCCTATAGTCTATGGTACCAATCACGTTAGTGAAGCCTGAGTAACATATACTGTAATCGGCATGGTCATGAATGCATGATCTTCATAAAAAATTATGATAGCCTAAAAAAAAATGCTTAAAAAAAAAACTGCTTTACAACATTGGGTCTTAAAGGTGCTGTATGTAGTATCACATTAAAATGATCCACTTTTCGGGTTTTGCTATTACCTCTGAAAGCAAGTATTCTTATGTTTATGTGAAGGTGCCGGGTCGGATTTACCGCGAAATCCAGTGACGTCACCTGCATGCGCGGAGCGCTCCCGAGCCTCTCGCCTCGTCTAGCCTATTGATTTTGCACTCAACAGCGACGACACTGCAACTTATGACATGGACTTATGACTTATGCAACTTATGACATGTCTGATAACACTAAGAAACGACCTGCTCCCAGCACAACACAGACTCCAACACAAACTCCACTTATTGATAAAAAAAACCAATAAAACGTTTTTTTCTTTCTGCTGAAGCTCGTATTAAAGGCCAGACGTGAATCGGATGAACTTCGGGTGAAAAAACACGGATCAACATCGGCAGGGCGTTTGAATCATGGAGAGACCTTATCTACAAACCTAGAATGTATACATTTCCTGAAGAAAATGTGAAGTAGTGCTTGCAGTGGCAAAATTCGGCACGGTTGATAGGGTTCCATTCTTATCATGGGACGAGCATGGAGCATTAGTTCAACGTCAAGCTGATAAAAGTAGCCTATTATTGTAACGTTGCAGTGGGAGTTTACCTGAGTTTCTAGCATGTTGTGGGATGCTCTCTCTGGTGTGTTGCGTGACGCGTCTCAGTCTGGCCGGTATTCCACAGTGCTCGCTCATAAATTCGAGCACGCGCAAGAGCACGCGCTTGTCAACTTATTGGTTGCAATCTGAAACATCACCGCTAGAGGCCGCTGAAAACTACATACAGCTCCTTTAAGTGGCTTGGAAATGCCACAAAAAAACCTAAAACTGTTTTTTTAAACCTAAAAGCGCCAGGTAAACTCCGAATGACACGACAGACAGCACTTTCCATCAAGTTCTCCGCATCTCCAATAGTGTAAAGGAAAGAGCCACTCGCAAATAATCTTAAAGCTGCCGTCGGCAACATTTTTTTGATCATATTCAGTGTAATCGACACTATAATCCGACAGAACAACATAAATAAGGTGGTTTTAGAAAAAAACCCGAGCTTCTAACTCCACCTGGAGCGTGTTATTTGTTTTCCAAAAATCCAGCGCTCCCGCTTCATCAGGTCCAATCAGCGCAGGGGGGTGTGAGATCTGACTGTCAATCACAGGTCGTGCACACGCCACAGATCCCCCTCACTCGCACATGTTAATATCACATGCACACGCCACGCCTGAAGTTCGCCTGGAGATTGCATGAAGCGTGATGGCGTAGAGAAAATCTACTAACAAGCTTCCAATTCCTCGGTTATTGCTATCTATGGCTAGATTAGCCAGGGCAGCCTACCTCCGAGTCCATGGTGTTGATAGATGCTGAAGAGACGGACGCGTTCACAGAAAATCAGGTACACACGCACAGTGACGCACTGACGAGCACGACCTCGATGGGAGGGTGCTCGCTGGTAGTGGGGAGGGGCATGAGAGTTGTAAACATTCAAAATTTTGGCTCATCGACCCAATCTGCCAGACTTGCCGACGGCAGCTTTAAGGCAATGCAAACAGTTTGTGCTGTTGTTAAAGCCCGACTCCGACAAGTCGAAAATAAGTGTGCGTTTCCAACAAATGAATCATGTAAACGACAATCTCACCAGTCACGAGAAAAAATATATATCTCAGAAAGTGCACTATTGTAACGCAAAATCTCAGTTCTTCGTACCTCAGGGCCCGTTCTTCGTACGTCGCTAACTCAGTTAGCTGGATTTGATTATTGGCGATTTGGCATGATCTGGGATTGTTTGGTTCTTCGACGCTCATCCTGGACTTGCTGTCATAGCAACAGGTGCGCAAGCTTATTTCATGTTAACAGGATTAGATCCCGGCTTCATAAGCGCTGGACTTCCCGTATCAGCTCCGCTTATGAAGCCGCAGTCTAATCCTGTTAACATGAAATAAGCCTGCTCCCGAGCAGGTTTAAGCTTGCGCACCTGGGGCCCGTTCTTCGTACGTCGCTAACTCAGTTAGCTGGATTTGATTATTGGCGATTTGGCATGATCTGGGATTGTTTGGTTCTTCGACGCTCCTCCTGGACTTGCTGTCATAGCAACAGGTGCGCAAGCTTATTTCATGTTAACAGGATTAGATCCCGGCTTCATAAGCGGAGCTGATACTGTACCAGCCATTTGGATTATAGACATACTTAATTTAATGCAGCAACAAATTATTTACAGTGTAGCAAGATGATTTAAAACTCATTTACCTGTAATTAAGGTGTTGCTGTTACTGGTCCCTGGCTTTAGGTCTAAAGGCCTATTTATACTTCTGCGTCGAACTTACGCCGTAGCTACGTCGTAGGCTGTGCTTAGCGCGCGTACCCTTTGGCGTACCCTGATGCGCACCTCTCCAAAAATGTAACAACGCGTCAATTCTACGCGGACGCAAGCGCTGTGATTGGTCTGCTAGAACCCCTCCCTCGGGTTTCACATGGTCCCTCTGCATGAGTAATTGCGCGTCAACGCGGACAACGACGCAGAAGTATAAATTAAAACCAACGCGTTGCCTACAGCGTAGAGGCTCCGGCGTAGGTCCGACGCAGAAGTATAAATAGGCCTTAAGGAAGAGCTGCCCCCAGGAATGCCCTCCACAATGGGTCGGTTCTCATTTAGCCCAAGGGCCAGCTCTTCTGCCGGGGTATAACGTGGGGGTGCAGGACCACCACCTGTTTTTTTCTGCTCCGCCTTTTGCTTGGTTGCAGATAACCATAAACAGACAAACAGACACATCATTTAAAATGTCTTTGCTAAAAGAGACTAATCAGTAGAAGTAGAAAAGATTACCAGTTTGAAGAATATTCTTGTACTTCACTTTTACTTGTTCCCATGTTCTAGTGGGTCCTGAGGTGGCTCTGACATTAAGCAATTATGAAATTATTAAAATACAAGAATATATACTGTAATAAGTGATATAACCATAACATGGAACACTTACGCATTTAATTTGTCTGTTACTTTTTGCCAGCCCTCTCGAGTCCTGGCTTTTGCACACTTTGATTCCCAGTGTTCCCTGGCGTTTTAATTATATTTTTCAAACTCTGCATACCCTTCCAGTAAAAATTCCTGCTCTGCTGCGTTGAAAAACTGAGCGCGCTCTTTGGCCATGGTGAGCAGCCAATAGCAGCGTTGCTGATCAATGTTTCTACTATCGATACATATCCCCTTTTAAACCAGAGCGTGAACGCGCAATTATCTCACTAACTCAATCCAGCTATACTAATCATATCCGGCAGGTGTGTTCGAAGAACCAAATTAGTCAGATCATGATTAGCACGATGATATCATCTTGGATGTCTCGTTTGATCTCAGATGTTTTAAGCAACGTACGAAGAACGGGCCCCAGTTGCTATGACAGCAAGTCCAGGATGAGCGTCGAAGACCCAAACAATCAAATCCAGCTAACTGAGTTCTTCGACGCTCATCCTGGACTTGCTGTCATAGCAACTGGGGCCCGTTCTTCGTACGTTGCTTGAAACATCCAAGATCAAATTATGAGACATCCAAGGTGATATCATCGGCCTAATCATGATCTGACTAATTCGTTTCTTCGAACACACCTGCCAGTTATGATTAGTAGAGCTGGATTGAGTTATCTGAGATAACTGCGCGTTCATGCGCTGGTTTAAAAGGGGATATGTATCGATAGTAGAAACATTGATCAGCAACGCTGCTATTGGCTGCTCACCATGGCCAAAGAGCGCGCACAGTTTTTCTCCGCAGCAGAGCAAGAGTTATTGAAGGTTATGCAGAATATGAAACCTTAATTAAAACGCCAGGGAACCAGGAGAGAGGGCTGGCAAAAAGTAGCAGACAAATGAAATGCGTAAGTGTTCCATGTTATGGTTATATCACTTATTACAGTGTATATTCTTGTATTTTAATCATTTCATAATTGCTTAATGTCAGAGCCACCTCAGGACCCACTAGAACAGTGTTCTTCAACCCTGCTCCTGGAGGACCCCCAACACTGCACGTTTTCTTTGTCTCCCTAATCAAACACACCTGATTCAACTCATCAGCTCATTAACCCATGTGATAATGAGTTGATGAATTGAATCCGGTGTGTTTGATTAGGGAGACAAAGAAAACCAGCAGTGTTGGGGGTCCTCCGGGAGCAGGGTTGAAGAACACTGCACTAGAACATGGGAACAAGTAAAAGGGAAGTACAAGAATATTCTTCAAAATGGTAATCTTTTCTACTTCTACTGTTCTTTGTCTCTTTTACAAAAGAAAAGCACCGTTAAATGTGTTTGTCTGTTTATAACAGCAACCAAGAAAAAGGCTGAGCTGAAAAAAAACAAACAGGTGGTGGTCCTGCTCCCTCACATTATACCACATTATACCCCAGCAGTAGAGCTGGCCCTGGGGTTAAATGTGAACCGACCCATTGTGGAGGGCATCCCTGGGGGCAGCTCTTCCTCAGACCAACAGCCAGGAACCAGTAGCAGCAACACCTTCATTACTGGTAAATGAGCTTTAAATGATCTTGCTACACTGTAAAATAGATCTTTTTTTTTTGCCGCATTAAATTAAGTAGGCCTATATAATCCAAATGGCTGGTACAGTAATTTCAGCTGTTAAATATTGAGTAGTGATCAATTGCTTTGACTTGTGAAGGTGAAAACTGCTGAACTTAATGTAAGAATATTTTGCCATGAGTTACTGATCACATTTGTTCATATAGTGTAGTTCATTGTAATGCCATTGTGTTTCCTCTTTTGTGCAGTTTTACATAATACACCAACACTTGTACCTGTTCCCAAGAAAGTAGTGGCTGAAATATGTGCAGTAAGTGGACTTTTTCTAACTTTACATCAAAAGGGAAGAAAGTGCAACACTTTGTAATGCCCATTTGTTTCCATTGCACAGGACAGTGAAGAAACCCTCTCAGATGACTGTCCTTTGGAGGAAGTACTTGTAAGTGCATAAATAACTTTACTTCATTTATAGTAACTTGTGTACATATTATTTCTGACTGCAATATGAGTTGCAGGAGGAAAGGCCTACTGCACAAAGTGATACAGAGGTGGGCAGTGTAGTAACCTACTTGTACTTTTTATTTTTGTTGCATGAGGCTTGTGTTGACAGTTCTTTTTTATTTTTTTATTCTTTTTATCCAAACATGGCACAGGGTGATATCCGTATATAAACGGAATCTACAACAGAAAATTTAGTATTTTGACCTGAAAAAACAGAAAAATGAAGGGGAGAAATAGAACTTGACACCTTAAAGAAGAAAAAACTGGCACTAGAGATTGAGTTGCTTCAAAAGGAACTTCAGAGTAAGTGCTAAATACACTATTTCACACAGAGTACTATTGCTGACCTTGGATAACAATATATCTTATTGCAGGCAAAAGATGACCATCATTGGCTTTTCTTGACAAAGAATAATTGAAATAAAACTCAAGGAACTAAGCATGTTGTCTTGTCTTCTATTCATTTAATGAAGGTTTTTGTTTTAAAAAAAAAAAAAAAAAATGGTGTTCCACAATTCTGTCCCGTGCAGCTCTGCCACTAGGTTGGTCCAAGTGCACTGGCTGGAGGTCATCATCAGGCTGCACCTCCACCACAGGGGTCCTCTCCTTTCTGATGGTGGCACTATTGTGGAGTATGGCACATGCAACAATAATGTCACAGGCCCTGTCAGGTGCAACCCTCAGACACTGAAATCTTTCCTTTAGTTGCCCAAAGGTCATTTCAATGCGTGCCCTTGTCCTGGCTAGAGCTGCATTGAAACGGGTTTGTGGTCCGGGGTTTGGGTCAGGGAATGGCGACATGAAATACTGCCTGCAGGTATAGCCCCTGTCACCAAGCAGGATCCCGTCGTAAGCACCTGGAAAAATGCAGTTTTGTTAGGCTCAGAATAAATGTATGTAATACAGTGAGCTTGATATTAAATATTTCCTTACCACGTTCAAATAATGTGCATAAATGTGACTCTCTGAAAATCCTGGAGTCATGCACAGAACCAGGCCATTTTGCTTCCACATTTGTGATGTAGGACATGGAGTCACACACCATCTAAGATATTTTTAATCAGTCAACTGCATACTTTTTGATTACATTACTTTTTGTATTATTTGATATATTCTGGACTCGCTTCTCCAAGGTAAATGGTGAATTGTTTGATGTCAGGCTGCATGCTCAGAAAGCGGCAGTGGATTGTGCAGCGTGAGACCACCTTCAGCGACAGGTTCTTGTCGTAAAAACGGACAAGACATGGCTGCGAAAGACTTCCCGTATCACCTCCGCTTATAAAGCCGGGATCTAATCCTGTTAACATGAAATAAGCCTGCTCCCGAGCAGGTTTAAGCTTGGGCACCTGTTGCTATGACAGCAAGTCCAGGATGAGCGTCGAAGAACCAAACAATCCAAGATCATGCCAAATCTCCAACAATCAAATCCAGCTAACTGAGTTACGACGTACGAAGAACGGGCCCCTGGGGCCTGTTTCAGAAAGGAGGTTCAACTGAGTTGGCTTACCCTGAGATGGGAAACTCTGAGTTTTCGGTTACAGAACAGCGGAAATTAGTTAGTTCAATCAACTCTGAGTTGACTGACTCTGAGTTAAGCGCGTGCACCACCACTATAAAAAGCCATTATCAATGGAGTGCAGATATTATGAGTCACCATGGTAACAGCGCCAGACAAAAAGAGGTCTGCATATTTCTCACCAGCTTCTGCAAGCGTAAGAAGACATATTATTATTTTTTAAATATCGGCTGCAGCAGCGAAGGACAACTAGAGTTAGCTAGGGAGAAAATAGTTGCTCGAGTCAATGCGTATGTTTACATTTTAATTAGTTATACAGTGTTGGGTGTAATTAATTACCAAGTCATCTAAATACTGTCATTTAATTAAAGGGATTACTCTTAATTCTTCTGTAATTTGAAGTAAAATCTGATGTAATTGCATTAGACTATAGAACAATTCTGTATATTTAACATACATTTTTAAAAGGTATATTTTTTATGTAACCTTCTCCCTCTACACACTTTGGTCAATTCAAGAATAATCCATGCAATTGTATATTGTTTATTTGAAAGCATTAAAAGTGCAGTTTCTTGTCTCTCCTTGTATTGTTCAAGTGGTTGAGGTTGATATGGGATTTATTAATAAGTAGACCAATACTTTCTAAAGATAGTCATTATTACATGAATCTAATTACACGGTTGAAGATGTCATTTGTAGTTAGTAATTAATAACTATTTTAGAGTAACTTACCCAACTGTTATAATATCAGAGGTGAAACTGGAAGAACAGTATGTTATTCAACCTAATTTTAATTTTCATGGGTGCAATCCTGCAGGTATTAAAAGAACATGGCAGCAGCTGAAAATTAAATATAAGAACATAATTCAATCAGGTAAGGTTTGAGCATATCATGGGTGTAGGCTACCTGAATTTACAAATATTTGACATATTAAATAACTAAATAGCATCCCAGTGTCTAGCAGTGCAGCAGCATTTTTGGCTGGGGGAATTCCTGGAGGGACTTCAGAGCCAGTCACTCCCGAAGATCCAAGGGCCTTCATAAAATGTAAGAGGTTTACATATGTGTTATTTCTTATATAGGCTATTTTTGATATTTCCATTTATTTTACTTTGGGTTGGGTTTTTTGTTGGTCCCAACAGATTCCGATGGTAATATCTGTCTTTTGGAGCCTCCTGTCCCAACAAAACCTGCAGGCAGTTGTAAGTAGCCTACTCAATACACCAGAAATTATGACAAATAGTGTTATAAAGTGTACTCATCTTCACAGGACGATGGGGATAATGTTATGTGTCACATCAAACAATCTACACATTCAGATTTTTTCACATTTTTATGTGGAGTAGAATCTAAGTTTAAAGCTAAGTATAAATGGGTAGTCTTATCTCTCCCCCCGCCCCCAAAGTGGAAGAACAGCAGGAGGACGGTCCATCAACTTCTGTTGCACAGATGAACAGAGTTCAGTGATTTTCAGTAAATGCCACAGTTTAATTCTGTAGAATTTGTTTAGAACTACATTATGTAACTCTAATCTACTACTGTATATTCAGTTGCCAGTTAAGGAGTTAATAGACTTCATCTTATTTAAAAAATTTAAAAAAAAAAAAAAAACAGTAAAAATAGCAATATTGTATTTATTAATTAAAGATTAATTTTATTAATAAAAATGTACTGAAAGAATGAATGAGGTGTTTAAACACCACTTCCTCTTTAAAAAAGGGGAGGAGACCGAAAAAAACTCTGGGTTTACCGAAGAAAACCTGCTCCCGGCCAGGTTAGGTTCACAGAGTAAGTTACCATGGTAACTGACTCTGAGTATAAGTTACCTCTCTTTCAGAAACGGGCTTGACTTACTCTGCTTTCTCAGGTTTAACATACCTCCCATCAGGGCCGCGGGAAGTGGGGGTGCTGCAGAATTGTAAATGCAACGCATATATTTGTTCATTAAAATGTATAATTTTTTAGCATTTAGTCATTTATTTGTAATAAACACTTTAAGTGGGCTATTTAAAAATTGTTATTTATATGTTAAATTATCTTTTTAAAACATAAGCGCAGAGTGTTACGTAATATTGTGTGTGTGTGTGTGTGTGTGTGTGTGTGTGTGTGTGTGTGTGTGTGTGTGTGTGTGTGTGTGTGTGTGTGTGTGTGTGTGTGTGTGTCGAAAGAATTTGCCGCAGCTGCTCAAAAAAAAAAAAAAAAAAAAAAAAAAACGTCAAAAACCCCACTGTCAGTGTTTTGTAAGGAACAGGCAAATAGGCCTATGTAAAATATAGCAGGAGACATTTTAATTGTTTACTAATAAAACAGTTATTTTTTATGTCAGTGTCGGCTAGACAGATGAAGTTGACGACTCGCGATCTTCGCAGCGCCAGTGAGAAATGCACATTTCATACGAATTACATAAGCAGCGCAGTCTGTTTTCTTTCGTTTTGAATTGTTCTGCTTAAAAGTAGACATTTCAAGCTATCTATATGTCTCAGGTCTGTGAGGCAATAGGCTACCTTATAGGCCTACGCTGAGTTTCATTTATGAGACGAGCTCCAGGTTCGCCAGCGCCTCCGTATCCTGATTATTTATTTTCTAATAGCCTATATTTAGGCTACTTCTTATTAAATCCTGACAATTTGTTGATGAAACATCGATTAAAATTAAGATACAATTAATACAAAACGAAATTAAATTTAAAGACAGGCTTTGTGCTTTCAGTTTGAGGTCTCTGTGAAAGTTTTAAAACATTATTTTAGTGCCGCTTTAGAGCGCTCACGTCCGTAACGGAGAACTGTCTGTAACATTTTTTTTTTTTTTTTTTGTGAAATAAATTTCTAAAAAAATGCGACTTAGTCCAGTGCGACTTAGGCTATAGATGTTTTTTTCTTCCCCGTGGCGCATTTTGTGACTGATATGCGACTCCGGAGCAATGAAAATAAAAGGGACTCCGGAATAAAAGCAGAATCAATAAAAGTAAAAAATGTGATGTGCAGTCAGGTTTGAGTGTGTGCGCGTTTTTTGAGGAGTTTTATAGTCTTGATATTGTTTCTTATTCAAAAGTGGTGACGCGACGCGACTGATTTATTATGAGTGTTGGAAACAGTTCTGCTGCCTAATATATTTGATGAATAAAAGGTTAAAAAGAACTGCATTTATTAAAAAATATATATAATTTCTAATAATATAAATCTTCTTTACTATCACTTTTTTTTAAATCAATTTAACACATCCTTGCTGAATAAAAGTATTGATTTATTTAAAAAAATAAATAAAAAAATACTGACCTCAAATTACTGACCAGTAGTGTATATTGTTGTTACAAAAGATTTCTATTTTTTAAAAAATTGCTTTTTTTAATTTTTTTTTTAATTTTTAAAACAAAAAAATTATTCATCAAAGTATCCTAAAAAAAGTATCACAGGTTATGAAAACATATTAAGCAGCAGAACTGTTTCCAACTTTGATAATGAATCATCATATTAGAATTATTTCTAAAGGATCATGTGATAGACTGGAGTAATGATCCTGAAAATTCAGCTTTGCATCACAGAAATAAATGATCATTTAAACCAATTATTTTAAATTGTAAAAATATATCACAATATTACTTTTTTTTCTGTATTTTTGATCAAATAAATGCAGGCTTGATGAGCAGAGGAAACTTCTTTCAAAAACATTAAAAATACTAATACTTATACTTGCCCTGTAATACATGTATTCTTTGTTTTAGATGTTATTAACTTAAATTCTTATGAATAATAAAAAATGTTGTAATGTCTATTTGTTATTTATGGCCTGTACGCCTCATTATTGATCTGAGCTTCTACATCTTGAATTCGAATAACATTCGATAAAACATAATTGCTGGATTATTTTGACTATAATAAATAAGCAGATGAAACATAGTAGGCCTATACACTGTTTATCACAGATTACTTTGGACCAAAGTTACCATATTATAATTAATTATTATACAGTTCTATTCATTCATTTTATTTAAATTAGCACTGGTTAAAATGTATAAAGCATGAACAAGATATGAAACAATATTTATTAATAATGTATTTTCATTTGCGTCCTATGCTGGCTAATTACGATGTTTAACCTGTTATCATAATGAAATTCATGCATTTATTTATTTGTCATTTAAACTGATGCAAACAGGGAAAGAGAGTAGAAAACACTTATTATCCTGTCGCCCCCTCTAGTGGACAGCATTAAGTATTACGGCCTTCATTGCTCAGATAACTCAAGTCGATGGATTTTTTGGGAAAGTCTGACCAGTTAGAAGCAAGTTAGACCAGTCTGAGGGTCTGAGCTGAGTTTGGTGAAGCATCAAAGTTCTAGGCGGAGTCAATTTCTCATAATAATAATAACAATTAATCCCAAACCTGGTAATTTTGTCAGTATTTAATTTACGTTCACTGATTCTGGCTTCTCTCTTTTCTGTCTCTTTCTTTTCATGTGAACTGAGTAGGCTACACATGCTTAAATTCAAAAAATATAAACTTTATTTCTATTCAAAATTATTTATAGCCCATAGGCTATATGTCACACACGCCTACCTGCCTTTTGATGTAAATAAAAGACTAGAGTGGTAAATGTTACGGACATATTATCATGGTACAGTTCAGCCTATTATTGATTTTTATTTCCACTTCCCTTTTATCCAAAGAGACGGAACTATTTGCACTGTATTTATCAATGGGAAATATGCTAATATAATCTGTCATATACTGTGGCTCACATTAATGGGGTTGCTTGCAAGTCGCAGCAGCACGAATTACGTGACCAGCAACATATTTCTAAATCAAATAGTGTGTGTAGTTAACAGTGAGTGGTGGTTTCAGACATTATTTCATTAAAGGGCATTTGTCAGTGCCGCACTCGTAGCCTACTGACTCTTATTCTGCCTGACAGAAAGAAAAGCTCACAGCTTACTGAAGGCGGAGCGGTTTGACCAATCAGATGAAAGGGGCGTTTCAGCGCCGCCCACGTGTGCAAATGAAATATGGAACCCATAAACCGACTTGTAAACGAAAAATGAAAAATCTAGCCAAAATCTAGCCAAAAAAACGAATAAACGAGCTGGTTTTCATTTCTCCTTATTCCATTCTAAACAGGAAATGAAATGATCAAAAAGTGCACGGACCCTATGACTTAGCACGACGGTGTAATAAGTTTATATACACTAGATGTCGCCTTGGCTACGGCAGTTTGGAATATTCTGGGCTCATCTGATTTTTTTGTACATAGCATAACCTACTTTGTTATGATTTTAGTATCATAATGATTAATAAATGCACGCACAATTATCATGAACTTGATTTGAACAAATGCCTATCAACTTGTGTGTGCAAAATTCAGAATTAAATGAATGTGCAGCAATTTGTACAAATAGAGAGTCTGTAGGCCTATACTGTTGTAGCCATTAAATAAGCGCATTTATTTTCATATTTGTTCAAATGTTATAATGTCATTTTTTTCCCCCATGTATGTTGATTTATGAAAAGTGAACAGCACGAGTAAAAGTGAATTTCGTTTTGTATAAATTGTATCTTAATTTTAATACATTTTTCATCAGCCTGTATTTAATAAATAAGATCAATAAGATTTAATAAATAATAATAAAAAAATGATAATCTTGCATTGCACGTTAACTGGAGCGCATCTCATCCTAACTTAACGAAACTCATTGTATGCCTCACACACACAGACATGAGAAATACATCAAATACACAAAGCTTGAAATGTCTTTAAACGAAATAATTCAAAACGAAAAGAAAAAGGCTACTCTCTGATTATGTAATCCATTATGTGCATTTCTCTCTATAGGCGCGTTCACTATACGGCGATCGTCAACTTCATCTTTGCAGCCGAGTCGACACTGTCAGAAAACACTAGATTATTAATAAAAATCAATGCACGCGTCACCGGATTTCCAAATGCACATCTTGCTTGTTGCACCCACACATATTATGTCGAAATAACGAGATATTATGTTGAAATAACATTATTAATAATAATACATATTTTATAATATTTGATTGAATGCTGAATGTTGTTCAGTTAATAAAATGAAAACTTTAATTGTGATCATTAAAATAATTGAATATGAAATATTTAGTGGCCAAGTTTTGCTAATTAATTAATTTATATATGTAAGGCATTCGTTCCAATCAACTGCCGCAGCCAAGGCCACGTCTAGTGTATATATCTATGACTTGGCACTTCTGGGTAAAGATGCGATCAGTCAAATGAAATCCAATAAACGTATAAATAAATATTCCAAATGAAAAAGCGATGGGAAATGTCGTCCAATTTTCTAATACTATTATTTGATGACAACAATACATTTTAAAGAAAAAAACCAAGCTGCACCCTTTTTTAAATGTCATCTTTCATTCCGAAAGAGAATAATGAACGGGGCGATGTGCAGATTGTAAATCTTAAAAAATGATTGAATGATTTTCTTGTGTCATTATGATGAAGAAACAAGTCGAAAAAAAAAAAAAAAAGTCGAAAAAAACCATTTGTGGAAGGCATCCGATGAGTGTCAACCCGGCCAGATCAGCAAGTGCATCAAGGCAACCACGATTAGCCGGTGCACCAGCCAGCAAAGTGATTCAATGGTTCATAGGTGTAGCTCGCAGCCTCATCGCCCTACCCTCCACATCCTAAAGAGTGTACAGGCTGTTATTTATATAGGGCAGATAAGACCTGTGTTTCTCTTCGACGGTAACTGTAAATTGAATTGAAGCTGCGATTTTTGAAGTTGTATATACTCGCGCGGGCAAATACAGATGTGTTAAACACGATAAGAACACAAATTCTACCTTTATTCGTTAATACAGTCGGTATTTCCCACAATGATTCTGCTTTGCTATTGGCCACGTCACGATCAGTAAGCGCTGCTATTGGTGGTCACGATTATTAAGTACGAAAATGAAAATTCTGTCAGTAATTCCTCACCCTCATGTTGTTCCAACCCCTTCGTTCATCTTCGGAACACAAATTAAGATATTTTTGATTAAATGACTAAATTGGACTATATTAAGGATGTGTTTAATGAACTTTTCTGGGCCAGCAAGTTTCAAACCCTTAGAAGCCTGAAGAAGTCTCGTTCCGAACACATCGCGATATTTGGCATCAGTTCACGTGTGTCAGATGTTGGTAAGTAGTAAATACGCTGTCCGAATAATGTGTGATATATAATGTATTTTCTGTTTGTCGATATTAATCAGATTAGCTCACGTTCAGTCACGGCATTATATCTGTCATCTCCACTGAGGCTTTGCGTTTTATTGCTTTCTAATTCAAAACAGGGTGATTAAGTTACACTGCCTGTGAGCATAGGCCTAAAGACCTTAAATCAGTTAATCATATTCATATCAGATTAAAAGTAGTACAATTAGTTCCAAAGTTGTATTTGTAGTAGAAGCACAGTACAAACAACACTTACCATGCTTTTACCACATTAAGATTAGTTTTACTGTGGTAAGTGTAGTAAAAAGACAGTAATCACAAAACTTACCATGCTTTTACCACACTGTATTGGGAGTTTTAATGTGATACTTATTGTAAATGCACATTAACCACAACGCTTACCATGCTTTTACCACAGGAATGATGTAAAACAACATAATGATATTTTATTTTCTCTTTTTTCAGCTGAAAAGACCAAAAGGACCTTTCGGACTATTATTGTTTGAGGACAAGTAAACGGAGGAGACCGACAGCTGCAAAGGCAAATATTCGCAATGGTATATACATGTGTTGGTTCGAACCCTAAATCAAACATTTTATCAAGCATTTGTTGTTTCTTAAACCTTTTCTCGCAAAACCCATAGCCCAATCAGTACGAAGATAGTCTGAAAGTCTTAATAATTCACAAGATTTAACAAGTTGTCAAATTCGTATACGATACTCGTACATATTTGTATACTCGTACACACACTGTCAGAAAGTTGATATTAATTGCATTGTATTGATTACAATTAGTGATGCACCGATGTGAAAATTGAGGCCGATACCGATAACCGATATTAATATTGCTGTTATGGCCGATACCGATATTTGCCGATGTCGATATCTCTGTATAGAAAACAAATTTGAATGATTATCAAATAAAGAGCTATTTTCCAAAACACTTTTTTTTTACTTTAGAAATGACTGATATTGGGCACCTTTACCTGTGTGCAAAATATGTCACATACGACACACATGCATTATACTGCATTGCATATACAGTAATGTGTGCTGGTCAACTTGTCTAAAATTAAGAAACCCTTAGAAAACAGTAAAAAAAAACACACAAAAAACAGGAACATTGTGTAAAATTAAGATAGGCTACTTTATTTATTATTCCAATATCCAAATATCGAGGGCTTGGAACCAGAGGGGCGTAAGTGGCATTTGACAAACTTTACAGGAGAGCCAAAACAAAATTTTGACCACACTTCAATCAACTGTATTTATTAACCTTCAACCACAACATTGCAACCACATACATACTTATATGAGTAAGTTCTTAAGTGAACATATTATGGAATATTAACACGATGAACATATTCTAAAACCTTGCAAAATCTTGAAAATATGGCAAAAACATCAAATACGCCTTTTTGGCACCAAACATTTCCAATTCGTCTAAAGAAAAATAGGGCGTATCTGCTGATCAATGCAGAAATGATTGGTCAAAACATTGGTTAAAAACACTCTAACTTCATAACTTTTCATTTGATTTAAAATACTGCATACATAGTCATTTCATCATTTCAAACTGTTTAACATTTCATTTCTAACCGTTTAATTTCAATTCTCATTTATGAGTTCACATTCATGTCAAACAGTTTAACATTTAATTTCAAACAGTTTAATTTCTCTTGTTTATTACACATTTCACTTTTTAGTTCACTTTAGTTGAACTAAAAAGTTCACTCACTGCCCACTGTCAGAGTGTTATAGAACTCTGCATAACAGTGAGGAATACTCCCATTGGTGCACAGGGTGAGTAGGTCTTTTTTCTTTAAGGCACTGATCACTGGAGGATTTTCATACAATGAGCTGGGGTGTGTGGTTCTGGTGCCTCTTGTTGCCTGTTGTGCCACCGTCAGTTTTCGGAAGGTTGGGGCGGTGAAATCATACTTGAAGAAGATTGTTTTTGGTTCATCTTTCGTGTAGCGGAACCATTTAATCTTCTGCCAATGAACTGATTGTCCCTCCTCATCTTTTGTTCTGTTTTTGAGTATGTGGTTGGAGAGGGACTTGAAGTCCAGAAAGTCCTTGTGTTCAAGTTCATGTACACTGTATGGGTCGTTCCTTCTTGCCATTCTCACAAGTGTGTAGTAGCCATCAGTAAATAGAAGTATGGGAGTAAATAGAAATGGGAGTAAATAGAAACTTTTCTTCTTGCAGTTTCCACTGCAGCATGCACACTATCACACTCCATGTCTAGTAGCCATCCATGATGGCTACTACACACTTGTGAGAATGGAAAGAAAGAACGACCCATAGTGTACATGAACTTGGACACAAGGACTTTCTGTACTTCAAGTCCCTCTCCAACCACATACTCAAAAACAGAACAAAAGATGAGGAGGGACAATCAGTTCATTGGCAGAAGATTAAATGGTTCCGCTACACGAAAGATGAACCAAAAACAATCTTCTTCAAGTATGATTTCACCGCCCCAACCTTCCGAAAACTGACGGTGGCACAACAGGCAACAAGAGGCACCAGAGGCACCAGAACCACACACCCCAGCTCATTGTATGAAAATCCTCCAGTGATCAGTGCCTTAAAGAAAAAAGACCTACTCACCCTGTGCACCAATGGGAGTATTCCTCACTGTTATGCAGAGTTCTATAACACTCTGACAGTGGGCAGTGAGTGAACTTTTTAGTTCAACTAAAGTGAACTAAAAAGTGAAATGTGTAATAAACAAGAGAAATTAAACTGTGTGAACTTAAATGTTAAACTGTTTGAAATTAAATGTTAAACTGTTTGACATGAATGTGAACTCATAAATGAGAATTGAAATTAAACGGTTAGAAATGATCAAATTAAATGACTATGTATACAGTATTTTAAATAAAATGAAAAGTTATGAAGTTAGAGTGTTTTTAACCAATGTTTTGACCAATCATTTCTGCATTGATCAGCAGATACGCCCTATTTTTCTTTAGAGGAATTGGAAATGTTTGGTGCCAAAAAGGCGTATTTGATGTTTTTGCCATATTTTCAAGATTTTGCAAGGTTTTAGAATATGTTCATCGTGTTAATATTCCATAATATGTTCACTTAAGAACTTACTCATATAAGTATGTATGTGGTTGCAATGTTGTGGTTGAAGGTTAATAAATACAGTTGATTGAAGCGTGGTCAAAATTTTGTTTTGGCTCTCCTGTAAAGTTTGTCAAATGCCACTTGCGCCCCTCTGGTTCCAAACAATGTGTAGGCCATACATGTATTTTTTAGAGCCAGAAGGGCGTAAGTGGACATACGCCCCTCTGGCTCCAAACAATGCTCAAACTTTTGTGTTAGGTCTTTGTTGTTTTGTTGCTTTATTCAATACAAGTTGATTTCTGATGCGTCTTTTTGGCACAACTAGATAGAGCTCATCAAGACCTTTAATTTGATATATAGAACTCATTTTCGCCCAAAATGCCACTTACGCCCCTCTGGTTCCAAGCCCTCGATATGATACTAAAAAATACCACAGGGAAAAGGGCTTCTATTTGTGACGTGCTGTCTTTGCGTTTGAACATTGCACATTTTAAACAGGACACTCATTAACTGAATAAATGTTAGCCAATACAAACATATTTATAGAAAACAGTTGACAATGAATAGACAGGAGTCCAATAATAGCATAACGAATCATTCTTAAAATAATAACAAGTAGCCTAGGCTATAAGACCAATCCGACATGGGCTGTGTTAACAGTAAAACGTCCGTCATTTAACGAATTTTAAAAACACGGATGGATAATACAAAATACTTTCTGATATTTTGACAGAAAAAAAACAAGCAAGAACAAAATTTAAACTTAGCCCGTCAATTTTTCATTTTACAATTATCTTCTCTCTCTGTGTGTGCACGCGTCCGTGTTTGTGAGAGAGAGAGCTCGCGCAGCACTGATACAACGGTAGCCTACTTTTTAATCCACAAGTAACGAACGCGCTAGTTTTCATACAAAATAAATATGTAACATAATTAGGTAGGCCATCGGTTCCCAACAGGGGGGTCGCGGCCCACAAGGGGGCCTCAGCGAGCTCTGTGGGGGGTCATATTTTGAAAAGTTTTGAGCAATGAGCATTAAATAAAATCATTAACTTTTTTCTGTTCAAAATTTACAAAATTTATACAATGAGCGAGTTCATCATGAATCCATTTTCCAATCCGTGTTTTTGTCTTATCCTGAACCACTATGGTACACCTATAATAAGTGTTTATATTGGGACTATTTAACACTGGTTCGGATCGCTGCCGCTGCGGAGTAGCACAGTACCTGCGTGACTCGTCATAGATGTACACAGAGAGAAGTAGTTCCGGCTACAATGTTCTTCCGAAAGACGCATATTATAAACACAAGTTTACTATCGCTCACTATAGCGGCAAAAGCGTCAAAAATAAAGCCTCACATTGATAAAGCCTCACAAATAACATGCAAGTATTGAGGTCCCAGACAGCAGTCATTTAGTAATAGCCTATATTCTTCTTTTTTTTTTTTTTACCTACACACCAGTATGAATATTTTTGTTATTGCATTTCAAATAGGGCCAATTTATAGGCTACTCCTAAGCCTACGTTTTTAA
Organism: Leuciscus leuciscus; assembly: GCF_965113295.1. Classification (NCBI taxonomy): domain Eukaryota; kingdom Metazoa; phylum Chordata; class Actinopteri; order Cypriniformes; family Leuciscidae; genus Leuciscus; species Leuciscus leuciscus. The sequence continues at coordinate 419,468 of NW_028118562.1, forward strand.
ATTACAAAAGGCCTACTGATGTTTTTGTTATTGTATTTTCAATATTATAGGCTATTATTTGTGCATGAACATAATCTGGTTATAGTGAACATACCGTTTGTTTGAAAACAACATATTTTGTCATCCTTGCTGCAAGCTTACAAGAGCGATAATATCATTAAATGTGAAGGGGGGCCCTAAAATATTTTCTTGGGGAAAAGGGGGTATCAGACAAAAAAAGGTTGGGAACCACTGAGGTAGGCTACTTTAGTTATTATTAATACAATAACGTAACACATGAAGGCTATACGTTTCTCAACACTGAGAATGAATCAATAAACGCCTGTTTCTCCACTCGCGCTTATCAGTAATCCACAAATCACACGTGCTGTCACTTTTGAGAAAAATCTAATTCGAACGGGTATCAAATATCAAGCAATATATTCAAATATCTACGAGTCAAAAAACGATCAGTCAAAAATGTGTCATGAAGAGGAAAAAAACATAAGTCGCACTGGACTGCGTTAACAATGTTACGGACGGGACAGTTGACTTGAGCGCTCTGAAAGCGCCACTAAGACTGCTTTAAAACTTTCACAGAGACCTCAAACAGAAAGCACAAAAAGCCTGTCTTTAAATTTAATTTCGTTTTGTATTAATTGTATCTTAATTTTGATAAATGTTTCATCAACCAATTGCCTGGATTGAATTAAATAAGAAGTAAATATAGTAGAAAATATTTAATCAGGACACGGAGGCGAGGGCGCGTGAACCTGGAGCGCGTCTCATCAATGAACCGAAATCTACCTGCCTCACAGACCGGAGACATATATAGAAAGCTTGAAATGTCTATTTTTAAACAGAACAATTCAAAACGAAAGAAAACAGACTGTTCTCTGCTTATGTCATCTGTATGAAATGTGTATTTATCTCAGGCACATTCACTACTGCTAAGATCGAGTCAGCATCGTCAACTTCATCTTCAACTTCACACGTCAAATGTCGGCCTGTTCACATCGGCCATATTTTGACATCGGAACGATACCGATGTGTAAAAAAATGACCATATCGGCCGATATTATATCGGCGGCCGATATATCGTGCACCACTAATTACAATTATTACAAATTGGTCCCCGTCTGTTTATGTTCCAGTGATACATGACGTCTCTCCACACCTCATAACCTACCTCTGTTTGCAGGGGTGGAAAAGCTTATCTTACTTGTCACATGACATCAGATACTCGATTATTTTGTCATAATCAGACCAGTTACACTGCTGATAACTGTCCCGTTTGCATGTAAATCATTTTCACATGATTATTGCTTGCTATTAAAGACGTACTTTTATTCATAGAAATGCCCCCACATATCAGTGAACTTATAATATAAAAATGCTTTTAAAATTGAATTATTCAACACTCTTTACAGAAAAAAATATCCTACAGTTATACATAAACTGACTATTTGCAAGTAATGTATTAAAATTACCTTCCTTTCCGTCTTGCAGGATTACTTGGTCCTTTTTTTTTTTTTAAAGCTCTACAATATCAAACTCAACAGCTCTTTTAAGAGCCAACCCTCACAAGAGCTACTAGTGAGTCGCAGCGAATCTTGCCGGGATCAGCCCTTCCCAGGTAAAGTTTCTAGAATATTGAAATCGGTATTTACTCATCAAATGCTCTCTCCTGAATCGCCGCCGCTAGAGTTCTTACGAGATCAAGAAAATATGATCATATAACAGCGATTTTATCATCACTGCATTGGTTACCTATAAAGTTCCGTATTAATTATAAGGTATTGCTACTGACTTATAAAGCTCTAAACGGCTTAGCTCCAGTCTATTTAACGGATCTTCTATCGCCCCTATAATCCATCGCGCTCTTTAAGATCACTAAATTCAAGGCTTTTGGTCATACCTAGGATATCCAGAACCACCAAAGGAGGGAGAGCATTTTCACATTTGGCTCCAAAACTCTGGAATAGTCTTCCTGATACTGTTCGTTGCTCAGACTCGCTCTCCCAGTTTAAAACTAGATTAAAGTCGCATCTCTTCAGCCAGGCATTCATATAATCCTACAGTTCAAACTACAATCCGGCCTGTAGCTCATAAATGCCAGAGGAGAACTGGCCCCCGACTGAGCCTGGGTTCTCCCAAGGTTTTTTTTCTCCATTAGGTCACCTGATGGAGTTTTAGGACACCATTAGGTCACTTGATGGAGTTTTTCGGTTCCTTGCCACTGTTGCCTTTGCCTTGCTCAGTTGGGGATATTTTGGGGATATTTAATTTAATTTTATCAATCAATAAATTCCTCTTGAAACAAACATTGTTGTATTATTTTAATTTAATACTGTGAAGCTGCTTTGATACAATCTGTATTGTGAAAAGCGCTATACAAATAATAACTTATTTATAACTGTCTTAATTTATGTTTCAAGAACAATAGTAATTGCACATAGAGTAAGTCGAGACTTTCTTGTTTTACAGCAGAGAAGGAAGACCAGTCCTTATATCAACGCAAGCTAATCGAATAAGTCCTTTGTTTCGGGTGAGGAAGGAACATCTGGTGCCCAAAGAAGACAGAAAGCTGCACGAGTCCATTGGTATGTCTTGTATTGAAACAATGCTGTAATATGTAGTACATAATTTGATGTTGACAATTTTACATTGTACAGGTTATCACTTGGTTTTTGACCAAGTGAAGCTCTTGAAACAAGTGACAGGAGAGTATGTAACTTGTCTGGAAAGTATCAGAGTCGCATTTGGCACGCGTGCCTTAGGTTGCCGACCCCTGGTCTAGCCTATAGTCTATGGTACCAATCACGTTAGTGAAGCCTGAGTAACATATACTGTAATCGGCATGGTCATGAATGCATGATCTTCATAAAAAATTATGATAGCCTAAAAAAAAAATGCTTAAAAAAAAAACTGCTTTACAACATTGGGTCTTAAAGGTGCTGTATGTAGTATCACATTAAAATGATCCACTTTTCGGCTTTTGCTATTACCTCTGAAAGCAAGTATTCTTATGTTTATGTGAAGGTGCCGGGTCGGATTTACCGCGAAATCCAGTGACGTCACCTGCATGCGCGGAGCGCTCCCGAGCCTCTCGCCTCGTCTAGCCTATTGATTTTGCACTCAACAGCGACGACACTGCAACTTATGACATGGACTTATGACTTATGCAACTTATGACATGTCTGATAACACTAAGAAACGACCTGCTCCCAGCACAACACAGACTCCAACACAAACTCCACTTATTGATAAAAAAAACCAATAAAACGTTTTTTTCTTTCTGCTGAAGCTCGTATTAAAGGCCAGACGTGAATCGGATGAACTTCGGGTGAAAAAACACGGATCAACATCGGCAGGGCGTTTGAATCATGGAGAGACCTTATCTACAAACCTAGAATGTATACATTTCCTGAAGAAAATGTGAAGTAGTGCTTGCAGTGGCAAAATTCGGCACGGTTGATAGGGTTCCATTCTTATCATGGGACGAGCATGGAGCATTAGTTCAACGTCAAGCTGATAAAAGTAGCCTATTATTGTAACGTTGCAGTGGGAGTTTACCTGAGTTTCTAGCATGTTGTGGGATGCTCTCTCTGGTGTGTTGCGTGACGCGTCTCAGTCTGGCCGGTATTCCACAGTGCTCGCTCATAAATTCGAGCACGCGCAAGAGCACGCGCTTGTCAACTTATTGGTTGCAATCTGAAACATCACCGCTAGAGGCCGCTGAAAACTACATACAGCTCCTTTAAGTGGCTTGGAAATGCCACAAAAAAACCTAAAACTGTTTTTTTAAACCTAAAAGCGCCAGGTAAACTCCGAATGACACGACAGACAGCACTTTCCATCAAGTTCTCCGCATCTCCAATAGTGTAAAGGAAAGAGCCACTCGCAAATAATCTTAAAGCTGCCGTCGGCAACATTTTTTTGATCATATTCAGTGTAATCGACACTATAATCCGACAGAACAACATAAATAAGGTGGTTTTAGAAAAAAACCCGAGCTTCTAACTCCACCTGGAGCGTGTTATTTGTTTTCCAAAAATCCAGCGCTCCCGCTTCATCAGGTCCAATCAGCGCAGGGGGGTGTGAGATCTGACTGTCAATCACAGGTCGTGCACACGCCACAGATCCCCCTCACTCGCACATGTTAATATCACATGCACACGCCACGCCTGAAGTTCGCCTGGAGATTGCATGAAGCGTGATGGCGTAGAGAAAATCTACTAACAAGCTTCCAATTCCTCGGTTATTGCTATCTATGGCTAGATTAGCCAGGGCAGCCTACCTCCGAGTCCATGGTGTTGATAGATGCTGAAGAGACGGACGCGTTCACAGAAAATCAGGTACACACGCACAGTGACGCACTGACGAGCACGACCTCGATGGGAGGGTGCTCGCTGGTAGTGGGGAGGGGCATGAGAGTTGTAAACATTCAAAATTTTGGCTAATCGACCCAATCTGCCAGACTTGCCGACGGCAGCTTTAAGGCAATGCAAACAGTTTGTGCTGTTGTTAAAGCCCGACTCCGACAAGTCGAAAATAAGTGTGCGTTTCCAACAAATGAATCATGTAAACGACAATCTCACCAGTCACGAGAAAAAATATATATCTCAGAAAGTGCACTATTGTAACGCAAAATCTCAGTTCTTCGTACCTCAGGGCCCGTTCTTCGTACGTCGCTAACTCAGTTAGCTGGATTTGATTATTGGCGATTTGGCATGATCTGGGATTGTTTGGTTCTTCGACGCTCCTCCTGGACTTGCTGTCATAGCAACAGGTGCGCAAGCTTATTTCATGTTAACAGGATTAGATCCCGGCTTCATAAGCGGAGCTGATACTGTACCAGCCATTTGGATTATAGACATACTTAATTTAATGCAGCAACAAATTATTTACAGTGTAGCAAGATGATTTAAAACTCATTTACCTGTAATTAAGGTGTTGCTGTTACTGGTCCCTGGCTTTAGGTCTAAAGGCCTATTTATACTTCTGCGTCGAACTTACGCCGTAGCTACGTCGTAGGCTGTGCTTAGCGCGCGTACCCTTTGGCGTACCCTGATGCGCACCTCTCCAAAAATGTAACAACGCGTCAATTCTACGCGGACGCAAGCGCTGTGATTGGTCTGCTAGAACCCCTCCCTCGGGTTTCACATGGTCCCTCTGCATGAGTAATTGCGCGTCAACGCGGACAACGACGCAGAAGTATAAATTAAAACCAACGCGTTGCCTACAGCGTAGAGGCTCCGGCGTAGGTCCGACGCAGAAGTATAAATAGGCCTTAAGGAAGAGCTGCCCCCAGGAATGCCCTCCACAATGGGTCGGTTCTCATTTAGCCCAAGGGCCAGCTCTTCTGCCGGGGTATAACGTGGGGGTGCAGGACCACCACCTGTTTTTTTCTGCTCCGCCTTTTCCTTGGTTGCAGATAACCATAAACAGACAAACAGACACATCATTTAAAATGTCTTTGCTAAAAGAGACTAATCAGTAGAAGTAGAAAAGATTACCAGTTTGAAGAATATTCTTGTACTTCACTTTTACTTGTTCCCATGTTCTAGTGGGTCCTGAGGTGGCTCTGACATTAAGCAATTATGAAATTATTAAAATACAAGAATATATACTGTAATAAGTGATATAACCATAACATGGAACACTTACGCATTTAATTTGTCTGTTACTTTTTGCCAGCCCTCTCGAGTCCTGGCTTTTGCACACTTTGATTCCCAGTGTTCCCTGGCGTTTTAATTATATTTTTCAAACTCTGCATACCCTTCCAGTAAAAATTCCTGCTCTGCTGCGTTGAAAAACTGAGCGCGCTCTTTGGCCATGGTGAGCAGCCAATAGCAGCGTTGCTGATCAATGTTTCTACTATCGATACATATCCCCTTTTAAACCAGAGCGTGAACGCGCAATTATCTCACTAACTCAATCCAGCTATACTAATCATATCCGGCAGGTGTGTTCGAAGAACCAAATTAGTCAGATCATGATTAGCACGATGATATCATCTTGGATGTCTCGTTTGATCTCAGATGTTTTAAGCAACGTACGAAGAACGGGCCCCAGTTGCTATGACAGCAAGTCCAGGATGAGCGTCGAAGACCCAAACAATCAAATCCAGCTAACTGAGTTCTTCGACGCTCATCCTGGACTTGCTGTCATAGCAACTGGGGCCCGTTCTTCGTACGTTGCTTGAAACATCCAAGATCAAATTATGAGACATCCAAGGTGATATCATCGGCCTAATCATGATCTGACTAATTCGTTTCTTCGAACACACCTGCCAGTTATGATTAGTAGAGCTGGATTGAGTTATCTGAGATAACTGCGCGTTCATGCGCTGGTTTAAAAGGGGATATGTATCGATAGTAGAAACATTGATCAGCAACGCTGCTATTGGCTGCTCACCATGGCCAAAGAGCGCGCACAGTTTTTCTCCGCAGCAGAGCAAGAGTTATTGAAGGTTATGCAGAATATGAAACCTTAATTAAAACGCCAGGGAACCAGGAGAGAGGGCTGGCAAAAAGTAGCAGACAAATGAAATGCGTAAGTGTTCCATGTTATGGTTATATCACTTATTACAGTGTATATTCTTGTATTTTAATCATTTCATAATTGCTTAATGTCAGAGCCACCTCAGGACCCACTAGAACAGTGTTCTTCAACCCTGCTCCTGGAGGACCCCCAACACTGCACGTTTTCTTTGTCTCCCTAATCAAACACACCTGATTCAACTCATCAGCTCATTAACCCATGTGATAATGAGTTGATGAATTGAATCCGGTGTGTTTGATTAGGGAGACAAAGAAAACCAGCAGTGTTGGGGGTCCTCCGGGAGCAGGGTTGAAGAACACTGCACTAGAACATGGGAACAAGTAAAAGGGAAGTACAAGAATATTCTTCAAAATGGTAATCTTTTCTACTTCTACTGTTCTTTGTCTCTTTTACAAAAGAAAAGCACCGTTAAATGTGTTTGTCTGTTTATAACAGCAACCAAGAAAAAGGCTGAGCTGAAAAAAAACAAACAGGTGGTGGTCCTGCTCCCTCACATTATACCACATTATACCCCAGCAGTAGAGCTGGCCCTGGGGTTAAATGTGAACCGACCCATTGTGGAGGGCATCCCTGGGGGCAGCTCTTCCTCAGACCAACAGCCAGGAACCAGTAGCAGCAACACCTTCATTACTGGTAAATGAGCTTTAAATGATCTTGCTACACTGTAAAATATATCTTTTTTTTTTGCCGCATTAAATTAAGTAGGCCTATATAATCCAAATGGCTGGTACAGTAATTTCAGCTGTTAAATATTGAGTAGTGATCAATTGCTTTGACTTGTGAAGGTGAAAACTGCTGAACTTAATGTAAGAATATTTTGCCATGAGTTACTGATCACATTTGTTCATATAGTGTAGTTCATTGTAATGCCATTGTGTTTCCTCTTTTGTGCAGTTTTACATAATACACCAACACTTGTACCTGTTCCCAAGAAAGTAGTGGCTGAAATATGTGCAGTAAGTGGACTTTTTCTAACTTTACATCAAAAGGGAAGAAAGTGCAACACTTTGTAATGCCCATTTGTTTCCATTGCACAGGACAGTGAAGAAACCCTCTCAGATGACTGTCCTTTGGAGGAAGTACTTGTAAGTGCATAAATAACTTTACTTCATTTATAGTAACTTGTGTACATATTATTTCTGACTGCAATATGAGTTGCAGGAGGAAAGGCCTACTGCACAAAGTGATACAGAGGTGGGCAGTGTAGTAACCTACTTGTACTTTTTATTTTTGTTGCATGAGGCTTGTGTTGACAGTTCTTTTTTATTTTTTTATTCTTTTTATCCAAACATGGCACAGGGTGATATCCGTATATAAACGGAATCTACAACAGAAAATTTAGTATTTTGACCTGAAAAAACAGAAAAATGAAGGGGAGAAATAGAACTTGACACCTTAAAGAAGAAAAAACTGGCACTAGAGATTGAGTTGCTTCAAAAGGAACTTCAGAGTAAGTGCTAAATACACTATTTCACACAGAGTACTATTGCTGACCTTGGATAACAATATATCTTATTGCAGGCAAAAGATGACCATCATTGGCTTTTCTTGACAAAGAATAATTGAAATAAAACTCAAGGAACTAAGCATGTTGTCTTGTCTTCTATTCATTTAATGAAGGTTTTTGTTTTTAAAAAAAAAAAAAAAAATGGTGTTCCACAATTCTGTCCCGTGCAGCTCTGCCACTAGGTTGGTCCAAGTGCACTGGCTGGAGGTCATCATCAGGCTGCACCTCCACCACAGGGGTCCTCTCCTTTCTGATGGTGGCACTATTGTGGAGTATGGCACATGCAACAATAATGTCACAGGCCCTGTCAGGTGCAACCCTCAGACACTGAAATCTTTCCTTTAGTTGCCCAAAGGTCATTTCAATGCGTGCCCTTGTCCTGGCTAGAGCTGCATTGAAACGGGTTTGTGGTCCGGGGTTTGGGTCAGGGAATGGCGTCATGAAATACTGCCTGCAGGTATAGCCCCTGTCACCAAGCAGGATCCCGTCGTAAGCACCTGGAAAAATGCAGTTTTGTTAGGCTCAGAATAAATGTATGTAATACAGTGAGCTTGATATTAAATATTTCCTTACCACGTTCAAATAATGTGCATAAATGTGACTCTCTGAAAATCCTGGAGTCATGCACAGAACCAGGCCATTTTGCTTCCACATTTGTGATGTAGGACATGGAGTCACACACCATCTAAGATATTTTTAATCAGTCAACTGCATACTTTTTGATTACATTACTTTTTGTATTATTTGATATATTCTGGACTCGCTTCTCCAAGGTAAATGGTGAATTGTTTGATGTCAGGCTGCATGCTCAGAAAGCGGCAGTGGATTGTGCAGCGTGAGACCACCTTCAGCGACAGGTTCTTGTCGTAAAAACGGACAAGACATGGCTGCGAAAGACTTCCCGTATCACCTCCGCTTATAAAGCCGGGATCTAATCCTGTTAACATGAAATAAGCCTGCTCCCGAGCAGGTTTAAGCTTGGGCACCTGTTGCTATGACAGCAAGTCCAGGATGAGCGTCGAAGAACCAAACAATCCAAGATCATGCCAAATCTCCAACAATCAAATCCAGCTAACTGAGTTAGCGACGTACGAAGAACGGGCCCCTGGGGCCTGTTTCAGAAAGGAGGTTCAACTGAGTTGACTTACCCTGAGATGGGAAACTCTGAGTTTTCGGTTACAGAACAGCGGAAATTAGTTCGTTCAATCAACTCTGAGTTGACTGACTCTGAGTTAAGCGCGTGCACCACCACTATAAAAAGCCATTATCAATGGAGTGCAGATATTATGAGTCACCATGGTAACAGCGCCAGACAAAAAGAGGTCTGCATATTTCTCACCAGCTTCTGCAAGCATAAGAAGACATATTATTATTTTTTAAATATCGGCTGCAGCAGCGAAGGACAACTAGAGTTAGCTAGGGAGAAAATAGTTGCTCGAGTCAATGCATATGTTTACATTTTAATTAGTTATACAGTGTTGGGTGTAATTAATTACCAAGTCATCTAAATACTGTCATTTAATTAAAGGGATTACTCTTAATTCTTCTGTAATTTGAAGTAAAATCTGATGTAATTGCATTAGACTATAGAACAATTCTGTATATTTAACATACATTTTTAAAAGGTATATTTTTTATGTAACCTTCTCCCTCTACACACTTTGGTCAATTCAAGAATAATCCATGCAATTGTATATTGTTTATTTGAAAGCATTAAAAGTGCAGTTTCTTGTCTCTCCTTGTATTGTTCAAGTGGTTGAGGTTGATATGGGATTTATTAATAAGTAGACCAATACTTTCTAAAGATAGTCATTATTACATGAATCTAATTACACGGTTGAAGATGTCATTTGTAGTTAGTAATTAATAACTATTTTAGAGTAACTTACCCAACTGTTATAATATCAGAGGTGAAACTGGAAGAACAGTATGTTATTCAACCTAATTTTAATTTTCATGGGTGCAATCCTGCAGGTATTAAAAGAACATGGCAGCAGCTGAAAATTAAATATAAGAACATAATTCAATCAGGTAAGGTTTGAGCATATCATGGGTGTAGGCTACCTGAATTTACAAATATTTGACATATTAAATAACTAAATAGCATCCCAGTGTCTAGCAGTGCAGCAGCATTTTTGGCTGGGGGAATTCCTGGAGGGACTTCAGAGCCAGTCACTCCCGAAGATCCAAGGGCCTTCATAAAATGTAAGAGGTTTACATATGTGTTATTTCTTATATAGGCTATTTTTGATATTTCCATTTATTTGACTTTGGGTTGGGTTTTTTGTTGGTCCCAACAGATTCCGATGGTAATATCTGTCTTTTGGAGCCTCCTGTCCCAACAAAACCTGCAGGCAGTTGTAAGTAGCCTACTCAATACACCAGAAATTATGACAAATAGTGTTATAAAGTGTACTCATCTTCACAGGACGATGGGGATAATGTTATGTGTCACATCAAACAATCTACACATTCAGATTTTTTCACATTTTTATGTGGAGTAGAATCTAAGTTTAAAGCTAAGTATAAATGAGTAGTCTTATCTCTCCCCCCGCCCCCAAAGTGGAAGAACAGCAGGAGGACGGTCCATCAACTTCTGTTGCACAGATGAACAGAGTTCAGTGATTTTCAGTAAATGCCACAGTTTAATTCTGTAGAATTTGTTTAGAACTACATTATGTAACTCTAATCTACTACTGTATATTCAGTTGCCAGTTAAGGAGTTAATAGACTTCATCTTATTTAAAAAATTGAAAAAAAAAAAAATACAGTAAAAATAGCAATATTGTATTTATTAATTAAAGATTAATTTTATTAATAAAAATGTACTGAAAGAATGAATGAGGTGTTTAAACAACACTTCCTCTTTAAAAAAGGGGAGGAGACCGAAAGAAACTCTGGGTTTACCGAAGAAAACCTGCTCCCGGCCAGGTTAGGTTCACAGAGTAAGTTACCATGGTAACTGACTCTGAGTATAAGTTACCTCTCTTTCAGAAACGGGCTTGACTTACTCTGCTTTCTCAGGTTTAACATACCTCCCATCAGGGCTGCGGGAAGTGGGGGTGCTGGGGGTGCTGCAGAATTGTAAATGCAACGCATATGTTTGTTCATTAAAATGTATAATTTTTTAGCATTTAGTCATTTATTTGTAATAAACACTTTAAGTGGGCTATTTAAAAATTGTTATTTATATGTTAAATTTTCTTTTTAAAACATAAGCGCAGAGTGTTACGTAATATTGTGTGTGTGTGTGTGTGTGTCGAAAGAATTTGCCGCAGCTGCTCAAAAAAAAAAAAAAAAAAAAAACCGTCAAAAACCCCACTGTCAGTGTTTTGTAAGGAACAGGCAAATAGGCCTATGTAAAATATAGCAGGAGACATTTTAATTGTTTACTAATAAAACAGTTATTTTTTATGTCAGTGTCGGCTAGACAGATGAAGTTGACGACTCGCGATCTTCGCAGCGCCAGTGAGAAATGCACATTTCATACGAATTACATAAGCAGCGCAGTCTGTTTTCTTTCGTTTTGAATTGTTCTGCTTAAAAGTAGACATTTCAAGCTATCTATATGTCTCAGGTCTGTGAGGCAATAGGCTACCTTATAGGCCTACGCTGAGTTTCATTTATGAGACGAGCTCCAGGTTCGCCAGCGCCTCCGTATCCTGATTATTTATTTTCTAATAGCCTATATTTAGGCTACTTCTTATTAAATCCTGACAATTTGTTGATGAAACATCGATTAAAATTAAGATACAATTAATACAAAACGAAATTAAATTTAAAGACAGGCTTTGTGCTTTCAGTTTGAGGTCTCTGTGAAAGTTTTAAAACATTATTTTAGTGCCGCTTTAGAGCGCTCACGTCCGTAACGGAGAACTGTCTGTAACATTTTTTTATTTATTTTTTGTGAAATAAATTAAAAAAAAAATGCGACTTAGTCCAGTGCGACTTAGGCTATAGATGTTTTTTTCTTCCCCGTGGCGCATTTTGTGACTGATATGCGACTCCGGAGCAATGAAAATAAAAGGGACTCCGGAATAAAAGCAGAATCAATAAAAGTAAAAAAATGTGATGTGCAGTCAGGTTTGAGTGTGTGCGCGTTTTTTGAGGAGTTTTATAGTCTTGATATTGTTTCTTATTCAAAAGTGGTGACGCGACGCGACTGATTTATTATGAGTGTTGGAAACAGTTCTGCTGCCTAATATATTTGATGAATAAAAGGTTAAAAAGAACTGCATTTATTAAAAAATATATATAATTTCTAATAATATAAATCTTCTTTACTATCACTTTTTTTTAAATCAATTTAACACATCCTTGCTGAATAAAAGTATTGATTTATTTAAAAAAAAATATATATATATACTGACCTCAAATTACTGACCAGTAGTGTATATTGTTGTTACAAAAGATTTCTATTTTTTGAATTTTTTTATTTTTTTTTACTTTTTATTCATCAAAGTATCCTAAAAAAAGTATCACAGGTTATGAAAACATATTAAGCAGCAGAACTGTTTCCAACTTTGATAATGAATCATCATATTAGAATTATTTCTAAAGGATCATGTGATAGACTGGAGTAATGATCCTGAAAATTCAGCTTTGCATCACAGAAATAAATGATCATTTAAACCAATTATTTTAAATTGTAAAAATATATCACAATATTACTTTTTTTTCTGTATTTTTGATCAAATAAATGCAGGCTTGATGAGCAGAGGAAACTTCTTTCAAAAACATTAAAAATACTAATACTTATACTTGCCCTGTAATACATGTATTCTTTGTTTTAGATGTTATTAACTTAAATTCTTATGAATAATAAAAATGTTGTAATGTCTATTTGTTATTTATGGCCTGTACGCCTCATTATTGATCTGAGCTTCTACATCTTGAATTCGAATAACATTCGATAAAACATAATTGCTGGATTATTTTGACTATAATAAATAAGCAGATGAAACATAGTAGGCCTATACACTGTTTATCACAGATTACTTTGGACCAAAGTTACCATATTATAATTAATTATTATATAGTTCTATTCATTCATTTTATTTAAATTAGCACTGGTTAAAATGTATAAAGCATGAACAAGATATGAAACAATATTTATTAATAATGTATTTTCATTTGCGTCCTATGCTGGCTAATTACGACGTTTAACCTGTTATCATAATGAAATTCATGCATTTATTTATTTGTCATTTAAACTGATGCAAACAGGGAAAGAGAGTAGAAAACACTTATTATCCTGTCGCCCCCTCTAGTGGACAGCATTAAGTATTACGGCCTTCATTGCTCAGATAACTCAAGTCGATGGATTTTTTGGGAAAGTCTGACCAGTTAGAAGCAAGTTAGACCAGTCTGAGGGTCTGAGCTGAGTTTGGTGAAGCATCAAAGTTCTAGGCGGAGTCAATTTCTCATAATAATAATAACAATTAATCCCAAACCTGGTAATTTTGTCAGTATTTAATTTACGTTCACTGATTCTGGCTTCTCTCTTTTCTGTCTCTTTCTTTTCATGTGAACTGAGTAGGCTACACATGCTTAAATTCAAAAAATATAAACTTTATTTCTATTCAAAATTATTTATAGCCCATAGGCTATATGTCACACACGCCTACCTGCCTTTTGATGTAAATAAAAGACTAGAGTGGTAAATGTTACGGACATATTATCATGGTACAGTTCAGCCTATTATTGATTTTTATTTCCACTTCCCTTTTATCCAAAGAGACGGAACTATTTGCACTGTATTTATCAATGGGAAATATGCTAATATAATCTGTCATATACTGTGGCTCACATTAATGGGGTTGCTTGCAAGTCGCAGCAGCACGAATTACGTGACCAGCAACATATTTCTAAATCAAATAGTGTGTGTAGTTAACAGTGAGTGGTGGTTTCAGACATTATTTCATTAAAGGGCATTTGTCAGTGCCGCACTCGTAGCCTACTGACTCTTATTCTGCCTGACAGAAAGAAAAGCTCACAGCTTACTGAAGGCGGAGCGGTTTGACCAATCAGATGAAAGGGGCGTTTCAGCGCCGCCCACGTGTGCAAATGAAATATGGAACCCATAAACCGACTTGTAAACGAAAAATGAAAAATCTAGCCAAAATCTAGCCAAAAAAACGAATAAACGAGCTGGTTTTCATTTCTCCTTATTCCATTCTAAACAGGAAATGAAATGATCAAAAAGTGCACGGACCCTATGACTTAGCACGACGGTGTAATAAGTTTATATACACTAGATGTCGCCTTGGCTACGGCAGTTTGGAATATTCTGGGCTCATCTGATTTTTTTGTACATAGCATAACCTACTTTGTTATGATTTTAGTATCATAATGATTAATAAATGCACGCACAATTATCATGAACTTGATTTGAACAAATGCCTATCAACTTGTGTGTGCAAAATTCAGAATTAAATGAATGTGCAGCAATTTGTACAAATAGAGAGTCTGTAGGCCTATACTGTTGTAGCCATTAAATAAGCGCATTTATTTTCATATTTGTTCAAATGTTATAATGTTATTTTTTTCCCCCATGTATGTTGATTTATGAAAAGTGAACAGCACGAGTAAAAGTGAATTTCGTTTTGTATAAATTGTATCTTAATTTTAATACATTTTTCATCAGCCTGTATTTAATAAATAAGATCAATAAGATTTAATAAATAATAATAAAAAAATGATAATCTTGCATTGCACGTTAACTGGAGCGCATCTCATCCTAACTTAACGAAACTCATTGTATGCCTCACACACACAGACATGAGAAATACATCAAATACACAAAGCTTGAAATGTCTTTAAACGAAATAATTCAAAACGAAAAGAAAAAGGCTACTCTCTGATTATGTAATCCATTATGTGCATTTCTCTCTATAGGCGCGTTCACTATACGGCGATCGTCAACTTCATCTTTGCAGCCGAGTCGACACTGTCAGAAAACACTAGATTATTAATAAAAATCAATGCACGCGTCACCGGATTTCCAAATGCACATCTTGCTTGTTGCACCCACACATATTATGTCGAAATAACGAGATATTATGTTGAAATAACATTATTAATAATAATACATATTTTATAATATTTGATTGAATGCTGAATGTTGTTCAGTTAATAAAATGAAAACTTTAATTGTGATCATTAAAATAATTGAATATGAAATATTTAGTGGCCAAGTTTTGCTAATTAATTAATTTATATATGTAAGGCATTCGTTCCAATCAACTGCCGCAGCCAAGGCCACGTCTAGTGTATATATCTATGACTTGGCACTTCTGGGTAAAGATGCGATCAGTCAAATGAAATCCAATAAACGTATAAATAAATATTCCAAATGAAAAAGCGATGGGAAATGTCGTCCAATTTTCTAATACTATTATTTGATGACAACAATACATTTGTAAAAGAAAATCCAGCCATTTCTGTTTTTTTAAAGAAAAAAACCAAGCTGCACCCTTTTTTAAATGTCATCTTTCATTCCGAAAGAGAATAATGAACGGGGCGATGTGCAGATTGTAAATCTTAAAAAATGATTGAATGATTTTCTTGTGTCATTATGATGAAGAAACAAGTCGAAAAAAAAAAAAAAAAGTCGAAAAAAACCATTTGTGGAAGGCATCCGATGAGTGTCAACCCGGCCAGATCAGCAAGTGCATCAAGGCAACCACGATTAGCCGGTGCACCAGCCAGCAAAGTGATTCAATGGTTCATAGGTGTAGCTCGCAGCCTCATCGCCCTACCCTCCACATCCTAAAGAGTGTACAGGCTGTTATTTATATAGGGCAGATAAGACCTGTGTTTCTCTTCGACGGTAACTGTAAATTGAATTGAAGCTGCGATTTTTGAAGTTGTATATACTCGCGCGGGCAAATACAGATGTGTTAAACACGATAAGAACACAAATTCTACCTTTATTCGTTAATACAGTCGGTATTTCCCACAATGATTCTGCTTTGCTATTGGCCACGTCACGATCAGTAAGCGCTGCTATTGGTGGTCACGATTATTAAGTACGAAAATGAAAATTCTGTCAGTAATTCCTCACCCTCATGTTGTTCCAACCCCTTCGTTCATCTTCGGAACACAAATTAAGATATTTTTGATTAAATGACTAAATTGGACTATATTAAGGATGTGTTTAATGAACTTTTCTGGGCCAGCAAGTTTCAAACCCTTAGAAGCCTGAAGAAGTCTCGTTCCGAACACATCGCGATATTTGGCATCAGTTCACGTGTGTCAGATGTTGGTAAGTAGTAAATACGCTGTCCGAATAATGTGTGATATATAATGTATTTTCTGTTTGTCGATATTAATCAGATTAGCTCACGTTCAGTCACGGCATTATATCTGTCATCTCCACTGAGGCTTTGCGTTTTATTGCTTTCTAATTCAAAACAGGGTGATTAAGTTACACTGCCTGTGAGCATAGGCCTAAAGACCTTAAATCAGTTAATCATATTCATATCAGATTAAAAGTAGTACAATTAGTTCCAAAGTTGTATTTGTAGTAGAAGCACAGTACAAACAACACTTACCATGCTTTTACCACATTAACATTAGTTTTACTGTGGTAAGTGTAGTAAAAAGACAGTAATCACAAAACTTACCATGCTTTTACCA
The DNA here is from genome assembly GCF_965113295.1 of Leuciscus leuciscus. Classification (NCBI taxonomy): domain Eukaryota; kingdom Metazoa; phylum Chordata; class Actinopteri; order Cypriniformes; family Leuciscidae; genus Leuciscus; species Leuciscus leuciscus. Next base: position 436,161 of record NW_028118562.1, read on the forward strand.
CACTGTATTGGGAGTTTTAATGTGATACTTATTGTAAATGCACATTAACCACAACGCTTACCATGCTTTTACCACAGGAATGATGTAAAACAACATAATGATATTTTATTTTCTCTTTTTTCAGCTGAAAAGACCAAAAGGACCTTTCGGACTATTATTGTTTGAGGACAAGTAAACGGAGGAGACCGACAGCTGCAAAGGCAAATATTCGCAATGGTATATACATGTGTTGGTTCGAACCCTAAATCAAACATTTTATCAAGCATTTGTTGTTTCTTAAACCTTTTCTCGCAAAACCCATAGCCCAATCAGTACGAAGATAGTCTGAAAGTCTTAATAATTCACAAGATTTAACAAGTTGTCAAATTCGTATACGATACTCGTACATATTTGTATACTCGTACACACACTGTCAGAAAGTTGATATTAATTGCATTGTATTGATTACAATTAGTGATGCACCGATGTGAAAATTGAGGCCGATACCGATAACCGATATTAATATTGCTGTTATGGCCGATACCGATATTTGCCGATGTCGATATCTCTGTATAGAAAACAAATTTGAATGATTATCAAATAAAGAGCTATTTTCCAAAACACTTTTTTTTTACTTTAGAAATGACTGATATTGGGCACCTTTACCTGTGTGCAAAATATGTCACATACGACACACATGCATTATACTGCATTGCATATACAGTAATGTGTGCTGGTCAACTTGTCTAAAATTAAGAAACCCTTAGAAAACAGTAAAAAAAACCACACAAAAAACAGGAACATTGTGTAAAATTAAGATAGGCTACTTTATTTATTATTCCAATATCCAAATATCGAGGGCTTGGAACCAGAGGGGCGTAAGTGGCATTTGACAAACTTTACAGGAGAGCCAAAACAAAATTTTGACCACACTTCAATCAACTGTATTTATTAACCTTCAACCACAACATTGCAACCACATACATACTTATATGAGTAAGTTCTTAAGTGAACATATTATGGAATATTAACACGATGAACATATTCTAAAACCTTGCAAAATCTTGAAAATATGGCAAAAACATCAAATACGCCTTTTTGGCACCAAACATTTCCAATTCGTCTAAAGAAAAATAGGGCGTATCTGCTGATCAATGCAGAAATGATTGGTCAAAACATTGGTTAAAAACACTCTAACTTCATAACTTTTCATTTGATTTAAAATACTGCATACATAGTCATTTCATCATTTCAAACTGTTTAACATTTCATTTCTAACCGTTTAATTTCAATTCTCATTTATGAGTTCACATTCATGTCAAACAGTTTAACATTTAATTTCAAACAGTTTAATTTCTCTTGTTTATTACACATTTCACTTTTTAGTTCACTTTAGTTGAACTAAAAAGTTCACTCACTGCCCACTGTCAGAGTGTTATAGAACTCTGCATAACAGTGAGGAATACTCCCATTGGTGCACAGGGTGAGTAGGTCTTTTTTCTTTAAGGCACTGATCACTGGAGGATTTTCATACAATGAGCTGGGGTGTGTGGTTCTGGTGCCTCTTGTTGCCTGTTGTGCCACCGTCAGTTTTCGGAAGGTTGGGGCGGTGAAATCATACTTGAAGAAGATTGTTTTTGGTTCATCTTTCGTGTAGCGGAACCATTTAATCTTCTGCCAATGAACTGATTGTCCCTCCTCATCTTTTGTTCTGTTTTTGAGTATGTGGTTGGAGAGGGACTTGAAGTCCAGAAAGTCCTTGTGTTCAAGTTCATGTACACTGTATGGGTCGTTCCTTCTTGCCATTCTCACAAGTGTGTAGTAGCCATCAGTAAATAGAAGTATGGGAGTAAATAGAAATGGGAGTAAATAGAAACTTTTCTTCTTGCAGTTTCCACTGCAGCATGCACACTATCACACTCCATGTCTAGTAGCCATCCATGATGGCTACTACACACTTGTGAGAATGGAAAGAAAGAACGACCCATAGTGTACATGAACTTGGACACAAGGACTTTCTGTACTTCAAGTCCCTCTCCAACCACATACTCAAAAACAGAACAAAAGATGAGGAGGGACAATCAGTTCATTGGCAGAAGATTAAATGGTTCCGCTACACGAAAGATGAACCAAAAACAATCTTCTTCAAGTATGATTTCACCGCCCCAACCTTCCGAAAACTGACGGTGGCACAACAGGCAACAAGAGGCACCAGAGGCACCAGAACCACACACCCCAGCTCATTGTATGAAAATCCTCCAGTGATCAGTGCCTTAAAGAAAAAAGACCTACTCACCCTGTGCACCAATGGGAGTATTCCTCACTGTTATGCAGAGTTCTATAACACTCTGACAGTGGGCAGTGAGTGAACTTTTTAGTTCAACTAAAGTGAACTAAAAAGTGAAATGTGTAATAAACAAGAGAAATTAAACTGTGTGAACTTAAATGTTAAACTGTTTGAAATTAAATGTTAAACTGTTTGACATGAATGTGAACTCATAAATGAGAATTGAAATTAAACGGTTAGAAATGATCAAATTAAATGACTATGTATACAGTATTTTAAATAAAATGAAAAGTTATGAAGTTAGAGTGTTTTTAACCAATGTTTTGACCAATCATTTCTGCATTGATCAGCAGATACGCCCTATTTTTCTTTAGAGGAATTGGAAATGTTTGGTGCCAAAAAGGCGTATTTGATGTTTTTGCCATATTTTCAAGATTTTGCAAGGTTTTAGAATATGTTCATCGTGTTAATATTCCATAATATGTTCACTTAAGAACTTACTCATATAAGTATGTATGTGGTTGCAATGTTGTGGTTGAAGGTTAATAAATACAGTTGATTGAAGCGTGGTCAAAATTTTGTTTTGGCTCTCCTGTAAAGTTTGTCAAATGCCACTTGCGCCCCTCTGGTTCCAAACAATGTGTAGGCCATACATGTATTTTTTAGAGCCAGAAGGGCGTAAGTGGACATACGCCCCTCTGGCTCCAAACAATGCTCAAACTTTTGTGTTAGGTCTTTGTTGTTTTGTTGCTTTATTCAATACAAGTTGATTTCTGATGCGTCTTTTTGGCACAACTAGATAGAGCTCATCAAGACCTTTAATTTGATATATAGAACTCATTTTCGCCCAAAATGCCACTTACGCCCCTCTGGTTCCAAGCCCTCGATATGATACTAAAAAATACCACAGGGAAAAGGGCTTCTATTTGTGACGTGCTGTCTTTGCGTTTGAACATTGCACATTTTAAACAGGACACTCATTAACTGAATAAATGTTAGCCAATACAAACATATTTATAGAAAACAGTTGACAATGAATAGACAGGAGTCCAATAATAGCATAACGAATCATTCTTAAAATAATAACAAGTAGCCTAGGCTATAAGACCAATCCGACATGGGCTGTGTTAACAGTAAAACGTCCGTCATTTAACGAATTTTAAAAACACGGATGGATAATACAAAATACTTTCTGATATTTTGACAGAAAAAAAACAAGCAAGAACAAAATTTAAACTTAGCCCGTCAATTTTTCATTTTACAATTATCTTCTCTCTCTGTGTGTGCACGCGTCCGTGTTTGTGAGAGAGAGAGCTCGCGCAGCACTGATACAACGGTAGCCTACTTTTTAATCCACAAGTAACGAACGCGCTAGTTTTCATACAAAATAAATATGTAACATAATTAGGTAGGCTACTTTAGTTATTATTAATACAATAACGTAACACATGAAGGCTATACGTTTCTCAACACTGAGAATGAATCAATAAACGCCTGTTTCTCCACTCGCGCTTATCAGTAATCCACAAATCACACGTGCTGTCACTTTTGAGAAAAATCTAATTCGAACGGGTATCAAATATCAAGCAATATATTCAAATATCTACGAGTCAAAAAACGATCAGTCAAAAATGTGTCATGAAGAGGAAAAAAACATAAGTCGCACTGGACTGCGTTAACAATGTTACGGACGGGACAGTTGACTTGAGCGCTCTGAAAGCGCCACTAAGACTGCTTTAAAACTTTCACAGAGACCTCAAACAGAAAGCACAAAAAGCCTGTCTTTAAATTTAATTTCGTTTTGTATTAATTGTATCTTAATTTTGATAAATGTTTCATCAACCAATTGCCTGGATTGAATTAAATAAGAAGTAAATATAGTAGAAAATATTTAATCAGGACACGGAGGCGAGGGCGCGTGAACCTGGAGCGCGTCTCATCAATGAACCGAAATCTACCTGCCTCACAGACCGGAGACATATATAGAAAGCTTGAAATGTCTATTTTTAAACAGAACAATTCAAAACGAAAGAAAACAGACTGTTCTCTGCTTATGTCATCTGTATGAAATGTGTATTTATCTCAGGCACATTCACTACTGCTAAGATCGAGTCAGCATCGTCAACTTCATCTTCAACTTCACACGTCAAATGTCGGCCTGTTCACATCGGCCATATTTTGACATCGGAACGATACCGATGTGTAAAAAAATGACCATATCGGCCGATATTATATCGGCGGCCGATATATCGTGCACCACTAATTACAATTATTACAAATTGGTCCCCGTCTGTTTATGTTCCAGTGATACATGACGTCTCTCCACACCTCATAACCTACCTCTGTTTGCAGGGGTGGAAAAGCTTATCTTACTTGTCACATGACATCAGATACTCGATTATTTTGTCATAATCAGACCAGTTACACTGCTGATAACTGTCCCGTTTGCATGTAAATCATTTTCACATGATTATTGCTTGCTATTAAAGACGTACTTTTATTCATAGAAATGCCCCCACATATCAGTGAACTTATAATATAAAAATGCTTTTAAAATTTAATTATTCAACACTCTTTACAGAAAAAAATATCCTACAGTTATACATAAACTGACTATTTGCAAGTAATGTATTAAAATTACCTTCCTTTCCGTCTTGCAGGATTACTTGGTCCTTTTTTTTTTTTTAAAGCTCTACAATATCAAACTCAACAGCTCTTTTAAGAGCCAACCCTCACAAGAGCTACTAGTGAGTCGCAGCGAATCTTGCCGGGATCAGCCCTTCCCAGGTAAAGTTTCTAGAATATTGAAATCGGTATTTACTCATCAAATGCTCTCTCCTGAATCGCCGCCGCTAGAGTTCTTACGAGATCAAGAAAATATGATCATATAACAGCGATTTTATCATCACTGCATTGGTTACCTATAAAGTTCCGTATTAATTATAAGGTATTGCTACTGACTTATAAAGCTCTAAACGGCTTAGCTCCAGTCTATTTAACGGATCTTCTATCGCCCCTATAATCCATCGCGCTCTTTAAGATCACTAAATTCAAGGCTTTTGGTCATACCTAGGATATCCAGAACCACCAAAGGAGGGAGAGCATTTTCACATTTGGCTCCAAAACTCTGGAATAGTCTTCCTGATACTGTTCGTTGCTCAGACTCGCTCTCCCAGTTTAAAACTAGATTAAAGTCGCATCTCTTCAGCCAGGCATTCATATAATCCTACAGTTCAAACTACAATCCGGCCTGTAGCTCATAAATGCCAGAGGAGAACTGGCCCCCGACTGAGCCTGGGTTCTCCCAAGGTTTTTTTTCTCCATTAGGTCACCTGATGGAGTTTTAGGACACCATTAGGTCACTTGATGGAGTTTTTCGGTTCCTTGCCACTGTTGCCTTTGCCTTGCTCAGTTGGGGATATTTTGGGGATATTTAATTTAATTTTATCAATCAATAAATTCCTCTTGAAACAAACATTGTTGTATTATTTTAATTTAATACTGTGAAGCTGCTTTGATACAATCTGTATTGTGAAAAGCGCTATACAAATAATAACTTATTTATAACTGTCTTAATTTATGTTTCAAGAACAATAGTAATTGCACATAGAGTAAGTCGAGACTTTCTTGTTTTACAGCAGAGAAGGAAGACCAGTCCTTATATCAACGCAAGCTAATCGAATAAGTCCTTTGTTTCGGGTGAGGAAGGAACATCTGGTGCCCAAAGAAGACAGAAAGCTGCACGAGTCCATTGGTATGTCTTGTATTGAAACAATGCTGTAATATGTAGTACATAATTTGATGTTGACAATTTTACATTGTACAGGTTATCACTTGGTTTTTGACCAAGTGAAGCTCTTGAAACAAGTGACAGGAGAGTATGTAACTTGTCTGGAAAGTATCAGAGTCGCATTTGGCACGCGTGCCTTAGGTTGCCGACCCCTGGTCTAGCCTATAGTCTATGGTACCAATCACGTTAGTGAAGCCTGAGTAACATATACTGTAATCGGCATGGTCATGAATGCATGATCTTCATAAAAAATTATGATAGCCTAAAAAAAAACTGCTTAAAAAAAAAACTGCTTTACAACATTGGGTCTTAAAGGTGCTGTATGTAGTATCACATTAAAATGATCCACTTTTCGGGTTTTGCTATTACCTCTGAAAGCAAGTATTCTTATGTTTATGTGAAGGTGCCGGGTCGGATTTACCGCGAAATCCAGTGACGTCACCTGCATGCGCGGAGCGCTCCCGAGCCTCTCGCCTCGTCTAGCCTATTGATTTTGCACTCAACAGCGACGACACTGCAACTTATGACATGGACTTATGACTTATGCAACTTATGACATGTCTGATAACACTAAGAAACGACCTGCTCCCAGCACAACACAGACTCCAACACAAACTCCACTTATTGATAAAAAAAACCAATAAAACGTTTTTTTCTTTCTGCTGAAGCTCGTATTAAAGGCCAGACGTGAATCGGATGAACTTCGGGTGAAAAAACACGGATCAACATCGGCAGGGCGTTTGAATCATGGAGAGACCTTATCTACAAACCTAGAATGTATACATTTCCTGAAGAAAATGTGAAGTAGTGCTTGCAGTGGCAAAATTCGGCACGGTTGATAGGGTTCCATTCTTATCATGGGACGAGCATGGAGCATTAGTTCAACGTCAAGCTGATAAAAGTAGCCTATTATTGTAACGTTGCAGTGGGAGTTTACCTGAGTTTCTAGCATGTTGTGGGATGCTCTCTCTGGTGTGTTGCGTGACGCGTCTCAGTCTGGCCGGTATTCCACAGTGCTCGCTCATAAATTCGAGCACGCGCAAGAGCACGCGCTTGTCAACTTATTGGTTGCAATCTGAAACATCACCGCTAGAGGCCGCTGAAAACTACATACAGCTCCTTTAAGTGGCTTGGAAATGCCACAAAAAAACCTAAAACAGTTTTTTTAAACCTAAAAGCGCCAGGTAAACTCCGAATGACACGACAGACAGCACTTTCCATCAAGTTCTCCGCATCTCCAATAGTGTAAAGGAAAGAGCCACTCGCAAATAATCTTAAAGCTGCCGTCGGCAACATTTTTTTGATCATATTCAGTGTAATCGACACTATAATCCGACAGAACAACATAAATAAGGTGGTTTTAGAAAAAAACCCGAGCTTCTAACTCCACCTGGAGCGTGTTATTTGTTTTCCAAAAATCCAGCGCTCCCGCTTCATCAGGTCCAATCAGCGCAGGGGGGTGTGAGATCTGACTGTCAATCACAGGTCGTGCACACGCCACAGATCCCCCTCACTCGCACATGTTAATATCACATGCACACGCCACGCCTGAAGTTCGCCTGGAGATTGCATGAAGCGTGATGGCGTAGAGAAAATCTACTAACAAGCTTCCAATTCCTCGGTTATTGCTATCTATGGCTAGATTAGCCAGGGCAGCCTACCTCCGAGTCCATGGTGTTGATAGATGCTGAAGAGACGGACGCGTTCACAGAAAATCAGGTACACACGCACAGTGACGCACTGACGAGCACGACCTCGATGGGAGGGTGCTCGCTGGTAGTGGGGAGGGGCATGAGAGTTGTAAACATTCAAAATTTTGGCTAATCGACCCAATCTGCCAGACTTGCCGACGGCAGCTTTAAGGCAATGCAAACAGTTTGTGCTGTTGTTAAAGCCCGACTCCGACAAGTCGAAAATAAGTGTGCGTTTCCAACAAATGAATCATGTAAACGACAATCTCACCAGTCACGAGAAAAAATATATATCTCAGAAAGTGCACTATTGTAACGCAAAATCTCAGTTCTTCGTACCTCAGGGCCCGTTCTTCGTACGTCGCTAACTCAGTTAGCTGGATTTGATTATTGGCGATTTGGCATGATCTGGGATTGTTTGGTTCTTCGACGCTCATCCTGGACTTGCTGTCATAGCAACAGGTGCGCAAGCTTATTTCATGTTAACAGGATTAGATCCCGGCTTCATAAGCGCTGGACTTCCCGTATCAGCTCCGCTTATGAAGCCGCAGTCTAATCCTGTTAACATGAAATAAGCCTGCTCCCGAGCAGGTTTAAGCTTGCGCACCTGGGGCCCGTTCTTCGTACGTCGCTAACTCAGTTAGCTGGATTTGATTATTGGCGATTTGGCATGATCTGGGATTGTTTGGTTCTTCGACGCTCCTCCTGGACTTGCTGTCATAGCAACAGGTGCGCAAGCTTATTTCATGTTAACAGGATTAGATCCCGGCTTCATAAGCGGAGCTGATACTGTACCAGCCATTTGGATTATAGACATACTTAATTTAATGCAGCAACAAATTATTTACAGTGTAGCAAGATGATTTAAAACTCATTTACCTGTAATTAAGGTGTTGCTGTTACTGGTCCCTGGCTTTAGGTCTAAAGGCCTATTTATACTTCTGCGTCGAACTTACGCCGTAGCTACGTCGTAGGCTGTGCTTAGCGCGCGTACCCTTTGGCGTACCCTGATGCGCACCTCTCCAAAAATGTAACAACGCGTCAATTCTACGCGGACGCAAGCGCTGTGATTGGTCTGCTAGAACCCCTCCCTCGGGTTTCACATGGTCCCTCTGCATGAGTAATTGCGCGTCAACGCGGACAACGACGCAGAAGTATAAATTAAAACCAACGCGTTGCCTACAGCGTAGAGGCTCCGGCGTAGGTCCGACGCAGAAGTATAAATAGGCCTTAAGGAAGAGCTGCCCCCAGGAATGCCCTCCACAATGGGTCGGTTCTCATTTAGCCCAAGGGCCAGCTCTTCTGCCGGGGTATAACGTGGGGGTGCAGGACCACCACCTGTTTTTTTCTGCTCCGCCTTTTCCTTGGTTGCAGATAACCATAAACAGACAAACAGACACATCATTTAAAATGTCTTTGCTAAAAGAGACTAATCAGTAGAAGTAGAAAAGATTACCAGTTTGAAGAATATTCTTGTACTTCACTTTTACTTGTTCCCATGTTCTAGTGGGTCCTGAGGTGGCTCTGACATTAAGCAATTATGAAATTATTAAAATACAAGAATATATACTGTAATAAGTGATATAACCATAACATGGAACACTTACGCATTTAATTTGTCTGTTACTTTTTGCCAGCCCTCTCGAGTCCTGGCTTTTGCACACTTTGATTCCCAGTGTTCCCTGGCGTTTTAATTATATTTTTCAAACTCTGCATACCCTTCCAGTAAAAATTCCTGCTCTGCTGCGTTGAAAAACTGAGCGCGCTCTTTGGCCATGGTGAGCAGCCAATAGCAGCGTTGCTGATCAATGTTTCTACTATCGATACATATCCCCTTTTAAACCAGAGCGTGAACGCGCAATTATCTCACTAACTCAATCCAGCTATACTAATCATATCCGGCAGGTGTGTTCGAAGAACCAAATTAGTCAGATCATGATTAGCACGATGATATCATCTTGGATGTCTCGTTTGATCTCAGATGTTTTAAGCAACGTACGAAGAACGGGCCCCAGTTGCTATGACAGCAAGTCCAGGATGAGCGTCGAAGACCCAAACAATCAAATCCAGCTAACTGAGTTCTTCGACGCTCATCCTGGACTTGCTGTCATAGCAACTGGGGCCCGTTCTTCGTACGTTGCTTGAAACATCCAAGATCAAATTATGAGACATCCAAGGTGATATCATCGGCCTAATCATGATCTGACTAATTCGTTTCTTCGAACACACCTGCCAGTTATGATTAGTAGAGCTGGATTGAGTTATCTGAGATAACTGCGCGTTCATGCGCTGGTTTAAAAGGGGATATGTATCGATAGTAGAAACATTGATCAGCAACGCTGCTATTGGCTGCTCACCATGGCCAAAGAGCGCGCACAGTTTTTCTCCGCAGCAGAGCAAGAGTTATTGAAGGTTATGCAGAATATGAAACCTTAATTAAAACGCCAGGGAACCAGGAGAGAGGGCTGGCAAAAAGTAGCAGACAAATGAAATGCGTAAGTGTTCCATGTTATGGTTATATCACTTATTACAGTGTATATTCTTGTATTTTAATCATTTCATAATTGCTTAATGTCAGAGCCACCTCAGGACCCACTAGAACAGTGTTCTTCAACCCTGCTCCTGGAGGACCCCCAACACTGCACGTTTTCTTTGTCTCCCTAATCAAACACACCTGATTCAACTCATCAGCTCATTAACCCATGTGATAATGAGTTGATGAATTGAATCCGGTGTGTTTGATTAGGGAGACAAAGAAAACCAGCAGTGTTGGGGGTCCTCCGGGAGCAGGGTTGAAGAACACTGCACTAGAACATGGGAACAAGTAAAAGGGAAGTACAAGAATATTCTTCAAAATGGTAATCTTTTCTACTTCTACTGTTCTTTGTCTCTTTTACAAAAGAAAAGCACCGTTAAATGTGTTTGTCTGTTTATAACAGCAACCAAGAAAAAGGCTGAGCTGAAAAAAAACAAACAGGTGGTGGTCCTGCTCCCTCACATTATACCACATTATACCCCAGCAGTAGAGCTGGCCCTGGGGTTAAATGTGAACCGACCCATTGTGGAGGGCATCCCTGGGGGCAGCTCTTCCTCAGACCAACAGCCAGGAACCAGTAGCAGCAACACCTTCATTACTGGTAAATGAGCTTTAAATGATCTTGCTACACTGTAAAATATATCTTTTTTTTTTGCCGCATTAAATTAAGTAGGCCTATATAATCCAAATGGCTGGTACAGTAATTTCAGCTGTTAAATATTGAGTAGTGATCAATTGCTTTGACTTGTGAAGGTGAAAACTGCTGAACTTAATGTAAGAATATTTTGCCATGAGTTACTGATCACATTTGTTCATATAGTGTAGTTCATTGTAATGCCATTGTGTTTCCTCTTTTGTGCAGTTTTACATAATACACCAACACTTGTACCTGTTCCCAAGAAAGTAGTGGCTGAAATATGTGCAGTAAGTGGACTTTTTCTAACTTTACATCAAAAGGGAAGAAAGTGCAACACTTTGTAATGCCCATTTGTTTCCATTGCACAGGACAGTGAAGAAACCCTCTCAGATGACTGTCCTTTGGAGGAAGTACTTGTAAGTGCATAAATAACTTTACTTCATTTATAGTAACTTGTGTACATATTATTTCTGACTGCAATATGAGTTGCAGGAGGAAAGGCCTACTGCACAAAGTGATACAGAGGTGGGCAGTGTAGTAACCTACTTGTACTTTTTATTTTTGTTGCATGAGGCTTGTGTTGACAGTTCTTTTTTATTTTTTTATTCTTTTTATACAAACATGGCACAGGGTGATATCCGTATATAAACGGAATCTACAACAGAAAATTTAGTATTTTGACCTGAAAAAACAGAAAAATGAAGGGGAGAAATAGAACTTGACACCTTAAAGAAGAAAAAACTGGCACTAGAGATTGAGTTGCTTCAAAAGGAACTTCAGAGTAAGTGCTAAATACACTATTTCACACAGAGTACTATTGCTGACCTTGGATAACAATATATCTTATTGCAGGCAAAAGATGACCATCATTGGCTTTTCTTGACAAAGAATAATTGAAATAAAACTCAAGGAACTAAGCATGTTGTCTTGTCTTCTATTCATTTAATGAAGGTTTTTGTTTTTAAAAAAAAAAAAAAAAATGGTGTTCCACAATTCTGTCCCGTGCAGCTCTGCCACTAGGTTGGTCCAAGTGCACTGGCTGGAGGTCATCATCAGGCTGCACCTCCACCACAGGGGTCCTCTCCTTTCTGATGGTGGCACTATTGTGGAGTATGGCACATGCAACAATAATGTCACAGGCCCTGTCAGGTGCAACCCTCAGACACTGAAATCTTTCCTTTAGTTGCCCAAAGGTCATTTCAATGCGTGCCCTTGTCCTGGCTAGAGCTGCATTGAAACGGGTTTGTGGTCCGGGGTTTGGGTCAGGGAATGGCGTCATGAAATACTGCCTGCAGGTATAGCCCCTGTCACCAAGCAGGATCCCGTCGTAAGCACCTGGAAAAATGCAGTTTTGTTAGGCTCAGAATAAATGTATGTAATACAGTGAGCTTGATATTAAATATTTCCTTACCACGTTCAAATAATGTGCATAAATGTGACTCTCTGAAAATCCTGGAGTCATGCACAGAACCAGGCCATTTTGCTTCCACATTTGTGATGTAGGACATGGAGTCACACACCATCTAAGATATTTTTAATCAGTCAACTGCATACTTTTTGATTACATTACTTTTTGTATTATTTGATATATTCTGGACTCGCTTCTCCAAGGTAAATGGTGAATTGTTTGATGTCAGGCTGCATGCTCAGAAAGCGGCAGTGGATTGTGCAGCGTGAGACCACCTTCAGCGACAGGTTCTTGTCGTAAAAACGGACAAGACATGGCTGCGAAAGACTTCCCGTATCACCTCCGCTTATAAAGCCGGGATCTAATCCTGTTAACATGAAATAAGCCTGCTCCCGAGCAGGTTTAAGCTTGGGCACCTGTTGCTATGACAGCAAGTCCAGGATGAGCGTCGAAGAACCAAACAATCCAAGATCATGCCAAATCTCCAACAATCAAATCCAGCTAACTGAGTTAGCGACGTACGAAGAACGGGCCCCTGGGGCCTGTTTCAGAAAGGAGGTTCAACTGAGTTGGCTTACCCTGAGATGGGGAAACTCTGAGTTTTCGGTTACAGAACAGCGGAAATTAGTTAGTTCAATCAACTCTGAGTTGACTGACTCTGAGTTAAGCGCGTGCACCACCACTATAAAAAGCCATTATCAATGGAGTGCAGATATTATGAGTCACCATGGTAACAGCGCCAGACAAAAAGAGGTCTGCATATTTCTCACCAGCTTCTGCAAGCGTAAGAAGACATATTATTATTTTTTAAATATCGGCTGCAGCAGCGAAGGACAACTAGAGTTAGCTAGGGAGAAAATAGTTGCTCGAGTCAATGCGTATGTTTACATTTTAATTAGTTATACAGTGTTGGGTGTAATTAATTACCAAGTCATCTAAATACTGTCATTTAATTAAAGGGATTACTCTTAATTCTTCTGTAATTTGAAGTAAAATCTGATGTAATTGCATTAGACTATAGAACAATTCTGTATATTTAACATACATTTTTAAAAGGTATATTTTTTATGTAACCTTCTCCCTCTACACACTTTGGTCAATTCAAGAATAATCCATGCAATTGTATATTGTTTATTTGAAAGCATTAAAAGTGCAGTTTCTTGTCTCTCCTTGTATTGTTCAAGTGGTTGAGGTTGATATGGGATTTATTAATAAGTAGACCAATACTTTCTAAAGATAGTCATTATTACATGAATCTAATTACACGGTTGAAGATGTCATTTGTAGTTAGTAATTAATAACTATTTTAGAGTAACTTACCCAACTGTTATAATATCAGAGGTGAAACTGGAAGAACAGTATGTTATTCAACCTAATTTTAATTTTCATGGGTGCAATCCTGCAGGTATTAAAAGAACATGGCAGCAGCTGAAAATTAAATATAAGAACATAATTCAATCAGGTAAGGTTTGAGCATATCATGGGTGTAGGCTACCTGAATTTACAAATATTTGACATATTAAATAACTAAATAGCATCCCAGTGTCTAGCAGTGCAGCAGCATTTTTGGCTGGGGGAATTCCTGGAGGGACTTCAGAGCCAGTCACTCCCGAAGATCCAAGGGCCTTCATAAAATGTAAGAGGTTTACATATGTGTTATTTCTTATATAGGCTATTTTTGATATTTCCATTTATTTTACTTTGGGTTGGGTTTTTTGTTGGTCCCAACAGATTCCGATGGTAATATCTGTCTTTTGGAGCCTCCTGTCCCAACAAAACCTGCAGGCAGTTGTAAGTAGCCTACTCAATACACCAGAAATTATGACAAATAGTGTTATAAAGTGTACTCATCTTCACAGGACGATGGGGATAATGTTATGTGTCACATCAAACAATCTACACATTCAGATTTTTTCACATTTTTATGTGGAGTAGAATCTAAGTTTAAAGCTAAGTATAAATGGGTAGTCTTATCTCTCCCCCCGCCCCCAAAGTGGAAGAACAGCAGGAGGACGGTCCATCAACTTCTGTTGCACAGATGAACAGAGTTCAGTGATTTTCAGTAAATGCCACAGTTTAATTCTGTAGAATTTGTTTAGAACTACATTATGTAACTCTAATCTACTACTGTATATTCAGTTGCCAGTTAAGGAGTTAATAGACTTCATCTTATTTAAAAAATTGAAAAAAAAAAAAAAAACAGTAAAAATAGCAATATTGTATTTATTAATTAAAGATTAATTTTATTAATAAAAATGTACTGAAAGAATGAATGAGGTGTTTAAACACCACTTCCTCTTTAAAAAAGGGGAGGAGACCGAAAAAAACTCTGGGTTTACCGAAGAAAACCTGCTCCCGGCCAGGTTAGGTTCACAGAGTAAGTTACCATGGTAACTGACTCTGAGTATAAGTTACCTCTCTTTCAGAAACGGGCTTGACTTACTCTGCTTTCTCAGGTTTAACATACCTCCCATCAGGGCCGCGGGAAGTGGGGGTGCTGCAGAATTGTAAATGCAACGCATATATTTGTTCATTAAAATGTATAATTTTTTAGCATTTAGTCATTTATTTGTAATAAACACTTTAAGTGGGCTATTTAAAAATTGTTATTTATATGTTAAATTATCTTTTTAAAACATAAGCGCAGAGTGTTACGTAATATTGTGTGTGTGTGTGTGTGTGTGTGTGTGTGTGTGTGTGTGTGTGTCGAAAGAATTTGCCGCAGCTGCTCAAAAAAAAAAAAAAAAAAAAAAAAACCGTCAAAAACCCCACTGTCAGTGTTTTGTAAGGAACAGGCAAATAGGCCTATGTAAAATATAGCAGGAGACATTTTAATTGTTTACTAATAAAACAGTTATTTTTTATGTCAGTGTCGGCTAGACAGATGAAGTTGACGACTCGCGATCTTCGCAGCGCCAGTGAGAAATGCACATTTCATACGAATTACATAAGCAGCGCAGTCTGTTTTCTTTCGTTTTGAATTGTTCTGCTTAAAAGTAGACATTTCAAGCTATCTATATGTCTCAGGTCTGTGAGGCAATAGGCTACCTTATAGGCCTACGCTGAGTTTCATTTATGAGACGAGCTCCAGGTTCGCCAGCGCCTCCGTATCCTGATTATTTATTTTCTAATAGCCTATATTTAGGCTACTTCTTATTAAATCCTGACAATTTGTTGATGAAACATCGATTAAAATTAAGATACAATTAATACAAAACGAAATTAAATTTAAAGACAGGCTTTGTGCTTTCAGTTTGAGGTCTCTGTGAAAGTTTTAAAACATTATTTTAGTGCCGCTTTAGAGCGCTCACGTCCGTAACGGAGAACTGTCTGTAACATTTTTTTTTTTTTTTTTTGTGAAATAAATTTCTAAAAAAATGCGACTTAGTCCAGTGCGACTTAGGCTATAGATGTTTTTTTCTTCCCCGTGGCGCATTTTGTGACTGATATGCGACTCCGGAGCAATGAAAATAAAAGGGACTCCGGAATAAAAGCAGAATCAATAAAAGTAAAAAATGTGATGTGCAGTCAGGTTTGAGTGTGTGCGCGTTTTTTGAGGAGTTTTATAGTCTTGATATTGTTTCTTATTCAAAAGTGGTGACGCGACGCGACTGATTTATTATGAGTGTTGGAAACAGTTCTGCTGCCTAATATATTTGATGAATAAAAGGTTAAAAAGAACTGCATTTATTAAAAAATATATATAATTTCTAATAATATAAATCTTCTTTACTATCACTTTTTTTTAAATCAATTTAACACATCCTTGCTGAATAAAAGTATTGATTTATTTAAAAAAATAAATAAAAAAATACTGACCTCAAATTACTGACCAGTAGTGTATATTGTTGTTACAAAAGATTTCTATTTTTTAAAAAATTGCTTTTTTTAATTTTTTTTTTAATTTTTAAAAAAAAAATTTATTCATCAAAGTATCCTAAAAAAAGTATCACAGGTTATGAAAACATATTAAGCAGCAGAACTGTTTCCAACTTTGATAATGAATCATCATATTAGAATTATTTCTAAAGGATCATGTGATAGACTGGAGTAATGATCCTGAAAATTCAGCTTTGCATCACAGAAATAAATGATCATTTAAACCAATTATTTTAAATTGTAAAAATATATCACAATATTACTTTTTTTTCTGTATTTTTGATCAAATAAATGCAGGCTTGATGAGCAGAGGAAACTTCTTTCAAAAACATTAAAAATACTAATACTTATACTTGCCCTGTAATACATGTATTCTTTGTTTTAGATGTTATTAACTTCAATTCTTATGAATAATAAAAATGTTGTAATGTCTATTTGTTATTTATGGCCTGTACGCCTCATTATTGATCTGAGCTTCTACATCTTGAATTCGAATAACATTCGATAAAACATAATTGCTGGATTATTTTGACTATAATAAATAAGCAGATGAAACATAGTAGGCCTATACACTGTTTATCACAGATTACTTTGGACCAAAGTTACCATATTATAATTAATTATTATATAGTTCTATTCATTCATTTTATTTAAATTAGCACTGGTTAAAATGTATAAAGCATGAACAAGATATGAAACAATATTTATTAATAATACACAGTTTAAATATCACAAATATCAAATTGTATTTTCATTTGCGTCCTATGCTGGCTAATTACGACGTTTAACCTGTTATCATAATGAAATTCATGCATTTATTTATTTGTCATTTAAACTGATGCAAACAGGGAAAGAGAGTAGAAAACACTTATTATCCTGTCGCCCCCTCTAGTGGACAGCATTAAGTATTACGGCCTTCATTGCTCAGATAACTCAAGTCGATGGATTTTTTGGGAAAGTCTGACCAGTTAGAAGCAAGTTAGACCAGTCTGAGGGTCTGAGCTGAGTTTGGTGAAGCATCAAAGTTCTAGGCGGAGTCAATTTCTCATAATAATAATAACAATTAATCCCAAACCTGGTAATTTTGTCAGTATTTAATTTACGTTCACTGATTCTGGCTTCTCTCTTTTCTGTCTCTTTCTTTTCATGTGAACTGAGTAGGCTACACATGCTTAAATTCAAAAAATATAAACTTTATTTCTATTCAAAATTATTTATAGCCCATAGGCTATATGTCACACACGCCTACCTGCCTTTTGATG
This sequence comes from Leuciscus leuciscus, assembly GCF_965113295.1. NCBI lineage: Eukaryota > Metazoa > Chordata > Actinopteri > Cypriniformes > Leuciscidae > Leuciscus > Leuciscus leuciscus. Next base: position 453,630 of record NW_028118562.1, read on the forward strand.
TAAATAAAAGACTAGAGTGGTAAATGTTACGGACATATTATCATGGTACAGTTCAGCCTATTATTGATTTTTATTTCCACTTCCCTTTTATCCAAAGAGACGGAACTATTTGCACTGTATTTATCAATGGGAAATATGCTAATATAATCTGTCATATACTGTGGCTCACATTAATGGGGTTGCTTGCAAGTCGCAGCAGCACGAATTACGTGACCAGCAACATATTTCTAAATCAAATAGTGTGTGTAGTTAACAGTGAGTGGTGGTTTCAGACATTATTTCATTAAAGGGCATTTGTCAGTGCCGCACTCGTAGCCTACTGACTCTTATTCTGCCTGACAGAAAGAAAAGCTCACAGCTTACTGAAGGCGGAGCGGTTTGACCAATCAGATGAAAGGGGCGTTTCAGCGCCGCCCACGTGTGCAAATGAAATATCGAACCCATAAACCGACTTGTAAACGAAAAATGAAAAATCTAGCCAAAATCTAGCCAAAAAAACGAATAAACGAGCTGGTTTTCATTTCTCCTTATTCCATTCTAAACAGGAAATGAAATGATCAAAAAGTGCACGGACCCTATGACTTAGCACGACGGTGTAATAAGTTTATATACACTAGATGTCGCCTTGGCTACGGCAGTTTGGAATATTCTGGGCTCATCTGATTTTTTTGTACATAGCATAACCTACTTTGTTATGATTTTAGTATCATAATGATTAATAAATGCACGCACAATTATCATGAACTTGATTTGAACAAATGCCTATCAACTTGTGTGTGCAAAATTCAGAATTAAATGAATGTGCAGCAATTTGTACAAATAGAGAGTCTGTAGGCCTATACTGTTGTAGCCATTAAATAAGCGCATTTATTTTCATATTTGTTCAAATGTTATAATGTTATTTTTTTCCCCCATGTATGTTGATTTATGAAAAGTGAACAGCACGAGTAAAAGTGAATTTCGTTTTGTATAAATTGTATCTTAATTTTAATACATTTTTCATCAGCCTGTATTTAATAAATAAGATCAATAAGATTTAATAAATAATAATAAAAAAATGATAATCTTGCATTGCACGTTAACTGGAGCGCATCTCATCCTAACTTAACGAAACTCATTGTATGCCTCACACACACAGACATGAGAAATACATCAAATACACAAAGCTTGAAATGTCTTTAAACGAAATAATTCAAAACGAAAAGAAAAAGGCTACTCTCTGATTATGTAATCCATTATGTGCATTTCTCTCTATAGGCGCGTTCACTATACGGCGATCGTCAACTTCATCTTTGCAGCCGAGTCGACACTGTCAGAAAACACTAGATTATTAATAAAAATCAATGCACGCGTCACCGGATTTCCAAATGCACATCTTGCTTGTTGCACCCACACATATTATGTCGAAATAACGAGATATTATGTTGAAATAACATTATTAATAATAATACATATTTTATAATATTTGATTGAATGCTGAATGTTGTTCAGTTAATAAAATGAAAACTTTAATTGTGATCATTAAAATAATTGAATATGAAATATTTAGTGGCCAAGTTTTGCTAATTAATTAATTTATATATGTAAGGCATTCGTTCCAATCAACTGCCGCAGCCAAGGCCACGTCTAGTGTATATATCTATGACTTGGCACTTCTGGGTAAAGATGCGATCAGTCAAATGAAATCCAATAAACGTATAAATAAATATTCCAAATGAAAAAGCGATGGGAAATGTCGTCCAATTTTCTAATACTATTATTTGATGACAACAATACATTTGTAAAAGAAAATCCAGCCATTTCTGTTTTTTTAAAGAAAAAAACCAAGCTGCACCCTTTTTTAAATGTCATCTTTCATTCCGAAAGAGAATAATGAACGGGGCGATGTGCAGATTGTAAATCTTAAAAAATGATTGAATGATTTTCTTGTGTCATTATGATGAAGAAACAAGTCGAAAAAAAAAAAAAAAAGTCGAAAAAAACCATTTGTGGAAGGCATCCGATGAGTGTCAACCCGGCCAGATCAGCAAGTGCATCAAGGCAACCACGATTAGCCGGTGCACCAGCCAGCAAAGTGATTCAATGGTTCATAGGTGTAGCTCGCAGCCTCATCGCCCTACCCTCCACATCCTAAAGAGTGTACAGGCTGTTATTTATATAGGGCAGATAAGACCTGTGTTTCTCTTCGACGGTAACTGTAAATTGAATTGAAGCTGCGATTTTTGAAGTTGTATATACTCGCGCGGGCAAATACAGATGTGTTAAACACGATAAGAACACAAATTCTACCTTTATTCGTTAATACAGTCGGTATTTCCCACAATGATTCTGCTTTGCTATTGGCCACGTCACGATCAGTAAGCGCTGCTATTGGTGGTCACGATTATTAAGTACGAAAATGAAAATTCTGTCAGTAATTCCTCACCCTCATGTTGTTCCAACCCCTTCGTTCATCTTCGGAACACAAATTAAGATATTTTTGATTAAATGACTAAATTGGACTATATTAAGGATGTGTTTAATGAACTTTTCTGGGCCAGCAAGTTTCAAACCCTTAGAAGCCTGAAGAAGTCTCGTTCCGAACACATCGCGATATTTGGCATCAGTTCACGTGTGTCAGATGTTGGTAAGTAGTAAATACGCTGTCCGAATAATGTGTGATATATAATGTATTTTCTGTTTGTCGATATTAATCAGATTAGCTCACGTTCAGTCACGGCATTATATCTGTCATCTCCACTGAGGCTTTGCGTTTTATTGCTTTCTAATTCAAAACAGGGTGATTAAGTTACACTGCCTGTGAGCATAGGCCTAAAGACCTTAAATCAGTTAATCATATTCATATCAGATTAAAAGTAGTACAATTAGTTCCAAAGTTGTATTTGTAGTAGAAGCACAGTACAAACAACACTTACCATGCTTTTACCACATTAACATTAGTTTTACTGTGGTAAGTGTAGTAAAAAGACAGTAATCACAAAACTTACCATGCTTTTACCACACTGTATTGGGAGTTTTAATGTGATACTTATTGTAAATGCACATTAACCACAACGCTTACCATGCTTTTACCACAGGAATGATGTAAAACAACATAATGATATTTTATTTTCTCTTTTTTCAGCTGAAAAGACCAAAAGGACCTTTCGGACTATTATTGTTTGAGGACAAGTAAACGGAGGAGACCGACAGCTGCAAAGGCAAATATTCGCAATGGTATATACATGTGTTGGTTCGAACCCTAAATCAAACATTTTATCAAGCATTTGTTGTTTCTTAAACCTTTTCTCGCAAAACCCATAGCCCAATCAGTACGAAGATAGTCTGAAAGTCTTAATAATTCACAAGATTTAACAAGTTGTCAAATTCGTATACGATACTCGTACATATTTGTATACTCGTACACACACTGTCAGAAAGTTGATATTAATTGCATTGTATTGATTACAATTAGTGATGCACCGATGTGAAAATTGAGGCCGATACCGATAACCGATATTAATATTGCTGTTATGGCCGATACCGATATTTGCCGATGTCGATATCTCTGTATAGAAAACAAATTTTAATGATTATCAAATAAAGAGCTATTTTCCAAAACACTTTTTTTTTACTTTAGAAATGACTGATATTGGGCACCTTTACCTGTGTGCAAAATATGTCACATACGACACACATGCATTATACTGCATTGCATATACAGTAATGTGTGCTGGTCAACTTGTCTAAAATTAAGAAACCCTTAGAAAACAGTAAAAAAAACCACACAAAAAACAGGAACATTGTGTAAAATTAAGATAGGCTACTTTATTTATTATTCCAATATCCAAATATCGAGGGCTTGGAACCAGAGGGGCGTAAGTGGCATTTGACAAACTTTACAGGAGAGCCAAAACAAAATTTTGACCACACTTCAATCAACTGTATTTATTAACCTTCAACCACAACATTGCAACCACATACATACTTATATGAGTAAGTTCTTAAGTGAACATATTATGGAATATTAACACGATGAACATATTCTAAAACCTTGCAAAATCTTGAAAATATGGCAAAAACATCAAATACGCCTTTTTGGCACCAAACATTTCCAATTCGTCTAAAGAAAAATAGGGCGTATCTGCTGATCAATGCAGAAATGATTGGTCAAAACATTGGTTAAAAACACTCTAACTTCATAACTTTTCATTTGATTTAAAATACTGCATACATAGTCATTTCATCATTTCAAACTGTTTAACATTTCATTTCTAACCGTTTAATTTCAATTCTCATTTATGAGTTCACATTCATGTCAAACAGTTTAACATTTAATTTCAAACAGTTTAACATTTAAGTTCACACAGTTTAATTTCTCTTGTTTATTACACATTTCACTTTTTAGTTCAACTAAAGTGAACTAAAAAGTGAAATGTGTAATAAACAAGAGAAATTAAACTGTGTGAACTTAAATGTTAAACTGTTTGAAATTAAATGTTAAACTGTTTGACATGAATGTGAACTCATAAATGAGAATTGAAATTAAACGGTTAGAAATGATCAAATTAAATGACTATGTATACAGTATTTTAAATAAAATGAAAAGTTATGAAGTTAGAGTGTTTTTAACCAATGTTTTGACCAATCATTTCTGCATTGATCAGCAGATACGCCCTATTTTTCTTTAGAGGAATTGGAAATGTTTGGTGCCAAAAAGGCGTATTTGATGTTTTTGCCATATTTTCAAGATTTTGCAAGGTTTTAGAATATGTTCATCGTGTTAATATTCCATAATATGTTCACTTAAGAACTTACTCATATAAGTATGTATGTGGTTGCAATGTTGTGGTTGAAGGTTAATAAATACAGTTGATTGAAGCGTGGTCAAAATTTTGTTTTGGCTCTCCTGTAAAGTTTGTCAAATGCCACTTGCGCCCTTCTGGCTCCAAACAATGTGTAGGCCATACATGTATTTTTTAGAGCCAGAAGGGCGTAAGTGGACATACGCCCCTCTGGCTCCAAACAATGCTCAAACTTTTGTGTTAGGTCTTTGTTGTTTTGTTGCTTTATTCAATACAAGTTGATTTCTGATGCGTCTTTTTGGCACAACTAGATAGAGCTCATCAAGACCTTTAATTTGATATATAGAACTCATTTTCGCCCAAAATGCCACTTACGCCCCTCTGGTTCCAAGCCCTCGATATGATACTAAAAAATACCACAGGGAAAAGGGCTTCTATTTGTGACGTGCTGTCTTTGCGTTTGAACATTGCACATTTTAAACAGGACACTCATTAACTGAATAAATGTTAGCCAATACAAACATATTTATAGAAAACAGTTGACAATGAATAGACAGGAGTCCAATAATAGCATAACGAATCATTCTTAAAATAATAACAAGTAGCCTAGGCTATAAGACCAATCCGACATGGGCTGTGTTAACAGTAAAACGTCCGTCATTTAACGAATTTTAAAAACACGGATGGATAATACAAAATACTTTCTGATATTTTGACAGAAAAAAAACAAGCAAGAACAAAATTTAAACTTAGCCCGTCAATTTTTCATTTTACAATTATCTTCTCTCTCTGTGTGTGCACGCGTCCGTGTTTGTGAGAGAGAGAGCTCGCGCAGCACTGATACAACGGTAGCCTACTTTTTAATCCACAAGTAACGAACGCGCTAGTTTTCATACAAAATAAATATGTAACATAATTAGGTAGGCCATCGGTTCCCAACAGGGGGGTCGCGGCCCACAAGGGGGCCTCAGCGAGCTCTGTGGGGGGTCATATTTTGAAAAGTTTTGAGCAATGAGCATTAAATAAAATCATTAACTTTTTTCTGTTCAAAATTTACAAAATTTATACAATGAGCGAGTTCATCATGAATCCATTTTCCAATCCGTGTTTTTGTCTTATCCTGAACCACTATGGTACACCTATAATAAGTGTTTATATTGGGACTATTTAACACTGGTTCGGATCGCTGCCGCTGCGGAGTAGCACAGTACCTGCGTGACTCGTCATAGATGTACACAGAGAGAAGTAGTTCCGGCTACAATGTTCTTCCGAAAGACGCATATTATAAACACAAGTTTACTATCGCTCACTATAGCGGCAAAAGCGTCAAAAATAAAGCCTCACATTGATAAAGCCTCACAAATAACATGCAAGTATTGAGGTCCCAGACAGCAGTCATTTAGTAATAGCCTATATTCTTCTTTTTTTTTTTTTTACCTACACACCAGTATGAATATTTTTGTTATTGCATTTCAAATAGGGCCAATTTATAGGCTACTCCTAAGCCTACGTTTTTAAATTACAAAAGGCCTACTGATGTTTTTGTTATTGTATTTTCAATATTATAGGCTATTATTTGTGCATGAACATAATCTGGTTATAGTGAACATACCGTTTGTTTGAAAACAACATATTTTGTCATCCTTGCTGCAAGCTTACAAGAGCGATAATATCATTAAATGTGAAGGGGGGCCCTAAAATATTTTCTTGGGGAAAAGGGGGTATCAGACAAAAAAAGGTTGGGAACCACTGAGGTAGGCTACTTTAGTTATTATTAATACAATAACGTAACACATGAAGGCTATACGTTTCTCAACACTGAGAATGAATCAATAAACGCCTGTTTCTCCACTCGCGCTTATCAGTAATCCACAAATCACACGTGCTGTCACTTTTGAGAAAAATCTAATTCGAACGGGTATCAAATATCAAGCAATATATTCAAATATCTACGAGTCAAAAAACGATCAGTCAAAAATGTGTCATGAAGAGGAAAAAAACATAAGTCGCACTGGACTGCGTTAACAATGTTACGGACGGGACAGTTGACTTGAGCGCTCTGAAAGCGCCACTAAGACTGCTTTAAAACTTTCACAGAGACCTCAAACAGAAAGCACAAAAAGCCTGTCTTTAAATTTAATTTCGTTTTGTATTAATTGTATCTTAATTTTGATAAATGTTTCATCAACCAATTGCCTGGATTGAATTAAATAAGAAGTAAATATAGTAGAAAATATTTAATCAGGACACGGAGGCGAGGGCGCGTGAACCTGGAGCGCGTCTCATCAATGAACCGAAATCTACCTGCCTCACAGACCGGAGACATATATAGAAAGCTTGAAATGTCTATTTTTAAACAGAACAATTCAAAACGAAAGAAAACAGACTGTTCTCTGCTTATGTCATCTGTATGAAATGTGTATTTATCTCAGGCACATTCACTACTGCTAAGATCGAGTCAGCATCGTCAACTTCATCTTCAACTTCACACGTCAAATGTCGGCCTGTTCACATCGGCCATATTTTGACATCGGAACGATACCGATGTGTAAAAAAATGACCATATCGGCCGATATTATATCGGCGGCCGATATATCGTGCACCACTAATTACAATTATTACAAATTGGTCCCCGTCTGTTTATGTTCCAGTGATACATGACGTCTCTCCACACCTCATAACCTACCTCTGTTTGCAGGGGTGGAAAAGCTTATCTTACTTGTCACATGACATCAGATACTCGATTATTTTGTCATAATCAGACCAGTTACACTGCTGATAACTGTCCCGTTTGCATGTAAATCATTTTCACATGATTATTGCTTGCTATTAAAGACGTACTTTTATTCATAGAAATGCCCCCACATATCAGTGAACTTATAATATAAAAATGCTTTTAAAATTTAATTATTCAACACTCTTTACAGAAAAAAATATCCTACAGTTATACATAAACTGACTATTTGCAAGTAATGTATTAAAATTACCTTCCTTTCCGTCTTGCAGGATTACTTGGTCCTTTTTTTTTTTTAAAGCTCTACAATATCAAACTCAACAGCTCTTTTAAGAGCCAACCCTCACAAGAGCTACTAGTGAGTCGCAGCGAATCTTGCCGGGATCAGCCCTTCCCAGGTAAAGTTTCTAGAATATTGAAATCGGTATTTACTCATCAAATGCTCTCTCCTGAATCGCCGCCGCTAGAGTTCTTACGAGATCAAGAAAATATGATCATATAACAGCGATTTTATCATCACTGCATTGGTTACCTATAAAGTTCCGTATTAATTATAAGGTATTGCTACTGACTTATAAAGCTCTAAACGGCTTAGCTCCAGTCTATTTAACGGATCTTCTATCGCCCCTATAATCCATCGCGCTCTTTAAGATCACTAAATTCAAGGCTTTTGGTCATACCTAGGATATCCAGAACCACCAAAGGAGGGAGAGCATTTTCACATTTGGCTCCAAAACTCTGGAATAGTCTTCCTGATACTGTTCGTTGCTCAGACTCGCTCTCCCAGTTTAAAACTAGATTAAAGTCGCATCTCTTCAGCCAGGCATTCATATAATCCTACAGTTCAAACTACAATCCGGCCTGTAGCTCATAAATGCCAGAGGAGAACTGGCCCCCGACTGAGCCTGGGTTCTCCCAAGGTTTTTTTTCTCCATTAGGTCACCTGATGGAGTTTTAGGACACCATTAGGTCACTTGATGGAGTTTTTCGGTTCCTTGCCACTGTTGCCTTTGCCTTGCTCAGTTGGGGATATTTTGGGGATATTTAATTTAATTTTATCAATCAATAAATTCCTCTTGAAACAAACATTGTTGTATTATTTTAATTTAATACTGTGAAGCTGCTTTGATACAATCTGTATTGTGAAAAGCGCTATACAAATAATAACTTATTTATAACTGTCTTAATTTATGTTTCAAGAACAATAGTAATTGCACATAGAGTAAGTCGAGACTTTCTTGTTTTACAGCAGAGAAGGAAGACCAGTCCTTATATCAACGCAAGCTAATCGAATAAGTCCTTTGTTTCGGGTGAGGAAGGAACATCTGGTGCCCAAAGAAGACAGAAAGCTGCACGAGTCCATTGGTATGTCTTGTATTGAAACAATGCTGTAATATGTAGTACATAATTTGATGTTGACAATTTTACATTGTACAGGTTATCACTTGGTTTTTGGCCAAGTGAAGCTCTTGAAACAAGTGACAGGAGAGTATGTAACTTGTCTGGAAAGTATCAGAGTCGCATTTGGCACGCGTGCCTTAGGTTGCCGACCCCTGGTCTAGCCTATAGTCTATGGTACCAATCACGTTAGTGAAGCCTGAGTAACATATACTGTAATCGGCATGGTCATGAATGCATGATCTTCATAAAAAATTATGATAGCCTAAAAAAAAAATGCTTAAAAAAAAAACTGCTTTACAACATTGGGTCTTAAAGGTGCTGTATGTAGTATCACATTAAAATGATCCACTTTTCGGGTTTTGCTATTACCTCTGAAAGCAAGTATTCTTATGTTTATGTGAAGGTGCCGGGTCGGATTTACCGCGAAATCCAGTGACGTCACCTGCATGCGCGGAGCGCTCCCGAGCCTCTCGCCTCGTCTAGCCTACTGATTTTGCACTCAACAGCGACGACACTGCAACTTATGACATGGACTTATGACTTATGCAACTTATGACATGTCTGATAACACTAAGAAACGACCTGCTCCCAGCACAACACAGACTCCAACACAAACTCCACTTATTGATAAAAAAAACCAATAAAACGTTTTTTTCTTTCTGCTGAAGCTCGTATTAAAGGCCAGACGTGAATCGGATGAACTTCGGGTGAAAAAACACGGATCAACATCGGCAGGGCGTTTGAATCATGGAGAGACCTTATCTACAAACCTAGAATGTATACATTTCCTGAAGAAAATGTGAAGTAGTGCTTGCAGTGGCAAAATTCGGCACGGTTGATAGGGTTCCATTCTTATCATGGGACGAGCATGGAGCATTAGTTCAACGTCAAGCTGATAAAAGTAGCCTATTATTGTAACGTTGCAGTGGGAGTTTACCTGAGTTTCTAGCATGTTGTGGGATGCTCTCTCTGGTGTGTTGCGTGACGCGTCTCAGTCTGGCCGGTATTCCACAGTGCTCGCTCATAAATTCGAGCACGCGCAAGAGCACACGCTTGTCAACTTATTGGTTGCAATCTGAAACATCACCGCTAGAGGCCGCTGAAAACTACATACAGCTCCTTTAAGTGGCTTGGAAATGCCACAAAAAAACCTAAAACAGTTTTTTTAAACCTAAAAGCACCAGGTAAACTCCGAATGACACGACAGACAGCACTTTCCATCAAGTTCTCCGCATCTCCAATAGTGTAAAGGAAAGAGCCACTCGCAAATAATCTTAAAGCTGCCGTCGGCAACATTTTTTTGATCATATTCAGTGTAATCGACACTATAATCCGACAGAACAACATAAATAAGGTGGTTTTAGAAAAAAACCCGAGCTTCTAACTCCACCTGGAGCGTGTTATTTGTTTTCCAAAAATCCAGCGCTCCCGCTTCATCAGGTCCAATCAGCGCAGGGGGGTGTGAGATCTGACTGTCAATCACAGGTCGTGCACACGCCACAGATCCCCCTCACTCGCACATGTTAATATCACATGCACACGCCACGCCTGAAGTTCGCCTGGAGATTGCATGAAGCGTGATGGCGTAGAGAAAATCTACTAACAAGCTTCCAATTCCTCGGTTATTGCTATCTATGGCTAGATTAGCCAGGGCAGCCTACCTCCGAGTCCATGGTGTTGATAGATGCTGAAGAGACGGACGCGTTCACAGAAAATCAGGTACACACGCACAGTGACGCACTGACGAGCACGACCTCGATGGGAGGGTGCTCGCTGGTAGTGGGGAGGGGCATGAGAGTTGTAAACATTCAAAATTTTGGCTAATCGACCCAATCTGCCAGACTTGCCGACGGCAGCTTTAAGGCAATGCAAACAGTTTGTGCTGTTGTTAAAGCCCGACTCCGACAAGTCGAAAATAAGTGTGCGTTTCCAACAAATGAATCATGTAAACGACAATCTCACCAGTCACGAGAAAAAATATATATCTCAGAAAGTGCACTATTGTAACGCAAAATCTCAGTTCTTCGTACCTCAGGGCCCGTTCTTCGTACGTCGCTAACTCAGTTAGCTGGATTTGATTATTGGCGATTTGGCATGATCTGGGATTGTTTGGTTCTTCGACGCTCATCCTGGACTTGCTGTCATAGCAACAGGTGCGCAAGCTTATTTCATGTTAACAGGATTAGATCCCGGCTTCATAAGCGCTGGACTTCCCGTATCAGCTCCGCTTATGAAGCCGCAGTCTAATCCTGTTAACATGAAATAAGCCTGCTCCCGAGCAGGTTTAAGCTTGCGCACCTGGGGCCCGTTCTTCGTACGTCGCTAACTCAGTTAGCTGGATTTGATTATTGGCGATTTGGCATGATCTGGGATTGTTTGGTTCTTCGACGCTCCTCCTGGACTTGCTGTCATAGCAACAGGTGCGCAAGCTTATTTCATGTTAACAGGATTAGATCCCGGCTTCATAAGCGGAGCTGATACTGTACCAGCCATTTGGATTATAGACATACTTAATTTAATGCAGCAACAAATTATTTACAGTGTAGCAAGATGATTTAAAACTCATTTACCTGTAATTAAGGTGTTGCTGTTACTGGTCCCTGGCTTTAGGTCTAAAGGCCTATTTATACTTCTGCGTCGAACTTACGCCGTAGCTACGTCGTAGGCTGTGCTTAGCGCGCGTACCCTTTGGCGTACCCTGATGCGCACCTCTCCAAAAATGTAACAACGCGTCAATTCTACGCGGACGCAAGCGCTGTGATTGGTCTGCTAGAACCCCTCCCTCGGGTTTCACATGGTCCCTCTGCATGAGTAATTGCGCGTCAACGCGGACAACGACGCAGAAGTATAAATTAAAACCAACGCGTTGCCTACAGCGTAGAGGCTCCGGCGTAGGTCCGACGCAGAAGTATAAATAGGCCTTAAGGAAGAGCTGCCCCCAGGAATGCCCTCCACAATGGGTCGGTTCTCATTTAGCCCAAGGGCCAGCTCTTCTGCCGGGGTATAACGTGGGGGTGCAGGACCACCACCTGTTTTTTTCTGCTCCGCCTTTTCCTTGGTTGCAGATAACCATAAACAGACAAACAGACACATCATTTAAAATGTCTTTGCTAAAAGAGACTAATCAGTAGAAGTAGAAAAGATTACCAGTTTGAAGAATATTCTTGTACTTCACTTTTACTTGTTCCCATGTTCTAGTGGGTCCTGAGGTGGCTCTGACATTAAGCAATTATGAAATTATTAAAATACAAGAATATATACTGTAATAAGTGATATAACCATAACATGGAACACTTACGCATTTAATTTGTCTGTTACTTTTTGCCAGCCCTCTCGAGTCCTGGCTTTTGCACACTTTGATTCCCAGTGTTCCCTGGCGTTTTAATTATATTTTTCAAACTCTGCATACCCTTCCAGTAAAAATTCCTGCTCTGCTGCGTTGAAAAACTGAGCGCGCTCTTTGGCCATGGTGAGCAGCCAATAGCAGCGTTACTGATCAATGTTTCTACTATCGATACATATCCCCTTTTAAACCAGAGCGTGAACGCGCAATTATCTCACTAACTCAATCCAGCTATACTAATCATATCCGGCAGGTGTGTTCGAAGAACCAAATTAGTCAGATCATGATTAGCACGATGATATCATCTTGGATGTCTCGTTTGATCTCAGATGTTTTAAGCAACGTACGAAGAACGGGCCCCAGTTGCTATGACAGCAAGTCCAGGATGAGCGTCGAAGACCCAAACAATCAAATCCAGCTAACTGAGTTCTTCGACGCTCATCCTGGACTTGCTGTCATAGCAACTGGGGCCCGTTCTTCGTACGTTGCTTGAAACATCCAAGATCAAATTATGAGACATCCAAGGTGATATCATCGGCCTAATCATGATCTGACTAATTCGTTTCTTCGAACACACCTGCCAGTTATGATTAGTAGAGCTGGATTGAGTTATCTGAGATAACTGCGCGTTCATGCGCTGGTTTAAAAGGGGATATGTATCGATAGTAGAAACATTGATCAGCAACGCTGCTATTGGCTGCTCACCATGGCCAAAGAGCGCGCACAGTTTTTCTCCGCAGCAGAGCAAGAGTTATTGAAGGTTATGCAGAATATGAAACCTTAATTAAAACGCCAGGGAACCAGGAGAGAGGGCTGGCAAAAAGTAGCAGACAAATGAAATGCGTAAGTGTTCCATGTTATGGTTATATCACTTATTACAGTGTATATTCTTGTATTTTAATCATTTCATAATTGCTTAATGTCAGAGCCACCTCAGGACCCACTAGAACAGTGTTCTTCAACCCTGCTCCTGGAGGACCCCCAACACTGCACGTTTTCTTTGTCTCCCTAATCAAACACACCTGATTCAACTCATCAGCTCATTAACCCATGTGATAATGAGTTGATGAATTGAATCCGGTGTGTTTGATTAGGGAGACAAAGAAAACCAGCAGTGTTGGGGGTCCTCCGGGAGCAGGGTTGAAGAACACTGCACTAGAACATGGGAACAAGTAAAAGGGAAGTACAAGAATATTCTTCAAAATGGTAATCTTTTCTACTTCTACTGTTCTTTGTCTCTTTTACAAAAGAAAAGCACCGTTAAATGTGTTTGTCTGTTTATAACAGCAACCAAGAAAAAGGCTGAGCTGAAAAAAAACAAACAGGTGGTGGTCCTGCTCCCTCACATTATACCACATTATACCCCAGCAGTAGAGCTGGCCCTGGGGTTAAATGTGAACCGACCCATTGTGGAGGGCATCCCTGGGGGCAGCTCTTCCTCAGACCAACAGCCAGGAACCAGTAGCAGCAACACCTTCATTACTGGTAAATGAGCTTTAAATGATCTTGCTACACTGTAAAATATATCTTTTTTTTTTGCCGCATTAAATTAAGTAGGCCTATATAATCCAAATGGCTGGTACAGTAATTTCAGCTGTTAAATATTGAGTAGTGATCAATTGCTTTGACTTGTGAAGGTGAAAACTGCTGAACTTAATGTAAGAATATTTTGCCATGAGTTACTGATCACATTTGTTCATATAGTGTAGTTCATTGTAATGCCATTGTGTTTCCTCTTTTGTGCAGTTTTACATAATACACCAACACTTGTACCTGTTCCCAAGAAAGTAGTGGCTGAAATATGTGCAGTAAGTGGACTTTTTCTAACTTTACATCAAAAGGGAAGAAAGTGCAACACTTTGTAATGCCCATTTGTTTCCATTGCACAGGACAGTGAAGAAACCCTCTCAGATGACTGTCCTTTGGAGGAAGTACTTGTAAGTGCATAAATAACTTTACTTCATTTATAGTAACTTGTGTACATATTATTTCTGACTGCAATATGAGTTGCAGGAGGAAAGGCCTACTGCACAAAGTGATACAGAGGTGGGCAGTGTAGTAACCTACTTGTACTTTTTATTTTTGTTGCATGAGGCTTGTGTTGACAGTTCTTTTTTATTTTTTTATTCTTTTTATCCAAACATGGCACAGGGTGATATCCGTATATAAACGGAATCTACAACAGAAAATTTAGTATTTTGACCTGAAAAAACAGAAAAATGAAGGGGAGAAATAGAACTTGACACCTTAAAGAAGAAAAAACTGGCACTAGAGATTGAGTTGCTTCAAAAGGAACTTCAGAGTAAGTGCTAAATACACTATTTCACACAGAGTACTATTGCTGACCTTGGATAACAATATATCTTATTGCAGGCAAAAGATGACCATCATTGGCTTTTCTTGACAAAGAATAATTGAAATAAAACTCAAGGAACTAAGCATGTTGTCTTGTCTTCTATTCATTTAATGAAGGTTTTTGTTTTAAAAAAAAAAAAAAAAAATGGTGTTCCACAATTCTGTCCCGTGCAGCTCTGCCACTAGGTTGGTCCAAGTGCACTGGCTGGAGGTCATCATCAGGCTGCACCTCCACCACAGGGGTCCTCTCCTTTCTGATGGTGGCACTATTGTGGAGTATGGCACATGCAACAATAATGTCACAGGCCCTGTCAGGTGCAACCCTCAGACACTGAAATCTTTCCTTTAGTTGCCCAAAGGTCATTTCAATGCGTGCCCTTGTCCTGGCTAGAGCTGCATTGAAACGGGTTTGTGGTCCGGGGTTTGGGTCAGGGAATGGCGTCATGAAATACTGCCTGCAGGTATAGCCCCTGTCACCAAGCAGGATCCCGTCGTAAGCACCTGGAAAAATGCAGTTTTGTTAGGCTCAGAATAAATGTATGTAATACAGTGAGCTTGATATTAAATATTTCCTTACCACGTTCAAATAATGTGCATAAATGTGACTCTCTGAAAATCCTGGAGTCATGCACAGAACCAGGCCATTTTGCTTCCACATTTGTGATGTAGGACATGGAGTCACACACCATCTAAGATATTTTTAATCAGTCAACTGCATACTTTTTGATTACATTACTTTTTGTATTATTTGATATATTCTGGACTCGCTTCTCCAAGGTAAATGGTGAATTGTTTGATGTCAGGCTGCATGCTCAGAAAGCGGCAGTGGATTGTGCAGCGTGAGACCACCTTCAGCGACAGGTTCTTGTCGTAAAAACGGACAAGACATGGCTGCGAAAGACTTCCCGTATCACCTCCGCTTATAAAGCCGGGATCTAATCCTGTTAACATGAAATAAGCCTGCTCCCGAGCAGGTTTAAGCTTGGGCACCTGTTGCTATGACAGCAAGTCCAGGATGAGCGTCGAAGAACCAAACAATCCAAGATCATGCCAAATCTCCAACAATCAAATCCAGCTAACTGAGTTAGCGACGTACGAAGAACGGGCCCCTGGGGCCTGTTTCAGAAAGGAGGTTCAACTGAGTTGGCTTACCCTGAGATGGGAAACTCTGAGTTTTCGGTTACAGAACAGCGGAAATTAGTTAGTTCAATCAACTCTGAGTTGACTGACTCTGAGTTAAGCGCGTGCACCACCACTATAAAAAGCCATTATCAATGGAGTGCAGATATTATGAGTCACCATGGTAACAGCGCCAGACAAAAAGAGGTCTGCATATTTCTCACCAGCTTCTGCAAGCGTAAGAAGACATATTATTATTTTTTAAATATCGGCTGCAGCAGCGAAGGACAACTAGAGTTAGCTAGGGAGAAAATAGTTGCTCGAGTCAATGCGTATGTTTACATTTTAATTAGTTATACAGTGTTGGGTGTAATTAATTACCAAGTCATCTAAATACTGTCATTTAATTAAAGGGATTACTCTTAATTCTTCTGTAATTTGAAGTAAAATCTGATGTAATTGCATTAGACTATAGAACAATTCTGTATATTTAACATACATTTTTAAAAGGTATATTTTTTATGTAACCTTCTCCCTCTACACACTTTGGTCAATTCAAGAATAATCCATGCAATTGTATATTGTTTATTTGAAAGCATTAAAAGTGCAGTTTCTTGTCTCTCCTTGTATTGTTCAAGTGGTTGAGGTTGATATGGGATTTATTAATAAGTAGACCAATACTTTCTAAAGATAGTCATTATTACATGAATCTAATTACACGGTTGAAGATGTCATTTGTAGTTAGTAATTAATAACTATTTTAGAGTAACTTACCCAACTGTTATAATATCAGAGGTGAAACTGGAAGAACAGTATGTTATTCAACCTAATTTTAATTTTCATGGGTGCAATCCTGCAGGTATTAAAAGAACATGGCAGCAGCTGAAAATTAAATATAAGAACATAATTCAATCAGGTAAGGTTTGAGCATATCATGGGTGTAGGCTACCTGAATTTACAAATATTTGACATATTAAATAACTAAATAGCATCCCAGTGTCTAGCAGTGCAGCAGCATTTTTGGCTGGGGGAATTCGGGACTTCAGAGCCAGTCACTCCCGAAGATCCAAGGGCCTTCATAAAATGTAAGAGGTTTACATATGTGTTATTTCTTATATAGGCTATTTTTGATATTTCCATTTATTTGACTTTGGGTTGGGTTTTTTGTTGGTCCCAACAGATTCCGATGGTAATATCTGTCTTTTGGAGCCTCCTGTCCCAACAAAACCTGCAGGCAGTTGTAAGTAGCCTACTCAATACACCAGAAATTATGACAAATAGTGTTATAAAGTGTACTCATCTTCACGGGACGATGGGGATAATGTTATGTGTCACATCAAACAATCTACACATTCAGATTTTTTCACATTTTTATGTGGAGTAGAATCTAAGTTTAAAGCTAAGTATAAATGGGTAGTCTTATCTCTCCCCCCGCCCCCAAAGTGGAAGAACAGCAGGAGGACGGTCCATCAACTTCTGTTGCACAGATGAACAGAGTTCAGTGATTTTCAGTAAATGCCACAGTTTAATTCTGTAGAATTTGTTTAGAACTACATTATGTAACTCTAATCTACTACTGTATATTCAGTTGCCAGTTAAGGAGTTAATAGACTTCATCTTATTTAAAAAATTGAAAAAAAAAAAAAAAACAGTAAAAATAGCAATATTGTATTTATTAATTAAAGATTAATTTTATTAATAAAAATGTACTGAAAGAATGAATGAGGTGTTTAAACACCACTTCCTCTTTAAAAAAGGGGAGGAGACCGAAAAAAACTCTGGGTTTACCGAAGAAAACCTGCTCCCGGCCAGGTTAGGTTCACAGAGTAAGTTACCATGGTAACTGACTCTGAGTATAAGTTACCTCTCTTTCAGAAACGGGCTTGACTTACTCTGCTTTCTCAGGTTTAACATACCTCCCATCAGGGCCGCGGGAAGTGGGGGTGCTGGGGGTGCTGCAGAATTGTAAATGCAACGCATATATTTGTTCATTAAAATGTATAATTTTTTAGCATTTAGTCATTTATTTGTAATAAACACTTTAAGTGGGCTATTTAAAAATTGTTATTTATATGTTAAATTATCTTTTTAAAACATAAGCGCAGAGTGTTACGTAATATTGTGTGTGTGTGTGTGTGTGTGTGTGTGTGTGTCGAAAGAATTTGCCGCAGCTGCTCAAAAAAAAAAAAAAAAAAAAAAAAAACGTCAAAAACCCCACTGTCAGTGTTTTGTAAGGAACAGGCAAATAGGCCTATGTAAAATATAGCAGGAGACATTTTAATTGTTTACTAATAAAACAGTTATTTTTTATGTCAGTGTCGGCTAGACAGATGAAGTTGACGACTCGCGATCTTCGCAGCGCCAGAGAGAAATGCACATTTCATACGAATTACATAAGCAGCGCAGTCTGTTTTCTTTCGTTTTGAATTGTTCTGCTTAAAAGTAGACATTTCAAGCTATCTATATGTCTCAGGTCTGTGAGGCAATAGGCTACCTTATAGGCCTACGCTGAGTTTCATTTATGAGACGAGCTCCAGGTTCGCCAGCGCCTCCGTATCCTGATTATTTATTTTCTAATAGCCTATATTTAGGCTACTTCTTATTAAATCCTGACAATTTGTTGATGAAACATCGATTAAAATTAAGATACAATTAATACAAAACGAAATTAAATTTAAAGACAGGCTTTGTGCTTTCAGTTTGAGGTCTCTGTGAAAGTTTTAAAACATTATTTTAGTGCCGCTTTAGAGCGCTCACGTCCGTAACGGAGAACTGTCTGTAACATTTTTTTTTTTTTTTTTTGTGAAATAAATTTCTAAAAAAATGCGACTTAGTCCAGTGCGACTTAGGCTATAGATGTTTTTTTCTTCCCCGTGGCGCATTTTGTGACTGATATGCGACTCCGGAGCAATGAAAATAAAAGGGACTCCGGAATAAAAGCAGAATCAATAAAAGTAAAAAATGTGATGTGCAGTCAGGTTTGAGTGTGTGCGCGTTTTTTGAGGAGTTTTATAGTCTTGATATTGTTTCTTATTCAAAAGTGGTGACGCGACGCGACTGATTTATTATGAGTGTTGGAAACAGTTCTGCTGCCTAATATATTTGATGAATAAAAGGTTAAAAAGAACTGCATTTATTAAAAAATATATATAATTTCTAATAATATAAATCTTCTTTACTATCACTTTTTTTAAAATCAATTTAACACATCCTTGCTGAATAAAAGTATTGATTTATTTAAAAAAATAAATAAAAAAATACTGACCTCAAATTACTGACCAGTAGTGTATATTGTTGTTACAAAAGATTTCTATTTTTTAAAAAATTGCTTTTTTCAATTTTTTTTTCAATTTTTTTTTTTCATTTTTATTCATCAAAGTATCCTAAAAAAAGTATCACAGGTTATGAAAACATATTAAGCAGCAGAACTGTTTCCAACTTTGATAATGAATCATCATATTAGAATTATTTCTAAAGGATCATGTGATAGACTGGAGTAATGATCCTGAAAATTCAGCTTTGCATCACAGAAATAAATGATCATTTAAACCAATTATTTTAAATTGTAAAAATATATCACAATATTACTTTTTTTTCTGTATTTTTGATCAAATAAATGCAGGCTTGATGAGCAGAGGAAACTTCTTTCAAAAACATTAAAAATACTAATACTTATACTTGCCCTGTAATACATGTATTCTTTGTTTTAGATGTTATTAACTTCAATTCTTATGAATAATAAAAATGTTGTAATGTCTATTTGTTATTTATGGCCTGTACGCCTCATTATTGATCTGAGCTTCTACATCTTGAATTCGAATAACATTCGATAAAACATAATTGCTGGATTATTTTGACTATAATAAATAAGCAGATGAAACATAGTAGGCCTATACACTGTTTATCACAGATTACTTTGGACCAAAGTTACCATATTATAATTAATTATTATATAGTTCTATTCATTCATTTTATTTAAATTAGCACTGGTTAAAATGTATAAAGCATGAACAAGATATGAAACAATATTTATTAATAATGTATTTTCATTTGCGTCCTATGCTGGCTAATTACGACGTTTAACCTGTTATCATAATGAAATTCATGCATTTATTTATTTGTCATTTAAACTGATGCAAACAGGGAAAGAGAGTAGAAAACACTTATTATCCTGTCGCCCCCTCTAGTGGACAGCATTAAGTATTACGGCCTTCATTGCTCAGATAACTCAAGTCGATGGATTTTTTGGGAAAGTCTGACCAGTTAGAAGCAAGTTAGACCAGTCTGAGGGTCTGAGCTGAGTTTGGTGAAGCATCAAAGTTCTAGGCGGAGTCAATTTCTCATAATAATAATAACAATTAATCCCAAACCTGGTAATTTTGTCAGTATTTAATTTACGTTCACTGATTCTGGCTTCTCTCTTTTCTGTCTCTTTCTTTTCATGTGAACTGAGTAGGCTACACATGCTTAAATTCAAAAAATATAAACTTTATTTCTATTCAAAATTATTTATAGCCCATAGGCTATATGTCACACACGCCTACCTGCCTTTTGATGTAAATAAAAGACTAGAGTGGTAAATGTTACGGACATATTATCATGGTACAGTTCAGCCTATTATTGATTTTTATTTCCACTTCCCTTTTATCCAAAGAGACGGAACTATTTGCACTGTATTTATCAATGGGAAATATGCTAATATAATCTGTCATATACTGTGGCTCACATTAATGGGGTTGCTTGCAAGTCGCAGCAGCACGAATTACGTGACCAGCAACATATTTCTAAATCAAATAGTGTGTGTAGTTAACAGTGAGTGGTGGTTTCAGACATTATTTCATTAAAGGGCATTTGTCAGTGCCGCACTCGTAGCCTACTGACTCTTATTCTGCCTGACAGAAAGAAAAGCTCACAGCTTACTGAAGGCGGAGCGGTTTGACCAATCAGATGAAAGGGGCGTTTCAGCGCCGCCCACGTGTGCAAATGAAATATCGAACCCATAAACCGACTTGTAAACGAAAAATGAAAAATCTAGCCAAAATCTAGCCAAAAAAACGAATAAACGAGCTGGTTTTCATTTCTCCTTATTCCATTCTAAACAGGAAATGAAATGATCAAAAAGTGCACGGACCCTATGACTTAGCACGACGGTGTAATAAGTTTATATACACTAGATGTCGCCTTGGCTACGGCAGTTTGGAATATTCTGGGCTCATCTGATTTTTTTGTACATAGCATAACCTACTTTGTTATGATTTTAGTATCATAATGATTAATAAATGCACGCACAATTATCATGAACTTGATTTGAACAAATGCCTATCAACTTGTGTGTGCAAAATTCAGAATTAAATGAATGTGCAGCAATTTGTACAAATAGAGAGTCTGTAGGCCTATACTGTTGTAGCCATTAAATAAGCGCATTTATTTTCATATTTGTTCAAATGTTATAATGTTATTTTTTTTCCCCATGTATGTTGATTTATGAAAAGTGAACAGCACGAGTAAAAGTGAATTTCGTTTTGTATAAATTGTATCTTAATTTTAATACATTTTTCATCAGCCTGTATTTAATAAATAAGATCAATAAGATTTAATAAATAATAATAAAAAAATGATAATCTTGCATTGCACGTTAACTGGAGCGCATCTCATCCTAACTTAACGAAACTCATTGTATGCCTCACACACACAGACATGAGAAATACATCAAATACACAAAGCTTGAAATGTCTTTAAACGAAATAATTCAAAACGAAAAGAAAAAGGCTACTCTCTGATTATGTAATCCATTATGTGCATTTCTCTCTATAGGCGCGTTCACTATACGGCGATCGTCAACTTCATCTTTGCAGCCGAGTCGACACTGTCAGAAAACACTAGATTATTAATAAAAATCAATGCACGCGTCACCGGATTTACAAATGCACATCTTGCTTGTTGCACCCACACATATTATGTCGAAATAACGAGATATTATGTTGAAATAACATTATTAATAATAATACATATTTTATAATATTTGATTGAATGCTGAATGTTGTTCAGTTAATAAAATGAAAACTTTAATTGTGATCATTAAAATAATTGAATATGAAATATTTAGTGGCCAAGTTTTGCTAATTAATTAATTTATATATGTAAGGCATTCGTTCCAATCAACTGCCGCAGCCAAGGCCACGTCTAGTGTATATATCTATGACTTGGCACTTCTGGGTAAAGATGCGATCAGTCAAATGAAATCCAATAAACGTATAAATAAATATTCCAAATGAAAAAGCGATGGGAAATGTCGTCCAATTTTCTAATACTATTATTTGATGACAACAATAAATTTGTAAAAGAAAATCCAGCCATTTCTGTTTTTTTAAAGAAAAAAACCAAGCTGCACCCTTTTTTAAATGTCATCTTTCATTCCGAAAGAGAATAATGAACGGGGCGATGTGCAGATTGTAAATCTTAAAAAATGATTGAATGATTTTCTTGTGTCATTATGATGAAGAAACAAGTCCAAAAAAAAAAAAAAAAAGTCGAAAAAAACCATTTGTGGAAGGCATCCGATGAGTGTCAACCCGGCCAGATCAGCAAGTGCATCAAGGCAACCACGATTAGCCGGTGCACCAGCCAGCAAAGTGATTCAATGGTTCATAGGTGTAGCTCGCAGCCTCATCGCCCTACCCTCCACATCCTAAAGAGTGTACAGGCTGTTATTTATATAGGGCAGATAAGACCTGTGTTTCTCTTCGACGGTAACTGTAAATTGAATTGAAGCTGCGATTTTTGAAGTTGGATATACTCGCGCGGGCAAATACAGATGTGTTAAACACGATAAGAACACAAATTCTACCTTTATTCGTTAATACAGTCGGTATTTCCCACAATGATTCTGCTTTGCTATTGGCCACGTCACGATCAGTAAGCGCTGCTATTGGTGGTCACGATTATTAAGTACGAAAATGAAAATTCTGTCAGTAATTCCTCACCCTCATGTTGTTCCAACCCCTTCGTTCATCTTCGGAACACAAATTAAGATATTTTTGATTAAATGACTAAATTGGACTATATTAAGGATGTGTTTAATGAACTTTTCTGGGCCAGCAAGTTTCAAACCCTTAGAAGCCTGAAGAAGTCTCGTTCCGAACACATCGCGATATTTGGCATCAGTTCACGTGTGTCAGATGTTGGTAAGTAGTAAATACGCTGTCCGAATAATGTGTGATATATAATGTATTTTCTGTTTGTCGATATTAATCAGATTAGCTCACGTTCAGTCACGGCATTATATCTGTCATCTCCACTGAGGCTTTGCGTTTTATTGCTTTCTAATTCAAAACAGGGTGATTAAGTTACACTGCCTGTGAGCATAGGCCTAAAGACCTTAAATCAGTTAATCATATTCATATCAGATTAAAAGTAGTACAATTAGTTCCAAAGTTGTATTTGTAGTAGAAGCACAGTACAAACAACACTTACCATGCTTTTACCACATTAACATTAGTTTTACTGTGGTAAGTGTAGTAAAAAGACAGTAATCACAAAACTTACCATGCTTTTACCACACTGTATTGGGAGTTTTAATGTGATACTTATTGTAAATGCACATTAACCACAACGCTTACCATGCTTTTACCACAGGAATGATGTAAAACAACATAATGATATTTTATTTTCTCTTTTTTCAGCTGAAAAGACCAAAAGGACCTTTCGGACTATTATTGTTTGAGGACAAGTAAACGGAGGAGACCGACAGCTGCAAAGGCAAATATTCGCAATGGTATATACATGTGTTGGTTCGAACCCTAAATCAAACATTTTATCAAGCATTTGTTGTTTCTTAAACCTTTTCTCGCAAAACCCATAGCCCAATCAGTACGAAGATAGTCTGAAAGTCTTAATAATTCACAAGATTTAACAAGTTGTCAAATTCGTATGCGATACTCGTACATATTTGTATACTCGTACACACACTGTCAGAAAGTTGATATTAATTGCATTGTATTGATTACAATTAGTGATGCACCGATGTGAAAATTGAGGCCGATACCGATAACCGATATTAATATTGCTGTTATGGCCGATACCGATATTTGCCGATGTCGATATCTCTGTATAGAAAACAAATTTTAATGATTATCAAATAAAGAGCTATTTTCCAAAACACTTTTTTTTTACTTTAGAAATGACTGATATTGGGCACCTTTACCTGTGTGCAAAATATGTCACATACGACACACATGCATTATACTGCATTGCATATACAGTAATGTGTGCTGGTCAACTTGTCTAAAATTAAGAAACCCTTAGAAAACAGTAAAAAAAACCACACAAAAAACAGGAACATTGTGTAAAATTAAGATAGGCTACTTTATTTATTATTCCAATATCCAAATATCGAGGGCTTGGAACCAGAGGGGCGTAAGTGGCATTTGACAAACTTTACAGGAGAGCCAAAACAAAATTTTGACCACACTTCAATCAACTGTATTTATTAACCTTCAACCACAACATTGCAACCACATACATACTTATATGAGTAAGTTCTTAAGTGAACATATTATGGAATATTAACACGATGAACATATTCTAAAACCTTGCAAAATCTTGAAAATATGGCAAAAACATCAAATACGCCTTTTTGGCACCAAACATTTCCAATTCCTCTAAAGAAAAATAGGGCGTATCTGCTGATCAATGCAGAAATGATTGGTCAAAACATTGGTTAAAAACACTCTAACTTCATAACTTTTCATTTGATTTAAAATACTGCATACATAGTCATTTCATCATTTCAAACTGTTTAACATTTCATTTCTAACCGTTTAATTTCAATTCTCATTTATGAGTTCACATTCATGTCAAACAGTTTAACATTTAATTTCAAACAGTTTAATTTCTCTTGTTTATTACACATTTCACTTTTTAGTTCACTTTAGTTGAACTAAAAAGTTCACTCACTGCCCACTGTCAGAGTGTTATAGAACTCTGCATAACAGTGAGGAATACTCCCATTGGTGCACAGGGTGAGTAGGTCTTTTTTCTTTAAGGCACTGATCACTGGAGGATTTTCATACAATGAGCTGGGGTGTGTGGTTCTGGTGCCTCTTGTTGCCTGTTGTGCCACCGTCAGTTTTCGGAAGGTTGGGGCGGTGAAATCATACTTGAAGAAGATTGTTTTTGGTTCATCTTTCGTGTAGCGGAACCATTTAATCTTCTGCCAATGAACTGATTGTCCCTCCTCATCTTTTGTTCTGTTTTTGAGTATGTGGTTGGAGAGGGACTTGAAGTACAGAAAGTCCTTGTGTCCAAGTTCATGTACACTATGGGTCGTTCTTTCTTTCCATTCTCACAAGTGTGTAGTAGCCATCATGGATGGCTACTAGACATGGAGTGTGATAGTGTGCATGCTGCAGTGGAAACTGCAAGAAGAAAAGTTTCTATTTACTCCCATTTCTATTTACTCCCATACTTCTATTTACTGATGGCTACTACACACTTGTGAGAATGGCAAGAAGGAACGACCCATACAGTGTACATGAACTTGAACACAAGGACTTTCTGGACTTCAAGTCCCTCTCCAACCACATACTCAAAAACAGAACAAAAGATGAGGAGGGACAATCAGTTCATTGGCAGAAGATTAAATGGTTCCGCTACACGAAAGATGAACCAAAAACAATCTTCTTCAAGTATGATTTCACCGCCCCAACCTTCCGAAAACTGACGGTGGCACAACAGGCAACAAGAGGCACCAGAACCACACACCCCAGCTCATTGTATGAAAATCCTCCAGTGATCAGTGCCTTAAAGAAAAAAGACCTACTCACCCTGTGCACCAATGGGAGTATTCCTCACTGTTATGCAGAGTTCTATAACACTCTGACAGTGGGCAGTGAGTGAACTTTTTAGTTCAACAAAAGTGAACTAAAAAGTGAAATGTGTAATAAACAAGAGAAATTAAACTGTTTGAAATTAAATGTTAAACTGTTTGACATGAATGTGAACTCATAAATGAGAATTGAAATTAAACGGTTAGAAATGAAATGTTAAACAGTTTGAAATGATGAAATGACTATGTATGCAGTATTTTAAATAAAATGAAAAGTTATGAAGTTAGAGTGTTTTTAACCAATGTTTTGACCAATCATTTCTGCATTGATCAGCAGATACGCCCTATTTTTCTTTAGAGGAATTGGAAATGTTTGGTGCCAAAAAGGCGTATTTGATGTTTTTGCCATATTTTCAAGATTTTGCAAGGTTTTAGAATATGTTCATCGTGTTAATATTCCATAATATGTTCACTTAAGAACTTACTCATATAAGTATGTATGTGGTTGCAATGTTGTGGTTGAAGGTTAATAAATACAGTTGATTGAAGTGTGGTCAAAATTTTGTTTTGGCTCTCCTGTAAAGTTTGTCAAATGCCACTTACGCCCCTCTGGTTCCAAGCCCTCGATATTTGGATATTGGAATAATAAATAAAGTAGCCTATCTTAATTTTACACAATGTTCCTGTTTTTTGTGTGGTTTTTTTTACTGTTTTCTAAGGGTTTCTTAATTTTAGACAAGTTGACCAGCACACATTACTGTATATGCAATGCAGTATAATGCATGTGTGTCGTATGTGACATATTTTGCACACAGGTAAAGGTGCCCAATATCAGTCATTTCTAAAGTAAAAAAAAAGTGTTTTGGAAAATAGCTCTTTATTTGATAATCATTAAAATTTGTTTTCTATACAGAGATATCGACATCGGCAAATATCGGTATCGGCCATAACAGCAATATTAATATCGGTTATCGGTATCGGCCTCAATTTTCACATCGGTGCATCACTAATTGTAATCAATACAATGCAATTAATATCAACTTTCTGACAGTGTGTGTACGAGTATACAAATATGTACGAGTATCGTATACGAATTTGACAACTTGTTAAATCTTGTGAATTATTAAGACTTTCAGACTATCTTCGTACTGATTGGGCTATGGGTTTTGCGAGAAAAGGTTTAAGAAACAACAAATGCTTGATAAAATGTTTGATTTAGGGTTCGAACCAACACATGTATATACCATTGCGAATATTTGCCTTTGCAGCTGTCGGTCTCCTCCGTTTACTTGTCCTCAAACAATAATAGTCCGAAAGGTCCTTTTGGTCTTTTCAGCTGAAAAAAGAGAAAATAAAATATCATTATGTTGTTTTACATCATTCCTGTGGTAAAAGCATGGTAAGCGTTGTGGTTAATGTGCATTTACAATAAGTATCACATTAAAACTCCCAATACAGTGTGGTAAAAGCATGGTAAGTTTTGTGATTACTGTCTTTTTACTACACTTACCACAGTAAAACTAATGTTAATGTGGTAAAAGCATGGTAAGTGTTGTTTGTACTGTGCTTCTACTACAAATACAACTTTGGAACTAATTGTACTACTTTTAATCTGATATGAATATGATTAACTGATTTAAGGTCTTTAGGCCTATGCTCACAGGCAGTGTAACTTAATCACCCTGTTTTGAATTAGAAAGCAATAAAACGCAAAGCCTCAGTGGAGATGACAGATATAATGCCGTGACTGAACGTGAGCTAATCTGATTAATATCGACAAACAGAAAATACATTATATATCACACATTATTCGGACAGCGTATTTACTACTTACCAACATCTGACACACGTGAACTGATGCCAAATATCGCGATGTGTTCGGAACGAGACTTCTTCAGGCTTCTAAGGGTTTGAAACTTGCTGGCCCAGAAAAGTTCATTAAACACATCCTTAATATAGTCCAATTTAGTCATTTAATCAAAAATATCTTAATTTGTGTTCCGAAGATGAACGAAGGGGTTGGAACAACATGAGGGTGAGGAATTACTGACAGAATTTTCATTTTCGTACTTAATAATCGTGACCACCAATAGCAGCGCTTACTGATCGTGACGTGGCCAATAGCAAAGCAGAATCATTGTGGGAAATACCGACTGTATTAACGAATAAAGGTAGAATTTGTGTTCTTATCGTGTTTAACACATCTGTATTTGCCCGCGCGAGTATATACAACTTCAAAAATCGCAGCTTCAATTCAATTTACAGTTACCGTCGAAGAGAAACACAGGTCTTATCTGCCCTATATAAATAACAGCCTGTACACTCTTTAGGTTGTGGAGGGTAGGGCGATGAGGCTGCGAGCTACACCTATGAACCATTGAATCACTTTGCTGGCTGGTGCACCGGCTAATCGTGGTTGCCTTGATGCACTTGCTGATCTGGCCGGGTTGACACTCATCGGATGCCTTCCACAAATGGTTTTTTTGGACTTTTTTTTTTTTTTTTGGACTTGTTTCTTCATCATAATGACACAAGAAAATCATTCAATCATTTTTTAAGATTTACAATCTGCACATCGCCCCGTTCATTATTCTCTTTCGGAATGAAAGATGACATTTAAAAAAGGGTGCAGCTTGGTTTTTTTCTTTAAAAAAACAGAAATGGCTGGATTTTCTTTTACAAATGTATTGTTGTCATCAAATAATAGTATTAGAAAATTTGGAATATTTATTTATACGTTTATTGGATTTCATTTGACTGATCGCATCTTTACCCAGAAGTGCCAAGTCATAGATATATACACTAGACGTGGCCTTGGCTGCGGCAGTTGATTGGAACGAATGCCTTACATATATAAATTAATTAATTAGCAAAACTTGGCCACTAAATATTTCATATTCAATTATTTTAATGATCACAATTAAAGTTTTCATTTTATTAACTGAACAACATTCAGCATTCAATCAAATATTATAAAATATGTATTATTATTAATAATGTTATTTCAACATAATATCTCGTTATTTCGACATAATATGTGTGGGTGCAACAAGCAAGATGTGCATTTGTAAATCCGGTGACGCGTGCATTGATTTTTATTAATAATCTAGTGTTTTCTGACAGTGTCGACTCGGCTGCAAAGATGAAGTTGACGATCGCCGTATAGTGAACGCGCCTATAGAGAGAAATGCACATAATGGATTACATAATCAGAGAGTAGCCTTTTTCTTTTCGTTTTGAATTATTTCGTTTAAAGACATTTCAAGCTTTGTGTATTTGATGTATTTCTCATGTCTGTGTGTGTGAGGCATACAATGAGTTTCGTTAAGTTAGGATGAGATGCGCTCCAGTTAACGTGCAATGCAAGATTATCATTTTTTTATTATTATTTATTAAATCTTATTGATCTTATTTATTAAATACAGGCTGATGAAAAATGTATTAAAATTAAGATACAATTTATACAAAACGAAATTCACTTTTACTCGTGCTGTTCACTTTTCATAAATCAACATACATGGGGAAAAAAAATAACATTATAACATTTGAACAAATATGAAAATAAATGCGCTTATTTAATGGCTACAACAGTATAGGCCTACAGACTCTCTATTTGTACAAATTGCTGCACATTCATTTAATTCTGAATTTTGCACACACAAGTTGATAGGCATTTGTTCAAATCAAGTTCATGATAATTGTGCGTGCATTTATTAATCATTATGATACTAAAATCATAACAAAGTAGGTTATGCTATGTACAAAAAAATCAGATGAGCCCAGAATATTCCAAACTGCCGTAGCCAAGGCGACATCTAGTGTATATAAACTTATTACACCGTCGTGCTAAGTCATAGGGTCCGTGCACTTTTTGATCATTTCATTTCCTGTTTAGAATGGAATAAGGAGAAATGAAAACCAGCTCGTTTATTCGTTTTTTTGGCTAGATTTTGGCTAGATTTTTCATTTTTCGTTTACAAGTCGGTTTATGGGTTCGATATTTCATTTGCACACGTGGGCGGCGCTGAAACGCCCCTTTCATCTGATTGGTCAAACCGCTCCGCCTTCAGTAAGCTGTGAGCTTTTCTTTCTGTCAGGCAGAATAAGAGTCAGTAGGCTACGAGTGCGGCACTGACAAATGCCCTTTAATGAAATAATGTCTGAAACCACCACTCACTGTTAACTACACACACTATTTGATTTAGAAATATGTTGCTGGTCACGTAATTCGTGCTGCTGCGACTTGCAAGCAACCCCATTAATGTGAGCCACAGTATATGACAGATTATATTAGCATATTTCCCATTGATAAATACAGTGCAAATAGTTCCGTCTCTTTGGATAAAAGGGAAGTGGAAATAAAAATCAATAATAGGCTGAACTGTACCATGATAATATGTCCGTAACATTTACCACTCTAGTCTTTTATTTACATCAAAAGGCAGGTAGGCGTGTGTGACATATAGCCTATGGGCTATAAATAATTTTGAATAGAAATAAAGTTTATATTTTTTGAATTTAAGCATGTGTAGCCTACTCAGTTCACATGAAAAGAAAGAGACAGAAAAGAGAGAAGCCAGAATCAGTGAACGTAAATTAAATACTGACAAAATTACCAGGTTTGGGATTAATTGTTATTATTATTATGAGAAATTGACTCCGCCTAGAACTTTGATGCTTCACCAAACTCAGCTCAGACCCTCAGACTGGTCTAACTTGCTTCTAACTGGTCAGACTTTCCCAAAAAATCCATCGACTTGAGTTATCTGAGCAATGAAGGCCGTAATACTTAATGCTGTCCACTAGAGGGGGCGACAGGATAATAAGTGTTTTCTACTCTCTTTCCCTGTTTGCATCAGTTTAAATGACAAATAAATAAATGCATGAATTTCATTATGATAACAGGTTAAACGTCGTAATTAGCCAGCATAGGACGCAAATGAAAATACAATTTGATATTTGTGATATTTAAACTGTGTATTATTAATAAATATTGTTTCATATCTTGTTCATGCTTTATACATTTTAACCAGTGCTAATTTAAATAAAATGAATGAATAGAACTATATAATAATTAATTATAATATGGTAACTTTGGTCCAAAGTAATCTGTGATAAACAGTGTATAGGCCTACTATGTTTCATCTGCTTATTTATTATAGTCAAAATAATCCAGCAGTTATGTTTTATCGAATGTTATTCGAATTCAAGATGTAGAAGCTCAGATCAATAATGAGGCGTACAGGCCATAAATAACAAATAGACATTACAACATTTTTATTATTCATAAGAATTTAAGTTAATAACATCTAAAACAAAGAATACATGTATTACAGGGCAAGTATAAGTATTAGTATTTTTAATGTTTTTGAAAGAAGTTTCCTCTGCTCATCAAGCCTGCATTTATTTGATCAAAAATACAGAAAAAAAAGTAATATTGTGATATATTTTTACAATTTAAAATAATTGGTTTAAATGATCATTTATTTCTGTGATGCAAAGCTGAATTTTCAGGATCATTACTCCAGTCTATCACATGATCCTTTAGAAATAATTCTAATATGATGATTCATTATCAAAGTTGGAAACAGTTCTGCTGCTTAATATGTTTTCATAACCTGTGATACTTTTTTTAGGATACTTTGATGAATAAAAAGTAAAAAAAAATAAAAAAAATAAAAAAATAGAAATCTTTTGTAACAACAATATACACTACTGGTCAGTAATTTGAGGTCAGTATATATATATATTTTTTTTTAAATAAATCAATACTTTTATTCAGCAAGGATGTGTTAAATTGATTTAAAAAAAAGTGATAGTAAAGAAGATTTATATTATTAGAAATTATATATATTTTTTAATAAATGCAGTTCTTTTTAACCTTTTATTCATCAAATATATTAGGCAGCAGAACTGTTTCCAACACTCATAATAAATCAGTCGCGTCGCGTCACCACTTTTGAATAAGAAACAATATCAAGACTATAAAACTCCTCAAAAAACGCGCACACACTCAAACCTGACTGCACATCACATTTTTTTACTTTTATTGATTCTGCTTTTATTCCGGAGTCCCTTTTATTTTCATTGCTCCGGAGTCGCATATCAGTCACAAAATGCGCCACGGGGAAGAAAAAAACATCTATAGCCTAAGTCGCACTGGACTAAGTCGCATTTTTTTTGAAATTTATTTCACAAAAAATAAATAAAAAAATGTTACAGACAGTTCTCCGTTACGGACGTGAGCGCTCTAAAGCGGCACTAAAATAATGTTTTAAAACTTTCACAGAGACCTCAAACTGAAAGCACAAAGCCTGTCTTTAAATTTAATTTCGTTTTGTATTAATTGTATCTTAATTTTAATCGATGTTTCATCAACAAATTGTCAGGATTTAATAAGAAGTAGCCTAAATATAGGCTATTAGAAAATAAATAATCAGGATACGGAGGCGCTGGCGAACCTGGAGCTCGTCTCATAAATGAAACTCAGCGTAGGCCTATAAGGTAGCCTATTGCCTCACAGACCTGAGACATATAGATAGCTTGAAATGTCTACTTTTAAGCAGAACAATTCAAAACGAAAGAAAACAGACTGCGCTGCTTGTGTAATTCGTATGAAATGTGCATTTCTCTCTGGCGCTGCGAAGATCGCGAGTCGTCAACTTCATCTGTCTAGCCGACACTGACATAAAAAATAACTGTTTTATTAGTAAACAATTAAAATGTCTCCTGCTATATTTTACATAGGCCTATTTGCCTGTTCCTTACAAAACACTGACAGTGGGGGTTTTGACGTTTTTTTTTTTTTTTTTTTTTTTTTTTTTTTTGAGCAGCTGCGGCAAATTCTTTCGACACACACACACACACACACAATATTACGTAACACTCTGCGCTTATGTTTTAAAAAGAAAATTTAACATATAAATAACAATTTTTAAATAGCCCACTTAAAGTGTTTATTACAAATAAATGACTAAATGCTAAAAAATTATACATTTTAATGAACAAACATATGCGTTGCATTTACAATTCTGTGAAAACAGGGGGTGCTGCAGCACCCCCAGCACCCCCACTTCCCGCAGCCCTGATGGGAGGTATGTTAAACCTGAGAAAGCAGAGTAAGTCAAGCCCGTTTCTGAAAGAGAGGTAACTTATACACTCTAAAAACTGCTGGGTTGTGTTAACCCAATTTTGGGTCAAATATGGTCTCACCCAACGTTGGGTTAAAAATGTAATTTAAAAATGGACAAACCCAGCCGTTGGTTTACAGTTTTAATGTAACCAATGCAATTTGTCCATTTTTAAATAGCATTTTTGTCCATTTTTGATTTTGTCCAAAATGCAATTTGTCCATTTTTAAATAGCATTTTTTAACCCAACGTTGGGTGAGACCATATTTGACCCAAAATTGGGTTAACACAACCCAGCAGTTTTTAGAGTGTACTCAGAGTCAGTTACCATGGTAACTTACTCTGTGAACCTAACCTGGCCGGGAGCAGGTTTTCTTCGGTAAACCCAGAGTTTCTTTCGGTCTCCTCCCCTTTTTTAAAGAGGAAGTGGTGTTTAAACACCTCATTCATTCTTTCAGTACATTTTTATTAATAAAATTAATCTTTAATTAATAAATACAATATTGCTATTTTTACTGTTTTTTTTCTTTTTTTTTTCGATTTTTTAAATAAGATGAAGTCTATTAACTCCTTAACTGGCAACTGAATATACAGTAGTAGATTAGAGTTACATAATGTAGTTCTAAACAAATTCTACAGAATTAAACTGTGGCATTTACTGAAAATCACTGAACTCTGTTCATCTGTGCAACAGAAGTTGATGGACCGTCCTCCTGCTGTTCTTCCACTTTGGGGGCGGGGGGAGAGATAAGACTACTCATTTATACTTAGCTTTAAACTTAGATTCTACTCCACATAAAAATGTGAAAAAATCTGAATGTGTAGATTGTTTGATGTGACACATAACATTATCCCCATCGTCCTGTGAAGATGAGTACACTTTATAACACTATTTGTCATAATTTCTGGTGTATTGAGTAGGCTACTTACAACTGCCTGCAGGTTTTGTTGGGACAGGAGGCTCCAAAAGACAGATATTACCATCGGAATCTGTTGGGACCAACAAAAAACCCAACCCAAAGTCAAATAAATGGAAATATCAAAAATAGCCTATATAAGAAATAACACATATGTAAACCTCTTACATTTTATGAAGGCCCTTGGATCTTCGGGAGTGACTGGCTCTGAAGTCCCTCCAGGAATTCCCCCAGCCAAAAATGCTGCTGCACTGCTAGACACTGGGATGCTATTTAGTTATTTAATATGTCAAATATTTGTAAATTCAGGTAGCCTACACCCATGATATGCTCAAACCTTACCTGATTGAATTATGTTCTTATATTTAATTTTCAGCTGCTGCCATGTTCTTTTAATACCTGCAGGATTGCACCCATGAAAATTAAAATTAGGTTGAATAACATACTGTTCTTCCAGTTTCACCTCTGATATTATAACAGTTGGGTAAGTTACTCTAAAATAGTTATTAATTACTAACTACAAATGACATCTTCAACCGTGTAATTAGATTCATGTAATAATGACTATCTTTAGAAAGTATTGGTCTACTTATTAATAAATCCCATATCAACCTCAACCACTTGAACAATACAAGGAGAGACAAGAAACTGCACTTTTAATGCTTTCAAATAAACAATATACAATTGCATGGATTATTCTTGAATTGACCAAAGTGTGTAGAGGGAGAAGGTTACATAAAAAATATACCTTTTAAAAATGTATGTTAAATATACAGAATTGTTCTATAGTCTAATGCAATTACATCAGATTTTACTTCAAATTACAGAAGAATTAAGAGTAATCCCTTTAATTAAATGACAGTATTTAGATGACTTGGTAATTAATTACACCCAACACTGTATAACTAATTAAAATGTAAACATATGCATTGACTCGAGCAACTATTTTCTCCCTAGCTAACTCTAGTTGTCCTTCGCTGCTGCAGCCGATATTTAAAAAATAATAATATGTCTTCTTATGCTTGCAGAAGCTGGTGAGAAATATGCAGACCTCTTTTTGTCTGGCGCTGTTACCATGGTGACTCATAATATCTGCACTCCATTGATAATGGCTTTTTATAGTGGTGGTGCACGCGCTTAACTCAGAGTCAGTCAACTAATTTCCGCTGTTCTGTAACCGAAAACTCAGAGTTTCCCATCTCAGGGTAAGTCAACTCAGTTGAACCTCCTTTCTGAAACAGGGCCCAGGGGCCCGTTCTTCGTACGTCGCTAACTCAGTTAGCTGGATTTGATTGTTGGAGATTTGGCATGATCTTGGATTGTTTGGTTCTTCGACGCTCATCCTGGACTTGCTGTCATAGCAACAGGTGCCCAAGCTTAAACCTGCTCGGGAGCAGGCTTATTTCATGTTAACAGGATTAGATCCCGGCTTTATAAGCGGAGGTGATACGGGAAGTCTTTCGCAGCCATGTCTTGTCCGTTTTTACGACAAGAACCTGTCGCTGAAGGTGGTCTCACGCTGCACAATCCACTGCCGCTTTCTGAGCATGCAGCCTGACATCAAACAATTCACCATTTACCTTGGAGAAGCGAGTCCAGAATATATCAAATAATACAAAAAGTAATGTAATCAAAAAGTATGCAGTTGACTGATTAAAAATATCTTAGATGGTGTGTGACTCCATGTCCTACATCACAAATGTGGAAGCAAAATGGCCTGGTTCTGTGCATGACTCCAGGATTTTCAGAGAGTCACATTTATGCACATTATTTGAACGTGGTAAGGAAATATTTAATATCAAGCTCACTGTATTACATACATTTATTCTGAGCCTAACAAAACTGCATTTTTCCAGGTGCTTACGACGGGATCCTGCTTGGTGACAGGGGCTATACCTGCAGGCAGTATTTCATGACGCCATTCCCTGACCCAAACCCCGGACCACAAACCCGTTTCAATGCAGCTCTAGCCAGGACAAGGGCACGCATTGAAATGACCTTTGGGCAACTAAAGGAAAGATTTCAGTGTCTGAGGGTTGCACCTGACAGGGCCTGTGACATTATTGTTGCATGTGCCATACTCCACAATAGTGCCACCATCAGAAAGGAGAGGACCCCTGTGGTGGAGGTGCAGCCTGATGATGACCTCCAGCCAGTGCACTTGGACCAACCTAGTGGCAGAGCTGCACGGGACAGAATTGTGGAACACCATTTTTTTTTTTTTTTTTTTAAAAACAAAAACCTTCATTAAATGAATAGAAGACAAGACAACATGCTTAGTTCCTTGAGTTTTATTTCAATTATTCTTTGTCAAGAAAAGCCAATGATGGTCATCTTTTGCCTGCAATAAGATATATTGTTATCCAAGGTCAGCAATAGTACTCTGTGTGAAATAGTGTATTTAGCACTTACTCTGAAGTTCCTTTTGAAGCAACTCAATCTCTAGTGCCAGTTTTTTCTTCTTTAAGGTGTCAAGTTCTATTTCTCCCCTTCATTTTTCTGTTTTTTCAGGTCAAAATACTAAATTTTCTGTTGTAGATTCCATTTATATACGGATATCACCCTGTGCCATGTTTGGATAAAAAGAATAAAAAAATAAAAAAGAACTGTCAACACAAGCCTCATGCAACAAAAATAAAAAGTACAAGTAGGTTACTACACTGCCCACCTCTGTATCACTTTGTGCAGTAGGCCTTTCCTCCTGCAACTCATATTGCAGTCAGAAATAATATGTACACAAGTTACTATAAATGAAGTAAAGTTATTTATGCACTTACAAGTACTTCCTCCAAAGGACAGTCATCTGAGAGGGTTTCTTCACTGTCCTGTGCAATGGAAACAAATGGGCATTACAAAGTGTTGCACTTTCTTCCCTTTTGATGTAAAGTTAGAAAAAGTCCACTTACTGCACATATTTCAGCCACTACTTTCTTGGGAACAGGTACAAGTGTTGGTGTATTATGTAAAACTGCACAAAAGAGGAAACACAATGGCATTACAATGAACTACACTATATGAACAAATGTGATCAGTAACTCATGGCAAAATATTCTTACATTAAGTTCAGCAGTTTTCACCTTCACAAGTCAAAGCAATTGATCACTACTCAATATTTAACAGCTGAAATTACTGTACCAGCCATTTGGATTATATAGGCCTACTTAATTTAACCCTCTGAGGTCTGAGGGGTTTTTGGGGTCCTTGAGATGTTCTGACATGCCCTGACATTTGTGCTTTTTTCAGTTGCTTATAAACATATTAATGGCAAAGGTATAATTACACTCTATTTAGCACAAACAGGGCTACCATAATATGTGAGCAACATGCATGTACATGTTTGTATTTTTGAGAGAATAATGTTTATGCATGGTTATTGAAAAAACTAAAAACTAAAGTTTCTGAAATAAGGCCACAAAACACATACTAAATACGTGTCAATAAGACTTTTGACTAATTGATGTCTTTGCCTAGAATTTTTTCTTCAAAATGATGTGAAAATCATCCTGCCCTTATCATTCACATAACACAATACATTGATTTAAATCTTGTAAAACACTTTTTGTTTGTAAAGGCAATATGCGCAAGGGGCGTCAACCATTCAACAGCATCATGCATATGTAGTGGTTCACACCTCAGGAGACAATGGGGCCCGCATACCTAATGAGCCATTCATTCAGGTGTGTCACCTATAGCCACAAGAAAGAATGCAAGAGCAATATATATACAGTGTATATATATATATACAGTGTATATATATATATATATATATATATATATATATATATATATATTCTACCAAATTGGTTCACAGTTGGAAGCATGTCAATTTTTTTTTTTTTTCACAAATTTTGCTTGCAAATTGTATAATATCCAAGGAAAACATGTCTATTAATTGTGCAGTTAATTCTCATACTGTATTTTCAGTTTTGGAATATGTATCCTCTCCCCAAATTTGTCAATAATAAAACACAATAAAAATTATTTAAAGAAAATGCTTATATTTACCTTTTAAAATTTGTTTACATCTACCTTGTAAATATATATTTTTTTATTAAAAAGGTTACAATTACAACAACAATTGAAGTGTAATCTTTCTTTGTAAAAACTAAAGTATACATTTTATCATACATATTTCAAACTTCGAATATAGCCTACATTGACAAAACATACTATATTTAACATTGTAACGCAGCACCAGACTCAATAGGATCCATTTGCAGCTTTATTAGAATTAACAACAGGCAGGGTAAAACAGGGGCAAACAGAACAACGGAGATAATCTCAGATCAGAAGTAGATAACAGGCAAGGGTCGAGGCAGGCGGCAGGAATCACAGTCGAAAGAACAATCCGGGTCGAGACAGGCAGCAGAACAAACAGAGGTCGATATAACAGTCCGAGTCGAGGCAGGCAGCAGAAGAATCAGAAGTCGATGTAAACAATCCAAGGTCAGTAACAGTTCAGCAAACACAGGGAAAATGCTCAGAAATTGTACGCCTGGGGCAATGCAATACTTCGCAATGAACTAGAGAATGAACGGGGTTTATATGGGTGAGTGTGGATGAGCTGCAGGTGTTAGTGTAGATGAGCTGCAGGTGTTTGTGTAATCAGTCCCAGGTAAGCGGCATGATGGGATATATTCTGGTGAAAGTGTCCTGCAGTGGTGAAGAGGATGTGAAGTGGAAGCCTGCTCTGTAACAGAGCCCCCCCCTTGCGAGCAGCTCCTGAGGCGAGAAGGCAAATGGCGCCGGGGTCTTCCACGGGGTCGAGGGGCCGGCTTCTCCGGGTGCAAATGATGAAACTCTTCTGTGAGTGTGGGATCTAGGATATCTCCAGCGTTGACCCATGATTGCTCCTCCGGACCATACCCCTCCCAGTCAACCAGATATTGGAGGACATTACCCCGGCGCCTGGAGTCCAGCAACTTGTGCACACGGTACGCCTCCTCGCCATCAACCAGGATGGGCAGGGGGTCTGGAGCCGCGACTCCCTCCTTCAACTCTCCTCTCGGACCACCAGCAGGTTTTAGGAGAGATACATGGAATGTAGGAGAAATACGATAGTCAGCGGGCAAATCCAATCGAAAAGATACCGGAGAAATTTGTTTAATAATTTGGAACGGACCAACATACCTGGGACTGAGTTTGCGGCAAGGGAGTCGGAGTCTTAGGTTCTTGGTGGACAGCCACACCCACTGGCCTGCACTGTATTCAGGACCCGGGCGACGATGACGGTTAGCCTGTCGTTCTTGTCGTCTGACTGCATGAAGAAGATGAGTGTGAGCTTGATCCCAGACCTCCTCGCTCTTGTGTAGCCACTCGGTGACAGATGGTAGCTCGGTGGGTTCTCCTGACCAGGGGAACAGGGGAGGTTGAAAGCCCAGGATACATTTGAAAGGGGTAATGCCTGTAGCGGGTTTGACTAAAGAATTCTGGGCGTATTCGGCCCAAAACAAATATCTGCTCCACTCAGTTTGTTGTTTTTGACAATAGGTCCGAAGGAAGCGGGTGACGTCTTGATTCAGGCGTTCGGTTTGCCCATTGGACTGGGGATGGTACCCGGAGGTGAGACTGATGTTGACATGAAGCTGTTTGAAGAATGCGGTCCAAATTCTGGAGGTAAACTGAGGACCACGGTCCGATACTATGTCTTCGGGCAGACCATAAAAGCGGAATACCTGATTGCAGAGGAGTTCGGCTGTCTCGAGTGCAGTGGGGAGTTTGGGTAGTGGTATTAGACGGCAGGCCTTGGAGAATCGGTCAACGATGGTAAGTATGGTGGTATGTCCTTGGGAGTTGGGTAGATCCGTAATGAAATCGATGGCAATGTGGGACCAGGGGCGGTGTGGTGTGGGTAGTGGTGTTAAGAGTCCAGCAGGTAACTGTCTGGGTGATTTGGATGTGTTGCAGTTGGAACAGTTCTGAACGTATTTGGTGGTATCAGATGGTAATGTGGGCCACCAGAAGCGATTTTGGAGCAGCTGTGTGGTAGCGGTGATCCCAGGATGACCAGAACTGGGCATAGAGTGAACTTGATCGAGAAGACGAGGACGAAGGTGGTCTGGAACAAAGAGCAGATTAGCTGGGCATTCTGGAGATGGTCTCTCTTGCATGTTTGCTTGTTGGATTTCTGTGATAATATCCCATTGTACTGGAGCCACCAGGAGGTTTGTGTGAAGGATGTTCTCGTGGGCCGGGGTTTGAACTGTCTCCTCCGTTTGACGTGAGAGTGCGTCAGCCTTGATGTTCTTGGTTCCTGGTCGATATGTTACTGTGAAGTTAAATCTGGTAAAGAATAGAGCCCATCTGGCTTGTCGGGGGTTCAAACGTTTGGCCGAGCGAAGATATTCAAGGTTCTTGTGGTCCGTGAGAATTATGAATGGTTGACCAGCTCCCTCCAGCCAGTGGCGCCATTCCTCCAGGGCTAATTTCATAGCAAGCAATTCACGATTACCCACATCGTAGTTACGTTCAGCCGGTGTGAGTTTGCGGGAGAAGAAAGCACACGGGTACATCTTTGCTGGTTCGCCTTGTCGCTGGGATAATACAGCCCCAACCCCTGTGCTGGAGGCATCGACTTCTACTATGAACTGGCGTTCTGGATCCGGATGATGCAAAATGGGCGCTGACGTGAAACGAGTTTTCAAATCCTGGAATGCTTGGTTTGCCTCTTCAGACCATTTCAGCCGAGCAGTGTGACGCTTGGTCATGGCGGTTAGTGGAGCGGCAATAATGCTGAAGTTTCTTATAAATCTTCGGTAGAAATTAGCGAAACCCAAAAATCGTTGCATCTCCTTTACGGTTTGAGGTAGCGGCCAATCCAGAACTCCTTTGACCTTCCTCTCATCCATGGCTACCCCCTCCTGGCTGATAATGTATCCTAGAAATGACGTGCTAGTCTGGTGGAATTCGCATTTCTCAGCCTTGGCGTAGAGTTGATATTGAATTAAACGTTCCAGGACCAATCTGACCTGACGGACGTGCTCCTCCATAGAGTTTGAGTAGATTAGTATGTCATCGATGTAGATAATCACCCATTTATCTAGCATGTCTCGGAAGACGTCATTCATGAAAGACTGGAACACTGAAGGACTGTTTGACAGGCCGAAAGGCATGACCAGGTATTCGTAGTGCCCAGTGGTGGTGGAAAAGGCCGTCTTCCACTCGTCTGCCTCACGGATGCGAATCAAATTGTAAGCATTGCGCAGATCCAGTTTGGTAAAGTACTTGGCTTGGCGGAGTTGTTCCAGTGCTGCAGGAACCAGAGGAAGGGGATATCGGAACTTCACCGTCTGATCGTTCAGCCCTCGGTAGTCGATGCAGGGTCGTAACCCCCCGTCCTTCTTCTTTACGAAGAAGAATCCGGCAGCTGCCGGAGAAGTTGAGGGTCTGATGAAACCTTTGGTTAGCTCCTCATTAATGTACTGTTTCATAGCTTCGGATTCTGGTCGAGACAGAGGAAAGATCCTTCCCCGAGGAGGAGAAGCTCCAGGAAGGAGGTCTATGGCACAGTCGCTGGAGCGGTGTTCGGGGAGTTGTGATGCTTTTCTCTTACTGAAGGCTTCGATGAGGTCTGCATAATCAGGTGGTATTTTGGGTTCTTCTGGATCTGACGTGGCGGGATTTGGACGTTGAAGAGGAAGGCGAGTGACTCTGGATAAACAGCGGTTTAGACAGGTGGGACTCCATTGAATGATCTGCCCCTCCCTCCAGGAGATGTGAGGGTTGTGGTCATGTAACCAGGGATAGCCGAGGATGACTGAGTGATGAGGGGATTGGATGACGTAGAAACTGATATCCTCGGTGTGTAGTGATCCGACGTGCAGTTTGATTTGCTCTGTGGTGCTGTGAATTCTCCCCTCTCCAAGAGGTCGGCCATCTAGCGCCTCCACTGCCAAGGAAGAAAGACAAGGTTTTAGTTCCAGGTTGCATTGTACAGCGAATTTGTGAGATATGAAGTTCCCAGCGGCTCCTGAGTCTATTAGAGCCGTGGTGCTGATAACTTTATCATGAATCACTAGGCGCACTGGTAAGGTGAAACTGGATGTGGTAGTATGGGCATTGGTACAGAAACTCACCGAGCGGGAGTCTGCAGATGGACGAGCTGGACAGGCGAATTTCATGTGTCCGGGCTGGCCGCAGTACATGCACAAACGGTTCTGCCTCCG
Organism: Leuciscus leuciscus; assembly: GCF_965113295.1. Lineage (NCBI taxonomy): Eukaryota > Metazoa > Chordata > Actinopteri > Cypriniformes > Leuciscidae > Leuciscus > Leuciscus leuciscus. The sequence goes on from NW_028118562.1 coordinate 495,404, forward strand.
GCGTTCTCGTTCCTCTGGGGTTAAGTGAGTGAAACCGATTTGCATGGGTTCATGCATGGTGGGCGTGTCCTGTGAATAGCGCGGGGGAATTCGCACAGAGCGTCGAGAACGGATCAGGTTGTCCACTTGGATGGCTAGATCGATGTATTCATTTAGATTTCTTCCCTCGTCACGGCAGGCTAATTCGGACTGGAGTTCAGCGGTGAGTCCTTTTCGGAAGAGAGTTTTAAGTGTATCCTCCACCCAGTTGGTATGCGCCGCTAGTGTGCGAAACGTGAGTGCATACTCAGCCGTCGTGTTTCTTCCCTGTGACAGGGCTAGTAGTTGTTCTCCTGCGTTTCCGCCCTCCGTGGGGTGTTCGAAGACATGACGGAATTGTTGAATAAACTCCCCAAACGTGGCGAATGATGAACCATCCGGCCTCCAAACCGCAGTAGCCCATTCTAATGCTCGACCCGTGAGCAGTGAGCAGACGAATGCTATGCGACTCGCGTTAGTGGTGTAGAGTGAAGGCTGCTGATCAACAAAGAGAGTGCACTGCAGTAAGAATCCCTTGCATTTCGTCGGATTACCGTCAAACTTCTCAGGGAATGCTAGTCGTGGATTTATTGACGGGTTCGCAGCGGGTGGGACAGGCTCTGGTGCTGCTGGTGGTGATGGTGCAGCGGGAGCATTCCCTATCGCCGCCCGGATTTCTTGTAACCCCTGTACGAGTTCCTCGGTAAGTGAAGTCAGATGGCTTAACTGATGATGATGCAGATCCAAACGTGAAGCTTGTGAGGAAAGTTCCGTAGATAACTGCACGACAGCCGCTGGATCGGAAGATGGCGAAGTATTCTGTAACGCAGCACCAGACTCAATAGGATCCATTTGCAGCTTAATTAGAATTAACAACAGGCAGGGTAAAACAGGGGCAAACAGAACAACGGAGATAATCTCAGATCAGAAGTAGATAACAGGCAAGGGTCGAGGCAGGCGGCAGGAATCACAGTCGAAAGAACAATCCGGGTCGAGACAGGCAGCAGAACAAACAGAGGTCGATATAACAGTCCGAGTCGAGGCAGGCAGCAGAAGAAGAATCAGAAGTCGATGTAAACAATCCAAGGTCAGTAACAGTTCAGCAAACACAGGGAAAACGCTCAGAAATTGTACGCCTGGGGCAATGCAATACTTCGCAATGAACTAGAGAGTGAACGGGGTTTATATGGGTGAGTGTGGATGAGCTGCAGGTGTTAGTGTAGATGAGCTGCAGGTGTTTGTGTAATCAGTCCCAGGTAAGCGGCATGATGGGATATATTCTGGTGAAAGTGTCCTGCAGTGGTGAAGAGGAGGCGAAGTGGAAGCCTGCTCTGTAACAAACATATTAGCAAAAATTGGCAAACAAAAGCTTATTTGAGGTGGCAGATATTTTACAGTAAAAATGTGTAATCTATCCAAAACTAATCAACGAAATGTTGTCTTTCATATGTCTGTAACATAGGTCTTTCGTTTTTATTATAAGGAATATAAATGTTAATTTGCAGTTTAATACGTTGCTTATACAAATACATTTTATTTCAACATATTTCAATCGATTTTACTCAGTATAGCTAAATAGTTTGCTAAAAGCAGATCATTTATTCACACACAGAAACGCAATTCAAATTTAAACCGTCTTTTTGCGAGTTGTGGTAAACAGCGCATCTCTGCGTTCATTCATTCACACAGAAACGCGATTTACTTGAGAATGAAAAAAAAAAACTTACTACATTATTCCATCCGTTGCTCCTCGAAATACCAGCACTTCTGAGGTAAGTTTTCCATTATTATTATTCCTCACAGCGCTGCGAGACAGTGTAGACAACTACACTTATCTGAATAAACTTGATGTGTTTTCTCGAGCTGATATGGGGGCGTTCACAGTTTGTATGGGATCGTCTCAGTCATTTGCGTTTGAATAGCGCGCGCTCTCCGTGGGCGGGGCCGATTATAACGTAATGAGATGAGATGAGCTCGACTGGAATCGCTCTCTTTTAATACAGATTTCACAAGATTAGAATATTTGTTTTTTATATAAATTACTTCATTTAAAAGAAGAAAATTCAAGCTTCATGCCTGTGTGTCTGTATGCCTGTTTGACTGAGTATTCGCTCAGTTATTGTTCATTTTCGGACGCGTTTCAGAATGGACTTCACTGGCAGAGAGAAGGCAGAACTCGCTTCGTGTTTATTTTTCTTGATTTGGCAAAAAGCACAACACTTTGTTTTTATTGTGAGTATACACAAAAATAATACACATTTAACAGAATCGATTGATGTATGAAACTCCTATGGAAAATCAAAGTCAACAGAGTATTTATGAGTTTCTTTTACATTGACAAAAAAAAAGCGAGCTGGTATCGCCGGCGATACCGTAGACCTCAGGGGGTTAATGCGGCAAAAAAAAAGATATATTTTACAGTGTAGCAAGATCATTTAAAGCTCATTTACCAGTAATGAAGGTGTTGCTGCTACTGGTTCCTGGCTGTTGGTCTGAGGAAGAGCTGCCCCCAGGGATGCCCTCCACAATGGGTCGGTTCACATTTAACCCCAGGGCCAGCTCTACTGCTGGGGTATAATGTGGTATAATGTGAGGGAGCAGGACCACCACCTGTTTGTTTTTTTTCAGCTCAGCCTTTTTCTTGGTTGCTGTTATAAACAGACAAACACATTTAACGGTGCTTTTCTTTTGTAAAAGAGACAAAGAACATTAGAAGTAGAAAAGATTACCATTTTGAAGAATATTCTTGTACTTCCCTTTTACTTGTTCCCATGTTCTAGTGCAGTGTTCTTCAACCCTGCTCCCGGAGGACCCCCAACACTGCTGGTTTTCTTTGTCTCCCTAATCAAACACACCGGATTCAATTCATCAACTCATTATCACATGGGTTAATGAGCTGATGAGTTGAATCAGGTGTGTTTGATTAGGGAGACAAAGAAAACGTGCAGTGTTGGGGGTCCTCCAGGAGCAGGGTTGAAGAACACTGAGGTGGCTCTGACATTAAGCAATTATGAAATGATTAAAATACAAGAATATACACTGTAATAAGTGATATAACCATAACATGGAACACTTACGCATTTCATTTGTCTGCTACTTTTTGCCAGCCCTCTCTCCTGGGTTTTGCACACTTTGAGGTGTTCCCTGGCGTTTTGATTAAGGTTTCATATTCTGCATAACCTTCAATAACTCTTGCTCTGCTGCGGAGAAAAACTGTGCGCGCTCTTTGGCCATGGTGAGCAGCCAATAGCAGCGTTGCTGATCAATGTTTCTACTATCGATACATATCCCCTTTTAAACCAGCGCATGAACGCGCAGTTATCTCAGATAACTCAATCCAGCTCTACTAATCATAACTGGCAGGTGTGTTCGAAGAACATCATGATTAGGCCGATGATATCACCTTGGATGTCTCATAATTTGATCTTGGATGTTTCAAGCAACGTACGAAGAACGGGCCCCAGTTGCTATGACAGCAAGTCCAGGATGAGCGTCGAAGAACTCAGTTAGCTGGATTTGATTGTTGGCGATTTGGCATGATCTTGGATTGTTTGGGTCTTCGACGCTCATCCTGGACTTGCTGTCATAGCAACTGGGGCCCGTTCTTCGTACGTTGCTTAAAACATCTGAGATCAAACGAGACATCCAAGATGATATCATCGTGCTAATCATGATCTGACTAATTTGGTTCTTCGAACACACCTGCCGGATATGATTAGTATAGCTGGATTGAGTTAGTGAGATAATTGCGCGTTCACGCTCTGGTTTAAAAGGGGATATGTATCGATAGTAGAAACATTGATCAGCAACGCTGCTATTGGCTGCTCACCATGGCCAAAGAGCGCGCTCAGTTTTTCAACGCAGCAGAGCAGGAATTTTTACTGGAAGGGTATGCAGAGTTTGAAAAATATAATTAAAACGCCAGGGAACACTGGGAATCAAAGTGTGCAAAAGCCAGGACTCGAGAGGGCTGGCAAAAAGTAACAGACAAATTAAATGCGTAAGTGTTCCATGTTATGGTTATATCACTTATTACAGTATATATTCTTGTATTTTAATAATTTCATAATTGCTTAATGTCAGAGCCACCTCAGGACCCACTAGAACATGGGAACAAGTAAAAGTGAAGTACAAGAATATTCTTCAAACTGGTAATCTTTTCTACTTCTACTGATTAGTCTCTTTTAGCAAAGACATTTTAAATGATGTGTCTGTTTGTCTGTTTATGGTTATCTGCAACCAAGGAAAAGGCGGAGCAGAAAAAAACAGGTGGTGGTCCTGCACCCCCACGTTATACCCCGGCAGAAGAGCTGGCCCTTGGGCTAAATGAGAACCGACCCATTGTGGAGGGCATTCCTGGGGGCAGCTCTTCCTTAAGGCCTATTTATACTTCTGCGTCGGACCTACGCCGGAGCCTCTACGCTGTAGGCAACGCGTTGGTTTTAATTTATACTTCTGCGTCGTTGTCCGCGTTGACGCGCAATTACTCATGCAGAGGGACCATGTGAAACCCGAGGGAGGGGTTCTAGCAGACCAATCACAGCGCTTGCGTCCGCGTAGAATTGACGCGTTGTTACATTTTTGGAGAGGTGCGCATCAGGGTACGCCAAAGGGTACGCGCGCTAAGCACAGCCTACGACGTAGCTACGGCGTAAGTTCGACGCAGAAGTATAAATAGGCCTTTAGACCTAAAGCCAGGGACCAGTAACAGCAACACCTTAATTACAGGTAAATGAGTTTTAAATCATCTTGCTACACTGTAAATAATTTGTTGCTGCATTAAAATTAAGTATGTCTATAATCCAAATGGCTGGTACAGTATCAGCTCCGCTTATGAAGCCGGGATCTAATCCTGTTAACATGAAATAAGCTTGCGCACCTGTTGCTATGACAGCAAGTCCAGGAGGAGCGTCGAAGAACCAAACAATCCCAGATCATGCCAAATCGCCAATAATCAAATCCAGCTAACTGAGTTAGCGACGTACGAAGAACGGGCCCCAGGTGCGCAAGCTTAAACCTGCTCGGGAGCAGGCTTATTTCATGTTAACAGGATTAGACTGCGGCTTCATAAGCGGAGCTGATACGGGAAGTCCAGCGCTTATGAAGCCGGGATCTAATCCTGTTAACATGAAATAAGCTTGCGCACCTGTTGCTATGACAGCAAGTCCAGGATGAGCGTCGAAGAACCAAACAATCCCAGATCATGCCAAATCGCCAATAATCAAATCCAGCTAACTGAGTTAGCGACGTACGAAGAACGGGCCCTGAGGTACGAAGAACTGAGATTTTGCGTTACAATAGTGCACTTTCTGAGATATATATTTTTTCTCGTGACTGGTGAGATTGTCGTTTACATGATTCATTTGTTGGAAACGCACACTTATTTTCGACTTGTCGGAGTCGGGCTTTAACAACAGCACAAACTGTTTGCATTGCCTTAAAGCTGCCGTCGGCAAGTCTGGCAGATTGGGTCGATTAGCCAAAATTTTGAATGTTTACAACTCTCATGCCCCTCCCCACTACCAGCGAGCACCCTCCCATCGAGGTCGTGCTCGTCAGTGCGTCACTGTGCGTGTGTACCTGATTTTCTGTGAACGCGTCCGTCTCTTCAGCATCTATCAACACCATGGACTCGGAGGTAGGCTGCCCTGGCTAATCTAGCCATAGATAGCAATAACCGAGGAATTGGAAGCTTGTTAGTAGATTTTCTCTACGCCATCACGCTTCATGCAATCTCCAGGCGAACTTCAGGCGTGGCGTGTGCATGTGATATTAACATGTGCGAGTGAGGGGGATCTGTGGCGTGTGCACGACCTGTGATTGACAGTCAGATCTCACACACCCCTGCGCTGATTGGACCTGATGAAGCGGGAGCGCTGGATTTTTGGAAAACAAATAACACGCTCCAGGTGGAGTTAGAAGCTCGGGTTTTTTTCTAAAACCACCTTATTTATGTTGTTCTGTCGGATTATAGTGTCGATTACACTGAATATGATCAAAAAAATGTTGCCGACGGCAGCTTTAAGATTATTTGCGAGTGGCTCTTTCCTTTACACTATTGGAGATGCGGAGAACTTGATGGAAAGTGCTGTCTGTCGTGTCATTCGGAGTTTACCTGGCGCTTTTAGGTTTAAAAAAACAGTTTTAGGTTTTTTTGTGGCATTTCCAAGCCACTTAAAGGAGCTGTATGTAGTTTTCAGCGGCCTCTAGCGGTGATGTTTCAGATTGCAACCAATAAGTTGACAAGCGCGTGCTCTTGCGCGTGCTCGAATTTATGAGCGAGCACTGTGGAATACCGGCCAGACTGAGACGCGTCACGCAACACACCAGAGAGAGCATCCCACAACATGCTAGAAACTCAGGTAAACTCCCACTGCAACGTTACAATAATAGGCTACTTTTATCAGCTTGACGTTGAACTAATGCTCCATGCTCGTACCATGATAAGAATGGAACCCTATCAACCGTGCCGAATTTTGCCACTGCAAGCACTACTTCACATTTTCTTCAGGAAATGTATACATTCTAGGTTTGTAGATAAGGTCTCTCCATAATTCAAACGCCCTGCCGATGTTGATCCGTGTTTTTTCACCCGAAGTTCATCCGATTCACGTCTGGCCTTTAATACGAGCTTCAGCAGAAAGAAAAAAACGTTTTATTGGTTTTTTTTATCAATAAGTGGAGTTTGTGTTGGAGTCTGTGTTGTGCTGGGAGCAGGTCGTTTCTTAGTGTTATCAGACATGTCATAAGTTGCATAAGTCATAAGTCCATGTCATAAGTTGCAGTGTCGTCGCTGTTGAGTGCAAAATCAGTAGGCTAGACGAGGCGAGAGGCTCGGGAGCGCTCCGCGCATGCAGGTGACGTCACTGGATTTCGCGGTAAATCCGACCCGGCACCTTCACATAAACATAAGAATACTTGCTTTCAGAGGTAATAGCAAAACCCGAAAAGTGGATCATTTTAATGTGATACTACATACAGCACCTTTAAGACCCAATGTTGTAAAGCAGTTTTTTTTTTAAGCATTTTTTTTTTAGGCTATCATAATTTTTTATGAAGATCATGCATTCATGACCATGCCGATTACAGTATATGTTACTCAGGCTTCACTAACGTGATTGGTACCATAGACTATAGGCTAGACCAGGGGTCGGCAACCTAAGGCACGCGTGCCAAATGCGACTCTGATACTTTCCAGACAAGTTACATACTCTCCTGTCACTTGTTTCAAGAGCTTCACTTGGTCAAAAACCAAGTGATAACCTGTACAATGTAAAATTGTCAACATCAAATTATGTACTACATATTACAGCATTGTTTCAATACAAGACATACCAATGGACTCGTGCAGCTTTCTGTCTTCTTTGGGCACCAGATGTTCCTTCCTCACCCGAAACAAAGGACTTATTCGATTAGCTTGCGTTGATATAAGGACTGGTCTTCCTTCTCTGCTGTAAAACAAGAAAGTCTCGACTTACTCTATGTGCAATTACTATTGTTCTTGAAACATAAATTAAGACAGTTATAAATAAGTTATTATTTGTATAGCGCTTTTCACAATACAGATTGTATCAAAGCAGCTTCACAGTATTAAATTAAAATAATACAACAATGTTTGTTTCAAGAGGAATTTATTGATTGATAAAATTAAATTAAATATCCCCAAAATATCCCCAACTGAGCAAGGCAAAGGCAACAGTGGCAAGGAACCGAAAAACTCCATCAAGTGACCTAATGGTGTCCTAAAACTCCATCAGGTGACCTAATGGAGAAAAAAAACCTTGGGAGAACCCAGGCTCAGTCGGGGGCCAGTTCTCCTCTGGCATTTATGAGCTACAGGCCGGATTGTAGTTTGAACTGTAGGATTATATGAATGCCTGGCTGAAGAGATGCGACTTTAATCTAGTTTTAAACTGGGAGAGCGAGTCTGAGCAACGAACAGTATCAGGAAGACTATTCCAGAGTTTTGGAGCCAAATGTGAAAATGCTCTCCCTCCTTTGGTGGTTCTGGATATCCTAGGTATGACCAAAAGCCTTGAATTTAGTGATCTTAAAGAGCGCGATGGATTATAGGGGCGATAGAAGATCCGTTAAATAGACTGGAGCTAAGCCGTTTAGAGCTTTATAAGTCAGTAGCAATACCTTATAATTAATACGGAACTTTATAGGTAACCAATGCAGTGATGATAAAATCGCTGTTATATGATCATATTTTCTTGATCTCGTAAGAACTCTAGCGGCGGCGATTCAGGAGAGAGCATTTGATGAGTAAATACCGATTTCAATATTCTAGAAACTTTACCTGGGAAGGGCTGATCCCGGCAAGATTCGCTGCGACTCACTAGTAGCTCTTGTGAGGGTTGGCTCTTAAAAGAGCTGTTGAGTTTGATATTGTAGAGCTTTAAAAAAAAAAAAAGGACCAAGTAATCCTGCAAGACGGAAAGGAAGGTAATTTTAATACATTACTTGCAAATAGTCAGTTTATGTATAACTGTAGGATATTTTTTTCTGTAAAGAGTGTTGAATAATTAAATTTTAAAAGCATTTTTATATTATAAGTTCACTGATATGTGGGGGCATTTCTATGAATAAAAGTACGTCTTTAATAGCAAGCAATAATCATGTGAAAATGATTTACATGCAAACGGGACAGTTATCAGCAGTGTAACTGGTCTGATTATGACAAAATAATCGAGTATCTGATGTCATGTGACAAGTAAGATAAGCTTTTCCACCCCTGCAAACAGAGGTAGGTTATGAGGTGTGGAGAGACGTCATGTATCACTGGAACATAAACAGACGGGGACCAATTTGTAATAATTGTAATTAGTGGTGCACGATATATCGGCCGCCGATATAATATCGGCCGATATGGTCATTTTTTTACACATCGGTATCGTTCCGATGTCAAAATATGGCCGATGTGAACAGGCCGACATTTGACGTGTGAAGTTGAAGATGAAGTTGACGATGCTGACTCGATCTTAGCAGTAGTGAATGTGCCTGAGATAAATACACATTTCATACAGATGACATAAGCAGAGAACAGTCTGTTTTCTTTCGTTTTGAATTGTTCTGTTTAAAAATAGACATTTCAAGCTTTCTATATATGTCTCCGGTCTGTGAGGCAGGTAGATTTCGGTTCATTGATGAGACGCGCTCCAGGTTCACGCGCCCTCGCCTCCGTGTCCTGATTAAATATTTTCTACTATATTTACTTCTTATTTAATTCAATCCAGGCAATTGGTTGATGAAACATTTATCAAAATTAAGATACAATTAATACAAAACGAAATTAAATTTAAAGACAGGCTTTTTGTGCTTTCTGTTTGAGGTCTCTGTGAAAGTTTTAAAGCAGTCTTAGTGGCGCTTTCAGAGCGCTCAAGTCAACTGTCCCGTCCGTAACATTGTTAACGCAGTCCAGTGCGACTTATGTTTTTTTCCTCTTCATGACACATTTTTGACTGATCGTTTTTTGACTCGTAGATATTTGAATATATTGCTTGATATTTGATACCCGTTCGAATTAGATTTTTCTCAAAAGTGACAGCACGTGTGATTTGTGGATTACTGATAAGCGCGAGTGGAGAAACAGGCGTTTATTGATTCATTCTCAGTGTTGAGAAACGTATAGCCTTCATGTGTTACGTTATTGTATTAATAATAACTAAAGTAGCCTACCTCAGTGGTTCCCAACCTTTTTTTGTCTGATACCCCCTTTTCCCCAAGAAAATATTTTAGGGCCCCCCTTCACATTTAATGATATTATCGCTCTTGTAAGCTTGCAGCAAGGATGACAAAATATGTTGTTTTCAAACAAACGGTATGTTCACTATAACCAGATTATGTTCATGCACAAATAATAGCCTATAATATTGAAAATACAATAACAAAAACATCAGTAGGCCTTTTGTAATTTAAAAACGTAGGCTTAGGAGTAGCCTATAAATTGGCCCTATTTGAAATGCAATAACAAAAATATTCATACTGGTGTGTAGGTAAAAAAAAAAAAAAGAAGAATATAGGCTATTACTAAATGACTGCTGTCTGGGACCTCAATACTTGCATGTTATTTGTGAGGCTTTATCAATGTGAGGCTTTATTTTTGCCGCTTTTGCCGCTATAGTGAGCGATAGTAAACTTGTGTTTATAATATGCGTCTTTCGGAAGAACATTGTAGCCGGAACTACTTCTCTCTGTGTACATCTATGACGAGTCACGCAGGTACTGTGCTACTCCGCAGCGGCAGCGATCCGAACCAGTGTTAAATAGTCCCAATATAAACACTTATTATAGGTGTACCATAGTGGTTCAGGATAAGACAAAAACACGGATTGGAAAATGGATTCATGATGAACTCGCTCATTGTATAAATTTTGTAAATTTTGAACAGAAAAAAGTTAATGATTTTATTTAATGCTCATTGCTCAAAACTTTTCAAAATATGACCCCCCACAGAGCTCGCTGAGGCCCCCTTGTGGGCCGCGACCCCCCTGTTGGGAACCGATGGCCTACCTAATTATGTTACATATTTATTTTGTATGAAAACTAGCGCGTTCGTTACTTGTGGATTAAAAAGTAGGCTACCGTTGTATCAGTGCTGCGCGAGCTCTCTCTCTCACAAACACGGACGCGTGCACACACAGAGAGAGAAGATAATTGTAAAATGAAAAATTGACGGGCTAAGTTTAAATTTTGTTCTTGCTTGTTTTTTTTCTGTCAAAATATCAGAAAGTATTTTGTATTATCCATCCGTGTTTTTAAAATTCGTTAAATGACGGACGTTTTACTGTTAACACAGCCCATGTCGGATTGGTCTTATAGCCTAGGCTACTTGTTATTATTTTAAGAATGATTCGTTATGCTATTATTGGACTCCTGTCTATTCATTGTCAACTGTTTTCTATAAATATGTTTGTATTGGCTAACATTTATTCAGTTAATGAGTGTCCTGTTTAAAATGTGCAATGTTCAAACGCAAAGACAGCACGTCACAAATAGAAGCCCTTTTCCCTGTGGTATTTTTTAGTATCATATCGAGGGCTTGGAACCAGAGGGGCGTAAGTGGCATTTTGGGCGAAAATGAGTTCTATATATCAAATTAAAGGTCTTGATGAGCTCTATCTAGTTGTGCCAAAAAGACGCATCAGAAATCAACTTGTATTGAATAAAGCAACAAAACAACAAAGACCTAACACAAAAGTTTGAGCATTGTTTGGAGCCAGAGGGGCGTATGTCCACTTACGCCCTTCTGGCTCTAAAAAATACATGTATGGCCTACACATTGTTTGGAGCCAGAAGGGCGCAAGTGGCATTTGACAAACTTTACAGGAGAGCCAAAACAAAATTTTGACCACGCTTCAATCAACTGTATTTATTAACCTTCAACCACAACATTGCAACCACATACATACTTATATGAGTAAGTTCTTAAGTGAACATATTATGGAATATTAACACGATGAACATATTCTAAAACCTTGCAAAATCTTGAAAATATGGCAAAAACATCAAATACGCCTTTTTGGCACCAAACATTTCCAATTCCTCTAAAGAAAAATAGGGCGTATCTGCTGATCAATGCAGAAATGATTGGTCAAAACATTGGTTAAAAACACTCTAACTTCATAACTTTTCATTTTATTTAAAATACTGTATACATAGTCATTTAATTTGATCATTTCTAACCGTTTAATTTCAATTCTCATTTATGAGTTCACATTCATGTCAAACAGTTTAACATTTAATTTCAAACAGTTTAACATTTAAGTTCACACAGTTTAATTTCTCTTGTTTATTACACATTTCACTTTTTAGTTCACTTTAGTTGAACTAAAAAGTTCACTCACTGCCCACTGTCAGAGTGTTATAGAACTCTGCATAACAGTGAGGAATACTCCCATTGGTGCACAGGGTGAGTAGGTCTTTTTTCTTTAAGGCACTGATCACTGGAGGATTTTCATACAATGAGCTGGGGTGTGTGGTTCTGGTGCCTCTGGTGCCTCTTGTTGCCTGTTGTGCCACCGTCAGTTTTCGGAAGGTTGGGGCGGTGAAATCATACTTGAAGAAGATTGTTTTTGGTTCATCTTTCGTGTAGCGGAACCATTTAATCTTCTGCCAATGAACTGATTGTCCCTCCTCATCTTTTGTTCTGTTTTTGAGTATGTGGTTGGAGAGGGACTTGAAGTACAGAAAGTCCTTGTGTCCAAGTTCATGTACACTATGGGTCGTTCTTACTTTCCATTCTCACAAGTGTGTAGTAGCCATCATTAGTGTTGTCACGGTACCAAAATTTCAGTATTCGGTACCGATACCAGTGAAAATCCATGGTTCTCGGTACCAATTTCGGTACCAAAGCTTAATTTAGATTAAATTTACATAATTATATTAAAGTGTATATCACAAAGATGGAAACTGTAGTATTAAAAACACTTTACAATAAGATTCCATTTGTTAGATAACATTAGATAAAATGACCTAACAAAAAAAAAACAATAGTTATACTGTCGCAATTATTCTCCTTTAGGGGTTGATTTAAAAATACATTTTTAAAATCAAAAGTTAACATTATTTCTGTTAACATTATTTAATGCACAATGAATGAAGTGAACAAACATGACCAATCAAGTGTTTTGTATTAAATAACATTCACAAACATTAATTAATGTTGTAAAAATATATTGTTCACTCGATGTGTTATGTTAGATAACGCATTAAGTGATGTTAATGAATGGTATCTTATTGTAGCATTACCAAACTATACAGGAGATATGTTTTATTTGACTTGACTATACTTTTATTTAATCCAAAACTGTATTCATATTTAACTTTAAAAGGGCTTTTTAAACCTGCTAAGAGTTATCCAGCCAAGAATAAGACTAGAACTGCTTTTCTGACGGACTGATATTAATGACGGCTTTTTATTTCTCATCTCCATAAATATATCTAGTAGTAAAGCTAATGCAAGGGCTAGAAATCAATTAATAGACCTATGTCACACTTCCTCGTCGTCATGGAGAGCGCAGTTCGCACAAGCGTTTGTACTCCCGTGGGGTCTGTCGTTGCTATGCATCCATGAACGCACATGGAAAAGCGAGCGCGCCGCTTCTATTATGAGCGCGCTTGCCGCGCGCCATTTGAAATAACGTATCTGGTATCTGCACGCGCAAAAACATCAGCACCACACCAGCAGCAGCACCGCCGATCGCCATCAGCGCTTTTATGAAGAGGACGCAACTGCACGCGCTTCGGGCATGCACGCGCATCAAGTACCGGGTTTGAGAAAACCTGGTACCGTGACGTTTAAAAAAAAATGAGTACCGACTTGGTACCGAAGTACCGGGTCTTTTGACAACACTAGCCATCATGGATGGCTACTAGACATGGAGTGTGATAGTGTGCATGCTGCAGTGGAAACTGCAAGAAGAAAAGTTTCTATTTACTCCCATTTCTATTTACTCCCATACTTCTATTTACTGATGGCTACTACACACTTGTGAGAATGGCAAGAAGGAACGACCCATACAGTGTACATGAACTTGAACACAAGGACTTTCTGGACTTCAAGTCCCTCTCCAACCACATACTCAAAAACAGAACAAAAGATGAGGAGGGACAATCAGTTCATTGGCAGAAGATTAAATGGTTCCGCTACACGAAAGATGAACCAAAAACAATCTTCTTCAAGTATGATTTCACCGCCCCAACCTTCCGAAAACTGACGGTGGCACAACAGGCAACAAGAGGCACCAGAACCACACACCCCAGCTCATTGTATGAAAATCCTCCAGTGATCAGTGCCTTAAAGAAAAAAGACCTACTCACCCTGTGCACCAATGGGAGTATTCCTCACTGTTATGCAGAGTTCTATAACACTCTGACAGTGGGCAGTGAGTGAACTTTTTAGTTCAACTAAAGTGAACTAAAAAGTGAAATGTGTAATAAACAAGAGAAATTAAACTGTTTGAAATTAAATGTTAAACTGTTTGACATGAATGTGAACTCATAAATGAGAATTGAAATTAAACGGTTAGAAATGAAATGTTAAACAGTTTGAAATGATGAAATGACTATGTATGCAGTATTTTAAATCAAATGAAAAGTTATGAAGTTAGAGTGTTTTTAACCAATGTTTTGACCAATCATTTCTGCATTGATCAGCAGATACGCCCTATTTTTCTTTAGACGAATTGGAAATGTTTGGTGCCAAAAAGGCGTATTTGATGTTTTTGCCATATTTTCAAGATTTTGCAAGGTTTTAGAATATGTTCATCGTGTTAATATTCCATAATATGTTCACTTAAGAACTTACTCATATAAGTATGTATGTGGTTGCAATGTTGTGGTTGAAGGTTAATAAATACAGTTGATTGAAGTGTGGTCAAAATTTTGTTTTGGCTCTCCTGTAAAGTTTGTCAAATGCCACTTACGCCCCTCTGGTTCCAAGCCCTCGATATTTGGATATTGGAATAATAAATAAAGTAGCCTATCTTAATTTTACACAATGTTCCTGTTTTTTGTGTGGTTTTTTTTACTGTTTTCTAAGGGTTTCTTAATTTTAGACAAGTTGACCAGCACACATTACTGTATATGCAATGCAGTATAATGCATGTGTGTCGTATGTGACATATTTTGCACACAGGTAAAGGTGCCCAATATCAGTCATTTCTAAAGTAAAAAAAAAGTGTTTTGGAAAATAGCTCTTTATTTGATAATCATTAAAATTTGTTTTCTATACAGAGATATCGACATCGGCAAATATCGGTATCGGCCATAACAGCAATATTAATATCGGTTATCGGTATCGGCCTCAATTTTCACATCGGTGCATCACTAATTGTAATCAATACAATGCAATTAATATCAACTTTCTGACAGTGTGTGTACGAGTATACAAATATGTACGAGTATCGTATACGAATTTGACAACTTGTTAAATCTTGTGAATTATTAAGACTTTCAGACTATCTTCGTACTGATTGGGCTATGGGTTTTGCGAGAAAAGGTTTAAGAAACAACAAATGCTTGATAAAATGTTTGATTTAGGGTTCGAACCAACACATGTATATACCATTGCGAATATTTGCCTTTGCAGCTGTCGGTCTCCTCCGTTTACTTGTCCTCAAACAATAATAGTCCGAAAGGTCCTTTTGGTCTTTTCAGCTGAAAAAAGAGAAAATAAAATATCATTATGTTGTTTTACATCATTCCTGTGGTAAAAGCATGGTAAGCGTTGTGGTTAATGTGCATTTACAATAAGTATCACATTAAAACTCCCAATACAGTGTGGTAAAAGCATGGTAAGTTTTGTGATTACTGTCTTTTTACTACACTTACCACAGTAAAACTAATGTTAATGTGGTAAAAGCATGGTAAGTGTTGTTTGTACTGTGCTTCTACTACAAATACAACTTTGGAACTAATTGTACTACTTTTAATCTGATATGAATATGATTAACTGATTTAAGGTCTTTAGGCCTATGCTCACAGGCAGTGTAACTTAATCACCCTGTTTTGAATTAGAAAGCAATAAAACGCAAAGCCTCAGTGGAGATGACAGATATAATGCCGTGACTGAACGTGAGCTAATCTGATTAATATCGACAAACAGAAAATACATTATATATCACACATTATTCGGACAGCGTATTTACTACTTACCAACATCTGACACACGTGAACTGATGCCAAATATCGCGATGTGTTCGGAACGAGACTTCTTCAGGCTTCTAAGGGTTTGAAACTTGCTGGCCCAGAAAAGTTCATTAAACACATCCTTAATATAGTCCAATTTAGTCATTTAATCAAAAATATCTTAATTTGTGTTCCGAAGATGAACGAAGGGGTTGGAACAACATGAGGGTGAGGAATTACTGACAGAATTTTCATTTTCGTACTTAATAATCGTGACCACCAATAGCAGCGCTTACTGATCGTGACGTGGCCAATAGCAAAGCAGAATCATTGTGGGAAATACCGACTGTATTAACGAATAAAGGTAGAATTTGTGTTCTTATCGTGTTTAACACATCTGTATTTGCCCGCGCGAGTATATACAACTTCAAAAATCGCAGCTTCAATTCAATTTACAGTTACCGTCGAAGAGAAACACAGGTCTTATCTGCCCTATATAAATAACAGCCTGTACACTCTTTAGGATGTGGAGGGTAGGGCGATGAGGCTGCGAGCTACACCTATGAACCATTGAATCACTTTGCTGGCTGGTGCACCGGCTAATCGTGGTTGCCTTGATGCACTTGCTGATCTGGCCGGGTTGACACTCATCGGATGCCTTCCACAAATGGTTTTTTTGGACTTTTTTTTTTTTTTTTTGGACTTGTTTCTTCATCATAATGACACAAGAAAATCATTCAATCATTTTTTAAGATTTACAATCTGCACATCGCCCCGTTCATTATTCTCTTTCGGAATGAAAGATGACATTTAAAAAAGGGTGCAGCTTGGTTTTTTTCTTTAAAAAAACAGAAATGGCTGGATTTTCTTTTACAAATGTATTGTTGTCATCAAATAATAGTATTAGAAAATTTGGAATATTTATTTATACGTTTATTGGATTTCATTTGACTGATCGCATCTTTACCCAGAAGTGCCAAGTCATAGATATATACACTAGACGTGGCCTTGGCTGCGGCAGTTGATTGGAACGAATGCCTTACATATATAAATTAATTAATTAGCAAAACTTGGCCACTAAATATTTCATATTCAATTATTTTAATGATCACAATTAAAGTTTTCATTTTATTAACTGAACAACATTCAGCATTCAATCAAATATTATAAAATATGTATTATTATTAATAATGTTATTTCAACATAATATCTCGTTATTTCGACATAATATGTGTGGGTGCAACAAGCAAGATGTGCATTTGGAAATCCGGTGACGCGTGCATTGATTTTTATTAATAATCTAGTGTTTTCTGACAGTGTCGACTCGGCTGCAAAGATGAAGTTGACGATCGCCGTATAGTGAACGCGCCTATAGAGAGAAATGCACATAATGGATTACATAATCAGAGAGTAGCCTTTTTCTTTTCGTTTTGAATTATTTCGTTTAAAGACATTTCAAGCTTTGTGTATTTGATGTATTTCTCATGTCTGTGTGTGTGAGGCATACAATGAGTTTCGTTAAGTTAGGATGAGATGCGCTCCAGTTAACGTGCAATGCAAGATTATCATTTTTTTATTATTATTTATTAAATCTTATTGATCTTATTTATTAAATACAGGCTGATGAAAAATGTATTAAAATTAAGATACAATTTATACAAAACGAAATTCACTTTTACTCGTGCTGTTCACTTTTCATAAATCAACATACATGGGGAAAAAAAATAACATTATAACATTTGAACAAATATGAAAATAAATGCGCTTATTTAATGGCTACAACAGTATAGGCCTACAGACTCTCTATTTGTACAAATTGCTGCACATTCATTTAATTCTGAATTTTGCACACACAAGTTGATAGGCATTTGTTCAAATCAAGTTCATGATAATTGTGCGTGCATTTATTAATCATTATGATACTAAAATCATAACAAAGTAGGTTATGCTATGTACAAAAAAATCAGATGAGCCCAGAATATTCCAAACTGCCGTAGCCAAGGCGACATCTAGTGTATATAAACTTATTACACCGTCGTGCTAAGTCATAGGGTCCGTGCACTTTTTGATCATTTCATTTCCTGTTTAGAATGGAATAAGGAGAAATGAAAACCAGCTCGTTTATTCGTTTTTTTGGCTAGATTTTGGCTAGATTTTTCATTTTTCGTTTACAAGTCGGTTTATGGGTTCGATATTTCATTTGCACACGTGGGCGGCGCTGAAACGCCCCTTTCATCTGATTGGTCAAACCGCTCCGCCTTCAGTAAGCTGTGAGCTTTTCTTTCTGTCAGGCAGAATAAGAGTCAGTAGGCTACGAGTGCGGCACTGACAAATGCCCTTTAATGAAATAATGTCTGAAACCACCACTCACTGTTAACTACACACACTATTTGATTTAGAAATATGTTGCTGGTCACGTAATTCGTGCTGCTGCGACTTGCAAGCAACCCCATTAATGTGAGCCACAGTATATGACAGATTATATTAGCATATTTCCCATTGATAAATACAGTGCAAATAGTTCCGTCTCTTTGGATAAAAGGGAAGTGGAAATAAAAATCAATAATAGGCTGAACTGTACCATGATAATATGTCCGTAACATTTACCACTCTAGTCTTTTATTTACATCAAAAGGCAGGTAGGCGTGTGTGACATATAGCCTATGGGCTATAAATAATTTTGAATAGAAATAAAGTTTATATTTTTTGAATTTAAGCATGTGTAGCCTACTCAGTTCACATGAAAAGAAAGAGACAGAAAAGAGAGAAGCCAGAATCAGTGAACGTAAATTAAATACTGACAAAATTACCAGGTTTGGGATTAATTGTTATTATTATTATGAGAAATTGACTCCGCCTAGAACTTTGATGCTTCACCAAACTCAGCTCAGACCCTCAGACTGGTCTAACTTGCTTCTAACTGGTCAGACTTTCCCAAAAAATCCATCGACTTGAGTTATCTGAGCAATGAAGGCCGTAATACTTAATGCTGTCCACTAGAGGGGGCGACAGGATAATAAGTGTTTTCTACTCTCTTTCCCTGTTTGCATCAGTTTAAATGACAAATAAATAAATGCATGAATTTCATTATGATAACAGGTTAAACGTCGTAATTAGCCAGCATAGGACGCAAATGAAAATACAATTTGATATTTGTGATATTTAAACTGTGTATTATTAATAAATATTGTTTCATATCTTGTTCATGCTTTATACATTTTAACCAGTGCTAATTTAAATAAAATGAATGAATAGAACTATATAATAATTAATTATAATATGGTAACTTTGGTCCAAAGTAATCTGTGATAAACAGTGTATAGGCCTACTATGTTTCATCTGCTTATTTATTATAGTCAAAATAATCCAGCAATTATGTTTTATCGAATGTTATTCGAATTCAAGATGTAGAAGCTCAGATCAATAATGAGGCGTACAGGCCATAAATAACAAATAGACATTACAACATTTTTATTATTCATAAGAATTTAAGTTAATAACATCTAAAACAAAGAATACATGTATTACAGGGCAAGTATAAGTATTAGTATTTTTAATGTTTTTGAAAGAAGTTTCCTCTGCTCATCAAGCCTGCATTTATTTGATCAAAAATACAGAAAAAAAAGTAATATTGTGATATATTTTTACAATTTAAAATAATTGGTTTAAATGATCATTTATTTCTGTGATGCAAAGCTGAATTTTCAGGATCATTACTCCAGTCTATCACATGATCCTTTAGAAATAATTCTAATATGATGATTCATTATCAAAGTTGGAAACAGTTCTGCTGCTTAATATGTTTTCATAACCTGTGATACTTTTTTTAGGATACTTTGATGAATAAAAAGTAAAAAAAAATAAAAAAAATAAAAAAATAGAAATCTTTTGTAACAACAATATACACTACTGGTCAGTAATTTGAGGTCAGTATATATATATATATTTTTTTAAATAAATCAATACTTTTATTCAGCAAGGATGTGTTAAATTGATTTAAAAAAAAGTGATAGTAAAGAAGATTTATATTATTAGAAATTATATATATTTTTTAATAAATGCAGTTCTTTTTAACCTTTTATTCATCAAATATATTAGGCAGCAGAACTGTTTCCAACACTCATAATAAATCAGTCGCGTCGCGTCACCACTTTTGAATAAGAAACAATATCAAGACTATAAAACTCCTCAAAAAACGCGCACACACTCAAACCTGACTGCACATCACATTTTTTTACTTTTATTGATTCTGCTTTTATTCCGGAGTCCCTTTTATTTTCATTGCTCCGGAGTCGCATATCAGTCACAAAATGCGCCACGGGGAAGAAAAAAACATCTATAGCCTAAGTCGCACTGGACTAAGTCGCATTTTTTTTGAAATTTATTTCACAAAAAATAAATAAAAAAATGTTACAGACAGTTCTCCGTTACGGACGTGAGCGCTCTAAAGCGGCACTAAAATAATGTTTTAAAACTTTCACAGAGACCTCAAACTGAAAGCACAAAGCCTGTCTTTAAATTTAATTTCGTTTTGTATTAATTGTATCTTAATTTTAATCGATGTTTCATCAACAAATTGTCAGGATTTAATAAGAAGTAGCCTAAATATAGGCTATTAGAAAATAAATAATCAGGATACGGAGGCGCTGGCGAACCTGGAGCTCGTCTCATAAATGAAACTCAGCGTAGGCCTATAAGGTAGCCTATTGCCTCACAGACCTGAGACATATAGATAGCTTGAAATGTCTACTTTTAAGCAGAACAATTCAAAACGAAAGAAAACAGACTGCGCTGCTTGTGTAATTCGTATGAAATGTGCATTTCTCTCTGGCGCTGCGAAGATCGCGAGTCGTCAACTTCATCTGTCTAGCCGACACTGACATAAAAAATAACTGTTTTATTAGTAAACAATTAAAATGTCTCCTGCTATATTTTACATAGGCCTATTTGCCTGTTCCTTACAAAACACTGACAGTGGGGTTTTTGACGGTTTTTTTTTTTTTTTTTTTTTTTTTTTTTGAGCAGCTGCGGCAAATTCTTTCGACACACACACACACACACACAATATTACGTAACACTCTGCGCTTATGTTTTAAAAAGAAAATTTAACATATAAATAACAATTTTTAAATAGCCCACTTAAAGTGTTTATTACAAATAAATGACTAAATGCTAAAAAATTATACATTTTAATGAACAAACATATGCGTTGCATTTACAATTCTGTGAAAACAGGGGGTGCTGCAGCACCCCCAGCACCCCCACTTCCCGCAGCCCTGATGGGAGGTATGTTAAACCTGAGAAAGCAGAGTAAGTCAAGCCCGTTTCTGAAAGAGAGGTAACTTATACACTCTAAAAACTGCTGGGTTGTGTTAACCCAATTTTGGGTCAAATATGGTCTCACCCAACGTTGGGTTAAAAATGTAATTTAAAAATGGACAAACCCAGCCGTTGGTTTACAGTTTTAATGTAACCAATGCAATTTGTCCATTTTTAAATAGCATTTTTGTCCATTTTTGATTTTGTCCAAAATGCAATTTGTCCATTTTTAAATAGCATTTTTTAACCCAACGTTGGGTGAGACCATATTTGACCCAAAATTGGGTTAACACAACCCAGCAGTTTTTAGAGTGTACTCAGAGTCAGTTACCATGGTAACTTACTCTGTGAACCTAACCTGGCCGGGAGCAGGTTTTCTTCGGTAAACCCAGAGTTTCTTTCGGTCTCCTCCCCTTTTTTAAAGAGGAAGTGGTGTTTAAACACCTCATTCATTCTTTCAGTACATTTTTATTAATAAAATTAATCTTTAATTAATAAATACAATATTGCTATTTTTACTGTTTTTTTTCTTTTTTTTTTCGATTTTTTAAATAAGATGAAGTCTATTAACTCCTTAACTGGCAACTGAATATACAGTAGTAGATTAGAGTTACATAATGTAGTTCTAAACAAATTCTACAGAATTAAACTGTGGCATTTACTGAAAATCACTGAACTCTGTTCATCTGTGCAACAGAAGTTGATGGACCGTCCTCCTGCTGTTCTTCCACTTTGGGGGCGGGGGGAGAGATAAGACTACTCATTTATACTTAGCTTTAAACTTAGATTCTACTCCACATAAAAATGTGAAAAAATCTGAATGTGTAGATTGTTTGATGTGACACATAACATTATCCCCATCGTCCTGTGAAGATGAGTACACTTTATAACACTATTTGTCATAATTTCTGGTGTATTGAGTAGGCTACTTACAACTGCCTGCAGGTTTTGTTGGGACAGGAGGCTCCAAAAGACAGATATTACCATCGGAATCTGTTGGGACCAACAAAAAACCCAACCCAAAGTCAAATAAATGGAAATATCAAAAATAGCCTATATAAGAAATAACACATATGTAAACCTCTTACATTTTATGAAGGCCCTTGGATCTTCGGGAGTGACTGGCTCTGAAGTCCCTCCAGGAATTCCCCCAGCCAAAAATGCTGCTGCACTGCTAGACACTGGGATGCTATTTAGTTATTTAATATGTCAAATATTTGTAAATTCAGGTAGCCTACACCCATGATATGCTCAAACCTTACCTGATTGAATTATGTTCTTATATTTAATTTTCAGCTGCTGCCATGTTCTTTTAATACCTGCAGGATTGCACCCATGAAAATTAAAATTAGGTTGAATAACATACTGTTCTTCCAGTTTCACCTCTGATATTATAACAGTTGGGTAAGTTACTCTAAAATAGTTATTAATTACTAACTACAAATGACATCTTCAACCGTGTAATTAGATTCATGTAATAATGACTATCTTTAGAAAGTATTGGTCTACTTATTAATAAATCCCATATCAACCTCAACCACTTGAACAATACAAGGAGAGACAAGAAACTGCACTTTTAATGCTTTCAAATAAACAATATACAATTGCATGGATTATTCTTGAATTGACCAAAGTGTGTAGAGGGAGAAGGTTACATAAAAAATATACCTTTTAAAAATGTATGTTAAATATACAGAATTGTTCTATAGTCTAATGCAATTACATCAGATTTTACTTCAAATTACAGAAGAATTAAGAGTAATCCCTTTAATTAAATGACAGTATTTAGATGACTTGGTAATTAATTACACCCAACACTGTATAACTAATTAAAATGTAAACATATGCATTGACTCGAGCAACTATTTTCTCCCTAGCTAACTCTAGTTGTCCTTCGCTGCTGCAGCCGATATTTAAAAAATAATAATATGTCTTCTTATGCTTGCAGAAGCTGGTGAGAAATATGCAGACCTCTTTTTGTCTGGCGCTGTTACCATGGTGACTCATAATATCTGCACTCCATTGATAATGGCTTTTTATAGTGGTGGTGCACGCGCTTAACTCAGAGTCAGTCAACTCAGAGTTGATTGAACGAACTAATTTCCGCTGTTCTGTAACCGAAAACTCAGAGTTTCCCATCTCAGGGTAAGTCAACTCAGTTGAACCTCCTTTCTGAAACAGGGCCCAGGGGCCCGTTCTTCGTACGTCGCTAACTCAGTTAGCTGGATTTGATTGTTGGAGATTTGGCATGATCTTGGATTGTTTGGTTCTTCGACGCTCATCCTGGACTTGCTGTCATAGCAACAGGTGCCCAAGCTTAAACCTGCTCGGGAGCAGGCTTATTTCATGTTAACAGGATTAGATCCCGGCTTTATAAGCGGAGGTGATACGGGAAGTCTTTCGCAGCCATGTCTTGTCCGTTTTTACGACAAGAACCTGTCGCTGAAGGTGGTCTCACGCTGCACAATCCACTGCCGCTTTCTGAGCATGCAGCCTGACATCAAACAATTCACCATTTACCTTGGAGAAGCGAGTCCAGAATATATCAAATAATACAAAAAGTAATGTAATCAAAAAGTATGCAGTTGACTGATTAAAAATATCTTAGATGGTGTGTGACTCCATGTCCTACATCACAAATGTGGAAGCAAAATGGCCTGGTTCTGTGCATGACTCCAGGATTTTCAGAGAGTCACATTTATGCACATTATTTGAACGTGGTAAGGAAATATTTAATATCAAGCTCACTGTATTACATACATTTATTCTGAGCCTAACAAAACTGCATTTTTCCAGGTGCTTACGACGGGATCCTGCTTGGTGACAGGGGCTATACCTGCAGGCAGTATTTCATGACGCCATTCCCTGACCCAAACCCCGGACCACAAACCCGTTTCAATGCAGCTCTAGCCAGGACAAGGGCACGCATTGAAATGACCTTTGGGCAACTAAAGGAAAGATTTCAGTGTCTGAGGGTTGCACCTGACAGGGCCTGTGACATTATTGTTGCATGTGCCATACTCCACAATAGTGCCACCATCAGAAAGGAGAGGACCCCTGTGGTGGAGGTGCAGCCTGATGATGACCTCCAGCCAGTGCACTTGGACCAACCTAGTGGCAGAGCTGCACGGGACAGAATTGTGGAACACCATTTTTTTTTTTTTTTTTTTTAAAACAAAAACCTTCATTAAATGAATAGAAGACAAGACAACATGCTTAGTTCCTTGAGTTTTATTTCAATTATTCTTTGTCAAGAAAAGCCAATGATGGTCATCTTTTGCCTGCAATAAGATATATTGTTATCCAAGGTCAGCAATAGTACTCTGTGTGAAATAGTGTATTTAGCACTTACTCTGAAGTTCCTTTTGAAGCAACTCAATCTCTAGTGCCAGTTTTTTCTTCTTTAAGGTGTCAAGTTCTATTTCTCCCCTTCATTTTTCTGTTTTTTCAGGTCAAAATACTAAATTTTCTGTTGTAGATTCCATTTATATACGGATATCACCCTGTGCCATGTTTGGATAAAAAGAATAAAAAAATAAAAAAGAACTGTCAACACAAGCCTCATGCAACAAAAATAAAAAGTACAAGTAGGTTACTACACTGCCCACCTCTGTATCACTTTGTGCAGTAGGCCTTTCCTCCTGCAACTCATATTGCAGTCAGAAATAATATGTACACAAGTTACTATAAATGAAGTAAAGTTATTTATGCACTTACAAGTACTTCCTCCAAAGGACAGTCATCTGAGAGGGTTTCTTCACTGTCCTGTGCAATGGAAACAAATGGGCATTACAAAGTGTTGCACTTTCTTCCCTTTTGATGTAAAGTTAGAAAAAGTCCACTTACTGCACATATTTCAGCCACTACTTTCTTGGGAACAGGTACAAGTGTTGGTGTATTATGTAAAACTGCACAAAAGAGGAAACACAATGGCATTACAATGAACTACACTATATGAACAAATGTGATCAGTAACTCATGGCAAAATATTCTTACATTAAGTTCAGCAGTTTTCACCTTCACAAGTCAAAGCAATTGATCACTACTCAATATTTAACAGCTGAAATTACTGTACTAGCCATTTGGATTATATAGGCCTACTTAATTTAACCCTCTGAGGTCTGAGGGGTTTTTGGGGTCCTTGAGATGTTCTGACATGCCCTGACATTTGTGCTTTTTTCAGTTGCTTATAAACATATTAATGGCAAAGGTATAATTACACTCTATTTAGCACAAACAGGGCTACCATAATATGTGAGCAACATGCATGTACATGTTTGTATTTTTGAGAGAATAATGTTTATGCATGGTTATTGAAAAAACTAAAAACTAAAGTTTCTGAAATAAGGCCACAAAACACATACTAAATACGTGTCAATAAGACTTTTGACTAATTGATGTCTTTGCCTAGAATTTTTTCTTCAAAATGATGTGAAAATCATCCTGCCCTTATCATTCACATAACACAATACATTGATTTAAATCTTGTAAAACACTTTTTGTTTGTAAAGGCAATATGCGCAAGGGGCGTCAACCATTCAACAGCATCATGCATATGTAGTGGTTCACACCTCAGGAGACAATGGGGCCCGCATACCTAATGAGCCATTCATTCAGGTGTGTCACCTATAGCCACAAGAAAGAATGCAAGAGCAATATATATACAGTGTATATATATATATATATATATATATATATATATATATTCTACCAAATTGGTTCACAGTTGGAAGCATGTCAATTTTTTTTTTTTTTCACAAATTTTGCTTGCAAATTGTATAATATCCAAGGAAAACATGTCTATTAATTGTGCAGTTAATTCTCATACTGTATTTTCAGTTTTGGAATATGTATCCTCTCCCCAAATTTGTCAATAATAAAACACAATAAAAATTATTTAAAGAAAATGCTTATATTTACCTTTTAAAATTTGTTTACATCTACCTTGTAAATATATATTTTTTTATTAAAAAGGTTACAATTACAACAACAATTGAAGTGTAATCTTTCTTTGTAAAAACTAAAGTATACATTTTATCATACATATTTCAAACTTCGAATATAGCCTACATTGACAAAACATACTATATTTAACATTGTAACGCAGCACCAGACTCAATAGGATCCATTTGCAGCTTTATTAGAATTAACAACAGGCAGGGTAAAACAGGGGCAAACAGAACAACGGAGATAATCTCAGATCAGAAGTAGATAACAGGCAAGGGTCGAGGCAGGCGGCAGGAATCACAGTCGAAAGAACAATCCGGGTCGAGACAGGCAGCAGAACAAACAGAGGTCGATATAACAGTCCGAGTCGAGGCAGGCAGCAGAAGAATCAGAAGTCGATGTAAACAATCCAAGGTCAGTAACAGTTCAGCAAACACAGGGAAAATGCTCAGAAATTGTACGCCTGGGGCAATGCAATACTTCGCAATGAACTAGAGAATGAACGGGGTTTATATGGGTGAGTGTGGATGAGCTGCAGGTGTTAGTGTAGATGAGCTGCAGGTGTTTGTGTAATCAGTCCCAGGTAAGCGGCATGATGGGATATATTCTGGTGAAAGTGTCCTGCAGTGGTGAAGAGGAGGTGAAGTGGAAGCCTGCTCTGTAACAGAGCCCCCCCCTTGCGAGCAGCTCCTGAGGCGAGAAGGCAAATGGCGCCGGGGTCTTCCACGGGGTCGAGGGGCCGGCTTCTCCGGGTGCAAATGATGAAACTCTTCTGTGAGTGTGGGATCTAGGATATCTCCAGCGTTGACCCATGATTGCTCCTCCGGACCATACCCCTCCCAGTCAACCAGATATTGGAGGACATTACCCCGGCGCCTGGAGTCCAGCAACTTGTGCACACGGTACGCCTCCTCGCCATCAACCAGGATGGGCAGGGGGTCTGGAGCCGCGACTCCCTCCTTCAACTCTCCTCTCGGACCACCAGCAGGTTTTAGGAGAGATACATGGAATGTAGGAGAAATACGATAGTCAGCGGGCAAATCCAATCGAAAAGATACCGGAGAAATTTGTTTAATAATTTGGAACGGACCAACATACCTGGGACTGAGTTTGCGGCAAGGGAGTCGGAGTCTTAGGTTCTTGGTGGACAGCCACACCCACTGGCCTGCACTGTATTCAGGACCCGGGCGACGATGACGGTTAGCCTGTCGTTCTTGTCGTCTGACTGCATGAAGAAGATGAGTGTGAGCTTGATCCCAGACCTCCTCGCTCTTGTGTAGCCACTCGGTGACAGATGGTAGCTCGGTGGGTTCTCCTGACCAGGGGAACAGGGGAGGTTGAAAGCCCAGGATACATTTGAAAGGGGTAATGCCTGTAGCGGGTTTGACTAAAGAATTCTGGGCGTATTCGGCCCAAAACAAATATCTGCTCCACTCAGTTTGTTGTTTTTGACAATAGGTCCGAAGGAAGCGGGTGACGTCTTGATTCAGGCGTTCGGTTTGCCCATTGGACTGGGGATGGTACCCGGAGGTGAGACTGATGTTGACATGAAGCTGTTTGAAGAATGCGGTCCAAATTCTGGAGGTAAACTGAGGACCACGGTCCGATACTATGTCTTCGGGCAGACCATAAAAGCGGAATACCTGATTGCAGAGGAGTTCGGCTGTCTCGAGTGCAGTGGGGAGTTTGGGTAGTGGTATTAGACGGCAGGCCTTGGAGAATCGGTCAACGATGGTAAGTATGGTGGTATGTCCTTGGGAGTTGGGTAGATCCGTAATGAAATCGATGGCAATGTGGGACCAGGGGCGGTGTGGTGTGGGTAGTGGTGTTAAGAGTCCAGCAGGTAACTGTCTGGGTGATTTGGATGTGTTGCAGTTGGAACAGTTCTGAACGTATTTGGTGGTATCAGATGGTAATGTGGGCCACCAGAAGCGATTTTGGAGCAGCTGTGTGGTAGCGGTGATCCCAGGATGACCAGAACTGGGCATAGAGTGAACTTGATCGAGAAGACGAGGACGAAGGTGGTCTGGAACAAAGAGCAGATTAGCTGGGCATTCTGGAGATGGTCTCTCTTGCATGTTTGCTTGTTGGATTTCTGTGATAATATCCCATTGTACTGGAGCCACCAGGAGGTTTGTGTGAAGGATGTTCTCGTGGGCCGGGGTTTGAACTGTCTCCTCCGTTTGACGTGAGAGTGCGTCAGCCTTGATGTTCTTGGTTCCTGGTCGATATGTTACTGTGAAGTGAAATCTGGTAAAGAATAGAGCCCATCTGGCTTGTCGGGGGTTCAAACGTTTGGCCGAGCGAAGATATTCAAGGTTCTTGTGGTCCGTGAGAATTATGAATGGTTGACCAGCTCCCTCCAGCCAGTGGCGCCATTCCTCCAGGGCTAATTTCATAGCAAGCAATTCACGATTACCCACATCGTAGTTACGTTCAGCCGGTGTGAGTTTGCGGGAGAAGAAAGCACACGGGTACATCT
The DNA here is from genome assembly GCF_965113295.1 of Leuciscus leuciscus. Taxonomy (NCBI): domain Eukaryota; kingdom Metazoa; phylum Chordata; class Actinopteri; order Cypriniformes; family Leuciscidae; genus Leuciscus; species Leuciscus leuciscus. The sequence continues at coordinate 523,803 of NW_028118562.1, forward strand.
TTGCTGGTTCGCCTTGTCGCTGGGATAATACAGCCCCAACCCCTGTGCTGGAGGCATCGACTTCTACTATGAACTGGCGTTCTGGATCCGGATGATGCAAAATGGGCGCTGACGTGAAACGAGTTTTCAAATCCTGGAATGCTTGGTTTGCCTCTTCAGACCATTTCAGCCGAGCAGTGTGACGCTTGGTCATGGCGGTTAGTGGAGCGGCAATAATGCTGAAGTTTCTTATAAATCTTCGGTAGAAATTAGCGAAACCCAAAAATCGTTGCATCTCCTTTACGGTTTGAGGTAGCGGCCAATCCAGAACTCCTTTGACCTTCCTCTCATCCATGGCTACCCCCTCCTGGCTGATAATGTATCCTAGAAATGACGTGCTAGTCTGGTGGAATTCGCATTTCTCAGCCTTGGCGTAGAGTTGATATTGAATTAAACGTTCCAGGACCAATCTGACCTGACGGACGTGCTCCTCCATAGAGTTTGAGTAGATTAGTATGTCATCGATGTAGATAATCACCCATTTATCTAGCATGTCTCGGAAGACGTCATTCATGAAAGACTGGAACACTAAAGGACTGTTTGACAGGCCGAAAGGCATGACCAGGTATTCGTAGTGCCCAGTGGTGGTGGAAAAGGCCGTCTTCCACTCGTCTCCCTCACGGATGCGAATCAAATTGTAAGCATTGCGCAGATCCAGTTTGGTAAAGTACTTGGCTTGGCGGAGTTGTTCCAGTGCTGCAGGAACCAGAGGAAGGGGATATCGGAACTTCACCGTCTGATCGTTCAGCCCTCGGTAGTCGATGCAGGGTCGTAACCCCCCGTCCTTCTTCTTTACGAAGAAGAATCCGGCAGCTGCCGGAGAAGTTGAGGGTCTGATGAAACCTTTGGTTAGCTCCTCATTAATGTACTGTTTCATAGCTTCGGATTCTGGTCGAGACAGAGGAAAGATCCTTCCCCGAGGAGGAGAAGCTCCAGGAAGGAGGTCTATGGCACAGTCGCTGGAGCGGTGTTCGGGGAGTTGTGATGCTTTTCTCTTACTGAAGGCTTCGATGAGGTCTGCATAATCAGGTGGTATTTTGGGTTCTTCTGGATCTGACGTGGCGGGATTTGGACGTTGAAGAGGAAGGCGAGTGACTCTGGATAAACAGCGGTTTTGACAGGTGGGACTCCATTGAATGATCTGCCCCTCCCTCCAGGAGATGTGAGGGTTGTGGTCATGTAACCAGGGATAGCCGAGGATGACTGAGTGATGAGGGGATTGGATGACGTAGAAACTGATATCCTCGGTGTGTAGTGATCCGACGTGCAGTTTGATTTGCTCTGTGGTGCTGTGAATTCTCCCCTCTCCAAGAGGTCGGCCATCTAGCGCCTCCACTGCCAAGGAAGAAAGACAAGGTTTTAGTTCCAGGTTGCATTGTACAGCGAATTTGTGAGATATGAAGTTCCCAGCGGCTCCTGAGTCTATTAGAGCCGTGGTGCTGATAACTTTATCATGAATCACTAGGCGCACTGGTAAGGTGAAACTGGATGTGGTAGTATGGGCATTGGTACAGAAACTCACCGAGCGGGAGTCTGCAGATGGACGAGCTGGACAGGCGAATTTCATGTGTCCGGGCTGGCCGCAGTACATGCACAAACGGTTCTGCCTCCGGCGTTCTCGTTCCTCTGGGGTTAAGTGAGTGAAACCGATTTGCATGGGTTCATGCATGGTGGGCGTGTCCTGTGAATAGCGCGGGGGAATTCGCACAGAGCGTCGAGAACGGATCAGGTTGTCCACTTGGATGGCTAGATCGATGTATTCATTTAGATTTCTTCCCTCGTCACGGCAGGCTAATTCGGACTGGAGTTCAGCGGTGAGTCCTTTTCGGAAGAGAGTTTTAAGTGTATCCTCCACCCAGTTGGTATGCGCCGCTAGTGTGCGAAACGTGAGTGCATACTCAGCCGTCGTGTTTCTTCCCTGTGACAGGGCTAGTAGTTGTTCTCCTGCGTTTCCGCCCTCCGTGGGGTGTTCGAAGACATGACGGAATTGTTGAATAAACTCCCCAAACGTGGCGAATGATGAACCATCCGGCCTCCAAACCGCAGTAGCCCATTCTAATGCTCGACCCGTGAGCAGTGAGCAGACGAATGCTATGCGACTCGCGTTAGTGGTGTAGAGTGAAGGCTGCTGATCAACAAAGAGAGTGCACTGCAGTAAGAATCCCTTGCATTTCGTCGGATTACCGTCAAACTTCTCAGGGAATGCTAGTCGTGGATTTATTGACGGGTTCGCAGCGGGTGGGACAGGCTCTGGTGCTGCTGGTGGTGATGGTGCAGCGGGAGCATTCCCTATCGCCGCCCGGATTTCTTGTAACCCCTGTACGAGTTCCTCGGTAAGTGAAGTCAGATGGCTTAACTGATGATGATGCAGATCCAAACGTGAAGCTTGTGAGGAAAGTTCCGTAGATAACTGCACGACAGCCGCTGGATCGGAAGATGGCGAAGTATTCTGTAACGCAGCACCAGACTCAATAGGATCCATTTGCAGCTTAATTAGAATTAACAACAGGCAGGGTAAAACAGGGGCAAACAGAACAACGGAGATAATCTCAGATCAGAAGTAGATAACAGGCAAGGGTCGAGGCAGGCGGCAGGAATCACAGTCGAAAGAACAATCCGGGTCGAGACAGGCAGCAGAACAAACAGAGGTCGATATAACAGTCCGAGTCGAGGCAGGCAGCAGAAGAAGAATCAGAAGTCGATGTAAACAATCCAAGGTCAGTAACAGTTCAGCAAACACAGGGAAAACGCTCAGAAATTGTACGCCTGGGGCAATGCAATACTTCGCAATGAACTAGAGAGTGAACGGGGTTTATATGGGTGAGTGTGGATGAGCTGCAGGTGTTAGTGTAGATGAGCTGCAGGTGTTTGTGTAATCAGTCCCAGGTAAGCGGCATGATGGGATATATTCTGGTGAAAGTGTCCTGCAGTGGTGAAGAGGAGGTGAAGTGGAAGCCTGCTCTGTAACAAACATATTAGCAAAAATTGGCAAACAAAAGCTTATTTGAGGTGGCAGATATTTTACAGTAAAAATGTGTAATCTATCCAAAACTAATCAACGAAATGTTGTCTTTCATATGTCTGTAACATAGGTCTTTCGTTTTTATTATAAGGAATATAAATGTTAATTTGCAGTTTAATACGTTGCTTATACAAATACATTTTATTTCAACATATTTCAATCGATTTTACTCAGTATAGCTAAATAGTTTGCTAAAAGCAGATCATTTATTCACACACAGAAACGCAATTCAAATTTAAACCGTCTTTTTGCGAGTTGTGGTAAACAGCGCATCTCTGCGTTCATTCATTCACACAGAAACGCGATTTACTTGAGAATGAAAAAAAAAAACTTACTACATTATTCCATCCGTTGCTCCTCGAAATACCAGCACTTCTGAGGTAAGTTTTCCATTATTATTATTCCTCACAGCGCTGCGAGACAGTGTAGACAACTACACTTATCTGAATAAACTTGATGTGTTTTCTCGAGCTGATATGGGGGCGTTCACAGTTTGTATGGGATCGTCTCAGTCATTTGCGTTTGAATAGCGCGCGCTCTCCGTGGGCGGGGCCGATTATAACGTAATGAGATGAGATGAGCTCGACTGGAATCGCTCTCTTTTAATACAGATTTCACAAGATTAGAATATTTGTTTTTTATATAAATTACTTCATTTAAAAGAAGAAAATTCAAGCTTCATGCCTGTGTGTCTGTATGCCTGTTTGACTGAGTATTCGCTCAGTTATTGTTCATTTTCGGACGCGTTTCAGAATGGACTTCACTGGCAGAGAGAAGGCAGAACTCGCTTCGTGTTTATTTTTCTTGATTTGGCAAAAAGCACAACACTTTGTTTTTATTGTGAGTATACACAAAAATAATACACATTTAACAGAATCGATTGATGTATGAAACTCCTATGGAAAATCAAAGTCAACAGAGTATTTATGAGTTTCTTTTACATTGACAAAAAAAAAGCGAGCTGGTATCGCCGGCGATACCGTAGACCTCAGGGGGTTAATGCGGCAAAAAAAAAGATATATTTTACAGTGTAGCAAGATCATTTAAAGCTCATTTACCAGTAATGAAGGTGTTGCTGCTACTGGTTCCTGGCTGTTGGTCTGAGGAAGAGCTGCCCCCAGGGATGCCCTCCACAATGGGTCGGTTCACATTTAACCCCAGGGCCAGCTCTACTGCTGGGGTATAATGTGGTATAATGTGAGGGAGCAGGACCACCACCTGTTTGTTTTTTTTCAGCTCAGCCTTTTTCTTGGTTGCTGTTATAAACAGACAAACACATTTAACGGTGCTTTTCTTTTGTAAAAGAGACAAAGAACATTAGAAGTAGAAAAGATTACCATTTTGAAGAATATTCTTGTACTTCCCTTTTACTTGTTCCCATGTTCTAGTGCAGTGTTCTTCAACCCTGCTCCCGGAGGACCCCCAACACTGCTGGTTTTCTTTGTCTCCCTAATCAAACACACCGGATTCAATTCATCAACTCATTATCACATGGGTTAATGAGCTGATGAGTTGAATCAGGTGTGTTTGATTAGGGAGACAAAGAAAACGTGCAGTGTTGGGGGTCCTCCAGGAGCAGGGTTGAAGAACACTGAGGTGGCTCTGACATTAAGCAATTATGAAATGATTAAAATACAAGAATATACACTGTAATAAGTGATATAACCATAACATGGAACACTTACGCATTTCATTTGTCTGCTACTTTTTGCCAGCCCTCTCTCCTGGGTTTTGCACACTTTGAGGTGTTCCCTGGCGTTTTGATTAAGGTTTCATATTCTGCATAACCTTCAATAACTCTTGCTCTGCTGCGGAGAAAAACTGTGCGCGCTCTTTGGCCATGGTGAGCAGCCAATAGCAGCGTTGCTGATCAATGTTTCTACTATCGATACATATCCCCTTTTAAACCAGCGCATGAACGCGCAGTTATCTCAGATAACTCAATCCAGCTCTACTAATCATAACTGGCAGGTGTGTTCGAAGAACATCATGATTAGGCCGATGATATCACCTTGGATGTCTCATAATTTGATCTTGGATGTTTCAAGCAACGTACGAAGAACGGGCCCCAGTTGCTATGACAGCAAGTCCAGGATGAGCGTCGAAGAACTCAGTTAGCTGGATTTGATTGTTGGCGATTTGGCATGATCTTGGATTGTTTGGGTCTTCGACGCTCATCCTGGACTTGCTGTCATAGCAACTGGGGCCCGTTCTTCGTACGTTGCTTAAAACATCTGAGATCAAACGAGACATCCAAGATGATATCATCGTGCTAATCATGATCTGACTAATTTGGTTCTTCGAACACACCTGCCGGATATGATTAGTATAGCTGGATTGAGTTAGTGAGATAATTGCGCGTTCACGCTCTGGTTTAAAAGGGGATATGTATCGATAGTAGAAACATTGATCAGCAACGCTGCTATTGGCTGCTCACCATGGCCAAAGAGCGCGCTCAGTTTTTCAACGCAGCAGAGCAGGAATTTTTACTGGAAGGGTATGCAGAGTTTGAAAAATATAATTAAAACCCCAGGGAACACTGGGAATCAAAGTGTGCAAAAGCCAGGACTCGAGAGGGCTGGCAAAAAGTAACAGACAAATTAAATGCGTAAGTGTTCCATGTTATGGTTATATCACTTATTACAGTATATATTCTTGTATTTTAATAATTTCATAATTGCTTAATGTCAGAGCCACCTCAGGACCCACTAGAACATGGGAACAAGTAAAAGTGAAGTACAAGAATATTCTTCAAACTGGTAATCTTTTCTACTTCTACTGATTAGTCTCTTTTAGCAAAGACATTTTAAATGATGTGTCTGTTTGTCTGTTTATGGTTATCTGCAACCAAGGAAAAGGCGGAGCAGAAAAAAACAGGTGGTGGTCCTGCACCCCCACGTTATACCCCGGCAGAAGAGCTGGCCCTTGGGCTAAATGAGAACCGACCCATTGTGGAGGGCATTCCTGGGGGCAGCTCTTCCTTAAGGCCTATTTATACTTCTGCGTCGGACCTACGCCGGAGCCTCTACGCTGTAGGCAACGCGTTGGTTTTAATTTATACTTCTGCGTCGTTGTCCGCGTTGACGCGCAATTACTCATGCAGAGGGACCATGTGAAACCCGAGGGAGGGGTTCTAGCAGACCAATCACAGCGCTTGCGTCCGCGTAGAATTGACGCGTTGTTACATTTTTGGAGAGGTGCGCATCAGGGTACGCCAAAGGGTACGCGCGCTAAGCACAGCCTACGACGTAGCTACGGCGTAAGTTCGACGCAGAAGTATAAATAGGCCTTTAGACCTAAAGCCAGGGACCAGTAACAGCAACACCTTAATTACAGGTAAATGAGTTTTAAATCATCTTGCTACACTGTAAATAATTTGTTGCTGCATTAAAATTAAGTATGTCTATAATCCAAATGGCTGGTACAGTATCAGCTCCGCTTATGAAGCCGGGATCTAATCCTGTTAACATGAAATAAGCTTGCGCACCTGTTGCTATGACAGCAAGTCCAGGAGGAGCGTCGAAGAACCAAACAATCCCAGATCATGCCAAATCGCCAATAATCAAATCCAGCTAACTGAGTTAGCGACGTACGAAGAACGGGCCCCAGGTGCGCAAGCTTAAACCTGCTCGGGAGCAGGCTTATTTCATGTTAACAGGATTAGACTGCGGCTTCATAAGCGGAGCTGATACGGGAAGTCCAGCGCTTATGAAGCCGGGATCTAATCCTGTTAACATGAAATAAGCTTGCGCACCTGTTGCTATGACAGCAAGTCCAGGATGAGCGTCGAAGAACCAAACAATCCCAGATCATGCCAAATCGCCAATAATCAAATCCAGCTAACTGAGTTAGCGACGTACGAAGAACGGGCCCTGAGGTACGAAGAACTGAGATTTTGCGTTACAATAGTGCACTTTCTGAGATATATATTTTTTCTCGTGACTGGTGAGATTGTCGTTTACATGATTCATTTGTTGGAAACGCACACTTATTTTCGACTTGTCGGAGTCGGGCTTTAACTACAGCACAAACTGTTTGCATTGCCTTAAGATTATTTGCGAGTGGCTCTTTCCTTTACACTATTGGAGATGCGGAGAACTTGATGGAAAGTGCTGTCTGTCGTGTCATTCGGAGTTTACCTGGCGCTTTTAGGTTTAAAAAAACAGTTTTAGGTTTTTTTGTGGCATTTCCAAGCCACTTAAAGGAGCTGTATGTAGTTTTCAGCGGCCTCTAGCGGTGATGTTTCAGATTGCAACCAATAAGTTGACAAGCGCGTGCTCTTGCGCGTGCTCGAATTTATGAGCGAGCACTGTGGATACCGGCCAGACTGAGACGCGTCACGCAACACACCAGAGAGAGCATCCCACAACATGCTAGAAACTCAGGTAAACTCCCACTGCAACGTTACAATAATAGGCTACTTTTATCAGCTTGACGTTGAACTAATGCTCCATGCTCGTACCATGATAAGAATGGAACCCTATCAACCGTGCCGAATTTTGCCACTGCAAGCACTACTTCACATTTTCTTCAGGAAATGTATACATTCTAGGTTTGTAGATAAGGTCTCTCCATGATTCAAACGCCCTGCCTATGTTGATCCGTGTTTTTTCACCCGAAGTTCATCCGATTCACGTCTGGCCTTTAATACGAGCTTCAGCAGAAAGAAAAAAACGTTTTATTGTTTTTTTTTATCAATATGTGGAGTTTGTGTTGGAGTCTGTGTTGTGCTGGGAGCAGGTCGTTTCTTAGTGTTATCAGACATGTCATAAGTTGCATAAGTCATAAGTCCATGTCATAAGTTGCAGTGTCGTCGCTGTTGAGTGCAAAATCAGTAGGCTAGACGAGGCGAGAGGCTCGGGAGCGCTCCGCGCATGCAGGTGACGTCACTGGATTTCGCGGTAAATCCGACCCGGCACCTTCACATAAACATAAGAATACTTGCTTTCAGAGGTAATAGCAAAACCCGAAAAGTGGATCATTTTAATGTGATTTTACAACCCCTTCACACACAGGCAATAAAAAAAGGATTCGTTTTAGTAGAAAAGCTACATACAGCACCTTTAAGACCCAATGTTGTAAAGCAGTTTTTTTTTTAAGCAGTTTTTTTTTTAGGCTATCATAATTTTTTATGAAGATCATGCATTCATGACCATGCCGATTACAGTATATGTTACTCAGGCTTCACTAACGTGATTGGTACCATAGACTATAGGCTAGACCAGGGGTCGGCAACCTAAGGCACGCGTGCCAAATGCGACTCTGATACTTTCCAGACAAGTTACATACTCTCCTGTCACTTGTTTCAAGAGCTTCACTTGGTCAAAAACCAAGTGATAACCTGTACAATGTAAAATTGTCAACATCAAATTATGTACTACATATTACAGCATTGTTTCAATACAAGACATACCAATGGACTCGCGCAGCTTTCTGTCTTCTTTGGGCACCAGATGTTCCTTCCTCACCCGAAACAAAGGACTTATTCGATTAGCTTGCGTTGATATAAGGACTGGTCTTCCTTCTCTGCTGTAAAACAAGAAAGTCTCGACTTACTCTATGTGTAGGCATGTGCCGGTATCACATTTTCATGCTGCGATTAATTGAGTGATCTTTTATCACGGTATACGGTATTATCACGGTATTTGAATTGCACATGAGAAACAGATGGATTTGGGGGGGATGTAAAAAATAAAATAAAACTTGCATCACAAGGTGTAATTGTGATTGTCAAAACATTTGGTAACTAAACTGAATTTTATTAAGTTTAGTGACAACATGTTACAATGATTACATGGTACAATGACTGGTAGGCTACTGTTTGTATTGCTTAACACAAATTTAACGATTTCAATTCAATACTTGGGATTTGATTTAAATCTTGATTCAATATTGACTTATTTTGGATAAATATTAGAAAGGCTACAGTAGATAGCCCACGTTATTTTTTTCTCATGAAAAAAAATATCTCACATAATGCTATGTAACCATATAGAACCCTATCAGCTGGTATTTTTAAAGGTTACAAATAACTAATTAAATCAAATATAATGTGGTTTTCATTATAATAACAATTATGTAATGACACAAGTAAAAATATAATATGTAAAGTGCAGTGCACATATTCAGCAAAATACTCCTCTTTATCTATATGTTTTAGTCATCTAACATGCTGCTGGTCATTAAATAGTTTAAATGTAACGTTCTGTGACACAATTGTTCTCCTGTTTCATATCAAAAGTAACCTGCTCTGTCTTGTTTGACGGTATTCGTGTCCTCTTTGCTCCGCGATTTTTCTCTGCGTGAGAAAACCATAGGAGAAAACGGATGTGTGGCGTGAGCGTATGAGGAGTCTCGCGCTGAATGCGTCGAGTTGGCAGCTCTGCTTTTAGAAGCGGGATGGATCCGGATAGATCGGCGGCGGCGTTCCTCCTTCCGCCATGCTGCTTCTCCATGTGAGGACTGTTTACATTAGACTAGAAGTGCGCACCGGCCGCATGCTTATACACGTGGCGATTGTTTACATCAGAATGCGCACGTGTTTTGCGCAGTTTGTTTAAGCGGTTGATGGAAAATAAGCTAATGCGCGTTCTAAAAATCTAAATTCGGATCTATTATTTTTCACGGTATTTTGAAGTGCCCGCGATAACAATATCGTGCATATTCATTACCGCGATTTATCGCATTACCGAATACCGGCACATGTCTATCTATGTGCAATTACTATTGTTCTTGAACCATAAATTAAGACAGTTATAAATAAGTTAATTTACCATACGATTCAAGTCAAGTCAAGTCAAGTCAAGTTTATTTGTATAGCGCTTTTCACAATACAGATTGTATCAAAGCAGCTTCACAGTATTAAATTAAAATAATACAACAATGTTTGTTTCAAGAGGAATTTATTGATTGATAAAATTAAATTAAATATCCCCAAAATATCCCCAACTGAGCAAGGCAAAGGCAACAGTGGCAAGGAACCGAAAAACTCCATCAAGTGACCTAATGGTGTCCTAAAACTCCATCAGGTGACCTAATGGAGAAAAAAAACCTTGGGAGAACCCAGGCTCAGTCGGGGGCCAGTTCTCCTCTGGCATTTATGAGCTACAGGCCGGATTGTAGTTTGAACTGTAGGATTATATGAATGCCTGGCTGAAGAGATGCGACTTTAATCTAGTTTTAAACTGGGAGAGCGAGTCTGAGCAACGAACAGTATCAGGAAGACTATTCCAGAGTTTTGGAGCCAAATGTGAAAATGCTCTCCCTCCTTTGGTGGTTCTGGATATCCTAGGTATGACCAAAAGCCTTGAATTTAGTGATCTTAAAGAGCGCGATGGATTATAGGGGCGATAGAAGATCCGTTAAATAGACTGGAGCTAAGCCGTTTAGAGCTTTATAAGTCAGTAGCAATACCTTATAATTAATACGGAACTTTATAGGTAACCAATGCAGTGATGATAAAATCGCTGTTATATGATCATATTTTCTTGATCTCGTAAGAACTCTAGCGGCGGCGATTCAGGAGAGAGCATTTGATGAGTAAATACCGATTTCAATATTCTAGAAACTTTACCTGGGAAGGGCTGATCCCGGCAAGATTCGCTGCGACTCACTAGTAGCTCTTGTGAGGGTTGGCTCTTAAAAGAGCTGTTGAGTTTGATATTGTAGAGCTTTAAAAAAAAAAAAAGGACCAAGTAATCCTGCAAGACGGAAAGGAAGGTAATTTTAATACATTACTTGCAAATAGTCAGTTTATGTATAACTGTAGGATATTTTTTTCTGTAAAGAGTGTTGAATAATTAAATTTTAAAAGCATTTTTATATTATAAGTTCACTGATATGTGGGGGCATTTCTATGAATAAAAGTACGTCTTTAATAGCAAGCAATAATCATGTGAAAATGATTTACATGCAAACGGGACAGTTATCAGCAGTGTAACTGGTCTGATTATGACAAAATAATCGAGTATCTGATGTCATGTGACAAGTAATATAAGCTTTTCCACCCCTGCAAACAGAGGTAGGTTTTGAGGTGTGGAGAGACGTCATGTATCACTGGAACATAAACAGACGGGGACCAATTTGTAATAATTGTAATTAGTGGTGCACGATATATCGGCCGCCGATATAATATCGGCCGATATGGTCATTTTTTTACACATCGGTATCGTTCCGATGTCAAAATATGGCCGATGTGAACAGGCCGACATTTGACGTGTGAAGTTGAAGATGAAGTTGACGATGCTGACTCGATCTTAGCAGTAGTGAATGTGCCTGAGATAAATACACATTTCATACAGATGACATAAGCAGAGAACAGTCTGTTTTCTTTCGTTTTGAATTGTTCGGTTTAAAAATAGACATTTCAAGCTTTCTATATATGTCTCCGGTCTGTGAGGCAGGTAGATTTCGGTTCATTGATGAGACGCGCTCCAGGTTCACGCGCCCTCGCCTCCGTGTCCTGATTAAATATTTTCTACTATATTTACTTCTTATTTAATTCAATCCAGGCAATTGGTTGATGAAACATTTATCAAAATTAAGATACAATTAATACAAAACGAAATTAAATTTAAAGACAGGCTTTTTGTGCTTTCTGTTTGAGGTCTCTGTGAAAGTTTTAAAGCAGTCTTAGTGGCGCTTTCAGAGCGCTCAAGTCAACTGTCCCGTCCGTAACATTGTTAACGCAGTCCAGTGCGACTTATGTTTTTTTCCTCTTCATGACACATTTTTGACTGATCGTTTTTTGACTCGTAGATATTTGAATATATTGCTTGATATTTGATACCCGTTCGAATTAGATTTTTCTCAAAAGTGACAGCACGTGTGATTTGTGGATTACTGATAAGCGCGAGTGGAGAAACAGGCGTTTATTGATTCATTCTCAGTGTTGAGAAACGTATAGCCTTCATGTGTTACGTTATTGTATTAATAATAACTAAAGTAGCCTACCTAATTATGTTACATATTTATTTTGTATGAAAACTAGCGCGTTCGTTACTTGTGGATTAAAAAGTAGGCTACCGTTGTATCAGTGCTGCGCGAGCTCTCTCTCTCACAAACACGGACGCGTGCACACACAGAGAGAGAAGATAATTGTAAAATGAAAAATTGACGGGCTAAGTTTAAATTTTGTTCTTGCTTGTTTTTTTTCTGTCAAAATATCAGAAAGTATTTTGTATTATCCATCCGTGTTTTTAAAATTCGTTAAATGACGGACGTTTTACTGTTAACACAGCCCATGTCGGATTGGTCTTATAGCCTAGGCTACTTGTTATTATTTTAAGAATGATTCGTTATGCTATTATTGGACTCCTGTCTATTCATTGTCAACTGTTTTCTATAAATATGTTTGTATTGGCTAACATTTATTCAGTTAATGAGTGTCCTGTTTAAAATGTGCAATGTTCAAACGCAAAGACAGCACGTCACAAATAGAAGCCCTTTTCCCTGTGGTATTTTTTAGTATCATATCGAGGGCTTGGAACCAGAGGGGCGTAAGTGGCATTTTGGGCGAAAATGAGTTCTATATATCAAATTAAAGGTCTTGATGAGCTCTATCTAGTTGTGCCAAAAAGACGCATCAGAAATCAACTTGTATTGAATAAAGCAACAAAACAACAAAGACCTAACACAAAAGTTTGAGCATTGTTTGGAGCCAGAGGGGCGTATGTCCACTTACGCCCTTCTGGCTCTAAAAAATACATGTATGGCCTACACATTGTTTGGAACCAGAGGGGCGCAAGTGGCATTTGACAAACTTTACAGGAGAGCCAAAACAAAATTTTGACCACGCTTCAATCAACTGTATTTATTAACCTTCAACCGCAACATTGCAACCACATACATACTTATATGAGTAAGTTCTTAAGTGAACATATTATGGAATATTAACACGATGAACATATTCTAAAACCTTGCAAAATCTTGAAAATATGGCAAAAACATCAAATACGCCTTTTTGGCACCAAACATTTCCAATTCCTCTAAAGAAAAATAGGGCGTATCTGCTGATCAATGCAGAAATGATTGGTCAAAACATTGGTTAAAAACACTCTAACTTCATAACTTTTCATTTTATTTAAAATACTGTATACATAGTCATTTAATTTGATCATTTCTAACCGTTTAATTTCAATTCTCATTTATGAGTTCACATTCATGTCAAACAGTTTAACATTTAATTTCAAACAGTTTAACATTTAAGTTCACACAGTTTAATTTCTCTTGTTTATTACACATTTCACTTTTTAGTTCACTTTAGTTGAACTAAAAAGTTCACTCACTGCCCACTGTCAGAGTGTTATAGAACTCTGCATAACAGTGAGGAATACTCCCATTGGTGCACAGGGTGAGTAGGTCTTTTTTCTTTAAGGCACTGATCACTGGAGGATTTTCATACAATGAGCTGGGGTGTGTGGTTCTGGTGCCTCTGGTGCCTCTTGTTGCCTGTTGTGCCACCGTCAGTTTTCGGAAGGTTGGGGCGGTGAAATCATACTTGAAGAAGATTGTTTTTGGTTCATCTTTCGTGCAGCGGAACCATTTAATCTTCTGCCAATGAACTGATTGTCCCTCCTCATCTTTTGTTCTGTTTTTGAGTATGTGGTTGGAGAGGGACTTGAAGTACAGAAAGTCCTTGTGTCCAAGTTCATGTACACTATGGGTCGTTCTTTCTTTCCATTCTCACAAGTGTGTAGTAGCCATCATGGATGGCTACTAGACATGGAGTGTGATAGTGTGCATGCTGCAGTGGAAACTGCAAGAAGAAAAGTTTCTATTTACTCCCATTTCTATTTACTCCCATACTTCTATTTACTGATGGCTACTACACACTTGTGAGAATGGCAAGAAGGAACGACCCATACAGTGTACATGAACTTGAACACAAGGACTTTCTGGACTTCAAGTCCCTCTCCAACCACATACTCAAAAACAGAACAAAAGATGAGGAGGGACAATCAGTTCATTGGCAGAAGATTAAATGGTTCCGCTACACGAAAGATGAACCAAAAACAATCTTCTTCAAGTATGATTTCACCGCCCCAACCTTCCGAAAACTGACGGTGGCACAACAGGCAACAAGAGGCACCAGAACCACACACCCCAGCTCATTGTATGAAAATCCTCCAGTGATCAGTGCCTTAAAGAAAAAAGACCTACTCACCCTGTGCACCAATGGGAGTATTCCTCACTGTTATGCAGAGTTCTATAACACTCTGACAGTGGGCAGTGAGTGAACTTTTTAGTTCAACTAAAGTGAACTAAAAAGTGAAATGTGTAATAAACAAGAGAAATTAAATGTTAAACTGTTTGACATGAATGTGAACTCATAAATGAGAATTGAAATTAAACGGTTAGAAATGAAATGTTAAACAGTTTGAAATGATGAAATGACTATGTATGCAGTATTTTAAATAAAATGAAAAGTTATGAAGTTAGAGTGTTTTTAACCAATGTTTTGACCAATCATTTCTGCATTGATCAGCAGATACGCCCTATTTTTCTTTAGACGAATTGGAAATGTTTGGTGCCAAAAAGGCGTATTTGATGTTTTTGCCATATTTTCAAGATTTTGCAAGGTTTTAGAATATGTTCATCGTGTTAATATTCCATAATATGTTCACTTAAGAACTTACTCATATAAGTATGTATGTGGTTGCAATGTTGTGGTTGAAGGTTAATAAATACAGTTGATTGAAGTGTGGTCAAAATTTTGTTTTGGCTCTCCTGTAAAGTTTGTCAAATGCCACTTACGCCCCTCTGGTTCCAAGCCCTCGATATTTGGATATTGGAATAATAAATAAAGTAGCCTATCTTAATTTTACACAATGTTCCTGTTTTTTGTGTGTTTTTTTTTACTGTTTTCTAAGGGTTTCTTAATTTTAGACAAGTTGACCAGCACACATTACTGTATATGCAATGCAGTATAATGCATGTGTGTCGTATGTGACATATTTTGCACACAGGTAAAGGTGCCCAATATCAGTCATTTCTAAAGTAAAAAAAAAGTGTTTTGGAAAATAGCTCTTTATTTGATAATCATTAAAATTAGTTTTCTATACAGAGATATCGACATCGGCAAATATCGGTATCGGCCATAACAGCAATATTAATATCGGTTATCGGTATCGGCCTCAATTTTCACATCGGTGCATCACTAATTGTAATCAATACAATGCAATTAATATCAACTTTCTGACAGTGTGTGTACGAGTATACAAATATGTACGAGTATCGTATACGAATTTGACAACTTGTTAAATCTTGTGAATTATTAAGACTTTCAGACTATCTTCGTACTGATTGGGCTATGGGTTTTGCGAGAAAAGGTTTAAGAAACAACAAATGCTTGATAAAATGTTTGATTTAGGGTTCGAACCAACACATGTATATACCATTGCGAATATTTGCCTTTGCAGCTGTCGGTCTCCTCCGTTTACTTGTCCTCAAACAATAATAGTCCGAAAGGTCCTTTTGGTCTTTTCAGCTGAAAAAAGAGAAAATAAAATATCATTATGTTGTTTTACATCATTCCTGTGGTAAAAGCATGGTAAGCGTTGTGGTTAATGTGCATTTACAATAAGTATCACATTAAAACTCCCAATACAGTGTGGTAAAAGCATGGTAAGTTTTGTGATTACTGTCTTTTTACTACACTTACCACAGTAAAACTAATGTTAATGTGGTAAAAGCATGGTAAGTGTTGTTTGTACTGTGCTTCTACTACAAATACAACTTTGGAACTAATTGTACTACTTTTAATCTGATATGAATATGATTAACTGATTTAAGGTCTTTAGGCCTATGCTCACAGGCAGTGTAACTTAATCACCCTGTTTTGAATTAGAAAGCAATAAAACGCAAAGCCTCAGTGGAGATGACAGATATAATGCCGTGACTGAACGTGAGCTAATCTGATTAATATCGACAAACAGAAAATACATTATATATCACACATTATTCGGACAGCGTATTTACTACTTACCAACATCTGACACACGTGAACTGATGCCAAATATCGCGATGTGTTCGGAACGAGACTTCTTCAGGCTTCTAAGGGTTTGAAACTTGCTGGCCCAGAAAAGTTCATTAAACACATCCTTAATATAGTCCAATTTAGTCATTTAATCAAAAATATCTTAATTTGTGTTCCGAAGATGAACGAAGGGGTTGGAACAACATGAGGGTGAGGAATTACTGACAGAATTTTCATTTTCGTACTTAATAATCGTGACCACCAATAGCAGCGCTTACTGATCGTGACGTGGGCCAATAGCAAAGCAGAATCATTGTGGGAAATACCGACTGTATTAACGAATAAAGGTAGAATTTGTGTTCTTATCGTGTTTAACACATCTGTATTTGCCCGCGCGAGTATATCCAACTTCAAAAATCGCAGCTTCAATTCAATTTACAGTTACCGTCGAAGAGAAACACAGGTCTTATCTGCCCTATATAAATAACAGCCTGTACACTCTTTAGGATGTGGAGGGTAGGGCGATGAGGCTGCGAGCTACACCTATGAACCATTGAATCACTTTGCTGGCTGGTGCACCGGCTAATCGTGGTTGCCTTGATGCACTTGCTGATCTGGCCGGGTTGACACTCATCGGATGCCTTCCACAAATGGTTTTTTTGGACTTTTTTTTTTTTTTTTGGACTTGTTTCTTCATCATAATGACACAAGAAAATCATTCAATCATTTTTTAAGATTTACAATCTGCACATCGCCCCGTTCATTATTCTCTTTCGGAATGAAAGATGACATTTAAAAAAGGGTGCAGCTTGGTTTTTTTCTTTAAAAAAACAGAAATGGCTGGATTTTCTTTTACAAATTTATTGTTGTCATCAAATAATAGTATTAGAAAATTGGACGACATTTCCCATCGCTTTTTCATTTGGAATATTTATTTATACGTTTATTGGATTTCATTTGACTGATCGCATCTTTACCCAGAAGTGCCAAGTCATAGATATATACACTAGACGTGGCCTTGGCTGCGGCAGTTGATTGGAACGAATGCCTTACATATATAAATTAATTAATTAGCAAAACTTGGCCACTAAATATTTCATATTCAATTATTTTAATGATCACAATTAAAGTTTTCATTTTAGTAACTGAACAACATTCAGCATTCAATCAAATATTATAAAATATGTATTATTATTAATAATGTTATTTCAACATAATATCTCGTTATTTCGACATAATATGTGTGGGTGCAACAAGCAAGATGTGCATTTGGAAATCCGGTGACGCGTGCATTGATTTTTATTAATAATCTAGTGTTTTCTGACAGTGTCGACTCGGCTGCAAAGATGAAGTTGACGATCGCCGTATAGTGAACGCGCCTATAGAGAGAAATGCACATAATGGATTACATAATCAGAGAGTAGCCTTTTTCTTTTCGTTTTGAATTATTTCGTTTAAAGACATTTCAAGCTTTGTGTATTTGATGTATTTCTCATGTCTGTGTGTGTGAGGCATACAATGAGTTTCGTTAAGTTAGGATGAGATGCGCTCCAGTTAACGTGCAATGCAAGATTATCATTTTTTTATTATTATTTATTAAATCTTATTGATCTTATTTATTAAATACAGGCTGATGAAAAATGTATTAAAATTAAGATACAATTTATACAAAACGAAATTCACTTTTACTCGTGCTGTTCACTTTTCATAAATCAACATACATGGGGAAAAAAATGACATTATAACATTTTAACAAATATGAAAATAAATGCGCTTATTTAATGGCTACAACAGTATAGGCCTACAGACTCTCTATTTGTACAAATTGCTGCACATTCATTTAATTCTGAATTTTGCACACACAAGTTGATAGGCATTTGTTCAAATCAAGTTCATGATAATTGTGCGTGCATTTATTAATCATTATGATACTAAAATCATAACAAAGTAGGTTATGCTATGTACAAAAAAATCAGATGAGCCCAGAATATTCCAAACTGCCGTAGCCAAGGCGACATCTAGTGTATATAAACTTATTACACCGTCGTGCTAAGTCATAGGGTCCGTGCACTTTTTGATCATTTCATTTCCTGTTTAGAATGGAATAAGGAGAAATGAAAACCAGCTCGTTTATTCGTTTTTTTGGCTAGATTTTGGCTAGATTTTTCATTTTTCGTTTACAAGTCGGTTTATGGGTTCGATATTTCATTTGCACACGTGGGCGGCGCTGAAACGCCCCTTTCATCTGATTGGTCAAACCGCTCCGCCTTCAGTAAGCTGTGAGCTTTTCTTTCTGTCAGGCAGAATAAGAGTCAGTAGGCTACGAGTGCGGCACTGACAAATGCCCTTTAATGAAATAATGTCTGAAACCACCACTCACTGTTAACTACACACACTATTTGATTTAGAAATATGTTGCTGGTCACGTAATTCGTGCTGCTGCGACTTGCAAGCAACCCCATTAATGTGAGCCACAGTATATGACAGATTATATTAGCATATTTCCCATTGATAAATACAGTGCAAATAGTTCCGTCTCTTTGGATAAAAGGGAAGTGGAAATAAAAATCAATAATAGGCTGAACTGTACCATGATAATATGTCCGTAACATTTACCACTCTAGTCTTTTATTTACATCAAAAGGCAGGTAGGCGTGTGTGACATATAGCCTATGGGCTATAAATAATTTTGAATAGAAATAAAGTTTATATTTTTTGAATTTAAGCATGTGTAGCCTACTCAGTTCACATGAAAAGAAAGAGACAGAAAAGAGAGAAGCCAGAATCAGTGAACGTAAATTAAATACTGACAAAATTACCAGGTTTGGGATTAATTGTTATTATTATTATGAGAAATTGACTCCGCCTAGAACTTTGATGCTTCACCAAACTCAGCTCAGACCCTCAGACTGGTCTAACTTGCTTCTAACTGGTCAGACTTTCCCAAAAAATCCATCGACTTGAGTTATCTGAGCAATGAAGGCCGTAATACTTAATGCTGTCCACTAGAGGGGGCGACAGGATAATAAGTGTTTTCTACTCTCTTTCCCTGTTTGCATCAGTTTAAATGACAAATAAATAAATGCATGAATTTCATTATGATAACAGGTTAAACGTCGTAATTAGCCAGCATAGGACGCAAATGAAAATACAATTTGATATTTGTGATATTTAAACTGTGTATTATTAATAAATATTGTTTCATATCTTGTTCATGCTTTATACATTTTAACCAGTGCTAATTTAAATAAAATGAATGAATAGAACTATATAATAATTAATTATAATATGGTAACTTTGGTCCAAAGTAATCTGTGATAAACAGTGTATAGGCCTACTATGTTTCATCTGCTTATTTATTATAGTCAAAATAATCCAGCAATTATGTTTTATCGAATGTTATTCGAATTCAAGATGTAGAAGCTCAGATCAATAATGAGGCGTACAGGCCATAAATAACAAATAGACATTACAACATTTTTATTATTCATAAGAATTGAAGTTAATAACATCTAAAACAAAGAATACATGTATTACAGGGCAAGTATAAGTATTAGTATTTTTAATGTTTTTGAAAGAAGTTTCCTCTGCTCATCAAGCCTGCATTTATTTGATCAAAAATACAGAAAAAAAAGTAATATTGTGATATATTTTTACAATTTAAAATAATTGGTTTAAATGATCATTTATTTCTGTGATGCAAAGCTGAATTTTCAGGATCATTACTCCAGTCTATCACATGATCCTTTAGAAATAATTCTAATATGATGATTCATTATCAAAGTTGGAAACAGTTCTGCTGCTTAATATGTTTTCATAACCTGTGATACTTTTTTTAGGATACTTTGATGAATAAAAATAAAATAAAAAAATTGAAAAAAAAATTGAAAAAAGCAATTTTTTAAAAAATAGAAATCTTTTGTAACAACAATATACACTACTGGTCAGTAATTTGAGGTCAGTATTTTTTTATTTATTTTTTTAAATAAATCAATACTTTTATTCAGCAAGGATGTGTTAAATTGATTTAAAAAAAAGTGATAGTAAAGAAGATTTATATTATTAGAAATTATATATATTTTTTAATAAATGCAGTTCTTTTTAACCTTTTATTCATCAAATATATTAGGCAGCAGAACTGTTTCCAACACTCATAATAAATCAGTCGCGTCGCGTCACCACTTTTGAATAAGAAACAATATCAAGACTATAAAACTCCTCAAAAAACGCGCACACACTCAAACCTGACTGCACATCACATTTTTTACTTTTATTGATTCTGCTTTTATTCCGGAGTCCCTTTTATTTTCATTGCTCCGGAGTCGCATATCAGTCACAAAATGCGCCACGGGGAAGAAAAAAACATCTATAGCCTAAGTCGCACTGGACTAAGTCGCATTTTTTTAGAAATTTATTTCACAAAAAATAAATAAAAAAATGTTACAGACAGTTCTCCGTTACGGACGTGAGCGCTCTAAAGCGGCACTAAAATAATGTTTTAAAACTTTCACAGAGACCTCAAACTGAAAGCACAAAGCCTGTCTTTAAATTTAATTTCGTTTTGTATTAATTGTATCTTAATTTGAATCGATGTTTCATCAACAAATTGTCAGGATTTAATAAGAAGTAGCCTAAATATAGGCTATTAGAAAATAAATAATCAGGATACGGAGGCGCTGGCGAACCTGGAGCTCGTCTCATAAATGAAACTCAGCGTAGGCCTATAAGGTAGCCTATTGCCTCACAGACCTGAGACATATAGATAGCTTGAAATGTCTACTTTTAAGCAGAACAATTCAAAACGAAAGAAAACAGACTGCGCTGCTTATGTAATTCGTATGAAATGTGCATTTCTCTCTGGCGCTGCGAAGATCGCGAGTCGTCAACTTCATCTGTCTAGCCGACACTGACATAAAAAATAACTGTTTTATTAGTAAACAATTAAAATGTCTCCTGCTATATTTTACATAGGCCTATTTGCCTGTTCCTTACAAAACACTGACAGTGGGGTTTTTGACGTTTTTTTTTTTTTTTTTTTTTTTTTTTGAGCAGCTGCGGCAAATTCTTTCGACACACACACACACACACACACACACACACACACAATATTACGTAACACTCTGCGCTTATGTTTTAAAAATATAATTTAACATATAAATAACAATTTTTAAATAGCCCACTTAAAGTGTTTATTACAAATAAATGACTAAATGCTAAAAAATTATACATTTTAATGAACAAATATATGCGTTGCATTTACAATTCTGCAGCACCCCCAGCACCCCCACTTCCCGCGGCCCTGATGGGAGGTATGTTAAACCTGAGAAAGCAGAGTAAGTCAAGCCCGTTTCTGAAAGAGAGGTAACTTATACTCAGAGTCAGTTACCATGGTAACTTACTCTGTGAACCTAACCTGGCCGGGAGCAGGTTTTCTTCGGTAAACCCAGAGTTTTTTTCGGTCTCCTCCCCTTTTTTAAAGAGGAAGTGGTGTTTAAACACCTCATTCATTCTTTCAGTACATTTTTATTAATAAAATTAATCTTTAATTAATAAATACAATATTGCTATTTTTACTGTTTTTTTTTTTTTTCAATTTTTTAAATAAGATGAAGTCTATTAACTCCTTAACTGGCAACTGAATATACAGTAGTAGATTAGAGTTACATAATGTAGTTCTAAACAAATTCTACAGAATTAAACTGTGGCATTTACTGAAAATCACTGAACTCTGTTCATCTGTGCAACAGAAGTTGATGGACCGTCCTCCTGCTGTTCTTCCACTTTGGGGGCGGGGGGAGAGATAAGACTACCCATTTATACTTAGCTTTAAACTTAGATTCTACTCCACATAAAAATGTGAAAAAATCTGAATGTGTAGATTGTTTGATGTGACACATAACATTATCCCCATCGTCCTGTGAAGATGAGTACACTTTATAACACTATTTGTCATAATTTCTGGTGTATTGAGTAGGCTACTTACAACTGCCTGCAGGTTTTGTTGGGACAGGAGGCTCCAAAAGACAGATATTACCATCGGAATCTGTTGGGACCAACAAAAAACCCAACCCAAAGTAAAATAAATGGAAATATCAAAAATAGCCTATATAAGAAATAACACATTATGTAAACCTCTTACATTTTATGAAGGCCCTTGGATCTTCGGGAGTGACTGGCTCTGAAGTCCCTCCAGGAATTCCCCCAGCCAAAAATGCTGCTGCACTGCTAGACACTGGGATGCTATTTAGTTATTTAATATGTCAAATATTTGTAAATTCAGGTAGCCTACACCCATGATATGCTCAAACCTTACCTGATTGAATTATGTTCTTATATT
Source organism: Leuciscus leuciscus (assembly GCF_965113295.1). Taxonomy (NCBI): domain Eukaryota; kingdom Metazoa; phylum Chordata; class Actinopteri; order Cypriniformes; family Leuciscidae; genus Leuciscus; species Leuciscus leuciscus. The sequence continues at coordinate 546,177 of NW_028118562.1, forward strand.
TAATTTTCAGCTGCTGCCATGTTCTTTTAATACCTGCAGGATTGCACCCATGAAAATTAAAATTAGGTTGAATAACATACTGTTCTTCCAGTTTCACCTCTGATATTATAACAGTTGGGTAAGTTACTCTAAAATAGTTATTAATTACTAACTACAAATGACATCTTCAACCATGTAATTAGATTCATGTAATAATGACTATCTTTAGAAAGTATTGGTCTACTTATTAATAAATCCCATATCAACCTCAACCACTTGAACAATACAAGGAGAGACAAGAAACTGCACTTTTAATGCTTTCAAATAAACAATATACAATTGCATGGATTATTCTTGAATTGACCAAAGTGTGTAGAGGGAGAAGGTTACATAAAAAATATACCTTTTAAAAATGTATGTTAAATATACAGAATTGTTCTATAGTCTAATGCAATTACATCAGATTTTACTTCAAATTACAGAAGAATTAAGAGTAATCCCTTTAATTAAATGACAGTATTTAGATGACTTGGTAATTAATTACACCCAACACTGTATAACTAATTAAAATGTAAACATACGCATTGACTCGAGCAACTATTTTCTCCCTAGCTAACTCTAGTTGTCCTTCGCTGCTGCAGCCGATATTTAAAAAATAATAATATGTCTTCTTACGCTTGCAGAAGCTGGTGAGAAATATGCAGACCTCTTTTTGTCTGGCGCTGTTACCATGGTGACTCATAATATCTGCACTCCATTGATAATGGCTTTTTATAGTGGTGGTGCACGCGCTTAACTCAGAGTCAGTCAACTCAGAGTTGATTGAACTAACTAATTTCCGCTGTTCTGTAACCGAAAACTCAGAGTTTCCCATCTCAGGGTAAGCCAACTCAGTTGAACCTCCTTTCTGAAACAGGCCCCAGGGGCCCGTTCTTCGTACGTCGCTAACTCAGTTAGCTGGATTTGATTGTTGGAGATTTGGCATGATCTTGGATTGTTTGGTTCTTCGACGCTCATCCTGGACTTGCTGTCATAGCAACAGGTGCCCAAGCTTAAACCTGCTCGGGAGCAGGCTTATTTCATGTTAACAGGATTAGATCCCGGCTTTATAAGCGGAGGTGATACGGGAAGTCTTTCGCAGCCATGTCTTGTCCGTTTTTACGACAAGAACCTGTCGCTGAAGGTGGTCTCACGCTGCACAATCCACTGCCGCTTTCTGAGCATGCAGCCTGACATCAAACAATTCACCATTTACCTTGGAGAAGCGAGTCCAGAATATATCAAATAATACAAAAAGTAATGTAATCAAAAAGTATGCAGTTGACTGATTAAAAATATCTTAGATGGTGTGTGACTCCATGTCCTACATCACAAATGTGGAAGCAAAATGGCCTGGTTCTGTGCATGACTCCAGGATTTTCAGAGAGTCACATTTATGCACATTATTTGAACGTGGTAAGGAAATATTTAATATCAAGCTCACTGTATTACATACATTTATTCTGAGCCTAACAAAACTGCATTTTTCCAGGTGCTTACGACGGGATCCTGCTTGGTGACAGGGGCTATACCTGCAGGCAGTATTTCATGACGCCATTCCCTGACCCAAACCCCGGACCACAAACCCGTTTCAATGCAGCTCTAGCCAGGACAAGGGCACGCATTGAAATGACCTTTGGGCAACTAAAGGAAAGATTTCAGTGTCTGAGGGTTGCACCTGACAGGGCCTGTGACATTATTGTTGCATGTGCCATACTCCACAATAGTGCCACCATCAGAAAGGAGAGGACCCCTGTGGTGGAGGTGCAGCCTGATGATGACCTCCAGCCAGTGCACTTGGACCAACCTAGTGGCAGAGCTGCACGGGACAGAATTGTGGAACACCATTTTTTTTTTTTTTTTTTAAAACAAAAACCTTCATTAAATGAATAGAAGACAAGACAACATGCTTAGTTCCTTGAGTTTTATTTCAATTATTCTTTGTCAAGAAAAGCCAATGATGGTCATCTTTTGCCTGCAATAAGATATATTGTTATCCAAGGTCAGCAATAGTACTCTGTGTGAAATAGTGTATTTAGCACTTACTCTGAAGTTCCTTTTGAAGCAACTCAATCTCTAGTGCCAGTTTTTTCTTCTTTAAGGTGTCAAGTTCTATTTCTCCCCTTCATTTTTCTGTTTTTTCAGGTCAAAATACTAAATTTTCTGTTGTAGATTCCGTTTATATACGGATATCACCCTGTGCCATGTTTGGATAAAAAGAATAAAAAAATAAAAAAGAACTGTCAACACAAGCCTCATGCAACAAAAATAAAAAGTACAAGTAGGTTACTACACTGCCCACCTCTGTATCACTTTGTGCAGTAGGCCTTTCCTCCTGCAACTCATATTGCAGTCAGAAATAATATGTACACAAGTTACTATAAATGAAGTAAAGTTATTTATGCACTTACAAGTACTTCCTCCAAAGGACAGTCATCTGAGAGGGTTTCTTCACTGTCCTGTGCAATGGAAACAAATGGGCATTACAAAGTGTTGCACTTTCTTCCCTTTTGATGTAAAGTTAGAAAAAGTCCACTTACTGCACATATTTCAGCCACTACTTTCTTGGGAACAGGTACAAGTGTTGGTGTATTATGTAAAACTGCACAAAAGAGGAAACACAATGGCATTACAATGAACTACACTATATGAACAAATGTGATCAGTAACTCATGGCAAAATATTCTTACATTAAGTTCAGCAGTTTTCACCTTCACAAGTCAAAGCAATTGATCACTACTCAATATTTAACAGCTGAAATTACTGTACCAGCCATTTGGATTATATAGGCCTACTTAATTTAATGCGGCAAAAAAAAAAGATATATTTTACAGTGTAGCAAGATCATTTAAAGCTCATTTACCAGTAATGAAGGTGTTGCTGCTACTGGTTCCTGGCTGTTGGTCTGAGGAAGAGCTGCCCCCAGGGATGCCCTCCACAATGGGTCGGTTCACATTTAACCCCAGGGCCAGCTCTACTGCTGGGGTATAATGTGGTATAATGTGAGGGAGCAGGACCACCACCTGTTTGTTTTTTTTCAGCTCAGCCTTTTTCTTGGTTGCTGTTATAAACAGACAAACACATTTAACGGTGCTTTTCTTTTGTAAAAGAGACAAAGAACAGTAGAAGTAGAAAAGATTACCATTTTGAAGAATATTCTTGTACTTCCCTTTTACTTGTTCCCATGTTCTAGTGCAGTGTTCTTCAACCCTGCTCCCGGAGGACCCCCAACACTGCTGGTTTTCTTTGTCTCCCTAATCAAACACACCGGATTCAATTCATCAACTCATTATCACATGGGTTAATGAGCTGATGAGTTGAATCAGGTGTGTTTGATTAGGGAGACAAAGAAAACGTGCAGTGTTGGGGGTCCTCCAGGAGCAGGGTTGAAGAACACTGTTCTAGTGGGTCCTGAGGTGGCTCTGACATTAAGCAATTATGAAATGATTAAAATACAAGAATATACACTGTAATAAGTGATATAACCATAACATGGAACACTTACGCATTTCATTTGTCTGCTACTTTTTGCCAGCCCTCTCTCCTGGTTCCCTGGCGTTTTAATTAAGGTTTCATATTCTGCATAACCTTCAATAACTCTTGCTCTGCTGCGGAGAAAAACTGTGCGCGCTCTTTGGCCATGGTGAGCAGCCAATAGCAGCGTTGCTGATCAATGTTTCTACTATCGATACATATCCCCTTTTAAACCAGCGCATGAACGCGCAGTTATCTCAGATAACTCAATCCAGCTCTACTAATCATAACTGGCAGGTGTGTTCGAAGAAACGAATTAGTCAGATCATGATTAGGCCGATGATATCACCTTGGATGTCTCATAATTTGATCTTGGATGTTTCAAGCAACGTACGAAGAACGGGCCCCAGTTGCTATGACAGCAAGTCCAGGATGAGCGTCGAAGAACTCAGTTAGCTGGATTTGATTGTTTGGGTCTTCGACGCTCATCCTGGACTTGCTGTCATAGCAACTGGGGCCCGTTCTTCGTACGTTGCTTAAAACATCTGAGATCAAACGAGACATCCAAGATGATATCATCGTGCTAATCATGATCTGACTAATTTGGTTCTTCGAACACACCTGCCGGATATGATTAGTATAGCTGGATTGAGTTAGTGAGATAATTGCGCGTTCACGCTCTGGTTTAAAAGGGGATATGTATCGATAGTAGAAACATTGATCAGCAACGCTGCTATTGGCTGCTCACCATGGCCAAAGAGCGCGCTCAGTTTTTCAACGCAGCAGAGCAGGAATTTTTACTGGAAGGGTATGCAGAGTTTGAAAAATATAATTAAAACGCCAGGGAACACTGGGAATCAAAGTGTGCAAAAGCCAGGACTCGAGAGGGCTGGCAAAAAGTAACAGACAAATTAAATGCGTAAGTGTTCCATGTTATGGTTATATCACTTATTACAGTATATATTCTTGTATTTTAATAATTTCATAATTGCTTAATGTCAGAGCCACCTCAGGACCCACTAGAACATGGGAACAAGTAAAAGTGAAGTACAAGAATATTCTTCAAACTGGTAATCTTTTCTACTTCTACTGATTAGTCTCTTTTAGCAAAGACATTTTAAATGATGTGTCTGTTTGTCTGTTTATGGTTATCTGCAACCAAGGAAAAGGCGGAGCAGAAAAAAACAGGTGGTGGTCCTGCACCCCCACGTTATACCCCGGCAGAAGAGCTGGCCCTTGGGCTAAATGAGAACCGACCCATTGTGGAGGGCATTCCTGGGGGCAGCTCTTCCTTAAGGCCTATTTATACTTCTGCGTCGGACCTACGCCGGAGCCTCTACGCTGTAGGCAACGCGTTGGTTTTAATTTATACTTCTGCGTCGTTGTCCGCGTTGACGCGCAATTACTCATGCAGAGGGACCATGTGAAACCCGAGGGAGGGGTTCTAGCAGACCAATCACAGCGCTTGCGTCCGCGTAGAATTGACGCGTTGTTACATTTTTGGAGAGGTGCGCATCAGGGTACGCCAAAGGGTACGCGCGCTAAGCACAGCCTACGACGTAGCTACGGCGTAAGTTCGACGCAGAAGTATAAATAGGCCTTTAGACCTAAAGCCAGGGACCAGTAACAGCAACACCTTAATTACAGGTAAATGAGTTTTAAATCATCTTGCTACACTGTAAATAATTTGTTGCTGCATTAAATTAAGTATGTCTATAATCCAAATGGCTGGTACAGTATCAGCTCCGCTTATGAAGCCGGGATCTAATCCTGTTAACATGAAATAAGCTTGCGCACCTGTTGCTATGACAGCAAGTCCAGGAGGAGCGTCGAAGAACCAAACAATCCCAGATCATGCCAAATCGCCAATAATCAAATCCAGCTAACTGAGTTAGCGACGTACGAAGAACGGGCCCCAGGTGCGCAAGCTTAAACCTGCTCGGGAGCAGGCTTATTTCATGTTAACAGGATTAGACTGCGGCTTCATAAGCGGAGCTGATACGGGAAGTCCAGCGCTTATGAAGCCGGGATCTAATCCTGTTAACATGAAATAAGCTTGCGCACCTGTTGCTATGACAGCAAGTCCAGGATGAGCGTCGAAGAACCAAACAATCCCAGATCATGCCAAATCGCCAATAATCAAATCCAGCTAACTGAGTTAGCGACGTACGAAGAACGGGCCCTGAGGTACGAAGAACTGAGATTTTGCGTTACAATAGTGCACTTTCTGAGATATATATTTTTTCTCGTGACTGGTGAGATTGTCGTTTACATGATTCATTTGTTGGAAACGCACACTTATTTTCGACTTGTCGGAGTCGGGCTTTAACAACAGCACAAACTGTTTGCATTGCCTTAAAGCTGCCGTCGGCAAGTCTGGCAGATTGGGTCGATTAGCCAAAATTTTGAATGTTTACAACTCTCATGCCCCTCCCCACTACCAGCGAGCACCCTCCCATCGAGGTCGTGCTCGTCAGTGCGTCACTGTGCGTGTGTACCTGATTTTCTGTGAACGCGTCCGTCTCTTCAGCATCTATCAACACCATGGACTCGGAGGTAGGCTGCCCTGGCTAATCTAGCCATAGATAGCAATAACCGAGGAATTGGAAGCTTGTTAGTAGATTTTCTCTACGCCATCACGCTTCATGCAATCTCCAGGCGAACTTCAGGCGTGGCGTGTGCATGTGATATTAACATGTGCGAGTGAGGGGGATCTGTGGCGTGTGCACGACCTGTGATTGACAGTCAGATCTCACACCCCCCTGCGCTGATTGGACCTGATGAAGCGGGAGCGCTGGATTTTTGGAAAACAAATAACACGCTCCAGGTGGAGTTAGAAGCTCGGGTTTTTTTCTAAAACCACCTTATTTATGTTGTTCTGTCGGATTATAGTGTCGATTACACTGAATATGATCAAAAAAATGTTGCCGACGGCAGCTTTAAGATTATTTGCGAGTGGCTCTTTCCTTTACACTATTGGAGATGCGGAGAACTTGATGGAAAGTGCTGTCTGTCGTGTCATTCGGAGTTTACCTGGCGCTTTTAGGTTTAAAAAAACAGTTTTAGGTTTTTTTGTGGCATTTCCAAGCCACTTAAAGGAGCTGTATGTAGTTTTCAGCGGCCTCTAGCGGTGATGTTTCAGATTGCAACCAATAAGTTGACAAGCGCGTGCTCTTGCGCGTGCTCGAATTTATGAGCGAGCACTGTGGAATACCGGCCAGACTGAGACGCGTCACGCAACACACCAGAGAGAGCATCCCACAACATGCTAGAAACTCAGGTAAACTCCCACTGCAACGTTACAATAATAGGCTACTTTTATCAGCTTGACGTTGAACTAATGCTCCATGCTCGTACCATGATAAGAATGGAACCCTATCAACCGTGCCGAATTTTGCCACTGCAAGCACTACTTCACATTTTCTTCAGGAAATGTATACATTCTAGGTTTGTAGATAAGGTCTCTCCATAATTCAAACGCCCTGCCGATGTTGATCCGTGTTTTTTCACCCGAAGTTCATCCGATTCACGTCTGGCCTTTAATACGAGCTTCAGCAGAAAGAAAAAAACGTTTTATTGGTTTTTTTTATCAATAAGTGGAGTTTGTGTTGGAGTCTGTGTTGTGCTGGGAGCAGGTCGTTTCTTAGTGTTATCAGACATGTCATAAGTTGCATAAGTCATAAGTCCATGTCATAAGTTGCAGTGTCGTCGCTGTTGAGTGCAAAATCAGTAGGCTAGACGAGGCGAGAGGCTCGGGAGCGCTCCGCGCATGCAGGTGACGTCACTGGATTTCGCGGTAAATCCGACCCGGCACCTTCACATAAACATAAGAATACTTGCTTTCAGAGGTAATAGCAAAACCCGAAAAGTGGATCATTTTAATGTGATACTACATACAGCACCTTTAAGACCCAATGTTGTAAAGCAGTTTTTTTTTTAAGCATTTTTTTTTTAGGCTATCATAATTTTTTATGAAGATCATGCATTCATGACCATGCCGATTACAGTATATGTTACTCAGGCTTCACTAACGTGATTGGTACCATAGACTATAGGCTAGACCAGGGGTCGGCAACCTAAGGCACGCGTGCCAAATGCGACTCTGATACTTTCCAGACAAGTTACATACTCTCCTGTCACTTGTTTCAAGAGCTTCACTTGGTCAAAAACCAAGTGATAACCTGTACAATGTAAAATTGTCAACATCAAATTATGTACTACATATTACAGCATTGTTTCAATACAAGACATACCAATGGACTCGTGCAGCTTTCTGTCTTCTTTGGGCACCAGATGTTCCTTCCTCACCCGAAACAAAGGACTTATTCGATTAGCTTGCGTTGATATAAGGACTGGTCTTCCTTCTCTGCTGTAAAACAAGAAAGTCTCGACTTACTCTATGTGCAATTACTATTGTTCTTGAAACATAAATTAAGACAGTTATAAATAAGTTATTATTTGTATAGCGCTTTTCACAATACAGATTGTATCAAAGCAGCTTCACAGTATTAAATTAAAATAATACAACAATGTTTGTTTCAAGAGGAATTTATTGATTGATAAAATTAAATTAAATATCCCCAAAATATCCCCAACTGAGCAAGGCAAAGGCAACAGTGGCAAGGAACCGAAAAACTCCATCAAGTGACCTAATGGTGTCCTAAAACTCCATCAGGTGACCTAATGGAGAAAAAAAACCTTGGGAGAACCCAGGCTCAGTCGGGGGCCAGTTCTCCTCTGGCATTTATGAGCTACAGGCCGGATTGTAGTTTGAACTGTAGGATTATATGAATGCCTGGCTGAAGAGATGCGACTTTAATCTAGTTTTAAACTGGGAGAGCGAGTCTGAGCAACGAACAGTATCAGGAAGACTATTCCAGAGTTTTGGAGCCAAATGTGAAAATGCTCTCCCTCCTTTGGTGGTTCTGGATATCCTAGGTATGACCAAAAGCCTTGAATTTAGTGATCTTAAAGAGCGCGATGGATTATAGGGGCGATAGAAGATCCGTTAAATAGACTGGAGCTAAGCCGTTTAGAGCTTTATAAGTCAGTAGCAATACCTTATAATTAATACGGAACTTTATAGGTAACCAATGCAGTGATGATAAAATCGCTGTTATATGATCATATTTTCTTGATCTCGTAAGAACTCTAGCGGCGGCGATTCAGGAGAGAGCATTTGATGAGTAAATACCGATTTCAATATTCTAGAAACTTTACCTGGGAAGGGCTGATCCCGGCAAGATTCGCTGCGACTCACTAGTAGCTCTTGTGAGGGTTGGCTCTTAAAAGAGCTGTTGAGTTTGATATTGTAGAGCTTTAAAAAAAAAAAAAGGACCAAGTAATCCTGCAAGACGGAAAGGAAGGTAATTTTAATACATTACTTGCAAATAGTCAGTTTATGTATAACTGTAGGATATTTTTTTCTGTAAAGAGTGTTGAATAATTAAATTTTAAAAGCATTTTTATATTATAAGTTCACTGATATGTGGGGGCATTTCTATGAATAAAAGTACGTCTTTAATAGCAAGCAATAATCATGTGAAAATGATTTACATGCAAACGGGACAGTTATCAGCAGTGTAACTGGTCTGATTATGACAAAATAATCGAGTATCTGATGTCATGTGACAAGTAAGATAAGCTTTTCCACCCCTGCAAACAGAGGTAGGTTATGAGGTGTGGAGAGACGTCATGTATCACTGGAACATAAACAGACGGGGACCAATTTGTAATAATTGTAATTAGTGGTGCACGATATATCGGCCGCCGATATAATATCGGCCGATATGGTCATTTTTTTACACATCGGTATCGTTCCGATGTCAAAATATGGCCGATGTGAACAGGCCGACATTTGACGTGTGAAGTTGAAGATGAAGTTGACGATGCTGACTCGATCTTAGCAGTAGTGAATGTGCCTGAGATAAATACACATTTCATACAGATGACATAAGCAGAGAACAGTCTGTTTTCTTTCGTTTTGAATTGTTCTGTTTAAAAATAGACATTTCAAGCTTTCTATATATGTCTCCGGTCTGTGAGGCAGGTAGATTTCGGTTCATTGATGAGACGCGCTCCAGGTTCATGCGCCCTCGCCTCCGTGTCCTGATTAAATATTTTCTACTATATTTACTTCTTATTTAATTCAATCCAGGCAATTGGTTGATGAAACATTTATCAAAATTAAGATACAATTAATACAAAACGAAATTAAATTTAAAGACAGGCTTTTTGTGCTTTCTGTTTGAGGTCTCTGTGAAAGTTTTAAAGCAGTCTTAGTGGCGCTTTCAGAGCGCTCAAGTCAACTGTCCCGTCCGTAACATTGTTAACGCAGTCCAGTGCGACTTATGTTTTTTTCCTCTTCATGACACATTTTTGACTGATCGTTTTTTGACTCGTAGATATTTGAATATATTGCTTGATATTTGATACCCGTTCGAATTAGATTTTTCTCAAAAGTGACAGCACGTGTGATTTGTGGATTACTGATAAGCGCGAGTGGAGAAACAGGCGTTTATTGATTCATTCTCAGTGTTGAGAAACGTATAGCCTTCATGTGTTACGTTATTGTATTAATAATAACTAAAGTAGCCTACCTCAGTGGTTCCCAACCTTTTTTTGTCTGATACCCCCTTTTCCCCAAGAAAATATTTTAGGGCCCCCCTTCACATTTAATGATATTATCGCTCTTGTAAGCTTGCATCAAGGATGACAAAATATGTTGTTTTCAAACAAACGGTATGTTCACTATAACCAGATTATGTTCATGCACAAATAATAGCCTATAATATTGAAAATACAATAACAAAAACATCAGTAGGCCTTTTGTAATTTAAAAACGTAGGCTTAGGAGTAGCCTATAAATTGGCCCTATTTGAAATGCAATAACAAAAATATTCATACTGGTGTGTAGGTAAAAAAAAAAAAAAGAAGAATATAGGCTATTACTAAATGACTGCTGTCTGGGACCTCAATACTTGCATGTTATTTGTGAGGCTTTATCAATGTGAGGCTTTATTTTTGCCGCTTTTGCCGCTATAGTGAGCGATAGTAAACTTGTGTTTATAATATGCGTCTTTCGGAAGAACATTGTAGCCGGAACTACTTCTCTCTGTGTACATCTATGACGAGTCACGCAGGTACTGTGCTACTCCGCAGCGGCAGCGATCCGAACCAGTGTTAAATAGTCCCAATATAAACACTTATTATAGGTGTACCATAGTGGTTCAGGATAAGACAAAAACACGGATTGGAAAATGGATTCATGATGAACTCGCTCATTGTATAAATTTTGTAAATTTTGAACAGAAAAAAGTTAATGATTTTATTTAATGCTCATTGCTCAAAACTTTTCAAAATATGACCCCCCACAGAGCTCGCTGAGGCCCCCTTGTGGGCCGCGACCCCCCTGTTGGGAACCGATGGCCTACCTAATTATGTTACATATTTATTTTGTATGAAAACTAGCGCGTTCGTTACTTGTGGATTAAAAAGTAGGCTACCGTTGTATCAGTGCTGCGCGAGCTCTCTCTCTCACAAACACGGACGCGTGCACACACAGAGAGAGAAGATAATTGTAAAATGAAAAATTGACGGGCTAAGTTTAAATTTTGTTCTTGCTTGTTTTTTTTCTGTCAAAATATCAGAAAGTATTTTGTATTATCCATCCGTGTTTTTAAAATTCGTTAAATGACGGACGTTTTACTGTTAACACAGCCCATGTCGGATTGGTCTTATAGCCTAGGCTACTTGTTATTATTTTAAGAATGATTCGTTATGCTATTATTGGACTCCTGTCTATTCATTGTCAACTGTTTTCTATAAATATGTTTGTATTGGCTAACATTTATTCAGTTAATGAGTGTCCTGTTTAAAATGTGCAATGTTCAAACGCAAAGACAGCACGTCACAAATAGAAGCCCTTTTCCCTGTGGTATTTTTTAGTATCATATCGAGGGCTTGGAACCAGAGGGGCGTAAGTGGCATTTTGGGCGAAAATGAGTTCTATATATCAAATTAAAGGTCTTGATGAGCTCTATCTAGTTGTGCCAAAAAGACGCATCAGAAATCAACTTGTATTGAATAAAGCAACAAAACAACAAAGACCTAACACAAAAGTTTGAGCATTGTTTGGAGCCAGAGGGGCGTATGTCCACTTACGCCCTTCTGGCTCTAAAAAATACATGTATGGCCTACACATTGTTTGGAGCCAGAAGGGCGCAAGTGGCATTTGACAAACTTTACAGGAGAGCCAAAACAAAATTTTGACCACGCTTCAATCAACTGTATTTATTAACCTTCAACCACAACATTGCAACCACATACATACTTATATGAGTAAGTTCTTAAGTGAACATATTATGGAATATTAACACGATGAACATATTCTAAAACCTTGCAAAATCTTGAAAATATGGCAAAAACATCAAATACGCCTTTTTGGCACCAAACATTTCCAATTCCTCTAAAGAAAAATAGGGCGTATCTGCTGATCAATGCAGAAATGATTGGTCAAAACATTGGTTAAAAACACTCTAACTTCATAACTTTTCATTTTATTTAAAATACTGTATACATAGTCATTTAATTTGATCATTTCTAACCGTTTAATTTCAATTCTCATTTATGAGTTCACATTCATGTCAAACAGTTTAACATTTAATTTCAAACAGTTTAACATTTAAGTTCACACAGTTTAATTTCTCTTGTTTATTACACATTTCACTTTTTAGTTCACTTTAGTTGAACTAAAAAGTTCACTCACTGCCCACTGTCAGAGTGTTATAGAACTCTGCATAACAGTGAGGAATACTCCCATTGGTGCACAGGGTGAGTAGGTCTTTTTTCTTTAAGGCACTGATCACTGGAGGATTTTCATACAATGAGCTGGGGTGTGTGGTTCTGGTGCCTCTGGTGCCTCTTGTTGCCTGTTGTGCCACCGTCAGTTTTCGGAAGGTTGGGGCGGTGAAATCATACTTGAAGAAGATTGTTTTTGGTTCATCTTTCGTGTAGCGGAACCATTTAATCTTCTGCCAATGAACTGATTGTCCCTCCTCATCTTTTGTTCTGTTTTTGAGTATGTGGTTGGAGAGGGACTTGAAGTACAGAAAGTCCTTGTGTCCAAGTTCATGTACACTATGGGTCGTTCTTTCTTTCCATTCTCACAAGTGTGTAGTAGCCATCATGGATGGCTACTAGACATGGAGTGTGATAGTGTGCATGCTGCAGTGGAAACTGCAAGAAGAAAAGTTTCTATTTACTCCCATTTCTATTTACTCCCATACTTCTATTTACTGATGGCTACTACACACTTGTGAGAATGGCAAGAAGGAACGACCCATACAGTGTACATGAACTTGAACACAAGGACTTTCTGGACTTCAAGTCCCTCTCCAACCACATACTCAAAAACAGAACAAAAGATGAGGAGGGACAATCAGTTCATTGGCAGAAGATTAAATGGTTCCGCTACACGAAAGATGAACCAAAAACAATCTTCTTCAAGTATGAAAATCCTCCAGTGATCAGTGCCTTAAAGAAAAAAGACCTACTCACCCTGTGCACCAATGGGAGTATTCCTCACTGTTATGCAGAGTTCTATAACACTCTGACAGTGGGCAGTGAGTGAACTTTTTAGTTCAACTAAAGTGAACTAAAAAGTGAAATGTGTAATAAACAAGAGAAATTAAACTGTTTGAAATTAAATGTTAAACTGTTTGACATGAATGTGAACTCATAAATGAGAATTGAAATTAAACGGTTAGAAATGAAATGTTAAACAGTTTGAAATGATGAAATGACTATGTATGCAGTATTTTAAATCAAATGAAAAGTTATGAAGTTAGAGTGTTTTTAACCAATGTTTTGACCAATCATTTCTGCATTGATCAGCAGATACGCCCTATTTTTCTTTAGACGAATTGGAAATGTTTGGTGCCAAAAAGGCGTATTTGATGTTTTTGCCATATTTTCAAGATTTTGCAAGGTTTTAGAATATGTTCATCGTGTTAATATTCCATAATATGTTCACTTAAGAACTTACTCATATAAGTATGTATGTGGTTGCAATGTTGTGGTTGAAGGTTAATAAATACAGTTGATTGAAGTGTGGTCAAAATTTTGTTTTGGCTCTCCTGTAAAGTTTGTCAAATGCCACTTACGCCCCTCTGGTTCCAAGCCCTCGATATTTGGATATTGGAATAATAAATAAAGTAGCCTATCTTAATTTTACACAATGTTCCTGTTTTTTGTGTGGTTTTTTTTACTGTTTTCTAAGGGTTTCTTAATTTTAGACAAGTTGACCAGCACACATTACTGTATATGCAATGCAGTATAATGCATGTGTGTCGTATGTGACATATTTTGCACACAGGTAAAGGTGCCCAATATCAGTCATTTCTAAAGTAAAAAAAAAGTGTTTTGGAAAATAGCTCTTTATTTGATAATCATTAAAATTTGTTTTCTATACAGAGATATCGACATCGGCAAATATCGGTATCGGCCATAACAGCAATATTAATATCGGTTATCGGTATCGGCCTCAATTTTCACATCGGTGCATCACTAATTGTAATCAATACAATGCAATTAATATCAACTTTCTGACAGTGTGTGTACGAGTATACAAATATGTACGAGTATCGTATACGAATTTGACAACTTGTTAAATCTTGTGAATTATTAAGACTTTCAGACTATCTTCGTACTGATTGGGCTATGGGTTTTGCGAGAAAAGGTTTAAGAAACAACAAATGCTTGATAAAATGTTTGATTTAGGGTTCGAACCAACACATGTATATACCATTGCGAATATTTGCCTTTGCAGCTGTCGGTCTCCTCCGTTTACTTGTCCTCAAACAATAATAGTCCGAAAGGTCCTTTTGGTCTTTTCAGCTGAAAAAAGAGAAAATAAAATATCATTATGTTGTTTTACATCATTCCTGTGGTAAAAGCATGGTAAGCGTTGTGGTTAATGTGCATTTACAATAAGTATCACATTAAAACTCCCAATACAGTGTGGTAAAAGCATGGTAAATTTTGTGATTACTGTCTTTTTACTACACTTACCACAGTAAAACTAATGTTAATGTGGTAAAAGCATGGTAAGTGTTGTTTGTACTGTGCTTCTACTACAAATACAACTTTGGAACTAATTGTACTACTTTTAATCTGATATGAATATGATTAACTGATTTAAGGTCTTTAGGCCTATGCTCACAGGCAGTGTAACTTAATCACCCTGTTTTGAATTAGAAAGCAATAAAACGCAAAGCCTCAGTGGAGATGACAGATATAATGCCGTGACTGAACGTGAGCTAATCTGATTAATATCGACAAACAGAAAATACATTATATATCACACATTATTCGGACAGCGTATTTACTACTTACCAACATCTGACACACGTGAACTGATGCCAAATATCGCGATGTGTTCGGAACGAGACTTCTTCAGGCTTCTAAGGGTTTGAAACTTGCTGGCCCAGAAAAGTTCATTAAACACATCCTTAATATAGTCCAATTTAGTCATTTAATCAAAAATATCTTAATTTGTGTTCCGAAGATGAACGAAGGGGTTGGAACAACATGAGGGTGAGGAATTACTGACAGAATTTTCATTTTCGTACTTAATAATCGTGACCACCAATAGCAGCGCTTACTGATCGTGACGTGGCCAATAGCAAAGCAGAATCATTGTGGGAAATACCGACTGTATTAACGAATAAAGGTAGAATTTGTGTTCTTATCGTGTTTAACACATCTGTATTTGCCCGCGCGAGTATATCCAACTTCAAAAATCGCAGCTTCAATTCAATTTACAGTTACCGTCGAAGAGAAACACAGGTCTTATCTGCCCTATATAAATAACAGCCTGTACACTCTTTAGGATGTGGAGGGTAGGGCGATGAGGCTGCGAGCTACACCTATGAACCATTGAATCACTTTGCTGGCTGGTGCACCGGCTAATCGTGGTTGCCTTGATGCACTTGCTGATCTGGCCGGGTTGACACTCATCTGATGCCTTCCACAAATGGTTTTTTTGGACTTTTTTTTTTTTTTTTGGACTTGTTTCTTCATCATAATGACACAAGAAAATCATTCAATCATTTTTTAAGATTTACAATCTGCACATCGCCCCGTTCATTATTCTCTTTCGGAATGAAAGATGACATTTAAAAAAGGGTGCAGCTTGGTTTTTTTCTTTAAAAAAACAGAAATGGCTGGATTTTCTTTTACAAATGTATTGTTGTCATCAAATAATAGTATTAGAAAATTTGGAATATTTATTTATACGTTTATTGGATTTCATTTGACTGATCGCATCTTTACCCAGAAGTGCCAAGTCATAGATATATACACTAGACGTGGCCTTGGCTGCGGCAGTTGATTGGAACGAATGCCTTACATATATAAATTAATTAATTAGCAAAACTTGGCCACTAAATATTTCATATTCAATTATTTTAATGATCACAATTAAAGTTTTCATTTTATTAACTGAACAACATTCAGCATTCAATCAAATATTATAAAATATGTATTATTATTAATAATGTTATTTCAACATAATATCTCGTTATTTCGACATAATATGTGTGGGTGCAACAAGCAAGATGTGCATTTGTAAATCCGGTGACGCGTGCATTGATTTTTATTAATAATCTAGTGTTTTCTGACAGTGTCGACTCGGCTGCAAAGATGAAGTTGACGATCGCCGTATAGTGAACGCGCCTATAGAGAGAAATGCACATAATGGATTACATAATCAGAGAGTAGCCTTTTTCTTTTCGTTTTGAATTATTTCGTTTAAAGACATTTCAAGCTTTGTGTATTTGATGTATTTCTCATGTCTGTGTGTGTGAGGCATACAATGAGTTTCGTTAAGTTAGGATGAGATGCGCTCCAGTTAACGTGCAATGCAAGATTATCATTTTTTTATTATTATTTATTAAATCTTATTGATCTTATTTATTAAATACAGGCTGATGAAAAATGTATTAAAATTAAGATACAATTTATACAAAACGAAATTCACTTTTACTCGTGCTGTTCACTTTTCATAAATCAACATACATGGGGAAAAAAATGACATTATAACATTTTAACAAATATGAAAATAAATGCGCTTATTTAATGGCTACAACAGTATAGGCCTACAGACTCTCTATTTGTACAAATTGCTGCACATTCATTTAATTCTGAATTTTGCACACACAAGTTGATAGGCATTTGTTCAAATCAAGTTCATGATAATTGTGCGTGCATTTATTAATCATTATGATACTAAAATCATAACAAAGTAGGTTATGCTATGTACAAAAAAATCAGATGAGCCCAGAATATTCCAAACTGCCGTAGCCAAGGCGACATCTAGTGTATATAAACTTATTACACCGTCGTGCTAAGTCATAGGGTCCGTGCACTTTTTGATCATTTCATTTCCTGTTTAGAATGGAATAAGGAGAAATGAAAACCAGCTCGTTTATTCGTTTTTTTGGCTAGATTTTGGCTAGATTTTTCATTTTTCGTTTACAAGTCGGTTTATGGGTTCGATATTTCATTTGCACACGTGGGCGGCGCTGAAACGCCCCTTTCATCTGATTGGTCAAACCGCTCCGCCTTCAGTAAGCTGTGAGCTTTTCTTTCTGTCAGGCAGAATAAGAGTCAGTAGGCTACGAGTGCGGCACTGACAAATGCCCTTTAATGAAATAATGTCTGAAACCACCACTCACTGTTAACTACACACACTATTTGATTTAGAAATATGTTGCTGGTCACGTAATTCGTGCTGCTGCGACTTGCAAGCAACCCCATTAATGTGAGCCACAGTATATGACAGATTATATTAGCATATTTCCCATTGATAAATACAGTGCAAATAGTTCCGTCTCTTTGGATAAAAGGGAAGTGGAAATAAAAATCAATAATAGGCTGAACTGTACCATGATAATATGTCCGTAACATTTACCACTCTAGTCTTTTATTTACATCAAAAGGCAGGTAGGCGTGTGTGACATATAGCCTATGGGCTATAAATAATTTTGAATAGAAATAAAGTTTATATTTTTTGAATTTAAGCATGTGTAGCCTACTCAGTTCACATGAAAAGAAAGAGACAGAAAAGAGAGAAGCCAGAATCAGTGAACGTAAATTAAATACTGACAAAATTACCAGGTTTGGGATTAATTGTTATTATTATTATGAGAAATTGACTCCGCCTAGAACTTTGATGCTTCACCAAACTCAGCTCAGACCCTCAGACTGGTCTAACTTGCTTCTAACTGGTCAGACTTTCCCAAAAAATCCATCGACTTGAGTTATCTGAGCAATGAAGGCCGTAATACTTAATGCTGTCCACTAGAGGGGGCGACAGGATAATAAGTGTTTTCTACTCTCTTTCCCTGTTTGCATCAGTTTAAATGACAAATAAATAAATGCATGAATTTCATTATGATAACAGGTTAAACGTCGTAATTAGCCAGCATAGGACGCAAATGAAAATACAATTTGATATTTGTGATATTTAAACTGTGTATTATTAATAAATATTGTTTCATATCTTGTTCATGCTTTATACATTTTAACCAGTGCTAATTTAAATAAAATGAATGAATAGAACTATATAATAATTAATTATAATATGGTAACTTTGGTCCAAAGTAATCTGTGATAAACAGTGTATAGGCCTACTATGTTTCATCTGCTTATTTATTATAGTCAAAATAATCCAGCAGTTATGTTTTATCGAATGTTATTCGAATTCAAGATGTAGAAGCTCAGATCAATAATGAGGCGTACAGGCCATAAATAACAAATAGACATTACAACATTTTTATTATTCATAAGAATTTAAGTTAATAACATCTAAAACAAAGAATACATGTATTACAGGGCAAGTATAAGTATTAGTATTTTTAATGTTTTTGAAAGAAGTTTCCTCTGCTCATCAAGCCTGCATTTATTTGATCAAAAATACAGAAAAAAAAGTAATATTGTGATATATTTTTACAATTTAAAATAATTGGTTTAAATGATCATTTATTTCTGTGATGCAAAGCTGAATTTTCAGGATCATTACTCCAGTCTATCACATGATCCTTTAGAAATAATTCTAATATGATGATTCATTATCAAAGTTGGAAACAGTTCTGCTGCTTAATATGTTTTCATAACCTGTGATACTTTTTTTAGGATACTTTGATGAATAAAAAGTAAAAAAAAATAAAAAAAATAAAAAAATAGAAATCTTTTGTAACAACAATATACACTACTGGTCAGTAATTTGAGGTCAGTATATATATATATATATTTTTAAATAAATCAATACTTTTATTCAGCAAGGATGTGTTAAATTGATTTAAAAAAAAGTGATAGTAAAGAAGATTTATATTATTAGAAATTATATATATTTTTTAATAAATGCAGTTCTTTTTAACCTTTTATTCATCAAATATATTAGGCAGCAGAACTGTTTCCAACACTCATAATAAATCAGTCGCGTCGCGTCACCACTTTTGAATAAGAAACAATATCAAGACTATAAAACTCCTCAAAAAACGCGCACACACTCAAACCTGACTGCACATCACATTTTTTTACTTTTATTGATTCTGCTTTTATTCCGGAGTCCCTTTTATTTTCATTGCTCCGGAGTCGCATATCAGTCACAAAATGCGCCACGGGGAAGAAAAAAACATCTATAGCCTAAGTCGCACTGGACTAAGTCGCATTTTTTTTGAAATTTATTTCACAAAAAATAAATAAAAAAATGTTACAGACAGTTCTCCGTTACGGACGTGAGCGCTCTAAAGCGGCACTAAAATAATGTTTTAAAACTTTCACAGAGACCTCAAACTGAAAGCACAAAGCCTGTCTTTAAATTTAATTTCGTTTTGTATTAATTGTATCTTAATTTTAATCGATGTTTCATCAACAAATTGTCAGGATTTAATAAGAAGTAGCCTAAATATAGGCTATTAGAAAATAAATAATCAGGATACGGAGGCGCTGGCGAACCTGGAGCTCGTCTCATAAATGAAACTCAGCGTAGGCCTATAAGGTAGCCTATTGCCTCACAGACCTGAGACATATAGATAGCTTGAAATGTCTACTTTTAAGCAGAACAATTCAAAACGAAAGAAAACAGACTGCGCTGCTTGTGTAATTCGTATGAAATGTGCATTTCTCTCTGGCGCTGCGAAGATCGCGAGTCGTCAACTTCATCTGTCTAGCCGACACTGACATAAAAAATAACTGTTTTATTAGTAAACAATTAAAATGTCTCCTGCTATATTTTACATAGGCCTATTTGCCTGTTCCTTACAAAACACTGACAGTGGGGTTTTTGACGTTTTTTTTTTTTTTTTTTTTTTTTTTTTTTGAGCAGCTGCGGCAAATTCTTTCGACACACACACACACACACACAATATTACGTAACACTCTGCGCTTATGTTTTAAAAAGAAAATTTAACATATAAATAACAATTTTTAAATAGCCCACTTAAAGTGTTTATTACAAATAAATGACTAAATGCTAAAAAATTATACATTTTAATGAACAAACATATGCGTTGCATTTACAATTCTGTGAAAACAGGGGGTGCTGCAGCACCCCCAGCACCCCCACTTCCCGCAGCCCTGATGGGAGGTATGTTAAACCTGAGAAAGCAGAGTAAGTCAAGCCCGTTTCTGAAAGAGAGGTAACTTATACACTCTAAAAACTGCTGGGTTGTGTTAACCCAATTTTGGGTCAAATATGGTCTCACCCAACGTTGGGTTAAAAATGTAATTTAAAAATGGACAAACCCAGCCGTTGGTTTACAGTTTTAATGTAACCAATGCAATTTGTCCATTTTTAAATAGCATTTTTGTCCATTTTTGATTTTGTCCAAAATGCAATTTGTCCATTTTTAAATAGCATTTTTTAACCCAACGTTGGGTGAGACCATATTTGACCCAAAATTGGGTTAACACAACCCAGCAGTTTTTAGAGTGTACTCAGAGTCAGTTACCATGGTAACTTACTCTGTGAACCTAACCTGGCCGGGAGCAGGTTTTCTTCGGTAAACCCAGAGTTTCTTTCGGTCTCCTCCCCTTTTTTAAAGAGGAAGTGGTGTTTAAACACCTCATTCATTCTTTCAGTACATTTTTATTAATAAAATTAATCTTTAATTAATAAATACAATATTGCTATTTTTACTGTTTTTTTTCTTTTTTTTTTCGATTTTTTAAATAAGATGAAGTCTATTAACTCCTTAACTGGCAACTGAATATACAGTAGTAGATTAGAGTTACATAATGTAGTTCTAAACAAATTCTACAGAATTAAACTGTGGCATTTACTGAAAATCACTGAACTCTGTTCATCTGTGCAACAGAAGTTGATGGACCGTCCTCCTGCTGTTCTTCCACTTTGGGGGCGGGGGGAGAGATAAGACTACTCATTTATACTTAGCTTTAAACTTAGATTCTACTCCACATAAAAATGTGAAAAAATCTGAATGTGTAGATTGTTTGATGTGACACATAACATTATCCCCATCGTCCTGTGAAGATGAGTACACTTTATAACACTATTTGTCATAATTTCTGGTGTATTGAGTAGGCTACTTACAACTGCCTGCAGGTTTTGTTGGGACAGGAGGCTCCAAAAGACAGATATTACCATCGGAATCTGTTGGGACCAACAAAAAACCCAACCCAAAGTCAAATAAATGGAAATATCAAAAATAGCCTATATAAGAAATAACACATATGTAAACCTCTTACATTTTATGAAGGCCCTTGGATCTTCGGGAGTGACTGGCTCTGAAGTCCCTCCAGGAATTCCCCCAGCCAAAAATGCTGCTGCACTGCTAGACACTGGGATGCTATTTAGTTATTTAATATGTCAAATATTTGTAAATTCAGGTAGCCTACACCCATGATATGCTCAAACCTTACCTGATTGAATTATGTTCTTATATTTAATTTTCAGCTGCTGCCATGTTCTTTTAATACCTGCAGGATTGCACCCATGAAAATTAAAATTAGGTTGAATAACATACTGTTCTTCCAGTTTCACCTCTGATATTATAACAGTTGGGTAAGTTACTCTAAAATAGTTATTAATTACTAACTACAAATGACATCTTCAACCGTGTAATTAGATTCATGTAATAATGACTATCTTTAGAAAGTATTGGTCTACTTATTAATAAATCCCATATCAACCTCAACCACTTGAACAATACAAGGAGAGACAAGAAACTGCACTTTTAATGCTTTCAAATAAACAATATACAATTGCATGGATTATTCTTGAATTGACCAAAGTGTGTAGAGGGAGAAGGTTACATAAAAAATATACCTTTTAAAAATGTATGTTAAATATACAGAATTGTTCTATAGTCTAATGCAATTACATCAGATTTTACTTCAAATTACAGAAGAATTAAGAGTAATCCCTTTAATTAAATGACAGTATTTAGATGACTTGGTAATTAATTACACCCAACACTGTATAACTAATTAAAATGTAAACATATGCATTGACTCGAGCAACTATTTTCTCCCTAGCTAACTCTAGTTGTCCTTCGCTGCTGCAGCCGATATTTAAAAAATAATAATATGTCTTCTTATGCTTGCAGAAGCTGGTGAGAAATATGCAGACCTCTTTTTGTCTGGCGCTGTTACCATGGTGACTCATAATATCTGCACTCCATTGATAATGGCTTTTTATAGTGGTGGTGCACGCGCTTAACTCAGAGTCAGTCAACTCAGAGTTGATTGAACGAACTAATTTCCGCTGTTCTGTAACCGAAAACTCAGAGTTTCCCATCTCAGGGTAAGTCAACTCAGTTGAACCTCCTTTCTGAAACAGGGCCCAGGGGCCCGTTCTTCGTACGTCGCTAACTCAGTTAGCTGGATTTGATTGTTGGAGATTTGGCATGATCTTGGATTGTTTGGTTCTTCGACGCTCATCCTGGACTTGCTGTCATAGCAACAGGTGCCCAAGCTTAAACCTGCTCGGGAGCAGGCTTATTTCATGTTAACAGGATTAGATCCCGGCTTTATAAGCGGAGGTGATACGGGAAGTCTTTCGCAGCCATGTCTTGTCCGTTTTTACGACAAGAACCTGTCGCTGAAGGTGGTCTCACGCTGCACAATCCACTGCCGCTTTCTGAGCATGCAGCCTGACATCAAACAATTCACCATTTACCTTGGAGAAGCGAGTCCAGAATATATCAAATAATACAAAAAGTAATGTAATCAAAAAGTATGCAGTTGACTGATTAAAAATATCTTAGATGGTGTGTGACTCCATGTCCTACATCACAAATGTGGAAGCAAAATGGCCTGGTTCTGTGCATGACTCCAGGATTTTCAGAGAGTCACATTTATGCACATTATTTGAACGTGGTAAGGAAATATTTAATATCAAGCTCACTGTATTACATACATTTATTCTGAGCCTAACAAAACTGCATTTTTCCAGGTGCTTACGACGGGATCCTGCTTGGTGACAGGGGCTATACCTGCAGGCAGTATTTCATGACGCCATTCCCTGACCCAAACCCCGGACCACAAACCCGTTTCAATGCAGCTCTAGCCAGGACAAGGGCACGCATTGAAATGACCTTTGGGCAACTAAAGGAAAGATTTCAGTGTCTGAGGGTTGCACCTGACAGGGCCTGTGACATTATTGTTGCATGTGCCATACTCCACAATAGTGCCACCATCAGAAAGGAGAGGACCCCTGTGGTGGAGGTGCAGCCTGATGATGACCTCCAGCCAGTGCACTTGGACCAACCTAGTGGCAGAGCTGCACGGGACAGAATTGTGGAACACCATTTTTTTTTTTTTTTTTTTAAAAACAAAAACCTTCATTAAATGAATAGAAGACAAGACAACATGCTTAGTTCCTTGAGTTTTATTTCAATTATTCTTTGTCAAGAAAAGCCAATGATGGTCATCTTTTGCCTGCAATAAGATATATTGTTATCCAAGGTCAGCAATAGTACTCTGTGTGAAATAGTGTATTTAGCACTTACTCTGAAGTTCCTTTTGAAGCAACTCAATCTCTAGTGCCAGTTTTTTCTTCTTTAAGGTGTCAAGTTCTATTTCTCCCCTTCATTTTTCTGTTTTTTCAGGTCAAAATACTAAATTTTCTGTTGTAGATTCCATTTGCATATGCGCACCAATTTTTCTTTATAATTTACTGTGAAAATGTATACATTTAACAAGACAATATACATGTACCTCAACAGGTAAATATTGTTAAAATAAGTGTTGTCTATCTATCTATCTATCTATCTATCTATCTATCTATCTATCTATCTATCTATCTATCTATCTATAAAAAACGAACTTTTTGGTATAGTAATATATATTAAATTAACCTTCATAATTTTTACTTTATAAAATTAAAATTCAATGAGAACTAGAATTTTCTAAGTAAAATTTTAAATATCTACACATTTAATTCATGTAATAAATTAACTGGTTGGAAAGAGTAAATCTTATTATATATTTGCTTGTAATATTTAAACATTTTATAGTCACTTCACATAAACATAGTAATTTTAAGTAAATTTTAATCGAAAAGTATAGCGCGTTTGAATCCGCACATGCGTATTTGGAGAAGAAGACACGACGACAGTCTCTGCCACTTTGGGTCAGACGGATTGGCGAGCTGCTGCGTGGCTGCTTTTTGTCGTGTTTGAGGTAAGTTTGTCTTTCTGTTTTACATTTAATAAAACATGGGTCTGTGTGGATTTTGATGATTCTTGTTTACTTGACTCAATAAACATTAATGCTCATCTTATAACATGACCTCATTACTGTAAGTTGTAAGTTAACGCGTCTGGGTTATCCATTGTACATTAACGTTATAACCCTTACGTTTCACTTCCTACATTAGTTAACTTATATTTAATCTGAAAAGTTTTCAATAGTTTTATAGATTCGGAAAGCACTGTTTTTCGTGTAAAATTTTCAAACTGATTGGATACCGTTGTAACTGCTAAGTTAGCTTGCTAACATTAGGCCTTAAAATTAACGTTAACTGCTTTCCTGCTGAAGTAAGTTAACGTTATACTGTTGACTATGGAAAAGTTAATTTTCTTACTGAATATTTACCAGGAACGTCTACACATAAAGCTAGAATATTTCAATCGCCCTAAATCGTGCATAAATGAGGTCTCAAAATAAGCAGGGCTGCGTTTCTAAAAGCATCGTGCGATAAGTTGATCCATGGGCCAAATAGCAGTAACGTTAATCATGTTACTTGGGCATCGCCATGTTAGTATGCACTGGAATTTAGAGAATAGGATCTGTTGGATTTACAACATGTAAATTCATCCACTTCTCCCAAAATACGTGAAAGTAAGAGGCCGGTGAAGTGGGAGAAAAAAAAAAAAAGTAAACTTTATAGTTACTTACACAATGTGTGTGGTAACTTAGGTGTATGTAACTTAAATGCCTGAAATGCACTATATAATCACACCGGTTTAATCGTACGCATCAAAGGGTTAACATAATCGAAACCATATGGTCTTTTTTTAGTATGTGTTCATTCTGTTGTGATAATGAAGTCACTTTCTATTTTTGTTTCTCAAAATAATTATATTTTTTCTTCTAAACTGTATGCAGGAGGACAGCTACAGTGACATCACTCAGCACATCATTAAAATACTGGTCGTCCATGGTGCTGATGGAGAACTTCAAACATCGAGATCCAATCGATGTATCCATCCTTCTTAAACTCTCCCCAAAAGTTCAAAGATTAAAGGGATAGTTCACCCAAAAAGGAAAATTCTGTCATAATTTACTCAACCTCAAGTTGTTCCAAACCTGTATGATTTCCTTTCTTCTGCTGAACACAAAAGAAGATATTTTAAAGAAGGCTGGTAATTAAACAGTTGCTGGTCCCCATTGACATCCATAGTATTTTTATTTTTTTTCTACTATGGAAGTCAATGGGGTCCATCAGTTGTTTGGTTACCGACTTTCTTCAAAATATCTTCTTTTGTGTTCAGCAGAAAAAAGAAAGTCATACAGGTTTGGAACAACTTGAGGGAGAGTAAATGATGACAGAATTTTCATTTTTGGATGAACTATCCCTTTAAAGATGAAGTTGTAGTAAATGCTATGGTATGATAGAATTGTTTAAACATTCAGCTGTTGATGTTTTAATACATTAAAGTTGTAATGGTATTCTTTAAAGGGATAGTTCACCCAAAAATGAAAATTCTGTCAGTAATTACTCACCCTCATGTTGTTCCAACCCCGTAAGACCTTCGTTCATCTTCGGAACACAAATTAAGATATTTTTGATTAAATCTGAGAGCTGTCTCACTCCTCCATAGGCTTCTAAGACACTATAACTTGCTGGCCCAGAAAATGCATTAAAGACAACGTTAATATAGTCCAAGTGACTCCAGTGGCTCAATCTTAAGTTTATCAAGCGACGAGAATACTTTTTGTGCGAAAAAAAACAAACTAAAATAACGACTTTATTCCACTATTCATTTCCTTCTCTCTGGGCCTCGAGTTTTTTTCACGTAGTAAAACAGCGTAGCGCATCTGTGTTATACGCCACACGCATCACACACATGACCAGCGTCGGCCAATAGTGAGCCTACATGTGACGTACAACACAGAAGCGCTACGCTCTTTTACTACGTGAACTCACTGTTTTTTTTTTTTGCGCACAAAAAGTATTCTCGTCGCTTGATAAACTTAAGATTGAGCCACTGTAGTCACTTGGACTATATTAACGATCTCTTTAATAACTTTTTCTGGGCCAGCAAGTTCCAATCCCTTAGAAGCCTATGGAGGAGTGAGCCAGCTCTCAGATTTAATCAAAAATATCTTAATTTGTGTTCCGAAGATGAACGAAAGTCTTACGGGGTTGGAACAACATGAGGGTGAGTAATTACTTACAGAATTTTCATTTTTGGGTGAACTAACCCTTTAAAGTTCACTATTTCAGAGTGCTCTTTTGAATGTTGAATGTTTTGCATGAATTTGTTTTTAAATAAATTGTTATGTTTAAAACAAGGGTTACAGTATAATTCTGAAGTTTTACTGAATGCACCTGTGTCAAGAGATGACTGTGAATGTCCATTTTTGTATGAAGAACAATTTTTGATGACTGAAATAAACTGTTTAATTGTATTTTAATTGTGTGATTTGTGAAAAATATAGAGAAAATGTTCATTTATTTATGTTCAGGATTATTTATAAAAAAGAAATTAGCAATGTTTACATAATTATAGGGAGTATTGTAATTTCATAAAACTAAGTAAATGAAAACAAAAAAACTTAAATAAAATCTACTTATTTACTTAATTAAATGGTAAGATTTACTTCATAATTTCATAAAAGCAAGCTTCCTAATTATAAAACAATAAATAAACTTTACTTAATTACTTTAAATAAACATAGCTTCTAAATGAAATGTAAATAGGTAATTTTTACTTAATTTCTTCATGAGTGTTACGTTCAATACTAAGTCAATTTTACTTGATAATGACACTTAAGTTGTACTTGATATTATAGCAGTAAAATTTACTTAAAATATACTTGTGCAAATTGTTACGAGGATTTTATTAAGTAAATCTTACAAGTAGTTTTTTTCAGTGTACGGATATCACCCTGTGCCATGTTTGGATAAAAAGAATAAAAAAATAAAAAAGAACTGTCAACACAAGCCTCATGCAACAAAAATAAAAAGTACAAGTAGGTTACTACACTGCCCACCTCTGTATCACTTTGTGCAGTAGGCCTTTCCTCCTGCAACTCATATTGCAGTCAGAAATAATATGTACACAAGTTACTATAAATGAAGTAAAGTTATTTATGCACTTACAAGTACTTCCTCCAAAGGACAGTCATCTGAGAGGGTTTCTTCACTGTCCTGTGCAATGGAAACAAATGGGCATTACAAAGTGTTGCACTTTCTTCCCTTTTGATGTAAAGTTAGAAAAAGTCCACTTACTGCACATATTTCAGCCACTACTTTCTTGGGAACAGGTACAAGTGTTGGTGTATTATGTAAAACTGCACAAAAGAGGAAACACAATGGCATTACAATGAACTACACTATATGAACAAATGTGATCAGTAACTCATGGCAAAATATTCTTACATTAAGTTCAGCAGTTTTCACCTTCACAAGTCAAAGCAATTGATCACTACTCAATATTTAACAGCTGAAATTACTGTACTAGCCATTTGGATTATATAGGCCTACTTAATTTAACCCTCTGAGGTCTGAGGGGTTTTTGGGGTCCTTGAGATGTTCTGACATGCCCTGACATTTGTGCTTTTTTCAGTTGCTTATAAACATATTAATGGCAAAGGTATAATTACACTCTATTTAGCACAAACAGGGCTACCATAATATGTGAGCAACATGCATGTACATGTTTGTATTTTTGAGAGAATAATGTTTATGCATGGTTATTGAAAAAACTAAAAACTAAAGTTTCTGAAATAAGGCCACAAAACACATACTAAATACGTGTCAATAAGACTTTTGACTAATTGATGTCTTTGCCTAGAATTTTTTCTTCAAAATGATGTGAAAATCATCCTGCCCTTATCATTCACATAACACAATACATTGATTTAAATCTTGTAAAACACTTTTTGTTTGTAAAGGCAATATGCGCAAGGGGCGTCAACCATTCAACAGCATCATGCATATGTAGTGGTTCACACCTCAGGAGACAATGGGGCCCGCATACCTAATGAGCCATTCATTCAGGTGTGTCACCTATAGCCACAAGAAAGAATGCAAGAGCAATATATATACAGTGTATATATATATATATATATATATATATATATATATATTCTACCAAATTGGTTCACAGTTGGAAGCATGTCAATTTTTTTTTTTTTCACAAATTTTGCTTGCAAATTGTATAATATCCAAGGAAAACATGTCTATTAATTGTGCAGTTAATTCTCATACTGTATTTTCAGTTTTGGAATATGTATCCTCTCCCCAAATTTGTCAATAATAAAACACAATAAAAATTATTTAAAGAAAATGCTTATATTTACCTTTTAAAATTTGTTTACATCTACCTTGTAAATATATATTTTTTTATTAAAAAGGTTACAATTACAACAACAATTGAAGTGTAATCTTTCTTTGTAAAAACTAAAGTATACATTTTATCATACATATTTCAAACTTCGAATATAGCCTACATTGACAAAACATACTATATTTAACATTGTAACGCAGCACCAGACTCAATAGGATCCATTTGCAGCTTTATTAGAATTAACAACAGGCAGGGTAAAACAGGGGCAAACAGAACAACGGAGATAATCTCAGATCAGAAGTAGATAACAGGCAAGGGTCGAGGCAGGCGGCAGGAATCACAGTCGAAAGAACAATCCGGGTCGAGACAGGCAGCAGAACAAACAGAGGTCGATATAACAGTCCGAGTCGAGGCAGGCAGCAGAAGAATCAGAAGTCGATGTAAACAATCCAAGGTCAGTAACAGTTCAGCAAACACAGGGAAAATGCTCAGAAATTGTACGCCTGGGGCAATGCAATACTTCGCAATGAACTAGAGAATGAACGGGGTTTATATGGGTGAGTGTGGATGAGCTGCAGGTGTTAGTGTAGATGAGCTGCAGGTGTTTGTGTAATCAGTCCCAGGTAAGCGGCATGATGGGATATATTCTGGTGAAAGTGTCCTGCAGTGGTGAAGAGGAGGTGAAGTGGAAGCCTGCTCTGTAACAGAGCCCCCCCCTTGCGAGCAGCTCCTGAGGCGAGAAGGCAAATGGCGCCGGGGTCTTCCACGGGGTCGAGGGGCCGGCTTCTCCGGGTGCAAATGATGAAACTCTTCTGTGAGTGTGGGATCTAGGATATCTCCAGCGTTGACCCATGATTGCTCCTCCGGACCATACCCCTCCCAGTCAACCAGATATTGGAGGACATTACCCCGGCGCCTGGAGTCCAGCAACTTGTGCACACGGTACGCCTCCTCGCCATCAACCAGGATGGGCAGGGGGTCTGGAGCCGCGACTCCCTCCTTCAACTCTCCTCTCGGACCACCAGCAGGTTTTAGGAGAGATACATGGAATGTAGGAGAAATACGATAGTCAGCGGGCAAATCCAATCGAAAAGATACCGGAGAAATTTGTTTAATAATTTGGAACGGACCAACATACCTGGGACTGAGTTTGCGGCAAGGGAGTCGGAGTCTTAGGTTCTTGGTGGACAGCCACACCCACTGGCCTGCACTGTATTCAGGACCCGGGCGACGATGACGGTTAGCCTGTCGTTCTTGTCGTCTGACTGCATGAAGAAGATGAGTGTGAGCTTGATCCCAGACCTCCTCGCTCTTGTGTAGCCACTCGGTGACAGATGGTAGCTCGGTGGGTTCTCCTGACCAGGGGAACAGGGGAGGTTGAAAGCCCAGGATACATTTGAAAGGGGTAATGCCTGTAGCGGGTTTGACTAAAGAATTCTGGGCGTATTCGGCCCAAAACAAATATCTGCTCCACTCAGTTTGTTGTTTTTGACAATAGGTCCGAAGGAAGCGGGTGACGTCTTGATTCAGGCGTTCGGTTTGCCCATTGGACTGGGGATGGTACCCGGAGGTGAGACTGATGTTGACATGAAGCTGTTTGAAGAATGCGGTCCAAATTCTGGAGGTAAACTGAGGACCACGGTCCGATACTATGTCTTCGGGCAGACCATAAAAGCGGAATACCTGATTGCAGAGGAGTTCGGCTGTCTCGAGTGCAGTGGGGAGTTTGGGTAGTGGTATTAGACGGCAGGCCTTGGAGAATCGGTCAACGATGGTAAGTATGGTGGTATGTCCTTGGGAGTTGGGTAGATCCGTAATGAAATCGATGGCAATGTGGGACCAGGGGCGGTGTGGTGTGGGTAGTGGTGTTAAGAGTCCAGCAGGTAACTGTCTGGGTGATTTGGATGTGTTGCAGTTGGAACAGTTCTGAACGTATTTGGTGGTATCAGATGGTAATGTGGGCCACCAGAAGCGATTTTGGAGCAGCTGTGTGGTAGCGGTGATCCCAGGATGACCAGAACTGGGCATAGAGTGAACTTGATCGAGAAGACGAGGACGAAGGTGGTCTGGAACAAAGAGCAGATTAGCTGGGCATTCTGGAGATGGTCTCTCTTGCATGTTTGCTTGTTGGATTTCTGTGATAATATCCCATTGTACTGGAGCCACCAGGAGGTTTGTGTGAAGGATGTTCTCGTGGGCCGGGGTTTGAACTGTCTCCTCCGTTTGACGTGAGAGTGCGTCAGCCTTGATGTTCTTGGTTCCTGGTCGATATGTTACTGTGAAGTGAAATCTGGTAAAGAATAGAGCCCATCTGGCTTGTCGGGGGTTCAAACGTTTGGCCGAGCGAAGATATTCAAGGTTCTTGTGGTCCGTGAGAATTATGAATGGTTGACCAGCTCCCTCCAGCCAGTGGCGCCATTCCTCCAGGGCTAATTTCATAGCAAGCAATTCACGATTACCCACATCGTAGTTACGTTCAGCCGGTGTGAGTTTGCGGGAGAAGAAAGCACACGGGTACATCTTTGCTGGTTCGCCTTGTCGCTGGGATAATACAGCCCCAACCCCTGTGCTGGAGGCATCGACTTCTACTATGAACTGGCGTTCTGGATCCGGATGATGCAAAATGGGCGCTGACGTGAAACGAGTTTTCAAATCCTGGAATGCTTGGTTTGCCTCTTCAGACCATTTCAGCCGAGCAGTGTGACGCTTGGTCATGGCGGTTAGTGGAGCGGCAATAATGCTGAAGTTTCTTATAAATCTTCGGTAGAAATTAGCGAAACCCAAAAATCGTTGCATCTCCTTTACGGTTTGAGGTAGCGGCCAATCCAGAACTCCTTTGACCTTCCTCTCATCCATGGCTACCCCCTCCTGGCTGATAATGTATCCTAGAAATGACGTGCTAGTCTGGTGGAATTCGCATTTCTCAGCCTTGGCGTAGAGTTGATATTGAATTAAACGTTCCAGGACCAATCTGACCTGACGGACGTGCTCCTCCATAGAGTTTGAGTAGATTAGTATGTCATCGATGTAGATAATCACCCATTTATCTAGCATGTCTCGGAAGACGTCATTCATGAAAGACTGGAACACTGAAGGACTGTTTGACAGGCCGAAAGGCATGACCAGGTATTCGTAGTGCCCAGTGGTGGTGGAAAAGGCCGTCTTCCACTCGTCTCCCTCACGGATGCGAATCAAATTGTAAGCATTGCGCAGATCCAGTTTGGTAAAGTACTTGGCTTGGCGGAGTTGTTCCAGTGCTGCAGGAACCAGAGGAAGGGGATATCGGAACTTCACCGTCTGATCGTTCAGCCCTCGGTAGTCGATGCAGGGTCGTAACCCCCCGTCCTTCTTCTTTACGAAGAAGAATCCGGCAGCTGCCGGAGAAGTTGAGGGTCTGATGAAACCTTTGGTTAGCTCCTCATTAATGTACTGTTTCATAGCTTCGGATTCTGGTCGAGACAGAGGAAAGATCCTTCCCCGAGGAGGAGAAGCTCCAGGAAGGAGGTCTATGGCACAGTCGCTGGAGCGGTGTTCGGGGAGTTGTGATGCTTTTCTCTTACTGAAGGCTTCGATGAGGTCTGCATAATCAGGTGGTATTTTGGGTTCTTCTGGATCTGACGTGGCGGGATTTGGACGTTGAAGAGGAAGGCGAGTGACTCTGGATAAACAGCGGTTTTGACAGGTGGGACTCCATTGAATGATCTGCCCCTCCCTCCAGGAGATGTGAGGGTTGTGGTCATGTAACCAGGGATAGCCGAGGATGACTGAGTGATGAGGGGATTGGATGACGTAGAAACTGATATCCTCGGTGTGTAGTGATCCGACGTGCAGTTTGATTTGCTCTGTGGTGCTGTGAATTCTCCCCTCTCCAAGAGGTCGGCCATCTAGCGCCTCCACTGCCAAGGAAGAAAGACAAGGTTTTAGTTCCAGGTTGCATTGTACAGCGAATTTGTGAGATATGAAGTTCCCAGCGGCTCCTGAGTCTATTAGAGCCGTGGTGCTGATAACTTTATCATGAATCACTAGGCGCACTGGTAAGGTGAAACTGGATGTGGTAGTATGGGCATTGGTACAGAAACTCACCGAGCGGGAGTCTGCAGATGGACGAGCTGGACAGGCGAATTTCATGTGTCCGGGCTGGCCGCAGTACATGCACAAACGGTTCTGCCTCCGGCGTTCTCGTTCCTCTGGGGTTAAGTGAGTGAAACCGATTTGCATGGGTTCATGCATGGTGGGCGTGTCCTGTGAATAGCGCGGGGGAATTCGCACAGAGCGTCGAGAACGGATCAGGTTGTCCACTTGGATGGCTAGATCGATGTATTCATTTAGATTTCTTCCCTCGTCACGGCAGGCTAATTCGGACTGGAGTTCAGCGGTGAGTCCTTTTCGGAAGAGAGTTTTAAGTGTATCCTCCACCCAGTTGGTATGCGCCGCTAGTGTGCGAAACGTGAGTGCATACTCAGCCGTCGTGTTTCTTCCCTGTGACAGGGCTAGTAGTTGTTCTCCTGCGTTTCCGCCCTCCGTGGGGTGTTCGAAGACATGACGGAATTGTTGAATAAACTCCCCAAACGTGGCGAATGATGAACCATCCGGCCTCCAAACCGCAGTAGCCCATTCTAATGCTCGACCCGTGAGCAGTGAGCAGACGAATGCTATGCGACTCGCGTTAGTGGTGTAGAGTGAAGGCTGCTGATCAACAAAGAGAGTGCACTGCAGTAAGAATCCCTTGCATTTCGTCGGATTACCGTCAAACTTCTCAGGGAATGCTAGTCGTGGATTTATTGACGGGTTCGCAGCGGGTGGGACAGGCTCTGGTGCTGCTGGTGGTGATGGTGCAGCGGGAGCATTCCCTATCGCCGCCCGGATTTCTTGTAACCCCTGTACGAGTTCCTCGGTAAGTGAAGTCAGATGGCTTAACTGATGATGATGCAGATCCAAACGTGAAGCTTGTGAGGAAAGTTCCGTAGATAACTGCACGACAGCCGCTGGATCGGAAGATGGCGAAGTATTCTGTAACGCAGCACCAGACTCAATAGGATCCATTTGCAGCTTAATTAGAATTAACAACAGGCAGGGTAAAACAGGGGCAAACAGAACAACGGAGATAATCTCAGATCAGAAGTAGATAACAGGCAAGGGTCGAGGCAGGCGGCAGGAATCACAGTCGAAAGAACAATCCGGGTCGAGACAGGCAGCAGAACAAACAGAGGTCGATATAACAGTCCGAGTCGAGGCAGGCAGCAGAAGAAGAATCAGAAGTCGATGTAAACAATCCAAGGTCAGTAACAGTTCAGCAAACACAGGGAAAACGCTCAGAAATTGTACGCCTGGGGCAATGCAATACTTCGCAATGAACTAGAGAGTGAACGGGGTTTATATGGGTGAGTGTGGATGAGCTGCAGGTGTTAGTGTAGATGAGCTGCAGGTGTTTGTGTAATCAGTCCCAGGTAAGCGGCATGATGGGATATATTCTGGTGAAAGTGTCCTGCAGTGGTGAAGAGGAGGTGAAGTGGAAGCCTGCTCTGTAACAAACATATTAGCAAAAATTGGCAAACAAAAGCTTATTTGAGGTGGCAGATATTTTACAGTAAAAATGTGTAATCTATCCAAAACTAATCAACGAAATGTTGTCTTTCATATGTCTGTAACATAGGTCTTTCGTTTTTATTATAAGGAATATAAATGTTAATTTGCAGTTTAATACGTTGCTTATACAAATACATTTTATTTCAACATATTTCAATCGATTTTACTCAGTATAGCTAAATAGTTTGCTAAAAGCAGATCATTTATTCACACACAGAAACGCAATTCAAATTTAAACCGTCTTTTTGCGAGTTGTGGTAAACAGCGCATCTCTGCGTTCATTCATTCACACAGAAACGCGATTTACTTGAGAATGAAAAAAAAAAACTTACTACATTATTCCATCCGTTGCTCCTCGAAATACCAGCACTTCTGAGGTAAGTTTTCCATTATTATTATTCCTCACAGCGCTGCGAGACAGTGTAGACAACTACACTTATCTGAATAAACTTGATGTGTTTTCTCGAGCTGATATGGGGGCGTTCACAGTTTGTATGGGATCGTCTCAGTCATTTGCGTTTGAATAGCGCGCGCTCTCCGTGGGCGGGGCCGATTATAACGTAATGAGATGAGATGAGCTCGACTGGAATCGCTCTCTTTTAATACAGATTTCACAAGATTAGAATATTTGTTTTTTATATAAATTACTTCATTTAAAAGAAGAAAATTCAAGCTTCATGCCTGTGTGTCTGTATGCCTGTTTGACTGAGTATTCGCTCAGTTATTGTTCATTTTCGGACGCGTTTCAGAATGGACTTCACTGGCAGAGAGAAGGCAGAACTCGCTTCGTGTTTATTTTTCTTGATTTGGCAAAAAGCACAACACTTTGTTTTTATTGTGAGTATACACAAAAATAATACACATTTAACAGAATCGATTGATGTATGAAACTCCTATGGAAAATCAAAGTCAACAGAGTATTTATGAGTTTCTTTTACATTGACAAAAAAAAAGCGAGCTGGTATCGCCGGCGATACCGTAGACCTCAGGGGGTTAATGCGGCAAAAAAAAAGATATATTTTACAGTGTAGCAAGATCATTTAAAGCTCATTTACCAGTAATGAAGGTGTTGCTGCTACTGGTTCCTGGCTGTTGGTCTGAGGAAGAGCTGCCCCCAGGGATGCCCTCCACAATGGGTCGGTTCACATTTAACCCCAGGGCCAGCTCTACTGCTGGGGTATAATGTGGTATAATGTGAGGGAGCAGGACCACCACCTGTTTGTTTTTTTTCAGCTCAGCCTTTTTCTTGGTTGCTGTTATAAACAGACAAACACATTTAACGGTGCTTTTCTTTTGTAAAAGAGACAAAGAACATTAGAAGTAGAAAAGATTACCATTTTGAAGAATATTCTTGTACTTCCCTTTTACTTGTTCCCATGTTCTAGTGCAGTGTTCTTCAACCCTGCTCCCGGAGGACCCCCAACACTGCTGGTTTTCTTTGTCTCCCTAATCAAACACACCGGATTCAATTCATCAACTCATTATCACATGGGTTAATGAGCTGATGAGTTGAATCAGGTGTGTTTGATTAGGGAGACAAAGAAAACGTGCAGTGTTGGGGGTCCTCCAGGAGCAGGGTTGAAGAACACTGAGGTGGCTCTGACATTAAGCAATTATGAAATGATTAAAATACAAGAATATACACTGTAATAAGTGATATAACCATAACATGGAACACTTACGCATTTCATTTGTCTGCTACTTTTTGCCAGCCCTCTCTCCTGGGTTTTGCACACTTTGAGGTGTTCCCTGGCGTTTTGATTAAGGTTTCATATTCTGCATAACCTTCAATAACTCTTGCTCTGCTGCGGAGAAAAACTGTGCGCGCTCTTTGGCCATGGTGAGCAGCCAATAGCAGCGTTGCTGATCAATGTTTCTACTATCGATACATATCCCCTTTTAAACCAGCGCATGAACGCGCAGTTATCTCAGATAACTCAATCCAGCTCTACTAATCATAACTGGCAGGTGTGTTCGAAGAACATCATGATTAGGCCGATGATATCACCTTGGATGTCTCATAATTTGATCTTGGATGTTTCAAGCAACGTACGAAGAACGGGCCCCAGTTGCTATGACAGCAAGTCCAGGATGAGCGTCGAAGAACTCAGTTAGCTGGATTTGATTGTTGGCGATTTGGCATGATCTTGGATTGTTTGGGTCTTCGACGCTCATCCTGGACTTGCTGTCATAGCAACTGGGGCCCGTTCTTCGTACGTTGCTTAAAACATCTGAGATCAAACGAGACATCCAAGATGATATCATCGTGCTAATCATGATCTGACTAATTTGGTTCTTCGAACACACCTGCCGGATATGATTAGTATAGCTGGATTGAGTTAGTGAGATAATTGCGCGTTCACGCTCTGGTTTAAAAGGGGATATGTATCGATAGTAGAAACATTGATCAGCAACGCTGCTATTGGCTGCTCACCATGGCCAAAGAGCGCGCTCAGTTTTTCAACGCAGCAGAGCAGGAATTTTTACTGGAAGGGTATGCAGAGTTTGAAAAATATAATTAAAATCCCAGGGAACACTGGGAATCAAAGTGTGCAAAAGCCAGGACTCGAGAGGGCTGGCAAAAAGTAACAGACAAATTAAATGCGTAAGTGTTCCATGTTATGGTTATATCACTTATTACAGTATATATTCTTGTATTTTAATAATTTCATAATTGCTTAATGTCAGAGCCACCTCAGGACCCACTAGAACATGGGAACAAGTAAAAGTGAAGTACAAGAATATTCTTCAAACTGGTAATCTTTTCTACTTCTACTGATTAGTCTCTTTTAGCAAAGACATTTTAAATGATGTGTCTGTTTGTCTGTTTATGGTTATCTGCAACCAAGGAAAAGGCGGAGCAGAAAAAAACAGGTGGTGGTCCTGCACCCCCACGTTATACCCCGGCAGAAGAGCTGGCCCTTGGGCTAAATGAGAACCGACCCATTGTGGAGGGCATTCCTGGGGGCAGCTCTTCCTTAAGGCCTATTTATACTTCTGCGTCGGACCTACGCCGGAGCCTCTACGCTGTAGGCAACGCGTTGGTTTTAATTTATACTTCTGCGTCGTTGTCCGCGTTGACGCGCAATTACTCATGCAGAGGGACCATGTGAAACCCGAGGGAGGGGTTCTAGCAGACCAATCACAGCGCTTGCGTCCGCGTAGAATTGACGCGTTGTTACATTTTTGGAGAGGTGCGCATCAGGGTACGCCAAAGGGTACGCGCGCTAAGCACAGCCTACGACGTAGCTACGGCGTAAGTTCGACGCAGAAGTATAAATAGGCCTTTAGACCTAAAGCCAGGGACCAGTAACAGCAACACCTTAATTACAGGTAAATGAGTTTTAAATCATCTTGCTACACTGTAAATAATTTGTTGCTGCATTAAAATTAAGTATGTCTATAATCCAAATGGCTGGTACAGTATCAGCTCCGCTTATGAAGCCGGGATCTAATCCTGTTAACATGAAATAAGCTTGCGCACCTGTTGCTATGACAGCAAGTCCAGGAGGAGCGTCGAAGAACCAAACAATCCCAGATCATGCCAAATCGCCAATAATCAAATCCAGCTAACTGAGTTAGCGACGTACGAAGAACGGGCCCCAGGTGCGCAAGCTTAAACCTGCTCGGGAGCAGGCTTATTTCATGTTAACAGGATTAGACTGCGGCTTCATAAGCGGAGCTGATACGGGAAGTCCAGCGCTTATGAAGCCGGGATCTAATCCTGTTAACATGAAATAAGCTTGCGCACCTGTTGCTATGACAGCAAGTCCAGGATGAGCGTCGAAGAACCAAACAATCCCAGATCATGCCAAATCGCCAATAATCAAATCCAGCTAACTGAGTTAGCGACGTACGAAGAACGGGCCCTGAGGTACGAAGAACTGAGATTTTGCGTTACAATAGTGCACTTTCTGAGATATATATTTTTTCTCGTGACTGGTGAGATTGTCGTTTACATGATTAATTTGTTGGAAACGCACACTTATTTTCGACTTGTCGGAGTCGGGCTTTAACTACAGCACAAACTGTTTGCATTGCCTTAAGATTATTTGCGAGTGGCTCTTTCCTTTACACTATTGGAGATGCGGAGAACTTGATGGAAAGTGCTGTCTGTCGTGTCATTCGGAGTTTACCTGGCGCTTTTAGGTTTAAAAAAACAGTTTTAGGTTTTTTTGTGGCATTTCCAAGCCACTTAAAGGAGCTGTATGTAGTTTTCAGCGGCCTCTAGCGGTGATGTTTCAGATTGCAACCAATAAGTTGACAAGCGCGTGCTCTTGCGCGTGCTCGAATTTATGAGCGAGCACTGTGGATACCGGCCAGACTGAGACGCGTCACGCAACACACCAGAGAGAGCATCCCACAACATGCTAGAAACTCAGGTAAACTCCCACTGCAACGTTACAATAATAGGCTACTTTTATCAGCTTGACGTTGAACTAATGCTCCATGCTCGTACCATGATAAGAATGGAACCCTATCAACCGTGCCGAATTTTGCCACTGCAAGCACTACTTCACATTTTCTTCAGGAAATGTATACATTCTAGGTTTGTAGATAAGGTCTCTCCATGATTCAAACGCCCTGCCTATGTTGATCCGTGTTTTTTCACCCGAAGTTCATCCGATTCACGTCTGGCCTTTAATACGAGCTTCAGCAGAAAGAAAAAAACGTTTTATTGTTTTTTTTTATCAATATGTGGAGTTTGTGTTGGAGTCTGTGTTGTGCTGGGAGCAGGTCGTTTCTTAGTGTTATCAGACATGTCATAAGTTGCATAAGTCATAAGTCCATGTCATAAGTTGCAGTGTCGTCGCTGTTGAGTGCAAAATCAGTAGGCTAGACGAGGCGAGAGGCTCGGGAGCGCTCCGCGCATGCAGGTGACGTCACTGGATTTCGCGGTAAATCCGACCCGGCACCTTCACATAAACATAAGAATACTTGCTTTCAGAGGTAATAGCAAAACCCGAAAAGTGGATCATTTTAATGTGATTTTACAACCCCTTCACACACAGGCAATAAAAAAAGGATTCGTTTTAGTAGAAAAGCTACATACAGCACCTTTAAGACCCAATGTTGTAAAGCAGTTTTTTTTTTAAGCAGTTTTTTTTTTAGGCTATCATAATTTTTTATGAAGATCATGCATTCATGACCATGCCGATTACAGTATATGTTACTCAGGCTTCACTAACGTGATTGGTACCATAGACTATAGGCTAGACCAGGGGTCGGCAACCTAAGGCACGCGTGCCAAATGCGACTCTGATACTTTCCAGACAAGTTACATACTCTCCTGTCACTTGTTTCAAGAGCTTCACTTGGTCAAAAACCAAGTGATAACCTGTACAATGTAAAATTGTCAACATCAAATTATGTACTACATATTACAGCATTGTTTCAATACAAGACATACCAATGGACTCGCGCAGCTTTCTGTCTTCTTTGGGCACCAGATGTTCCTTCCTCACCCGAAACAAAGGACTTATTCGATTAGCTTGCGTTGATATAAGGACTGGTCTTCCTTCTCTGCTGTAAAACAAGAAAGTCTCGACTTACTCTATGTGTAGGCATGTGCCGGTATCACATTTTCATGCTGCGATTAATTGAGTGATCTTTTATCACGGTATACGGTATTATCACGGTATTTGAATTGCACATGAGAAACAGATGGATTTGGGGGGGATGTAAAAAATAAAATAAAACTTGCATCACAAGGTGTAATTGTGATTGTCAAAACATTTGGTAACTAAACTGAATTTTATTAAGTTTAGTGACAACATGTTACAATGATTACATGGTACAATGACTGGTAGGCTACTGTTTGTATTGCTTAACACAAATTTAACGATTTCAATTCAATACTTGGGATTTGATTTAAATCTTGATTCAATATTGACTTATTTTGGATAAATATTAGAAAGGCTACAGTAGATAGCCCACGTTATTTTTTTCTCATGAAAAAAAATATCTCACATAATGCTATGTAACCATATAGAACCCTATCAGCTGGTATTTTTAAAGGTTACAAATAACTAATTAAATCAAATATAATGTGGTTTTCATTATAATAACAATTATGTAATGACACAAGTAAAAATATAATATGTAAAGTGCAGTGCACATATTCAGCAAAATACTCCTCTTTATCTATATGTTTTAGTCATCTAACATGCTGCTGGTCATTAAATAGTTTAAATGTAACGTTCTGTGACACAATTGTTCTCCTGTTTCATATCAAAAGTAACCTGCTCTGTCTTGTTTGACGGTATTCGTGTCCTCTTTGCTCCGCGATTTTTCTCTGCGTGAGAAAACCATAGGAGAAAACGGATGTGTGGCGTGAGCGTATGAGGAGTCTCGCGCTGAATGCGTCGAGTTGGCAGCTCTGCTTTTAGAAGCGGGATGGATCCGGATAGATCGGCGGCGGCGTTCCTCCTTCCGCCATGCTGCTTCTCCATGTGAGGACTGTTTACATTAGACTAGAAGTGCGCACCGGCCGCATGCTTATACACGTGGCGATTGTTTACATCAGAATGCGCACGTGTTTTGCGCAGTTTGTTTAAGCGGTTGATGGAAAATAAGCTAATGCGCGTTCTAAAAATCTAAATTCGGATCTATTATTTTTCACGGTATTTTGAAGTGCCCGCGATAACAATATCGTGCATATTCATTACCGCGATTTATCGCATTACCGAATACCGGCACATGTCTATCTATGTGCAATTACTATTGTTCTTGAACCATAAATTAAGACAGTTATAAATAAGTTAATTTACCATACGATTCAAGTCAAGTCAAGTCAAGTCAAGTTTATTTGTATAGCGCTTTTCACAATACAGATTGTATCAAAGCAGCTTCACAGTATTAAATTAAAATAATACAACAATGTTTGTTTCAAGAGGAATTTATTGATTGATAAAATTAAATTAAATATCCCCAAAATATCCCCAACTGAGCAAGGCAAAGGCAACAGTGGCAAGGAACCGAAAAACTCCATCAAGTGACCTAATGGTGTCCTAAAACTCCATCAGGTGACCTAATGGAGAAAAAAAACCTTGGGAGAACCCAGGCTCAGTCGGGGGCCAGTTCTCCTCTGGCATTTATGAGCTACAGGCCGGATTGTAGTTTGAACTGTAGGATTATATGAATGCCTGGCTGAAGAGATGCGACTTTAATCTAGTTTTAAACTGGGAGAGCGAGTCTGAGCAACGAACAGTATCAGGAAGACTATTCCAGAGTTTTGGAGCCAAATGTGAAAATGCTCTCCCTCCTTTGGTGGTTCTGGATATCCTAGGTATGACCAAAAGCCTTGAATTTAGTGATCTTAAAGAGCGCGATGGATTATAGGGGCGATAGAAGATCCGTTAAATAGACTGGAGCTAAGCCGTTTAGAGCTTTATAAGTCAGTAGCAATACCTTATAATTAATACGGAACTTTATAGGTAACCAATGCAGTGATGATAAAATCGCTGTTATATGATCATATTTTCTTGATCTCGTAAGAACTCTAGCGGCGGCGATTCAGGAGAGAGCATTTGATGAGTAAATACCGATTTCAATATTCTAGAAACTTTACCTGGGAAGGGCTGATCCCGGCAAGATTCGCTGCGACTCACTAGTAGCTCTTGTGAGGGTTGGCTCTTAAAAGAGCTGTTGAGTTTGATATTGTAGAGCTTTAAAAAAAAAAAAAGGACCAAGTAATCCTGCAAGACGGAAAGGAAGGTAATTTTAATACATTACTTGCAAATAGTCAGTTTATGTATAACTGTAGGATATTTTTTTCTGTAAAGAGTGTTGAATAATTAAATTTTAAAAGCATTTTTATATTATAAGTTCACTGATATGTGGGGGCATTTCTATGAATAAAAGTACGTCTTTAATAGCAAGCAATAATCATGTGAAAATGATTTACATGCAAACGGGACAGTTATCAGCAGTGTAACTGGTCTGATTATGACAAAATAATCGAGTATCTGATGTCATGTGACAAGTAATATAAGCTTTTCCACCCCTGCAAACAGAGGTAGGTTTTGAGGTGTGGAGAGACGTCATGTATCACTGGAACATAAACAGACGGGGACCAATTTGTAATAATTGTAATTAGTGGTGCACGATATATCGGCCGCCGATATAATATCGGCCGATATGGTCATTTTTTTACACATCGGTATCGTTCCGATGTCAAAATATGGCCGATGTGAACAGGCCGACATTTGACGTGTGAAGTTGAAGATGAAGTTGACGATGCTGACTCGATCTTAGCAGTAGTGAATGTGCCTGAGATAAATACACATTTCATACAGATGACATAAGCAGAGAACAGTCTGTTTTCTTTCGTTTTGAATTGTTCTGTTTAAAAATAGACATTTCAAGCTTTCTATATATGTCTCCGGTCTGTGAGGCAGGTAGATTTCGGTTCATTGATGAGACGCGCTCCAGGTTCACGCACCCTCGCCTCCGTGTCCTGATTAAATATTTTCTACTATATTTACTTCTTATTTAATTCAATCCAGGCAATTGGTTGATGAAACATTTATCAAAATTAAGATACAATTAATACAAAACGAAATTAAATTTAAAGACAGGCTTTTTGTGCTTTCTGTTTGAGGTCTCTGTGAAAGTTTTAAAGCAGTCTTAGTGGCGCTTTCAGAGCGCTCAAGTCAACTGTCCCGTCCGTAACATTGTTAACGCAGTCCAGTGCGACTTATGTTTTTT
Organism: Leuciscus leuciscus; assembly: GCF_965113295.1. Classification (NCBI taxonomy): domain Eukaryota; kingdom Metazoa; phylum Chordata; class Actinopteri; order Cypriniformes; family Leuciscidae; genus Leuciscus; species Leuciscus leuciscus. The sequence continues at coordinate 589,010 of NW_028118562.1, forward strand.
TCCTCTTCATGACACATTTTTGACTGATCGTTTTTTGACTCGTAGATATTTGAATATATTGCTTGATATTTGATACCCGTTCGAATTAGATTTTTCTCAAAAGTGACAGCACGTGTGATTTGTGGATTACTGATAAGCGCGAGTGGAGAAACAGGCGTTTATTGATTCATTCTCAGTGTTGAGAAACGTATAGCCTTCATGTGTTACGTTATTGTATTAATAATAACTAAAGTAGCCTACCTAATTATGTTACATATTTATTTTGTATGAAAACTAGCGCGTTCGTTACTTGTGGATTAAAAAGTAGGCTACCGTTGTATCAGTGCTGCGCGAGCTCTCTCTCTCACAAACACGGACGCGTGCACACACAGAGAGAGAAGATAATTGTAAAATGAAAAATTGACGGGCTAAGTTTAAATTTTGTTCTTGCTTGTTTTTTTTCTGTCAAAATATCAGAAAGTATTTTGTATTATCCATCCGTGTTTTTAAAATTCGTTAAATGACGGACGTTTTACTGTTAACACAGCCCATGTCGGATTGGTCTTATAGCCTAGGCTACTTGTTATTATTTTAAGAATGATTCGTTATGCTATTATTGGACTCCTGTCTATTCATTGTCAACTGTTTTCTATAAATATGTTTGTATTGGCTAACATTTATTCAGTTAATGAGTGTCCTGTTTAAAATGTGCAATGTTCAAACGCAAAGACAGCACGTCACAAATAGAAGCCCTTTTCCCTGTGGTATTTTTTAGTATCATATCGAGGGCTTGGAACCAGAGGGGCGTAAGTGGCATTTTGGGCGAAAATGAGTTCTATATATCAAATTAAAGGTCTTGATGAGCTCTATCTAGTTGTGCCAAAAAGACGCATCAGAAATCAACTTGTATTGAATAAAGCAACAAAACAACAAAGACCTAACACAAAAGTTTGAGCATTGTTTGGAGCCAGAGGGGCGTATGTCCACTTACGCCCTTCTGGCTCTAAAAAATACATGTATGGCCTACACATTGTTTGGAACCAGAGGGGCGCAAGTGGCATTTGACAAACTTTACAGGAGAGCCAAAACAAAATTTTGACCACGCTTCAATCAACTGTATTTATTAACCTTCAACCGCAACATTGCAACCACATACATACTTATATGAGTAAGTTCTTAAGTGAACATATTATGGAATATTAACACGATGAACATATTCTAAAACCTTGCAAAATCTTGAAAATATGGCAAAAACATCAAATACGCCTTTTTGGCACCAAACATTTCCAATTCCTCTAAAGAAAAATAGGGCGTATCTGCTGATCAATGCAGAAATGATTGGTCAAAACATTGGTTAAAAACACTCTAACTTCATAACTTTTCATTTTATTTAAAATACTGTATACATAGTCATTTAATTTGATCATTTCTAACCGTTTAATTTCAATTCTCATTTATGAGTTCACATTCATGTCAAACAGTTTAACATTTAATTTCAAACAGTTTAACATTTAAGTTCACACAGTTTAATTTCTCTTGTTTATTACACATTTCACTTTTTAGTTCACTTTAGTTGAACTAAAAAGTTCACTCACTGCCCACTGTCAGAGTGTTATAGAACTCTGCATAACAGTGAGGAATACTCCCATTGGTGCACAGGGTGAGTAGGTCTTTTTTCTTTAAGGCACTGATCACTGGAGGATTTTCATACAATGAGCTGGGGTGTGTGGTTCTGGTGCCTCTGGTGCCTCTTGTTGCCTGTTGTGCCACCGTCAGTTTTCGGAAGGTTGGGGCGGTGAAATCATACTTGAAGAAGATTGTTTTTGGTTCATCTTTCGTGCAGCGGAACCATTTAATCTTCTGCCAATGAACTGATTGTCCCTCCTCATCTTTTGTTCTGTTTTTGAGTATGTGGTTGGAGAGGGACTTGAAGTACAGAAAGTCCTTGTGTCCAAGTTCATGTACACTATGGGTCGTTCTTTCTTTCCATTCTCACAAGTGTGTAGTAGCCATCATGGATGGCTACTAGACATGGAGTGTGATAGTGTGCATGCTGCAGTGGAAACTGCAAGAAGAAAAGTTTCTATTTACTCCCATTTCTATTTACTCCCATACTTCTATTTACTGATGGCTACTACACACTTGTGAGAATGGCAAGAAGGAACGACCCATACAGTGTACATGAACTTGAACACAAGGACTTTCTGGACTTCAAGTCCCTCTCCAACCACATACTCAAAAACAGAACAAAAGATGAGGAGGGACAATCAGTTCATTGGCAGAAGATTAAATGGTTCCGCTACACGAAAGATGAACCAAAAACAATCTTCTTCAAGTATGATTTCACCGCCCCAACCTTCCGAAAACTGACGGTGGCACAACAGGCAACAAGAGGCACCAGAACCACACACCCCAGCTCATTGTATGAAAATCCTCCAGTGATCAGTGCCTTAAAGAAAAAAGACCTACTCACCCTGTGCACCAATGGGAGTATTCCTCACTGTTATGCAGAGTTCTATAACACTCTGACAGTGGGCAGTGAGTGAACTTTTTAGTTCAACTAAAGTGAACTAAAAAGTGAAATGTGTAATAAACAAGAGAAATTAAACTGTTTGAAATTAAATGTTAAACTGTTTGACATGGATGTGAACTCATAAATGAGAATTGAAATTAAACGGTTAGAAATGAAATGTTAAACAGTTTGAAATGATGAAATGACTATGTATGCAGTATTTTAAATCAAATGAAAAGTTATGAAGTTAGAGTGTTTTTAACCAATGTTTTGACCAATCATTTCTGCATTGATCAGCAGATACGCCCTATTTTTCTTTAGACGAATTGGAAATGTTTGGTGCCAAAAAGGCGTATTTGATGTTTTTGCCATATTTTCAAGATTTTGCAAGGTTTTAGAATATGTTCATCGTGTTAATATTCCATAATATGTTCACTTAAGAACTTACTCATATAAGTATGTATGTGGTTGCAATGTTGTGGTTGAAGGTTAATAAATACAGTTGATTGAAGTGTGGTCAAAATTTTGTTTTGGCTCTCCTGTAAAGTTTGTCAAATGCCACTTACGCCCCTCTGGTTCCAAGCCCTCGATATTTGGATATTGGAATAATAAATAAAGTAGCCTATCTTAATTTTACACAATGTTCCTGTTTTTTGTGTGGTTTTTTTTACTGTTTTCTAAGGGTTTCTTAATTTTAGACAAGTTGACCAGCACACATTACTGTATATGCAATGCAGTATAATGCATGTGTGTCGTATGTGACATATTTTGCACACAGGTAAAGGTGCCCAATATCAGTCATTTCTAAAGTAAAAAAAAAGTGTTTTGGAAAATAGCTCTTTATTTGATAATCATTAAAATTTGTTTTCTATACAGAGATATCGACATCGGCAAATATCGGTATCGGCCATAACAGCAATATTAATATCGGTTATCGGTATCGGCCTCAATTTTCACATCGGTGCATCACTAATTGTAATCAATACAATGCAATTAATATCAACTTTCTGACAGTGTGTGTACGAGTATACAAATATGTACGAGTATCGTATACGAATTTGACAACTTGTTAAATCTTGTGAATTATTAAGACTTTCAGACTATCTTCGTACTGATTGGGCTATGGGTTTTGCGAGAAAAGGTTTAAGAAACAACAAATGCTTGATAAAATGTTTGATTTAGGGTTCGAACCAACACATGTATATACCATTGCGAATATTTGCCTTTGCAGCTGTCGGTCTCCTCCGTTTACTTGTCCTCAAACAATAATAGTCCGAAAGGTCCTTTTGGTCTTTTCAGCTGAAAAAAGAGAAAATAAAATATCATTATGTTGTTTTACATCATTCCTGTGGTAAAAGCATGGTAAGCGTTGTGGTTAATGTGCATTTACAATAAGTATCACATTAAAACTCCCAATACAGTGTGGTAAAAGCATGGTAAGTTTTGTGATTACTGTCTTTTTACTACACTTACCACAGTAAAACTAATGTTAATGTGGTAAAAGCATGGTAAGTGTTGTTTGTACTGTGCTTCTACTACAAATACAACTTTGGAACTAATTGTACTACTTTTAATCTGATATGAATATGATTAACTGATTTAAGGTCTTTAGGCCTATGCTCACAGGCAGTGTAACTTAATCACCCTGTTTTGAATTAGAAAGCAATAAAACGCAAAGCCTCAGTGGAGATGACAGATATAATGCCGTGACTGAACGTGAGCTAATCTGATTAATATCGACAAACAGAAAATACATTATATATCACACATTATTCGGACAGCGTATTTACTACTTACCAACATCTGACACACGTGAACTGATGCCAAATATCGCGATGTGTTCGGAACGAGACTTCTTCAGGCTTCTAAGGGTTTGAAACTTGCTGGCCCAGAAAAGTTCATTAAACACATCCTTAATATAGTCCAATTTAGTCATTTAATCAAAAATATCTTAATTTGTGTTCCGAAGATGAACGAAGGGGTTGGAACAACATGAGGGTGAGGAATTACTGACAGAATTTTCATTTTCGTACTTAATAATCGTGACCACCAATAGCAGCGCTTACTGATCGTGACGTGGCCAATAGCAAAGCAGAATCATTGTGGGAAATACCGACTGTATTAACGAATAAAGGTAGAATTTGTGTTCTTATCGTGTTTAACACATCTGTATTTGCCCGCGCGAGTATATACAACTTCAAAAATCGCAGCTTCAATTCAATTTACAGTTACCGTCGAAGAGAAACACAGGTCTTATCTGCCCTATATAAATAACAGCCTGTACACTCTTTAGGATGTGGAGGGTAGGGCGATGAGGCTGCGAGCTACACCTATGAACCATTGAATCACTTTGCTGGCTGGTGCACCGGCTAATCGTGGTTGCCTTGATGCACTTGCTGATCTGGCCGGGTTGACACTCATCGGATGCCTTCCACAAATGGTTTTTTTGGACTTTTTTTTTTTTTTTTGGACTTTTTTCTTCATCATAATGACACAAGAAAATCATTCAATCATTTTTTAAGATTTACAATCTGCACATCGCCCCGTTCATTATTCTCTTTCGGAATGAAAGATGACATTTAAAAAAGGGTGCAGCTTGGTTTTTTTCTTTAAAAAAACAGAAATGGCTGGATTTTCTTTTACAAATGTATTGTTGTCATCAAATAATAGTATTAGAAAATTTGGAATATTTATTTATACGTTTATTGGATTTCATTTGACTGATCGCATCTTTACCCAGAAGTGCCAAGTCATAGATATATACACTAGACGTGGCCTTGGCTGCGGCAGTTGATTGGAACGAATGCCTTACATATATAAATTAATTAATTAGCAAAACTTGGCCACTAAATATTTCATATTCAATTATTTTAATGATCACAATTAAAGTTTTCATTTTATTAACTGAACAACATTCAGCATTCAATCAAATATTATAAAATATGTATTATTATTAATAATGTTATTTCAACATAATATCTCGTTATTTCGACATAATATGTGTGGGTGCAACAAGCAAGATGTGCATTTGGAAATCCGGTGACGCGTGCATTGATTTTTATTAATAATCTAGTGTTTTCTGACAGTGTCGACTCGGCTGCAAAGATGAAGTTGACGATCGCCGTATAGTGAACGCGCCTATAGAGAGAAATGCACATAATGGATTACATAATCAGAGAGTAGCCTTTTTCTTTTCGTTTTTGAATTATTTCGTTTAAAGACATTTCAAGCTTTGTGTATTTGATGTATTTCTCATGTCTGTGTGTGTGAGGCATACAATGAGTTTCGTTAAGTTAGGATGAGATGCGCTCCAGTTAACGTGCAATGCAAGATTATCATTTTTTTATTATTATTTATTAAATCTTATTGATCTTATTTATTAAATACAGGCTGATGAAAAATGTATTAAAATTAAGATACAATTTATACAAAACGAAATTCACTTTTACTCGTGCTGTTCACTTTTCATAAATCAACATACATGGGGAAAAAAAATAACATTATAACATTTGAACAAATATGAAAATAAATGCGCTTATTTAATGGCTACAACAGTATAGGCCTACAGACTCTCTATTTGTACAAATTGCTGCACATTCATTTAATTCTGAATTTTGCACACACAAGTTGATAGGCATTTGTTCAAATCAAGTTCATGATAATTGTGCGTGCATTTATTAATCATTATGATACTAAAATCATAACAAAGTAGGTTATGCTATGTACAAAAAAATCAGATGAGCCCAGAATATTCCAAACTGCCGTAGCCAAGGCGACATCTAGTGTATATAAACTTATTACACCGTCGTGCTAAGTCATAGGGTCCGTGCACTTTTTGATCATTTCATTTCCTGTTTAGAATGGAATAAGGAGAAATGAAAACCAGCTCGTTTATTCGTTTTTTTGGCTAGATTTTGGCTAGATTTTTCATTTTTCGTTTACAAGTCGGTTTATGGGTTCGATATTTCATTTGCACACGTGGGCGGCGCTGAAACGCCCCTTTCATCTGATTGGTCAAACCGCTCCGCCTTCAGTAAGCTGTGAGCTTTTCTTTCTGTCAGGCAGAATAAGAGTCAGTAGGCTACGAGTGCGGCACTGACAAATGCCCTTTAATGAAATAATGTCTGAAACCACCACTCACTGTTAACTACACACACTATTTGATTTAGAAATATGTTGCTGGTCACGTAATTCGTGCTGCTGCGACTTGCAAGCAACCCCATTAATGTGAGCCACAGTATATGACAGATTATATTAGCATATTTCCCATTGATAAATACAGTGCAAATAGTTCCGTCTCTTTGGATAAAAGGGAAGTGGAAATAAAAATCAATAATAGGCTGAACTGTACCATGATAATATGTCCGTAACATTTACCACTCTAGTCTTTTATTTACATCAAAAGGCAGGTAGGCGTGTGTGACATATAGCCTATGGGCTATAAATAATTTTGAATAGAAATAAAGTTTATATTTTTTGAATTTAAGCATGTGTAGCCTACTCAGTTCACATGAAAAGAAAGAGACAGAAAAGAGAGAAGCCAGAATCAGTGAACGTAAATTAAATACTGACAAAATTACCAGGTTTGGGATTAATTGTTATTATTATTATGAGAAATTGACTCCGCCTAGAACTTTGATGCTTCACCAAACTCAGCTCAGACCCTCAGACTGGTCTAACTTGCTTCTAACTGGTCAGACTTTCCCAAAAAATCCATCGACTTGAGTTATCTGAGCAATGAAGGCCGTAATACTTAATGCTGTCCACTAGAGGGGGCGACAGGATAATAAGTGTTTTCTACTCTCTTTCCCTGTTTGCATCAGTTTAAATGACAAATAAATAAATGCATGAATTTCATTATGATAACAGGTTAAACGTCGTAATTAGCCAGCATAGGACGCAAATGAAAATATATTATTAATAAATATTGTTTCATATCTTGTTCATGCTTTATACATTTTAACCAGTGCTAATTTAAATAAAATGAATGAATAGAACTATATAATAATTAATTATAATATGGTAACTTTGGTCCAAAGTAATCTGTGATAAACAGTGTATAGGCCTACTATGTTTCATCTGCTTATTTATTATAGTCAAAATAATCCAGCAATTATGTTTTATCGAATGTTATTCGAATTCAAGATGTAGAAGCTCAGATCAATAATGAGGCGTACAGGCCATAAATAACAAATAGACATTACAACATTTTTATTATTCATAAGAATTTAAGTTAATAACATCTAAAACAAAGAATACATGTATTACAGGGCAAGTATAAGTATTAGTATTTTTAATGTTTTTGAAAGAAGTTTCCTCTGCTCATCAAGCCTGCATTTATTTGATCAAAAATACAGAAAAAAAAGTAATATTGTGATATATTTTTACAATTTAAAATAATTGGTTTAAATGATCATTTATTTCTGTGATGCAAAGCTGAATTTTCAGGATCATTACTCCAGTCTATCACATGATCCTTTAGAAATAATTCTAATATGATGATTCATTATCAAAGTTGGAAACAGTTCTGCTGCTTAATATGTTTTCATAACCTGTGATACTTTTTTTAGGATACTTTGATGAATAAAAATTGAAAAAAAAAATTGAAAAAAAATTTGAAAAAAGCAATTTTTTAAAAAATAGAAATCTTTTGTAACAACAATATACACTACTGGTCAGTAATTTGAGGTCAGTATTTTTTTATTTATTTTTTTAAATAAATCAATACTTTTATTCAGCAAGGATGTGTTAAATTGATTTTAAAAAAAGTGATAGTAAAGAAGATTTATATTATTAGAAATTATATATATTTTTTAATAAATGCAGTTCTTTTTAACCTTTTATTCATCAAATATATTAGGCAGCAGAACTGTTTCCAACACTCATAATAAATCAGTCGCGTCGCGTCACCACTTTTGAATAAGAAACAATATCAAGACTATAAAACTCCTCAAAAAACGCGCACACACTCAAACCTGACTGCACATCACATTTTTTACTTTTATTGATTCTGCTTTTATTCCGGAGTCCCTTTTATTTTCATTGCTCCGGAGTCGCATATCAGTCACAAAATGCGCCACGGGGAAGAAAAAAACATCTATAGCCTAAGTCGCACTGGACTAAGTCGCATTTTTTTAGAAATTTATTTCACAAAAAAAAAAAAAAAAAATGTTACAGACAGTTCTCCGTTACGGACGTGAGCGCTCTAAAGCGGCACTAAAATAATGTTTTAAAACTTTCACAGAGACCTCAAACTGAAAGCACAAAGCCTGTCTTTAAATTTAATTTCGTTTTGTATTAATTGTATCTTAATTTTAATCGATGTTTCATCAACAAATTGTCAGGATTTAATAAGAAGTAGCCTAAATATAGGCTATTAGAAAATAAATAATCAGGATACGGAGGCGCTGGCGAACCTGGAGCTCGTCTCATAAATGAAACTCAGCGTAGGCCTATAAGGTAGCCTATTGCCTCACAGACCTGAGACATATAGATAGCTTGAAATGTCTACTTTTAAGCAGAACAATTCAAAACGAAAGAAAACAGACTGCGCTGCTTATGTAATTCGTATGAAATGTGCATTTCTCACTGGCGCTGCGAAGATCGCGAGTCGTCAACTTCATCTGTCTAGCCGACACTGACATAAAAAATAACTGTTTTATTAGTAAACAATTAAAATGTCTCCTGCTATATTTTACATAGGCCTATTTGCCTGTTCCTTACAAAACACTGACAGTGGGGTTTTTGACGTTTTTTTTTTTTTTTTTTTTTTTTGAGCAGCTGCGGCAAATTCTTTCGACACACACACACACACACACACACACACAATATTACGTAACACTCTGCGCTTATGTTTTAAAAATATAATTTAACATATAAATAACAATTTTTAAATAGCCCACTTAAAGTGTTTATTACAAATAAATGACTAAATGCTAAAAAATTATACATTTTAATGAACAAATATATGCGTTGCATTTACAATTCTGCAGCACCCCCAGCACCCCCACTTCCCGCGGCCCTGATGGGAGGTATGTTAAACCTGAGAAAGCAGAGTAAGTCAAGCCCGTTTCTGAAAGAGAGGTAACTTATACTCAGAGTCAGTTACCATGGTAACTTACTCTGTGAACCTAACCTGGCCGGGAGCAGGTTTTCTTCGGTAAACCCAGAGTTTTTTTCGGTCTCCTCCCCTTTTTTAAAGAGGAAGTGGTGTTTAAACACCTCATTCATTCTTTCAGTACATTTTTATTAATAAAATTAATCTTTAATTAATAAATACAATATTGCTATTTTTACTGTTTTTTTTTTTTTTTCAATTTTTTAAATAAGATGAAGTCTATTAACTCCTTAACTGGCAACTGAATATACAGTAGTAGATTAGAGTTACATAATGTAGTTCTAAACAAATTCTACAGAATTAAACTGTGGCATTTACTGAAAATCACTGAACTCTGTTCATCTGTGCAACAGAAGTTGATGGACCGTCCTCCTGCTGTTCTTCCACTTTGGGGGCGGGGGGAGAGATAAGACTACCCATTTATACTTAGCTTTAAACTTAGATTCTACTCCACATAAAAATGTGAAAAAATCTGAATGTGTAGATTGTTTGATGTGACACATAACATTATCCCCATCGTCCTGTGAAGATGAGTACACTTTATAACACTATTTGTCATAATTTCTGGTGTATTGAGTAGGCTACTTACAACTGCCTGCAGGTTTTGTTGGGACAGGAGGCTCCAAAAGACAGATATTACCATCGGAATCTGTTGGGACCAACAAAAAACCCAACCCAAAGTAAAATAAATGGAAATATCAAAAATAGCCTATATAAGAAATAACACATATGTAAACCTCTTACATTTTATGAAGGCCCTTGGATCTTCGGGAGTGACTGGCTCTGAAGTCCCTCCAGGAATTCCCCCAGCCAAAAATGCTGCTGCACTGCTAGACACTGGGATGCTATTTAGTTATTTAATATGTCAAATATTTGTAAATTCAGGTAGCCTACACCCATGATATGCTCAAACCTTACCTGATTGAATTATGTTCTTATATTTAATTTTCAGCTGCTGCCATGTTCTTTTAATACCTGCAGGATTGCACCCATGAAAATTAAAATTAGGTTGAATAACATACTGTTCTTCCAGTTTCACCTCTGATATTATAACAGTTGGGTAAGTTACTCTAAAATAGTTATTAATTACTAACTACAAATGACATCTTCAACCGTGTAATTAGATTCATGTAATAATGACTATCTTTAGAAAGTATTGGTCTACTTATTAATAAATCCCATATCAACCTCAACCACTTGAACAATACAAGGAGAGACAAGAAACTGCACTTTTAATGCTTTCAAATAAACAATATACAATTGCATGGATTATTCTTGAATTGACCAAAGTGTGTAGAGGGAGAAGGTTACATAAAAAATATACCTTTTAAAAATGTATGTTAAATATACAGAATTGTTCTATAGTCTAATGCAATTACATCAGATTTTACTTCAAATTACAGAAGAATTAAGAGTAATCCCTTTAATTAAATGACAGTATTTAGATGACTTGGTAATTAATTACACCCAACACTGTATAACTAATTAAAATGTAAACATACGCATTGACTCGAGCAACTATTTTCTCCCTAGCTAACTCTAGTTGTCCTTCGCTGCTGCAGCCGATATTTAAAAAATAATAATATGTCTTCTTACGCTTGCAGAAGCTGGTGAGAAATATGCAGACCTCTTTTTGTCTGGCGCTGTTACCATGGTGACTCATAATATCTGCACTCCATTGATAATGGCTTTTTATAGTGGTGGTGCACGCGCTTAACTCAGAGTCAGTCAACTCAGAGTTGATTGAACTAACTAATTTCCGCTGTTCTGTAACCGAAAACTCAGAGTTTCCCATCTCAGGGTAAGCCAACTCAGTTGAACCTCCTTTCTGAAACAGGCCCCAGGGGCCCGTTCTTCGTACGTCGCTAACTCAGTTAGCTGGATTTGATTGTTGGAGATTTGGCATGATCTTGGATTGTTTGGTTCTTCGACGCTCATCCTGGACTTGCTGTCATAGCAACAGGTGCCCAAGCTTAAACCTGCTCGGGAGCAGGCTTATTTCATGTTAACAGGATTAGATCCCGGCTTTATAAGCGGAGGTGATACGGGAAGTCTTTCGCAGCCATGTCTTGTCCGTTTTTACGACAAGAACCTGTCGCTGAAGGTGGTCTCACGCTGCACAATCCACTGCCGCTTTCTGAGCATGCAGCCTGACATCAAACAATTCACCATTTACCTTGGAGAAGCGAGTCCAGAATATATCAAATAATACAAAAAGTAATGTAATCAAAAAGTATGCAGTTGACTGATTAAAAATATCTTAGATGGTGTGTGACTCCATGTCCTACATCACAAATGTGGAAGCAAAATGGCCTGGTTCTGTGCATGACTCCAGGATTTTCAGAGAGTCACATTTATGCACATTATTTGAACGTGGTAAGGAAATATTTAATATCAAGCTCACTGTATTACATACATTTATTCTGAGCCTAACAAAACTGCATTTTTCCAGGTGCTTACGACGGGATCCTGCTTGGTGACAGGGGCTATACCTGCAGGCAGTATTTCATGACGCCATTCCCTGACCCAAACCCCGGACCACAAACCCGTTTCAATGCAGCTCTAGCCAGGACAAGGGCACGCATTGAAATGACCTTTGGGCAACTAAAGGAAAGATTTCAGTGTCTGAGGGTTGCACCTGACAGGGCCTGTGACATTATTGTTGCATGTGCCATACTCCACAATAGTGCCACCATCAGAAAGGAGAGGACCCCTGTGGTGGAGGTGCAGCCTGATGATGACCTCCAGCCAGTGCACTTGGACCAACCTAGTGGCAGAGCTGCACGGGACAGAATTGTGGAACACCATTTTTTTTTTTTTTTTTAAAAACAAAAACCTTCATTAAATGAATAGAAGACAAGACAACATGCTTAGTTCCTTGAGTTTTATTTCAATTATTCTTTGTCAAGAAAAGCCAATGATGGTCATCTTTTGCCTGCAATAAGATATATTGTTATCCAAGGTCAGCAATAGTACTCTGTGTAAAATAGTGTATTTAGCACTTACTCTGAAGTTCCTTTTGAAGCAACTCAATCTCTAGTGCCAGTTTTTTCTTCTTTAAGGTGTCAAGTTCTATTTCTCCCCTTCATTTTTCTGTTTTTTCAGGTCAAAATACTAAATTTTCTGTTGTAGATTCCGTTTATATACGGATATCACCCTGTGCCATGTTTGGATAAAAAGAATAAAAAAATAAAAAAGAACTGTCAACACAAGCCTCATGCAACAAAAATAAAAAGTACAAGTAGGTTACTACACTGCCCACCTCTGTATCACTTTGTGCAGTAGGCCTTTCCTCCTGCAACTCATATTGCAGTCAGAAATAATATGTACACAAGTTACTATAAATGAAGTAAAGTTATTTATGCACTTACAAGTACTTCCTCCAAAGGACAGTCATCTGAGAGGGTTTCTTCACTGTCCTGTGCAATGGAAACAAATGGGCATTACAAAGTGTTGCACTTTCTTCCCTTTTGATGTAAAGTTAGAAAAAGTCCACTTACTGCACATATTTCAGCCACTACTTTCTTGGGAACAGGTACAAGTGTTGGTGTATTATGTAAAACTGCACAAAAGAGGAAACACAATGGCATTACAATGAACTACACTATATGAACAAATGTGATCAGTAACTCATGGCAAAATATTCTTACATTAAGTTCAGCAGTTTTCACCTTCACAAGTCAAAGCAATTGATCACTACTCAATATTTAACAGCTGAAATTACTGTACCAGCCATTTGGATTATATAGGCCTACTTAATTTAATGCGGCAAAAAAAAAAGAGATATTTTACAGTGTAGCAAGATCATTTAAAGCTCATTTACCAGTAATGAAGGTGTTGCTGCTACTGGTTCCTGGCTGTTGGTCTGAGGAAGAGCTGCCCCCAGGGATGCCCTCCACAATGGGTCGGTTCACATTTAACCCCAGGGCCAGCTCTACTGCTGGGGTATAATGTGGTATAATGTGAGGGAGCAGGACCACCACCTGTTTGTTTTTTTTCAGCTCAGCCTTTTTCTTGGTTGCTGTTATAAACAGACAAACACATTTAACGGTGCTTTTCTTTTGTAAAAGAGACAAAGAACAGTAGAAGTAGAAAAGATTACCATTTTGAAGAATATTCTTGTACTTCCCTTTTACTTGTTCCCATGTTCTAGTGCAGTGTTCTTCAACCCTGCTCCCGGAGGACCCCCAACACTGCTGGTTTTCTTTGTCTCCCTAATCAAACACACCGGATTCAATTCATCAACTCATTATCACATGGGTTAATGAGCTGATGAGTTGAATCAGGTGTGTTTGATTAGGGAGACAAAGAAAACGTGCAGTGTTGGGGGTCCTCCAGGAGCAGGGTTGAAGAACACTGTTCTAGTGGGTCCTGAGGTGGCTCTGACATTAAGCAATTATGAAATGATTAAAATACAAGAATATACACTGTAATAAGTGATATAACCATAACATGGAACACTTACGCATTTCATTTGTCTGCTACTTTTTGCCAGCCCTCTCTCCTGGTTCCCTGGCGTTTTAATTAAGGTTTCATATTCTGCATAACCTTCAATAACTCTTGCTCTGCTGCGGAGAAAAACTGTGCGCGCTCTTTGGCCATGGTGAGCAGCCAATAGCAGCGTTGCTGATCAATGTTTCTACTATCGATACATATCCCCTTTTAAACCAGCGCATGAACGCGCAGTTATCTCAGATAACTCAATCCAGCTCTACTAATCATAACTGGCAGGTGTGTTCGAAGAAACGAATTAGTCAGATCATGATTAGGCCGATGATATCACCTTGGATGTCTCATAATTTGATCTTGGATGTTTCAAGCAACGTACGAAGAACGGGCCCCAGTTGCTATGACAGCAAGTCCAGGATGAGCGTCGAAGAACTCAGTTAGCTGGATTTGATTGTTTGGGTCTTCGACGCTCATCCTGGACTTGCTGTCATAGCAACTGGGGCCCGTTCTTCGTACGTTGCTTAAAACATCTGAGATCAAACGAGACATCCAAGATGATATCATCGTGCTAATCATGATCTGACTAATTTGGTTCTTCGAACACACCTGCCGGATATGATTAGTATAGCTGGATTGAGTTAGTGAGATAATTGCGCGTTCACGCTCTGGTTTAAAAGGGGATATGTATCGATAGTAGAAACATTGATCAGCAACGCTGCTATTGGCTGCTCACCATGGCCAAAGAGCGCGCTCAGTTTTTCAACGCAGCAGAGCAGGAATTTTTACTGGAAGGGTATGCAGAGTTTGAAAAATATAATTAAAACGCCAGGGAACACTGGGAATCAAAGTGTGCAAAAGCCAGGACTCGAGAGGGCTGGCAAAAAGTAACAGACAAATTAAATGCGTAAGTGTTCCATGTTATGGTTATAGTGGTGCAACGGATCATCATTGATCCGTGATCCGTTCGGATCAATATCTTCGGTTCGGCACTCACGTGATCCGCGGATTGATTTATGAAAAAAAAGTTGTGCGCATGTTCAGTCCACACACAGCGTGGTCATGGCGAGCGTTATGAGCCGCAGAGAGCGTGACGCCTCGCGCCGCAAAACCTCAAGACGTGCGTAAACGCGTCTTTACGTTACTTCACATTGAAATCACTCGCGCCAGACGCTCTATTCGCGTTTGGTGTGAACGCAGCATGGGTGACGGCGAGAGAGAGAGAGAAAGAGTGCCTGCGAGTGCGAGCGAGCAAGGTAATACGTTGTCAAATATGTTTAAACTTAAATGAACTACATATGCAAGTAGTTATGTCTCTTTGTATTAATTTATCCTGTTATTGACATAGGCCTAATGCACGTCATTGACAAAATGCGCAACCAGATGTTCGAATAATTCGAATATGTGTTTTTTAGAGGGAATATTCGAACGTCATTTTTGAGCAGTTTTGACAGCCCTATATGACAGTGGAAACACAAAGCATTGGTCCATGTTTAAAGGAAGGAGATGCCTTTTTATGTTGCACTTTAAGTTGTTTTTCATTAATTATGTTAAAAAGAAGATATTATGCCTTGTGCACTTTAAGATGATTTTATATATTTTAATTTAATATTTAAAAGTGTTAATAAATTTTTTTTTTTTTTTTTGCTGATCCGAAAAATGATCCGATCCGTGACTCTGATCCGAGAAACGATCCGAACCGTGAGTTTTTTGATCCGTTGCACCCCTATATGGTTATATCACTTATTACAGTATATATTCTTGTATTTTAATAATTTCATAATTGCTTAATGTCAGAGCCACCTCAGGACCCACTAGAACATGGGAACAAGTAAAAGTGAAGTACAAGAATATTCTTCAAACTGGTAATCTTTTCTACTTCTACTGATTAGTCTCTTTTAGCAAAGACATTTTAAATGATGTGTCTGTTTGTCTGTTTATGGTTATCTGCAACCAAGGAAAAGGCGGAGCAGAAAAAAACAGGTGGTGGTCCTGCACCCCCACGTTATACCCCGGCAGAAGAGCTGGCCCTTGGGCTAAATGAGAACCGACCCATTGTGGAGGGCATTCCTGGGGGCAGCTCTTCCTTAAGGCCTATTTATACTTCTGCGTCGGACCTACGCCGGAGCCTCTACGCTGTAGGCAACGCGTTGGTTTTAATTTATACTTCTGCGTCGTTGTCCGCGTTGACGCGCAATTACTCATGCAGAGGGACCATGTGAAACCCGAGGGAGGGGTTCTAGCAGACCAATCACAGCGCTTGCGTCCGCGTAGAATTGACGCGTTGTTACATTTTTGGAGAGGTGCGCATCAGGGTACGCCAAAGGGTACGCGCGCTAAGCACAGCCTACGACGTAGCTACGGCGTAAGTTCGACGCAGAAGTATAAATAGGCCTTTAGACCTAAAGCCAGGGACCAGTAACAGCAACACCTTAATTACAGGTAAATGAGTTTTAAATCATCTTGCTACACTGTAAATAATTTGTTGCTGCATTAAATTAAGTATGTCTATAATCCAAATGGCTGGTACAGTATCAGCTCCGCTTATGAAGCCGGGATCTAATCCTGTTAACATGAAATAAGCTTGCGCACCTGTTGCTATGACAGCAAGTCCAGGAGGAGCGTCGAAGAACCAAACAATCCCAGATCATGCCAAATCGCCAATAATCAAATCCAGCTAACTGAGTTAGCGACGTACGAAGAACGGGCCCCAGGTGCGCAAGCTTAAACCTGCTCGGGAGCAGGCTTATTTCATGTTAACAGGATTAGACTGCGGCTTCATAAGCGGAGCTGATACGGGAAGTCCAGCGCTTATGAAGCCGGGATCTAATCCTGTTAACATGAAATAAGCTTGCGCACCTGTTGCTATGACAGCAAGTCCAGGATGAGCGTCGAAGAACCAAACAATCCCAGATCATGCCAAATCGCCAATAATCAAATCCAGCTAACTGAGTTAGCGACGTACGAAGAACGGGCCCTGAGGTACGAAGAACTGAGATTTTGCGTTACAATAGTGCACTTTCTGAGATATATATTTTTTCTCGTGACTGGTGAGATTGTCGTTTACATGATTCATTTGTTGGAAACGCACACTTATTTTCGACTTGTCGGAGTCGGGCTTTAACAACAGCACAAACTGTTTGCATTGCCTTAAAGCTGCCGTCGGCAAGTCTGGCAGATTGGGTCGATTAGCCAAAATTTTGAATGTTTACAACTCTCATGCCCCTCCCCACTACCAGCGAGCACCCTCCCATCGAGGTCGTGCTCGTCAGTGCGTCACTGTGCGTGTGTACCTGATTTTCTGTGAACGCGTCCGTCTCTTCAGCATCTATCAACACCATGGACTCGGAGGTAGGCTGCCCTGGCTAATCTAGCCATAGATAGCAATAACCGAGGAATTGGAAGCTTGTTAGTAGATTTTCTCTACGCCATCACGCTTCATGCAATCTCCAGGCGAACTTCAGGCGTGGCGTGTGCATGTGATATTAACATGTGCGAGTGAGGGGGATCTGTGGCGTGTGCACGACCTGTGATTGACAGTCAGATCTCACACCCCCCTGCGCTGATTGGACCTGATGAAGCGGGAGCGCTGGATTTTTGGAAAACAAATAACACGCTCCAGGTGGAGTTAGAAGCTCGGGTTTTTTTCTAAAACCACCTTATTTATGTTGTTCTGTCGGATTATAGTGTCGATTACACTGAATATGATCAAAAAAATGTTGCCGACGGCAGCTTTAAGATTATTTGCGAGTGGCTCTTTCCTTTACACTATTGGAGATGCGGAGAACTTGATGGAAAGTGCTGTCTGTCGTGTCATTCGGAGTTTACCTGGTGCTTTTAGGTTTAAAAAAACAGTTTTAGGTTTTTTTGTGGCATTTCCAAGCCACTTAAAGGAGCTGTATGTAGTTTTCAGCGGCCTCTAGCGGTGATGTTTCAGATTGCAACCAATAAGTTGACAAGCGTGTGCTCTTGCGCGTGCTCGAATTTATGAGCGAGCACTGTGGAATACCGGCCAGACTGAGACGCGTCACGCAACACACCAGAGAGAGCATCCCACAACATGCTAGAAACTCAGGTAAACTCCCACTGCAACGTTACAATAATAGGCTACTTTTATCAGCTTGACGTTGAACTAATGCTCCATGCTCGTCCCATGATAAGAATGGAACCCTATCAACCGTGCCGAATTTTGCCACTGCAAGCACTACTTCACATTTTCTTCAGGAAATGTATACATTCTAGGTTTGTAGATAAGGTCTCTCCATGATTCAAACGCCCTGCCGATGTTGATCCGTGTTTTTTCACCCGAAGTTCATCCGATTCACGTCTGGCCTTTAATACGAGCTTCAGCAGAAAGAAAAAAACGTTTTATTGGTTTTTTTTATCAATAAGTGGAGTTTGTGTTGGAGTCTGTGTTGTGCTGGGAGCAGGTCGTTTCTTAGTGTTATCAGACATGTCATAAGTTGCATAAGTCATAAGTCCATGTCATAAGTTGCAGTGTCGTCGCTGTTGAGTGCAAAATCAGTAGGCTAGACGAGGCGAGAGGCTCGGGAGCGCTCCGCGCATGCAGGTGACGTCACTGGATTTCGCGGTAAATCCGACCCGGCACCTTCACATAAACATAAGAATACTTGCTTTCAGAGGTAATAGCAAAACCCGAAAAGTGGATCATTTTAATGTGATACTACATACAGCACCTTTAAGACCCAATGTTGTAAAGCAGTTTTTTTTTTAAGCATTTTTTTTTTAGGCTATCATAATTTTTTATGAAGATCATGCATTCATGACCATGCCGATTACAGTATATGTTACTCAGGCTTCACTAACGTGATTGGTACCATAGACTATAGGCTAGACCAGGGGTCGGCAACCTAAGGCACGCGTGCCAAATGCGACTCTGATACTTTCCAGACAAGTTACATACTCTCCTGTCACTTGTTTCAAGAGCTTCACTTGGTCAAAAACCAAGTGATAACCTGTACAATGTAAAATTGTCAACATCAAATTATGTACTACATATTACAGCATTGTTTCAATACAAGACATACCAATGGACTCGTGCAGCTTTCTGTCTTCTTTGGGCACCAGATGTTCCTTCCTCACCCGAAACAAAGGACTTATTCGATTAGCTTGCGTTGATATAAGGACTGGTCTTCCTTCTCTGCTGTAAAACAAGAAAGTCTCGACTTACTCTATGTGCAATTACTATTGTTCTTGAAACATAAATTAAGACAGTTATAAATAAGTTATTATTTGTATAGCGCTTTTCACAATACAGATTGTATCAAAGCAGCTTCACAGTATTAAATTAAAATAATACAACAATGTTTGTTTCAAGAGGAATTTATTGATTGATAAAATTAAATTAAATATCCCCAAAATATCCCCAACTGAGCAAGGCAAAGGCAACAGTGGCAAGGAACCGAAAAACTCCATCAAGTGACCTAATGGTGTCCTAAAACTCCATCAGGTGACCTAATGGAGAAAAAAAACCTTGGGAGAACCCAGGCTCAGTCGGGGGCCAGTTCTCCTCTGGCATTTATGAGCTACAGGCCGGATTGTAGTTTGAACTGTAGGATTATATGAATGCCTGGCTGAAGAGATGCGACTTTAATCTAGTTTTAAACTGGGAGAGCGAGTCTGAGCAACGAACAGTATCAGGAAGACTATTCCAGAGTTTTGGAGCCAAATGTGAAAATGCTCTCCCTCCTTTGGTGGTTCTGGATATCCTAGGTATGACCAAAAGCCTTGAATTTAGTGATCTTAAAGAGCGCGATGGATTATAGGGGCGATAGAAGATCCGTTAAATAGACTGGAGCTAAGCCGTTTAGAGCTTTATAAGTCAGTAGCAATACCTTATAATTAATACGGAACTTTATAGGTAACCAATGCAGTGATGATAAAATCGCTGTTATATGATCATATTTTCTTGATCTCGTAAGAACTCTAGCGGCGGCGATTCAGGAGAGAGCATTTGATGAGTAAATACCGATTTCAATATTCTAGAAACTTTACCTGGGAAGGGCTGATCCCGGCAAGATTCGCTGCGACTCACTAGTAGCTCTTGTGAGGGTTGGCTCTTAAAAGAGCTGTTGAGTTTGATATTGTAGAGCTTTAAAAAAAAAAAAAGGACCAAGTAATCCTGCAAGACGGAAAGGAAGGTAATTTTAATACATTACTTGCAAATAGTCAGTTTATGTATAACTGTAGGATATTTTTTTCTGTAAAGAGTGTTGAATAATTAAATTTTAAAAGCATTTTTATATTATAAGTTCACTGATATGTGGGGGCATTTCTATGAATAAAAGTACGTCTTTAATAGCAAGCAATAATCATGTGAAAATGATTTACATGCAAACGGGACAGTTATCAGCAGTGTAACTGGTCTGATTATGACAAAATAATCGAGTATCTGATGTCATGTGACAAGTAAGATAAGCTTTTCCACCCCTGCAAACAGAGGTAGGTTATGAGGTGTGGAGAGACGTCATGTATCACTGGAACATAAACAGACGGGGACCAATTTGTAATAATTGTAATTAGTGGTGCACGATATATCGGCCGCCGATATAATATCGGCCGATATGGTCATTTTTTTACACATCGGTATCGTTCCGATGTCAAAATATGGCCGATGTGAACAGGCCGACATTTGACGTGTGAAGTTGAAGATGAAGTTGACGATGCTGACTCGATCTTAGCAGTAGTGAATGTGCCTGAGATAAATACACATTTCATACAGATGACATAAGCAGAGAACAGTCTGTTTTCTTTCGTTTTGAATTGTTCTGTTTAAAAATAGACATTTCAAGCTTTCTATATATGTCTCCGGTCTGTGAGGCAGGTAGATTTCGGTTCATTGATGAGACGCGCTCCAGGTTCACGCGCCCTCGCCTCCGTGTCCTGATTAAATATTTTCTACTATATTTACTTCTTATTTAATTCAATCCAGGCAATTGGTTGATGAAACATTTATCAAAATTAAGATACAATTAATACAAAACGAAATTAAATTTAAAGACAGGCTTTTTGTGCTTTCTGTTTGAGGTCTCTGTGAAAGTTTTAAAGCAGTCTTAGTGGCGCTTTCAGAGCGCTCAAGTCAACTGTCCCGTCCGTAACATTGTTAACGCAGTCCAGTGCGACTTATGTTTTTTTCCTCTTCATGACACATTTTTGACTGATCGTTTTTTGACTCGTAGATATTTGAATATATTGCTTGATATTTGATACCCGTTCGAATTAGATTTTTCTCAAAAGTGACAGCACGTGTGATTTGTGGATTACTGATAAGCGCGAGTGGAGAAACAGGCGTTTATTGATTCATTCTCAGTGTTGAGAAACGTATAGCCTTCATGTGTTACGTTATTGTATTAATAATAACTAAAGTAGCCTACCTAATTATGTTACATATTTATTTTGTATGAAAACTAGCGCGTTCGTTACTTGTGGATTAAAAAGTAGGCTACCGTTGTATCAGTGCTGCGCGAGCTCTCTCTCTCACAAACACGGACGCGTGCACACACAGAGAGAGAAGATAATTGTAAAATGAAAAATTGACGGGCTAAGTTTAAATTTTGTTCTTGCTTGTTTTTTTTCTGTCAAAATATCAGAAAGTATTTTGTATTATCCATCCGTGTTTTTAAAATTCGTTAAATGACGGACGTTTTACTGTTAACACAGCCCATGTCGGATTGGTCTTATAGCCTAGGCTACTTGTTATTATTTTAAGAATGATTCGTTATGCTATTATTGGACTCCTGTCTATTCATTGTCAACTGTTTTCTATAAATATGTTTGTATTGGCTAACATTTATTCAGTTAATGAGTGTCCTGTTTAAAATGTGCAATGTTCAAACGCAAAGACAGCACGTCACAAATAGAAGCCCTTTTCCCTGTGGTATTTTTTAGTATCATATCGAGGGCTTGGAACCAGAGGGGCGTAAGTGGCATTTTGGGCGAAAATGAGTTCTATATATCAAATTAAAGGTCTTGATGAGCTCTATCTAGTTGTGCCAAAAAGACGCATCAGAAATCAACTTGTATTGAATAAAGCAACAAAACAACAAAGACCTAACACAAAAGTTTGAGCATTGTTTGGAGCCAGAGGGGCGTATGTCCACTTACGCCCTTCTGGCTCTAAAAAATACATGTATGGCCTACACATTGTTTGGAACCAGAGGGGCGCAAGTGGCATTTGACAAACTTTACAGGAGAGCCAAAACAAAATTTTGACCACGCTTCAATCAACTGTATTTATTAACCTTCAACCACAACATTGCAACCACATACATACTTATATGAGTAAGTTCTTAAGTGAACATATTATGGAATATTAACACGATGAACATATTCTAAAACCTTGCAAAATCTTGAAAATATGGCAAAAACATCCAATACGCCTTTTTGGCACCAAACATTTCCAATTCCTCTAAAGAAAAATAGGGCGTATCTGCTGATCAATGCAGAAATGATTGGTCAAAACATTGGTTAAAAACACTCTAACTTCATAACTTTTCATTTTATTTAAAATACTGTATACATAGTCATTTAATTTGATCATTTCTAACCGTTTAATTTCAATTCTCATTTATGAGTTCACATTCATGTCAAACAGTTTAACATTTAATTTCAAACAGTTTAACATTTAAGTTCACACAGTTTAATTTCTCTTGTTTATTACACATTTCACTTTTTAGTTCACTTTAGTTGAACTAAAAAGTTCACTCACTGCCCACTGTCAGAGTGTTATAGAACTCTGCATAACAGTGAGGAATACTCCCATTGGTGCACAGGGTGAGTAGGTCTTTTTTCTTTAAGGCACTGATCACTGGAGGATTTTCATACAATGAGCTGGGGTGTGTGGTTCTGGTGCCTCTGGTGCCTCTTGTTGCCTGTTGTGCCACCGTCAGTTTTCGGAAGGTTGGGGCGGTGAAATCATACTTGAAGAAGATTGTTTTTGGTTCATCTTTCGTGTAGCGGAACCATTTAATCTTCTGCCAATGAACTGATTGTCCCTCCTCATCTTTTGTTCTGTTTTTGAGTATGTGGTTGGAGAGGGACTTGAAGTACAGAAAGTCCTTGTGTCCAAGTTCATGTACACTATGGGTCGTTCTTTCTTTCCATTCTCACAAGTGTGTAGTAGCCATCATGGATGGCTACTAGACATGGAGTGTGATAGTGTGCATGCTGCAGTGGAAACTGCAAGAAGAAAAGTTTCTATTTACTCCCATTTCTATTTACTCCCATACTTCTATTTACTGATGGCTACTACACACTTGTGAGAATGGCAAGAAGGAACGACCCATACAGTGTACATGAACTTGAACACAAGGACTTTCTGGACTTCAAGTCCCTCTCCAACCACATACTCAAAAACAGAACAAAAGATGAGGAGGGACAATCAGTTCATTGGCAGAAGATTAAATGGTTCCGCTACACGAAAGATGAACCAAAAACAATCTTCTTCAAGTATGATTTCACCGCCCCAACCTTCCGAAAACTGACGGTGGCACAACAGGCAACAAGAGGCACCAGAACCACACACCCCAGCTCATTGTATGAAAATCCTCCAGTGATCAGTGCCTTAAAGAAAAAAGACCTACTCACCCTGTGCACCAATGGGAGTATTCCTCACTGTTATGCAGAGTTCTATAACACTCTGACAGTGGGCAGTGAGTGAACTTTTTAGTTCAACTAAAGTGAACTAAAAAGTGAAATGTGTAATAAACAAGAGAAATTAAACTGTTTGAAATTAAATGTTAAACTGTTTGACATGAATGTGAACTCATAAATGAGAATTGAAATTAAACGGTTAGAAATGAAATGTTAAACAGTTTGAAATGATGAAATGACTATGTATGCAGTATTTTAAATCAAATGAAAAGTTATGAAGTTAGAGTGTTTTTAACCAATGTTTTGACCAATCATTTCTGCATTGATCAGCAGATACGCCCTATTTTTCTTTAGACGAATTGGAAATGTTTGGTGCCAAAAAGGCGTATTTGATGTTTTTGCCATATTTTCAAGATTTTGCAAGGTTTTAGAATATGTTCATCGTGTTAATATTCCATAATATGTTCACTTAAGAACTTACTCATATAAGTATGTATGTGGTTGCAATGTTGTGGTTGAAGGTTAATAAATACAGTTGATTGAAGTGTGGTCAAAATTTTGTTTTGGCTCTCCTGTAAAGTTTGTCAAATGCCACTTACGCCCCTCTGGTTCCAAGCCCTCGATATTTGGATATTGGAATAATAAATAAAGTAGCCTATCTTAATTTTACACAATGTTCCTGTTTTTTGTGTGGTTTTTTTTACTGTTTTCTAAGGGTTTCTTAATTTTAGACAAGTTGACCAGCACACATTACTGTATATGCAATGCAGTATAATGCATGTGTGTCGTATGTGACATATTTTGCACACAGGTAAAGGTGCCCAATATCAGTCATTTCTAAAGTAAAAAAAAAGTGTTTTGGAAAATAGCTCTTTATTTGATAATCATTAAAATTTGTTTTCTATACAGAGATATCGACATCGGCAAATATCGGTATCGGCCATAACAGCAATATTAATATCGGTTATCGGTATCGGCCTCAATTTTCACATCGGTGCATCACTAATTGTAATCAATACAATGCAATTAATATCAACTTTCTGACAGTGTGTGTACGAGTATACAAATATGTACGAGTATCGTATACGAATTTGACAACTTGTTAAATCTTGTGAATTATTAAGACTTTCAGACTATCTTCGTACTGATTGGGCTATGGGTTTTGCGAGAAAAGGTTTAAGAAACAACAAATGCTTGATAAAATGTTTGATTTAGGGTTCGAACCAACACATGTATATACCATTGCGAATATTTGCCTTTGCAGCTGTCGGTCTCCTCCGTTTACTTGTCCTCAAACAATAATAGTCCGAAAGGTCCTTTTGGTCTTTTCAGCTGAAAAAAGAGAAAATAAAATATCATTATGTTGTTTTACATCATTCCTGTGGTAAAAGCATGGTAAGCGTTGTGGTTAATGTGCATTTACAATAAGTATCACATTAAAACTCCCAATACAGTGTGGTAAAAGCATGGTAAGTTTTGTGATTACTGTCTTTTTACTACACTTACCACAGTAAAACTAATGTTAATGTGGTAAAAGCATGGTAAGTGTTGTTTGTACTGTGCTTCTACTACAAATACAACTTTGGAACTAATTGTACTACTTTTAATCTGATATGAATATGATTAACTGATTTAAGGTCTTTAGGCCTATGCTCACAGGCAGTGTAACTTAATCACCCTGTTTTGAATTAGAAAGCAATAAAACGCAAAGCCTCAGTGGAGATGACAGATATAATGCCGTGACTGAACGTGAGCTAATCTGATTAATATCGACAAACAGAAAATACATTATATATCACACATTATTCGGACAGCGTATTTACTACTTACCAACATCTGACACACGTGAACTGATGCCAAATATCGCGATGTGTTCGGAACGAGACTTCTTCAGGCTTCTAAGGGTTTGAAACTTGCTGGCCCAGAAAAGTTCATTAAACACATCCTTAATATAGTCCAATTTAGTCATTTAATCAAAAATATCTTAATTTGTGTTCCGAAGATGAACGAAGGGGTTGGAACAACATGAGGGTGAGGAATTACTGACAGAATTTTCATTTTCGTACTTAATAATCGTGACCACCAATAGCAGCGCTTACTGATCGTGACGTGGCCAATAGCAAAGCAGAATCATTGTGGGAAATACCGACTGTATTAACGAATAAAGGTAGAATTTGTGTTCTTATCGTGTTTAACACATCTGTATTTGCCCGCGCGAGTATATACAACTTCAAAAATCGCAGCTTCAATTCAATTTACAGTTACCGTCGAAGAGAAACACAGGTCTTATCTGCCCTATATAAATAACAGCCTGTACACTCTTTAGGATGTGGAGGGTAGGGCGATGAGGCTGCGAGCTACACCTATGAACCATTGAATCACTTTGCTGGCTGGTGCACCGGTTAATCGTGGTTGCCTTGATGCACTTGCTGATCTGGCCGGGTTGACACTCATCGGATGCCTTCCACAAATGGTTTTTTTGGACTTTTTTTTTTTTTTTTGGACTTTTTTCTTCATCATAATGACACAAGAAAATCATTCAATCATTTTTTAAGATTTACAATCTGCACATCGCCCCGTTCATTATTCTCTTTCGGAATGAAAGATGACATTTAAAAAAGGGTGCAGCTTGGTTTTTTTCTTTAAAAAAACAGAAATGGCTGGATTTTCTTTTACAAATGTATTGTTGTCATCAAATAATAGTATTAGAAAATTGGACGACATTTCCCATCGCTTTTTCATTTGGAATATTTATTTATACGTTTATTGGATTTCATTTGACTGATCGCATCTTTACCCAGAAGTGCCAAGTCATAGATATATACACTAGACGTGGCCTTGGCTGCGGCAGTTGATTGGAACGAATGCCTTACATATATAAATTAATTAATTAGCAAAACTTGGCCACTAAATATTTCATATTCAATTATTTTAATGATCACAATTAAAGTTTTCATTTTATTAACTGAACAACATTCAGCATTCAATCAAATATTATAAAATATGTATTATTATTAATAATGTTATTTCAACATAATATCTCGTTATTTCGACATAATATGTGTGGGTGCAACAAGCAAGATGTGCATTTGGAAATCCGGTGACGCGTGCATTGATTTTTATTAATAATCTAGTGTTTTCTGACAGTGTCGACTCGGCTGCAAAGATGAAGTTGACGATCGCCGTATAGTGAACGCGCCTATAGAGAGAAATGCACATAATGGATTACATAATCAGAGAGTAGCCTTTTTCTTTTCGTTTTTGAATTATTTCGTTTAAAGACATTTCAAGCTTTGTGTATTTGATGTATTTCTCATGTCTGTGTGTGTGAGGCATACAATGAGTTTCGTTAAGTTAGGATGAGATGCGCTCCAGTTAACGTGCAATGCAAGATTATCATTTTTTTATTATTATTTATTAAATCTTATTGATCTTATTTATTAAATACAGGCTGATGAAAAATGTATTAAAATTAAGATACAATTTATACAAAACGAAATTCACTTTTACTCGTGCTGTTCACTTTTCATAAATCAACATACATGGGGAAAAAAAATAACATTATAACATTTGAACAAATATGAAAATAAATGCGCTTATTTAATGGCTACAACAGTATAGGCCTACAGACTCTCTATTTGTACAAATTGCTGCACATTCATTTAATTCTGAATTTTGCACACACAAGTTGATAGGCATTTGTTCAAATCAAGTTCATGATAATTGTGCGTGCATTTATTAATCATTATGATACTAAAATCATAACAAAGTAGGTTATGCTATGTACAAAAAAATCAGATGAGCCCAGAATATTCCAAACTGCCGTAGCCAAGGCGACATCTAGTGTATATAAACTTATTACACCGTCGTGCTAAGTCATAGGGTCCGTGCACTTTTTGATCATTTCATTTCCTGTTTAGAATGGAATAAGGAGAAATGAAAACCAGCTCGTTTATTCGTTTTTTTGGCTAGATTTTGGCTAGATTTTTCATTTTTCGTTTACAAGTCGGTTTATGGGTTCGATATTTCATTTGCACACGTGGGCGGCGCTGAAACGCCCCTTTCATCTGATTGGTCAAACCGCTCCGCCTTCAGTAAGCTGTGAGCTTTTCTTTCTGTCAGGCAGAATAAGAGTCAGTAGGCTACGAGTGCGGCACTGACAAATGCCCTTTAATGAAATAATGTCTGAAACCACCACTCACTGTTAACTACACACACTATTTGATTTAGAAATATGTTGCTGGTCACGTAATTCGTGCTGCTGCGACTTGCAAGCAACCCCATTAATGTGAGCCACAGTATATGACAGATTATATTAGCATATTTCCCATTGATAAATACAGTGCAAATAGTTCCGTCTCTTTGGATAAAAGGGAAGTGGAAATAAAAATCAATAATAGGCTGAACTGTACCATGATAATATGTCCGTAACATTTACCACTCTAGTCTTTTATTTACATCAAAAGGCAGGTAGGCGTGTGTGACATAGTATAGCCTATGGGCTATAAATAATTTTGAATAGAAATAAAGTTTATATTTTTTGAATTTAAGCATGTGTAGCCTACTCAGTTCACATGAAAAGAAAGAGACAGAAAAGAGAGAAGCCAGAATCAGTGAACGTAAATTAAATACTGACAAAATTACCAGGTTTGGGATTAATTGTTATTATTATTATGAGAAATTGACTCCGCCTAGAACTTTGATGCTTCACCAAACTCAGCTCAGACCCTCAGACTGGTCTAACTTGCTTCTAACTGGTCAGACTTTCCCAAAAAATCCATCGACTTGAGTTATCTGAGCAATGAAGGCCGTAATACTTAATGCTGTCCACTAGAGGGGGCGACAGGATAATAAGTGTTTTCTACTCTCTTTCCCTGTTTGCATCAGTTTAAATGACAAATAAATAAATGCATGAATTTCATTATGATAACAGGTTAAACGTCGTAATTAGCCAGCATAGGACGCAAATGAAAATACATTATTAATAAATATTGTTTCATATCTTGTTCATGCTTTATACATTTTAACCAGTGCTATGAATGAATAGAACTATATAATAATTAATTATAATATGGTAACTTTGGTCCAAAGTAATCTGTGATAAACAGTGTATAGGCCTACTATGTTTCATCTGCTTATTTATTATAGTCAAAATAATCCAGCAATTATGTTTTATCGAATGTTATTCGAATTCAAGATGTAGAAGCTCAGATCAATAATGAGGCGTACAGGCCATAAATAACAAATAGACATTACAACATTTTTATTATTCATAAGAATTTAAGTTAATAACATCTAAAACAAAGAATACATGTATTACAGGGCAAGTATAAGTATTAGTATTTTTAATGTTTTTGAAAGAAGTTTCCTCTGCTCATCAAGCCTGCATTTATTTGATCAAAAATACAGAAAAAAAAGTAATATTGTGATATATTTTTACAATTTAAAATAATTGGTTTAAATGATCATTTATTTCTGTGATGCAAAGCTGAATTTTCAGGATCATTACTCCAGTCTATCACATGATCCTTTAGAAATAATTCTAATATGATGATTCATTATCAAAGTTGGAAACAGTTCTGCTGCTTAATATGTTTTCATAACCTGTGATACTTTTTTTAGGATACTTTGATGAATAAAAATTGAAAAAAAAAATTGAAAAAAAAATTGAAAAAAGCAATTTTTAAAAAAATAGAAATCTTTTGTAACAACAATATACACTACTGGTCAGTAATTTGAGGTCAGTATTTTTTTATTTATTTTTTTAAATAAATCAATACTTTTATTCAGCAAGGATGTGTTAAATTGATTTTAAAAAAAGTGATAGTAAAGAAGATTTATATTATTAGAAATTATATATATTTTTTAATAAATGCAGTTCTTTTTAACCTTTTATTCATCAAATATATTAGGCAGCAGAACTGTTTCCAACACTCATAATAAATCAGTCGCGTCGCGTCACCACTTTTGAATAAGAAACAATATCAAGACTATAAAACTCCTCAAAAAACGCGCACACACTCAAACCTGACTGCACATCACATTTTTTACTTTTATTGATTCTGCTTTTATTCCGGAGTCCCTTTTATTTTCATTGCTCCGGAGTCGCATATCAGTCACAAAATGCGCCACGGGGAAGAAAAAAACATCTATAGCCTAAGTCGCACTGGACTAAGTCGCATTTTTTTAGAAATTTATTTCACAAAAAAAAAAAAAAAAAATGTTACAGACAGTTCTCCGTTACGGACGTGAGCGCTCTAAAGCGGCACTAAAATAATGTTTTAAAACTTTCACAGAGACCTCAAACTGAAAGCACAAAGCCTGTCTTTAAATTTAATTTCGTTTTGTATTAATTGTATCTTAATTTTAATCGATGTTTCATCAACAAATTGTCAGGATTTAATAAGAAGTAGCCTAAATATAGGCTATTAGAAAATAAATAATCAGGATACGGAGGCGCTGGCGAACCTGGAGCTCGTCTCATAAATGAAACTCAGCGTAGGCCTATAAGGTAGCCTATTGCCTCACAGACCTGAGACATATAGATAGCTTGAAATGTCTACTTTTAAGCAGAACAATTCAAAACGAAAGAAAACAGACTGCGCTGCTTATGTAATTCGTATGAAATGTGCATTTCTCACTGGCGCTGCGAAGATCGCGAGTCGTCAACTTCATCTGTCTAGCCGACACTGACATAAAAAATAACTGTTTTATTAGTAAACAATTAAAATGTCTCCTGCTATATTTTACATAGGCCTATTTGCCTGTTCCTTACAAAACACTGACAGTGGGGTTTTTGACGTTTTTTTTTTTTTTTTTTTTTTTTTTGAGCAGCTGCGGCAAATTCTTTCGACACACACACACACACACACACACACACACACACAATATTACGTAACACTCTGCGCTTATGTTTTAAAAAGATAATTTAACATATAAATAACAATTTTTAAATAGCCCACTTAAAGTGTTTATTACAAATAAATGACTAAATGCTAAAAAATTATACATTTTAATGAACAAATATATGCGTTGCATTTACAATTCTGCAGCACCCCCAGCACCCCCACTTCCCGCGGCCCTGATGGGAGGTATGTTAAACCTGAGAAAGCAGAGTAAGTCAAGCCCGTTTCTGAAAGAGAGGTAACTTATACTCAGAGTCAGTTACCATGGTAACTTACTCTGTGAACCTAACCTGGCCGGGAGCAGGTTTTCTTCGGTAAACCCAGAGTTTTTTTCGGTCTCCTCCCCTTTTTTAAAGAGGAAGTGGTGTTTAAACACCTCATTCATTCTTTCAGTACATTTTTATTAATAAAATTAATCTTTAATTAATAAATACAATATTGCTATTTTTACTGTTTTTTTTTTTTTTTTTCAATTTTTTAAATAAGATGAAGTCTATTAACTCCTTAACTGGCAACTGAATATACAGTAGTAGATTAGAGTTACATAATGTAGTTCTAAACAAATTCTACAGAATTAAACTGTGGCATTTACTGAAAATCACTGAACTCTGTTCATCTGTGCAACAGAAGTTGATGGACCGTCCTCCTGCTGTTCTTCCACTTTGGGGGCGGGGGGAGAGATAAGACTACCCATTTATACTTAGCTTTAAACTTAGATTCTACTCCACATAAAAATGTGAAAAAATCTGAATGTGTAGATTGTTTGATGTGACACATAACATTATCCCCATCGTCCTGTGAAGATGAGTACACTTTATAACACTATTTGTCATAATTTCTGGTGTATTGAGTAGGCTACTTACAACTGCCTGCAGGTTTTGTTGGGACAGGAGGCTCCAAAAGACAGATATTACCATCGGAATCTGTTGGGACCAACAAAAAACCCAACCCAAAGTAAAATAAATGGAAATATCAAAAATAGCCTATATAAGAAATAACACATATGTAAACCTCTTACATTTTATGAAGGCCCTTGGATCTTCGGGAGTGACTGGCTCTGAAGTCCCTCCAGGAATTCCCCCAGCCAAAAATGCTGCTGCACTGCTAGACACTGGGATGCTATTTAGTTATTTAATATGTCAAATATTTGTAAATTCAGGTAGCCTACACCCATGATATGCTCAAACCTTACCTGATTGAATTATGTTCTTATATTTAATTTTCAGCTGCTGCCATGTTCTTTTAATACCTGCAGGATTGCACCCATGAAAATTAAAATTAGGTTGAATAACATACTGTTCTTCCAGTTTCACCTCTGATATTATAACAGTTGGGTAAGTTACTCTAAAATAGTTATTAATTACTAACTACAAATGACATCTTCAACCGTGTAATTAGATTCATGTAATAATGACTATCTTTAGAAAGTATTGGTCTACTTATTAATAAATCCCATATCAACCTCAACCACTTGAACAATACAAGGAGAGACAAGAAACTGCACTTTTAATGCTTTCAAATAAACAATATACAATTGCATGGATTATTCTTGAATTGACCAAAGTGTGTAGAGGGAGAAGGTTACATAAAAAATATACCTTTTAAAAATGTATGTTAAATATACAGAATTGTTCTATAGTCTAATGCAATTACATCAGATTTTACTTCAAATTACAGAAGAATTAAGAGTAATCCCTTTAATTAAATGACAGTATTTAGATGACTTGGTAATTAATTACACCCAACACTGTATAACTAATTAAAATGTAAACATACGCATTGACTCGAGCAACTATTTTCTCCCTAGCTAACTCTAGTTGTCCTTCGCTGCTGCAGCCGATATTTAAAAAATAATAATATGTCTTCTTACGCTTGCAGAAGCTGGTGAGAAATATGCAGACCTCTTTTTGTCTGGCGCTGTTACCATGGTGACTCATAATATCTGCACTCCATTGATAATGGCTTTTTATAGTGGTGGTGCACGCGCTTAACTCAGAGTCAGTCAACTCAGAGTTGATTGAACTAACTAATTTCCGCTGTTCTGTAACCGAAAACTCAGAGTTTCCCATCTCAGGGTAAGCCAACTCAGTTGAACCTCCTTTCTGAAACAGGCCCCAGGGGCCCGTTCTTCGTACGTCGCTAACTCAGTTAGCTGGATTTGATTGTTGGAGATTTGGCATGATCTTGGATTGTTTGGTTCTTCGACGCTCATCCTGGACTTGCTGTCATAGCAACAGGTGCCCAAGCTTAAACCTGCTCGGGAGCAGGCTTATTTCATGTTAACAGGATTAGATCCCGGCTTTATAAGCGGAGGTGATACGGGAAGTCTTTCGCAGCCATGTCTTGTCCGTTTTTACGACAAGAACCTGTCGCTGAAGGTGGTCTCACGCTGCACAATCCACTGCCGCTTTCTGAGCATGCAGCCTGACATCAAACAATTCACCATTTACCTTGGAGAAGCGAGTCCAGAATATATCAAATAATACAAAAAGTAATGTAATCCAAAAGTACGCAGTTGACTGATTAAAAATATCTTAGATGGTGTGTGACTCCATGTCCTACATCACAAATGTGGAAGCAAAATGGCCTGGTTCTGTGCATGACTCCAGGATTTTCAGAGAGTCACATTTATGCACATTATTTGAACGTGGTAAGGAAATATTTAATATCAAGCTCACTGTATTACATACATTTATTCTGAGCCTAACAAAACTGCATTTTTCCAGGTGCTTACGACGGGATCCTGCTTGGTGACAGGGGCTATACCTGCAGGCAGTATTTCATGACGCCATTCCCTGACCCAAACCCCGGACCACAAACCCGTTTCAATGCAGCTCTAGCCAGGACAAGGGCACGCATTGAAATGACCTTTGGGCAACTAAAGGAAAGATTTCAGTGTCTGAGGGTTGCACCTGACAGGGCCTGTGACATTATTGTTGCATGTGCCATACTCCACAATAGTGCCACCATCAGAAAGGAGAGGACCCCTGTGGTGGAGGTGCAGCCTGATGATGACCTCCAGCCAGTGCACTTGGACCAACCTAGTGGCAGAGCTGCACGGGACAGAATTGTGGAACACCATTTTTTTTTTTTTTTTTAAAAACAAAAACCTTCATTAAATGAATAGAAGACAAGACAACATGCTTAGTTCCTTGAGTTTTATTTCAATTATTCTTTGTCAAGAAAAGCCAATGATGGTCATCTTTTGCCTGCAATAAGATATATTGTTATCCAAGGTCAGCAATAGTACTCTGTGTGAAATAGTGTATTTAGCACTTACTCTGAAGTTCCTTTTGAAGCAACTCAATCTCTAGTGCCAGTTTTTTCTTCTTTAAGGTGTCAAGTTCTATTTCTCCCCTTCATTTTTCTGTTTTTTCAGGTCAAAATACTAAATTTTCTGTTGTAGATTCCGTTTATATACGGATATCACCCTGTGCCATGTTTGGATAAAAAGAATAAAAAAATAAAAAAGAACTGTCAACACAAGCCTCATGCAACAAAAATAAAAAGTACAAGTAGGTTACTACACTGCCCACCTCTGTATCACTTTGTGCAGTAGGCCTTTCCTCCTGCAACTCATATTGCAGTCAGAAATAATATGTACACAAGTTACTATAAATGAAGTAAAGTTATTTATGCACTTACAAGTACTTCCTCCAAAGGACAGTCATCTGAGAGGGTTTCTTCACTGTCCTGTGCAATGGAAACAAATGGGCATTACAAAGTGTTGCACTTTCTTCCCTTTTGATGTAAAGTTAGAAAAAGTCCACTTAATGCACATATTTCAGCCACTACTTTCTTGGGAACAGGTACAAGTGTTGGTGTATTATGTAAAACTGCACAAAAGAGGAAACACAATGGCATTACAATGAACTACACTATATGAACAAATGTGATCAGTAACTCATGGCAAAATATTCTTACATTAAGTTCAGCAGTTTTCACCTTCACAAGTCAAAGCAATTGATCACTACTCAATATTTAACAGCTGAAATTACTGTACCAGCCATTTGGATTATATAGGCCTACTTAATTTAATGCGGCAAAAAAAAAAGATATATTTTACAGTGTAGCAAGATCATTTAAAGCTCATTTACCAGTAATGAAGGTGTTGCTGCTACTGGTTCCTGGCTGTTGGTCTGAGGAAGAGCTGCCCCCAGGGATGCCCTCCACAATGGGTCGGTTCACATTTAACCCCAGGGCCAGCTCTACTGCTGGGGTATAATGTGGTATAATGTGAGGGAGCAGGACCACCACCTGTTTGTTTTTTTTCAGCTCAGCCTTTTTCTTGGTTGCTGTTATAAACAGACAAACACATTTAACGGTGCTTTTCTTTTGTAAAAGAGACAAAGAACAGTAGAAGTAGAAAAGATTACCATTTTGAAGAATATTCTTGTACTTCCCTTTTACTTGTTCCCATGTTCTAGTGCAGTGTTCTTCAACCCTGCTCCCGGAGGACCCCCAACACTGCTGGTTTTCTTTGTCTCCCTAATCAAACACACCGGATTCAATTCATCAACTCATTATCACATGGGTTAATGAGCTGATGAGTTGAATCAGGTGTGTTTGATTAGGGAGACAAAGAAAACGTGCAGTGTTGGGGGTCCTCCAGGAGCAGGGTTGAAGAACACTGTTCTAGTGGGTCCTGAGGTGGCTCTGACATTAAGCAATTATGAAATGATTAAAATACAAGAATATACACTGTAATAAGTGATATAACCATAACATGGAACACTTACGCATTTCATTTGTCTGCTACTTTTTGCCAGCCCTCTCTCCTGGTTCCCTGGCGTTTTAATTAAGGTTTCATATTCTGCATAACCTTCAATAACTCTTGCTCTGCTGCGGAGAAAAACTGTGCGCGCTCTTTGGCCATGGTGAGCAGCCAATAGCAGCGTTGCTGATCAATGTTTCTACTATCGATACATATCCCCTTTTAAACCAGCGCATGAACGCGCAATTATCTCAGATAACTCAATCCAGCTCTACTAATCATAACTGGCAGGTGTGTTCGAAGAAACGAATTAGTCAGATCATGATTAGGCCGATGATATCACCTTGGATGTCTCATAATTTGATCTTGGATGTTTCAAGCAACGTACGAAGAACGGGCCCCAGTTGCTATGACAGCAAGTCCAGGATGAGCGTCGAAGAACTCAGTTAGCTGGATTTGATTGTTTGGGTCTTCGACGCTCATCCTGGACTTGCTGTCATAGCAACTGGGGCCCGTTCTTCGTACGTTGCTTAAAACATCTGAGATCAAACGAGACATCCAAGATGATATCATCGTGCTAATCATGATCTGACTAATTTGGTTCTTCGAACACACCTGCCGAATATGATTAGTATAGCTGGATTGAGTTAGTGAGATAATTGCGCGTTCACGCTCTGGTTTAAAAGGGGATATGTATCGATAGTAGAAACATTGATCAGCAACGCTGCTATTGGCTGCTCACCATGGCCAAAGAGCGCGCTCAGTTTTTCAACGCAGCAGAGCAGGAATTTTTACTGGAAGGGTATGCAGAGTTTGAAAAATATAATTAAAACGCCAGGGAACACTGGGAATCAAAGTGTGCAAAAGCCAGGACTCGAGAGGGCTGGCAAAAAGTAACAGACAAATTAAATGCGTAAGTGTTCCATGTTATGGTTATATCACTTATTACAGTATATATTCTTGTATTTTAATAATTTCATAATTGCTTAATGTCAGAGCCACCTCAGGACCCACTAGAACATGGGAACAAGTAAAAGTGAAGTACAAGAATATTCTTCAAACTGGTAATCTTTTCTACTTCTACTGATTAGTCTCTTTTAGCAAAGACATTTTAAATGATGTGTCTGTTTGTCTGTTTATGGTTATCTGCAACCAAGGAAAAGGCGGAGCAGAAAAAAACAGGTGGTGGTCCTGCACCCCCACGTTATACCCCGGCAGAAGAGCTGGCCCTTGGGCTAAATGAGAACCGACCCATTGTGGAGGGCATTCCTGGGGGCAGCTCTTCCTTAAGGCCTATTTATACTTCTGCGTCGGACCTACGCCGGAGCCTCTACGCTGTAGGCAACGCGTTGGTTTTAATTTATACTTCTGCGTCGTTGTCCGCGTTGACGCGCAATTACTCATGCAGAGGGACCATGTGAAACCCGAGGGAGGGGTTCTAGCAGACCAATCACAGCGCTTGCGTCCGCGTAGAATTGACGCGTTGTTACATTTTTGGAGAGGTGCGCATCAGGGTACGCCAAAGGGTACGCGCGCTAAGCACAGCCTACGACGTAGCTACGGCGTAAGTTCGACGCAGAAGTATAAATAGGCCTTTAGACCTAAAGCCAGGGACCAGTAACAGCAACACCTTAATTACAGGTAAATGAGTTTTAAATCATCTTGCTACACTGTAAATAATTTGTTGCTGCATTAAATTAAGTATGTCTATAATCCAAATGGCTGGTACAGTATCAGCTCCGCTTATGAAGCCGGGATCTAATCCTGTTAACATGAAATAAGCTTGCGCACCTGTTGCTATGACAGCAAGTCCAGGAGGAGCGTCGAAGAACCAAACAATCCCAGATCATGCCAAATCGCCAATAATCAAATCCAGCTAACTGAGTTAGCGACGTACGAAGAACGGGCCCCAGGTGCGCAAGCTTAAACCTGCTCGGGAGCAGGCTTATTTCATGTTAACAGGATTAGACTGCGGCTTCATAAGCGGAGCTGATACGGGAAGTCCAGCGCTTATGAAGCCGGGATCTAATCCTGTTAACATGAAATAAGCTTGCGCACCTGTTGCTATGACAGCAAGTCCAGGATGAGCGTCGAAGAACCAAACAATCCCAGATCATGCCAAATCGCCAATAATCAAATCCAGCTAACTGAGTTAGCGACGTACGAAGAACGGGCCCTGAGGTACGAAGAACTGAGATTTTGCGTTACAATAGTGCACTTTCTGAGATATATATTTTTTCTCGTGACTGGTGAGATTGTCGTTTACATGATTCATTTGTTGGAAACGCACACTTATTTTCGACTTGTCGGAGTCGGGCTTTAACAACAGCACAAACTGTTTGCATTGCCTTAAAGCTGCCGTCGGCAAGTCTGGCAGATTGGGTCGATTAGCCAAAATTTTGAATGTTTACAACTCTCATGCCCCTCCCCACTACCAGCGAGCACCCTCCCATCGAGGTCGTGCTCGTCAGTGCGTCACTGTGCGTGTGTACCTGATTTTCTGTGAACGCGTCCGTCTCTTCAGCATCTATCAACACCATGGACTCGGAGGTAGGCTGCCCTGGCTAAT
Organism: Leuciscus leuciscus; assembly: GCF_965113295.1. Lineage (NCBI taxonomy): Eukaryota > Metazoa > Chordata > Actinopteri > Cypriniformes > Leuciscidae > Leuciscus > Leuciscus leuciscus. The sequence goes on from NW_028118562.1 coordinate 626,864, forward strand.
CTAGCCATAGATAGCAATAACCGAGGAATTGGAAGCTTGTTAGTAGATTTTCTCTACGCCATCACGCTTCATGCAATCTCCAGGCGAACTTCAGGCGTGGCGTGTGCATGTGATATTAACATGTGCGAGTGAGGGGGATCTGTGGCGTGTGCACGACCTGTGATTGACAGTCAGATCTCACACCCCCCTGCGCTGATTGGACCTGATGAAGCGGGAGCGCTGGATTTTTGGAAAACAAATAACACGCTCCAGGTGGAGTTAGAAGCTCGGGTTTTTTTCTAAAACCACCTTATTTATGTTGTTCTGTCGGATTATAGTGTCGATTACACTGAATATGATCAAAAAAATGTTGCCGACGGCAGCTTTAAGATTATTTGCGAGTGGCTCTTTCCTTTACACTATTGGAGATGCGGAGAACTTGATGGAAAGTGCTGTCTGTCGTGTCATTCGGAGTTTACCTGGCGCTTTTAGGTTTAAAAAAACTGTTTTAGGTTTTTTTGTGGCATTTCCAAGCCACTTAAAGGAGCTGTATGTAGTTTTCAGCGGCCTCTAGCGGTGATGTTTCAGATTGCAACCAATAAGTTGACAAGCGCGTGCTCTTGCGCGTGCTCGAATTTATGAGCGAGCACTGTGGAATACCGGCCAGACTGAGACGCGTCACGCAACACACCAGAGAGAGCATCCCACAACATGCTAGAAACTCAGGTAAACTCCCACTGCAACGTTACAATAATAGGCTACTTTTATCAGCTTGACGTTGAACTAATGCTCCATGCTCGTCCCATGATAAGAATGGAACCCTATCAACCGTGCCGAATTTTGCCACTGCAAGCACTACTTCACATTTTCTTCAGGAAATGTATACATTCTAGGTTTGTAGATAAGGTCTCTCCATGATTCAAACGCCCTGCCGATGTTGATCCGTGTTTTTTCACCCGAAGTTCATCCGATTCACGTCTGGCCTTTAATACGAGCTTCAGCAGAAAGAAAAAAACGTTTTATTGGTTTTTTTTATCAATAAGTGGAGTTTGTGTTGGAGTCTGTGTTGTGCTGGGAGCAGGTCGTTTCTTAGTGTTATCAGACATGTCATAAGTTGCATAAGTCATAAGTCCATGTCATAAGTTGCAGTGTCGTCGCTGTTGAGTGCAAAATCAATAGGCTAGACGAGGCGAGAGGCTCGGGAGCGCTCCGCGCATGCAGGTGACGTCACTGGATTTCGCGGTAAATCCGACCCGGCACCTTCACATAAACATAAGAATACTTGCTTTCAGAGGTAATAGCAAAACCCGAAAAGTGGATAATTTTAATGTGATACTACATACAGCACCTTTAAGACCCAATGTTGTAAAGCAGTTTTTTTTTTAAGCATTTTTTTTTTAGGCTATCATAATTTTTTATGAAGATCATGCATTCATGACCATGCCGATTACAGTATATGTTACTCAGGCTTCACTAACGTGATTGGTACCATAGACTATAGGCTAGACCAGGGGTCGGCAACCTAAGGCACGCGTGCCAAATGCGACTCTGATACTTTCCAGACAAGTTACATACTCTCCTGTCACTTGTTTCAAGAGCTTCACTTGGTCAAAAACCAAGTGATAACCTGTACAATGTAAAATTGTCAACATCAAATTATGTACTACATATTACAGCATTGTTTCAATACAAGACATACCAATGGACTCGTGCAGCTTTCTGTCTTCTTTGGGCACCAGATGTTCCTTCCTCACCCGAAACAAAGGACTTATTCGATTAGCTTGCGTTGATATAAGGACTGGTCTTCCTTCTCTGCTGTAAAACAAGAAAGTCTCGACTTACTCTATGTGCAATTACTATTGTTCTTGAAACATAAATTAAGACAGTTATAAATAAGTTATTATTTGTATAGCGCTTTTCACAATACAGATTGTATCAAAGCAGCTTCACAGTATTAAATTAAAATAATACAACAATGTTTGTTTCAAGAGGAATTTATTGATTGATAAAATTAAATTAAATATCCCCAAAATATCCCCAACTGAGCAAGGCAAAGGCAACAGTGGCAAGGAACCGAAAAACTCCATCAAGTGACCTAATGGTGTCCTAAAACTCCATCAGGTGACCTAATGGAGAAAAAAAACCTTGGGAGAACCCAGGCTCAGTCGGGGGCCAGTTCTCCTCTGGCATTTATGAGCTACAGGCCGGATTGTAGTTTGAACTGTAGGATTATATGAATGCCTGGCTGAAGAGATGCGACTTTAATCTAGTTTTAAACTGGGAGAGCGAGTCTGAGCAACGAACAGTATCAGGAAGACTATTCCAGAGTTTTGGAGCCAAATGTGAAAATGCTCTCCCTCCTTTGGTGGTTCTGGATATCCTAGGTATGACCAAAAGCCTTGAATTTAGTGATCTTAAAGAGCGCGATGGATTATAGGGGCGATAGAAGATCCGTTAAATAGACTGGAGCTAAGCCGTTTAGAGCTTTATAAGTCAGTAGCAATACCTTATAATTAATACGGAACTTTATAGGTAACCAATGCAGTGATGATAAAATCGCTGTTATATGATCATATTTTCTTGATCTCGTAAGAACTCTAGCGGCGGCGATTCAGGAGAGAGCATTTGATGAGTAAATACCGATTTCAATATTCTAGAAACTTTACCTGGGAAGGGCTGATCCCGGCAAGATTCGCTGCGACTCACTAGTAGCTCTTGTGAGGGTTGGCTCTTAAAAGAGCTGTTGAGTTTGATATTGTAGAGCTTTAAAAAAAAAAAAAGGACCAAGTAATCCTGCAAGACGGAAAGGAAGGTAATTTTAATACATTACTTGCAAATAGTCAGTTTATGTATAACTGTAGGATATTTTTTTCTGTAAAGAGTGTTGAATAATTAAATTTTAAAAGCATTTTTATATTATAAGTTCACTGATATGTGGGGGCATTTCTATGAATAAAAGTACGTCTTTAATAGCAAGCAATAATCATGTGAAAATGATTTACATGCAAACGGGACAGTTATCAGCAGTGTAACTGGTCTGATTATGACAAAATAATCGAGTATCTGATGTCATGTGACAAGTAAGATAAGCTTTTCCACCCCTGCAAACAGAGGTAGGTTATGAGGTGTGGAGAGACGTCATGTATCACTGGAACATAAACAGACGGGGACCAATTTGTAATAATTGTAATTAGTGGTGCACGATATATCGGCCGCCGATATAATATCGGCCGATATGGTCATTTTTTTACACATCGGTATCGTTCCGATGTCAAAATATGGCCGATGTGAACAGGCCGACATTTGACGTGTGAAGTTGAAGATGAAGTTGACGATGCTGACTCGATCTTAGCAGTAGTGAATGTGCCTGAGATAAATACACATTTCATACAGATGACATAAGCAGAGAACAGTCTGTTTTCTTTCGTTTTGAATTGTTCTGTTTAAAAATAGACATTTCAAGCTTTCTATATATGTCTCCGGTCTGTGAGGCAGGTAGATTTCGGTTCATTGATGAGACGCGCTCCAGGTTCACGCGCCCTCGCCTCCGTGTCCTGATTAAATATTTTCTACTATATTTACTTCTTATTTAATTCAATCCAGGCAATTGGTTGATGAAACATTTATCAAAATTAAGATACAATTAATACAAAACGAAATTAAATTTAAAGACAGGCTTTTTGTGCTTTCTGTTTGAGGTCTCTGTGAAAGTTTTAAAGCAGTCTTAGTGGCGCTTTCAGAGCGCTCAAGTCAACTGTCCCGTCCGTAACATTGTTAACGCAGTCCAGTGCGACTTATGTTTTTTTCCTCTTCATGACACATTTTTGACTGATCGTTTTTTGACTCGTAGATATTTGAATATATTGCTTGATATTTGATACCCGTTCGAATTAGATTTTTCTCAAAAGTGACAGCACGTGTGATTTGTGGATTACTGATAAGCGCGAGTGGAGAAACAGGCGTTTATTGATTCATTCTCAGTGTTGAGAAACGTATAGCCTTCATGTGTTACGTTATTGTATTAATAATAACTAAAGTAGCCTACCTAATTATGTTACATATTTATTTTGTATGAAAACTAGCGCGTTCGTTACTTGTGGATTAAAAAGTAGGCTACCGTTGTATCAGTGCTGCGCGAGCTCTCTCTCTCACAAACACGGACGCGTGCACACACAGAGAGAGAAGATAATTGTAAAATGAAAAATTGACGGGCTAAGTTTAAATTTTGTTCTTGCTTGTTTTTTTTCTGTCAAAATATCAGAAAGTATTTTGTATTATCCATCCGTGTTTTTAAAATTCGTTAAATGACGGACGTTTTACTGTTAACACAGCCCATGTCGGATTGGTCTTATAGCCTAGGCTACTTGTTATTATTTTAAGAATGATTCGTTATGCTATTATTGGACTCCTGTCTATTCATTGTCAACTGTTTTCTATAAATATGTTTGTATTGGCTAACATTTATTCAGTTAATGAGTGTCCTGTTTAAAATGTGCAATGTTCAAACGCAAAGACAGCACGTCACAAATAGAAGCCCTTTTCCCTGTGGTATTTTTTAGTATCATATCGAGGGCTTGGAACCAGAGGGGCGTAAGTGGCATTTTGGGCGAAAATGAGTTCTATATATCAAATTAAAGGTCTTGATGAGCTCTATCTAGTTGTGCCAAAAAGACGCATCAGAAATCAACTTGTATTGAATAAAGCAACAAAACAACAAAGACCTAACACAAAAGTTTGAGCATTGTTTGGAGCCAGAGGGGCGTATGTCCACTTACGCCCTTCTGGCTCTAAAAAATACATGTATGGCCTACACATTGTTTGGAACCAGAGGGGCGCAAGTGGCATTTGACAAACTTTACAGGAGAGCCAAAACAAAATTTTGACCACGCTTCAATCAACTGTATTTATTAACCTTCAACCACAACATTGCAACCACATACATACTTATATGAGTAAGTTCTTAAGTGAACATATTATGGAATATTAACACGATGAACATATTCTAAAACCTTGCAAAATCTTGAAAATATGGCAAAAACATCCAATACGCCTTTTTGGCACCAAACATTTCCAATTCCTCTAAAGAAAAATAGGGCGTATCTGCTGATCAATGCAGAAATGATTGGTCAAAACATTGGTTAAAAACACTCTAACTTCATAACTTTTCATTTTATTTAAAATACTGTATACATAGTCATTTAATTTGATCATTTCTAACCGTTTAATTTCAATTCTCATTTATGAGTTCACATTCATGTCAAACAGTTTAACATTTAATTTCAAACAGTTTAACATTTAAGTTCACACAGTTTAATTTCTCTTGTTTATTACACATTTCACTTTTTAGTTCACTTTAGTTGAACTAAAAAGTTCACTCACTGCCCACTGTCAGAGTGTTATAGAACTCTGCATAACAGTGAGGAATACTCCCATTGGTGCACAGGGTGAGTAGGTCTTTTTTCTTTAAGGCACTGATCACTGGAGGATTTTCATACAATGAGCTGGGGTGTGTGGTTCTGGTGCCTCTGGTGCCTCTTGTTGCCTGTTGTGCCACCGTCAGTTTTCGGAAGGTTGGGGCGGTGAAATCATACTTGAAGAAGATTGTTTTTGGTTCATCTTTCGTGTAGCGGAACCATTTAATCTTCTGCCAATGAACTGATTGTCCCTCCTCATCTTTTGTTCTGTTTTTGAGTATGTGGTTGGAGAGGGACTTGAAGTACAGAAAGTCCTTGTGTCCAAGTTCATGTACACTATGGGTCGTTCTTTCTTTCCATTCTCACAAGTGTGTAGTAGCCATCATGGATGGCTACTAGACATGGAGTGTGATAGTGTGCATGCTGCAGTGGAAACTGCAAGAAGAAAAGTTTCTATTTACTCCCATTTCTATTTACTCCCATACTTCTATTTACTGATGGCTACTACACACTTGTGAGAATGGCAAGAAGGAACGACCCATACAGTGTACATGAACTTGAACACAAGGACTTTCTGGACTTCAAGTCCCTCTCCAACCACATACTCAAAAACAGAACAAAAGATGAGGAGGGACAATCAGTTCATTGGCAGAAGATTAAATGGTTCCGCTACACGAAAGATGAACCAAAAACAATCTTCTTCAAGTATGATTTCACCGCCCCAACCTTCCGAAAACTGACGGTGGCACAACAGGCAACAAGAGGCACCAGAACCACACACCCCAGCTCATTGTATGAAAATCCTCCAGTGATCAGTGCCTTAAAGAAAAAAGACCTACTCACCCTGTGCACCAATGGGAGTATTCCTCACTGTTATGCAGAGTTCTATAACACTCTGACAGTGGGCAGTGAGTGAACTTTTTAGTTCAACTAAAGTGAACTAAAAAGTGAAATGTGTAATAAACAAGAGAAATTAAACTGTTTGAAATTAAATGTTAAACTGTTTGACATGAATGTGAACTCATAAATGAGAATTGAAATTAAACGGTTAGAAATGAAATGTTAAACAGTTTGAAATGATGAAATGACTATGTATGCAGTATTTTAAATCAAATGAAAAGTTATGAAGTTAGAGTGTTTTTAACCAATGTTTTGACCAATCATTTCTGCATTGATCAGCAGATACGCCCTATTTTTCTTTAGACGAATTGGAAATGTTTGGTGCCAAAAAGGCGTATTTGATGTTTTTGCCATATTTTCAAGATTTTGCAAGGTTTTAGAATATGTTCATCGTGTTAATATTCCATAATATGTTCACTTAAGAACTTACTCATATAAGTATGTATGTGGTTGCAATGTTGTGGTTGAAGGTTAATAAATACAGTTGATTGAAGTGTGGTCAAAATTTTGTTTTGGCTCTCCTGTAAAGTTTGTCAAATGCCACTTACGCCCCTCTGGTTCCAAGCCCTCGATATTTGGATATTGGAATAATAAATAAAGTAGCCTATCTTAATTTTACACAATGTTCCTGTTTTTTGTGTGGTTTTTTTTACTGTTTTCTAAGGGTTTCTTAATTTTAGACAAGTTGACCAGCACACATTACTGTATATGCAATGCAGTATAATGCATGTGTGTCGTATGTGACATATTTTGCACACAGGTAAAGGTGCCCAATATCAGTCATTTCTAAAGTAAAAAAAAAGTGTTTTGGAAAATAGCTCTTTATTTGATAATCATTAAAATTTGTTTTCTATACAGAGATATCGACATCGGCAAATATCGGTATCGGCCATAACAGCAATATTAATATCGGTTATCGGTATCGGCCTCAATTTTCACATCGGTGCATCACTAATTGTAATCAATACAATGCAATTAATATCAACTTTCTGACAGTGTGTGTACGAGTATACAAATATGTACGAGTATCGTATACGAATTTGACAACTTGTTAAATCTTGTGAATTATTAAGACTTTCAGACTATCTTCGTACTGATTGGGCTATGGGTTTTGCGAGAAAAGGTTTAAGAAACAACAAATGCTTGATAAAATGTTTGATTTAGGGTTCGAACCAACACATGTATATACCATTGCGAATATTTGCCTTTGCAGCTGTCGGTCTCCTCCGTTTACTTGTCCTCAAACAATAATAGTCCGAAAGGTCCTTTTGGTCTTTTCAGCTGAAAAAAGAGAAAATAAAATATCATTATGTTGTTTTACATCATTCCTGTGGTAAAAGCATGGTAAGCGTTGTGGTTAATGTGCATTTACAATAAGTATCACATTAAAACTCCCAATACAGTGTGGTAAAAGCATGGTAAGTTTTGTGATTACTGTCTTTTTACTACACTTACCACAGTAAAACTAATGTTAATGTGGTAAAAGCATGGTAAGTGTTGTTTGTACTGTGCTTCTACTACAAATACAACTTTGGAACTAATTGTACTACTTTTAATCTGATATGAATATGATTAACTGATTTAAGGTCTTTAGGCCTATGCTCACAGGCAGTGTAACTTAATCACCCTGTTTTGAATTAGAAAGCAATAAAACGCAAAGCCTCAGTGGAGATGACAGATATAATGCCGTGACTGAACGTGAGCTAATCTGATTAATATCGACAAACAGAAAATACATTATATATCACACATTATTCGGACAGCGTATTTACTACTTACCAACATCTGACACACGTGAACTGATGCCAAATATCGCGATGTGTTCGGAACGAGACTTCTTCAGGCTTCTAAGGGTTTGAAACTTGCTGGCCCAGAAAAGTTCATTAAACACATCCTTAATATAGTCCAATTTAGTCATTTAATCAAAAATATCTTAATTTGTGTTCCGAAGATGAACGAAGGGGTTGGAACAACATGAGGGTGAGGAATTACTGACAGAATTTTCATTTTCGTACTTAATAATCGTGACCACCAATAGCAGCGCTTACTGATCGTGACGTGGCCAATAGCAAAGCAGAATCATTGTGGGAAATACCGACTGTATTAACGAATAAAGGTAGAATTTGTGTTCTTATCGTGTTTAACACATCTGTATTTGCCCGCGCGAGTATATACAACTTCAAAAATCGCAGCTTCAATTCAATTTACAGTTACCGTCGAAGAGAAACACAGGTCTTATCTGCCCTATATAAATAACAGCCTGTACACTCTTTAGGATGTGGAGGGTAGGGCGATGAGGCTGCGAGCTACACCTATGAACCATTGAATCACTTTGCTGGCTGGTGCACCGGCTAATCGTGGTTGCCTTGATGCACTTGCTGATCTGGCCGGGTTGACACTCATCGGATGCCTTCCACAAATGGTTTTTTTGGACTTTTTTTTTTTTTTTTGGACTTTTTTCTTCATCATAATGACACAAGAAAATCATTCAATCATTTTTTAAGATTTACAATCTGCACATCGCCCCGTTCATTATTCTCTTTCGGAATGAAAGATGACATTTAAAAAAGGGTGCAGCTTGGTTTTTTTCTTTAAAAAAACAGAAATGGCTGGATTTTCTTTTACAAATGTATTGTTGTCATCAAATAATAGTATTAGAAAATTTGGAATATTTATTTATACGTTTATTGGATTTCATTTGACTGATCGCATCTTTACCCAGAAGTGCCAAGTCATAGATATATACACTAGACGTGGCCTTGGCTGCGGCAGTTGATTGGAACGAATGCCTTACATATATAAATTAATCAATTAGCAAAACTTGGCCACTAAATATTTCATATTCAATTATTTTAATGATCACAATTAAAGTTTTCATTTTATTAACTGAAAAACATTCAGCATTCAATCAAATATTATAAAATATGTATTATTATTAATAATGTTATTTCAACATAATATCTCGTTATTTCGACATAATATGTGTGGGTGCAACAAGCAAGATGTGCATTTGGAAATCCGGTGACGCGTGCATTGATTTTTATTAATAATCTAGTGTTTTCTGACAGTGTCGACTCGGCTGCAAAGATGAAGTTGACGATCGCCGTATAGTGAACGCGCCTATAGAGAGAAATGCACATAATGGATTACATAATCAGAGAGTAGCCTTTTTCTTTTCGTTTTGAATTATTTCGTTTAAAGACATTTCAAGCTTTGTGTATTTGATGTATTTCTCATGTCTGTGTGTGTGAGGCATACAATGAGTTTCGTTAAGTTAGGATGAGATGCGCTCCAGTTAACGTGCAATGCAAGATTATCATTTTTTTATTATTATTTATTAAATCTTATTGATCTTATTTATTAAATACAGGCTGATGAAAAATGTATTAAAATTAAGATACAATTTATACAAAACGAAATTCACTTTTACTCGTGCTGTTCACTTTTCATAAATCAACATACATGGGGAAAAAAAATAACATTATAACATTTGAACAAATATGAAAATAAATGCGCTTATTTAATGGCTACAACAGTATAGGCCTACAGACTCTCTATTTGTACAAATTGCTGCACATTCATTTAATTCTGAATTTTGCACACACAAGTTGATAGGCATTTGTTCAAATCAAGTTCATGATAATTGTGCGTGCATTTATTAATCATTATGATACTAAAATCATAACAAAGTAGGTTATGCTATGTACAAAAAAATCAGATGAGCCCAGAATATTCCAAACTGCCGTAGCCAAGGCGACATCTAGTGTATATAAACTTATTACACCGTCGTGCTAAGTCATAGGGTCCGTGCACTTTTTGATCATTTCATTTCCTGTTTAGAATGGAATAAGGAGAAATGAAAACCAGCTCGTTTATTCGTTTTTTTGGCTAGATTTTGGCTAGATTTTTCATTTTTCGTTTACAAGTCGGTTTATGGGTTCGATATTTCATTTGCACACGTGGGCGGCGCTGAAACGCCCCTTTCATCTGATTGGTCAAACCGCTCCGCCTTCAGTAAGCTGTGAGCTTTTCTTTCTGTCAGGCAGAATAAGAGTCAGTAGGCTACGAGTGCGGCACTGACAAATGCCCTTTAATGAAATAATGTCTGAAACCACCACTCACTGTTAACTACACACACTATTTGATTTAGAAATATGTTGCTGGTCACGTAATTCGTGCTGCTGCGACTTGCAAGCAACCCCATTAATGTGAGCCACAGTATATGACAGATTATATTAGCATATTTCCCATTGATAAATACAGTGCAAATAGTTCCGTCTCTTTGGATAAAAGGGAAGTGGAAATAAAAATCAATAATAGGCTGAACTGTACCATGATAATATGTCCGTAACATTTACCACTCTAGTCTTTTATTTACATCAAAAGGCAGGTAGGCGTGTGTGACATAGTATAGCCTATGGGCTATAAATAATTTTGAATAGAAATAAAGTTTATATTTTTTGAATTTAAGCATGTGTAGCCTACTCAGTTCACATGAAAAGAAAGAGACAGAAAAGAGAGAAGCCAGAATCAGTGAACGTAAATTAAATACTGACAAAATTACCAGGTTTGGGATTAATTGTTATTATTATTATGAGAAATTGACTCCGCCTAGAACTTTGATGCTTCACCAAACTCAGCTCAGACCCTCAGACTGGTCTAACTTGCTTCTAACTGGTCAGACTTTCCCAAAAAATCCATCGACTTGAGTTATCTGAGCAATGAAGGCCGTAATACTTAATGCTGTCCACTAGAGGGGGCGACAGGATAATAAGTGTTTTCTACTCTCTTTCCCTGTTTGCATCAGTTTAAATGACAAATAAATAAATGCATGAATTTCATTATGATAACAGGTTAAACGTCGTAATTAGCCAGCATAGGACGCAAATGAAAATACATTATTAATAAATATTGTTTCATATCTTGTTCATGCTTTATACATTTTAACCAGTGCTATGAATGAATAGAACTATATAATAATTAATTATAATATGGTAACTTTGGTCCAAAGTAATCTGTGATAAACAGTGTATAGGCCTACTATGTTTCATCTGCTTATTTATTATAGTCAAAATAATCCAGCAATTATGTTTTATCGAATGTTATTCGAATTCAAGATGTAGAAGCTCAGATCAATAATGAGGCGTACAGGCCATAAATAACAAATAGACATTACAACATTTTTATTATTCATAAGAATTGAAGTTAATAACATCTAAAACAAAGAATACATGTATTACAGGGCAAGTATAAGTATTAGTATTTTTAATGTTTTTGAAAGAAGTTTCCTCTGCTCATCAAGCCTGCATTTATTTGATCAAAAATACAGAAAAAAAAGTAATATTGTGATATATTTTTACAATTTAAAATAATTGGTTTAAATGATCATTTATTTCTGTGATGCAAAGCTGAATTTTCAGGATCATTACTCCAGTTGTAACGATCACCAGCTGGAGTGCCCTTGAGAGCCACCAGAGGGCACTCCACATAAGACTCTCCTATTCACTCACAAACTACAATTCCCATAACTCACTGCCTGGACTCATCATCACTTATCACTGATCACATTCACCTGTACCTCATTCACTGATTGTATTCACCTGTCTCATCCTGTTAGTCTGTCTATTTATACCATGTTCATTCATTCACTCACTGCGAAGTCTTGTTGTACTGTCAGTCTGCATTTCCAAGCGTTTATTCCGTGTTTGTTTTCTGTTTTGACCCTGGACTGTTTATTGGACTCTGTTTATTGCCGCCTGCCTTGACCACTGCCTGTTTACTGGTTTACGAATTTGGATTACCCTTATTTAATAAAGCTGCATTTGGATCGATCCTCTTGTCTCTGAGCATTCATGACAGAAGACTTCGCCGCTTCAGATCCAGCAGCCGAGAAAGAACCGAGACCCACCATGGACCCACTAATCAGTCTCTTCCGCCTCAGCCAAGGTAACCGATCCATTGAGGAATATGTTGACGAATTTTGTGAGCTCTGCCATGGGGTAGACTTGGACGATGCAGTCTTAAAGGATAGTTTCCGATATGGGCTTGAGGACATGTTAAATTATCTCATGCCTGACAACACCCCTCAATGGACTTTAGGTCAATATATTGAATTCGCCCTGAGGATAAGCGGCTCATCCTCTTCTGTGGGCCCTGTGGATGAGGGTTCCCATGAACTTACCACACCCGTTGAACCAGAATTCTGCTATACCTCCCCGTACTCTCGTTATGTCTTAGCAGATCTTCCAGAGCCCTGTCGCTCCTCAGCAGATCTTCCAGAGCCCTGTCACTCCTCAGCAGATCTTCCAGAGCCCTGTCACTTCTCAGCAGATCTTCCAGAGCCTCGTCACTTCTCAGCAGATCTTCCAGAGCCCCGTCACTTCTCAGCAGATTTTCCAGAGCCCCGTTACGTCTCAGCAGATCGTCCAGAGCCCCGTCACGTCTCAGCAGACCGCCCAGAGCCTCGTTACGTCTTAGCAGAATTCCCCGAGCCCTCTACTGTTGAGGGGGCGTTTCCAGAGACTGTTCCCGTCACGCCAGCCATCAAGCTAGTCACCGGATCGGTCTATTATCGTCCAGGACTGGTATCCAGTGTGGCCGATACCCCGCTGAGGTCAGTACGTGTTGCCATAAGGGCCATCGTGCAGGAGTCTCGTCCCGCTGAGACTATCCTGCATAAATCATGTTTCACCGAGACCTTCCTGCCTGAGCATCTTCCTGCCGAGCCTGCACTTCACGCCAGTCCAGCCGAGCCTGCACTTCACGCCAGTCCAGTCGAGCCTGCACTTCACGCCAGTCCAGAGCTGTGTTCACCGCTGGTCCTGCCCAGCACAAAGCCTTCACCGCTGGTCCTGCCCAGCACAAAGCCTTCACCGCTGGTCCTGCCCAGCACAAAGCCTTCACCGCTGGTCCTGCCCAGCACAAAGCCTTCACCGCTGGGCCTGCCCAGCACAAAGCCTTCACCGCTGGGCCTGCCCAGCACAAAGCCTTCACCGCTGGGCCTGCCCAGCACAAAGCCTTCACCGCTGGGCCTGCCCAGCACAAAGCCTTCACCGCTGGGCCTGCCCAGCACAAAGCCTTCACCGCTGGGCCTGCCCAGCACAAAGCCTTCACCGCTGGGCCTGCCCAGCACAAAGCCTTCACCGCTGGGCCTGCCCAGCACAAAGCCTTCACCGCTGGGCCTGCCCAGCACAAAGCCTTCACCGCTGGGCCTGCCCAGCACAAAGCCTTCACCGCTGGTCCTGCCCAGCACAAAGCCTTCACCGCTGGTCCTGCCGCCCAGCTCAGAGCCCTCTTCGCCGCTGGTCCTGCCGCCCAGCTCAGAGCCCTCTTCGCCGCTGGTCCTGCCCAGCTCAGAGCCCTCTTCGCCGCTGGTCCTGCCCAGCTCAGAGCCCTCTTCGCCGCTGGTCCTGCCCAGCTCAGAGCCCTCTTCGCCGCTGGTCCTGCCCAGCTCAGAGCCCTCTTCGCCGCTGGTCCTGTCCAGTTCAAAGTCCTCTTCGCCGCTGGTCCTACCCAGTTCAAAGCCCTCGCTGCCGCTGGTCCCGTCAAGCTCAGAGCGCACTGATCCTGATCCAGAGCCAGAGCTTCACGTCAGTCCTGCCGAGCCAGAGCTTCATGTCAGTCCTGCCGAGCCAGAGCCAGAGCTTCACGTCAGTCCTGCCGAGCCAGAGCCAGAGCTTCACGTCAGTCCTGCCGAGCCAGAGCCAGAGCTTCACGTCAGTCCTGCCGAGCCCGAGCTTCACGTCAGTCCTGCCGAGCCAGAGCCAGAGCTTCACGTCAGTCCTGCCGAGCCAGAGCCAGAGCTTCACGTCACGTCCGCCCGTCCAGAGTCTCGTCCCGCCGAGACTGAATCTGTTCCTGAGCCTGAATCTGTTCCTTTTTCTACACCTGTGTCTTCGGACAAGATGGCAGAATCCACGCCTGTGTCTTCGGACAAGATGGCCGACTCCACGCCTGTGTCTTCGGACAAGATGGCCGACTCCACACCTGTGTCTTCGGACAAGATGGCCGACTCCACGCCTGTGTCTTCGGACAAGATGGCCGACTCCACGCCTGTGTCTTCGGACAAGATGGCCGACTCCACGCCTGTGTCTTCAGACAAGATGGCCGACTCCACACCTGTGTCTTCGGACAAGATGGCCACCGCCGAGCCAGTGTCTCAGGACAAGATGGTCTCCGCCGAACCAGTGTCTCGGGACAAGATGGTCTCCGCCGAGCCAGTGTCCTCAGCAGAGTTACCCTCAGCAGAGATGGCTGCCGACATGCCTTTCCCTGAGCCGGTGTCTGTTCCAGATCCAGAGCCGGAGCCAGTGTCTGTGTCTGTGTCTGTTCCAGTTCCTGAGCCGGAGCCAGTGTCTGTGTCTGTTCCTGTTCCTGAGCCAGTGGTGCCAGTTCCGGTGGTACCAGTTCCAGTGCCAGTTCCGGTGGTGCCAGTTCCAGTTCCTGAGCCGTTGGTGCCAGTTCCAGTGCCAGTTCCGGTGGTACCAGTTCCAGTGCCAGTTCCGGTGGTGCCAGTTCCAGTTCCCGAGCCGTTGGTGTCTGTTCCAGTTCCTCCGCCGTGGCCGCCCGAGGGGTCTTCACCGCCGTGGCCGCCCGAGGGGTCTTCACCGCCGTGGCCGCCCGAGGGGTCTTCACCGCCGTGGCCGCCCGAGGGGTCTTCACCGCCGTGGCCGCCCGAGGGGTCTTCACCGCCGTGGCCGCCCGAGGGGTCTTCACCGCCGTGGCCGCCCGAGGGGTCTTCACCGCCGTGGCCGCCCGAGGGAAAGTCTCCGCCCAGGCCGCCTGAAGGTTCGTCTCCTCCCTGGCCGCCTGAAGGGTTGTCTCCCCCCTGGTCGCCTGCACAGCCTGCGCCGCCCTGGTCGCCTGCCCAGCCTGCGCCGCCCTGGTCGCCTGCACACCCTGCTCCACCCTGGTCACCTGCACACCCTGCTCCACCCTGGTCACCTGCACAGCCTGATCCGCCCTGGCCTCCCATCCTGCTGCAGTATCCAGGTCCTCTGCCGCTCCACGGGCCTGGCCCTCCATCCCGCCCCCGGGTCCGCCTCCGCTCCACCTCCCTCCTGGACAGTTTAGGAGCGTCTGGAATCCGCTCCTTAAAGGGGGGGCTATGTAACGATCACCAGCTGGAGTGCCCTTGAGAGCCACCAGAGGGCACTCCACATAAGACTCTCCTATTCACTCACAAACTACAATTCCCATAACTCACTGCCTGGACTCATCATCACTTATCACTGATCACATTCACCTGTACCTCATTCACTGATTGTATTCACCTGTCTCATCCTGTTAGTCTGTCTATTTATACCATGTTCATTCATTCACTCACTGCGAAGTCTTGTTGTACTGTCAGTCTGCATTTCCAAGCGTTTATTCCGTGTTTGTTTTCTGTTTTGACCCTGGACTGTTTATTGGACTCTGTTTATTGCCGCCTGCCTTGACCACTGCCTGTTTACTGGTTTACGAATTTGGATTACCCTTATTTAATAAAGCTGCATTTGGATCGATCCTCTTGTCTCTGAGCATTCATGACACCAGTCTATCACATGATCCTTTAGAAATAATTCTAATATGATGATTCATTATCAAAGTTGGAAACAGTTCTGCTGCTTAATATGTTTTCATAACCTGTGATACTTTTTTTAGGATACTTTGATGAATAAAAATTGAAAAAAAAAATTGAAAAAAAAATTGAAAAAAGCAATTTTTTAAAAAATAGAAATCTTTTGTAACAACAATATACACTACTGGTCAGTAATTTGAGGTCAGTATTTTTTTATTTATTTTTTTAAATAAATCAATACTTTTATTCAGCAAGGATGTGTTAAATTGATTTTAAAAAAAGTGATAGTAAAGAAGATTTATATTATTAGAAATTATATATATTTTTTAATAAATGCAGTTCTTTTTAACCTTTTATTCATCAAATATATTAGGCAGCAGAACTGTTTCCAACACTCATAATAAATCAGTCGCGTCGCGTCACCACTTTTGAATAAGAAACAATATCAAGACTATAAAACTCCTCAAAAAACGCGCACACACTCAAACCTGACTGCACATCACATTTTTTACTTTTATTGATTCTGCTTTTATTCCGGAGTCCCTTTTATTTTCATTGCTCCGGAGTCGCATATCAGTCACAAAATGCGCCACGGGGAAGAAAAAAACATCTATAGCCTAAGTCGCACTGGACTAAGTCGCATTTTTTTAGAAATTTATTTCACAAAAAAAAAAAAAAAAAATGTTACAGACAGTTCTCCGTTACGGACGTGAGCGCTCTAAAGCGGCACTAAAATAATGTTTTAAAACTTTCACAGAGACCTCAAACTGAAAGCACAAAGCCTGTCTTTAAATTTAATTTCGTTTTGTATTAATTGTATCTTAATTTTAATCGATGTTTCATCAACAAATTGTCAGGATTTAATAAGAAGTAGCCTAAATATAGGCTATTAGAAAATAAATAATCAGGATACGGAGGCGCTGGCGAACCTGGAGCTCGTCTCATAAATGAAACTCAGCGTAGGCCTATAAGGTAGCCTATTGCCTCACAGACCTGAGACATATAGATAGCTTGAAATGTCTACTTTTAAGCAGAACAATTCAAAACGAAAGAAAACAGACTGCGCTGCTTATGTAATTCGTATGAAATGTGCATTTCTCACTGGCGCTGCGAAGATCGCGAGTCGTCAACTTCATCTGTCTAGCCGACACTGACATAAAAAATAACTGTTTTATTAGTAAACAATTAAAATGTCTCCTGCTATATTTTACATAGGCCTATTTGCCTGTTCCTTACAAAACACTGACAGTGGGGTTTTTGACGTTTTTTTTTTTTTTTTTTTTTTTTTTGAGCAGCTGCGGCAAATTCTTTCGACACACACACACACACACACACACACACACACACACACACAATATTACGTAACACTCTGCGCTTATGTTTTAAAAAGATAATTTAACATATAAATAACAATTTTTAAATAGCCCACTTAAAGTGTTTATTACAAATAAATGACTAAATGCTAAAAAATTATACATTTTAATGAACAAATATATGCGTTGCATTTACAATTCTGCAGCACCCCCAGCACCCCCACTTCCCGCGGCCCTGATGGGAGGTATGTTAAACCTGAGAAAGCAGAGTAAGTCAAGCCCGTTTCTGAAAGAGAGGTAACTTATACTCAGAGTCAGTTACCATGGTAACTTACTCTGTGAACCTAACCTGGCCGGGAGCAGGTTTTCTTCGGTAAACCCAGAGTTTTTTTCGGTCTCCTCCCCTTTTTTAAAGAGGAAGTGGTGTTTAAACACCTCATTCATTCTTTCAGTACATTTTTATTAATAAAATTAATCTTTAATTAATAAATACAATATTGCTATTTTTACTGTTTTTTTTTTTTTTTTCAATTTTTTAAATAAGATGAAGTCTATTAACTCCTTAACTGGCAACTGAATATACAGTAGTAGATTAGAGTTACATAATGTAGTTCTAAACAAATTCTACAGAATTAAACTGTGGCATTTACTGAAAATCACTGAACTCTGTTCATCTGTGCAACAGAAGTTGATGGACCGTCCTCCTGCTGTTCTTCCACTTTGGGGGCGGGGGGAGAGATAAGACTACCCATTTATACTTAGCTTTAAACTTAGATTCTACTCCACATAAAAATGTGAAAAAATCTGAATGTGTAGATTGTTTGATGTGACACATAACATTATCCCCATCGTCCTGTGAAGATGAGTACACTTTATAACACTATTTGTCATAATTTCTGGTGTATTGAGTAGGCTACTTACAACTGCCTGCAGGTTTTGTTGGGACAGGAGGCTCCAAAAGACAGATATTACCATCGGAATCTGTTGGGACCAACAAAAAACCCAACCCAAAGTCAAATAAATGGAAATATCAAAAATAGCCTATATAAGAAATAACACATATGTAAACCTCTTACATTTTATGAAGGCCCTTGGATCTTCGGGAGTGACTGGCTCTGAAGTCCCTCCAGGAATTCCCCCAGCCAAAAATGCTGCTGCACTGCTAGACACTGGGATGCTATTTAGTTATTTAATATGTCAAATATTTGTAAATTCAGGTAGCCTACACCCATGATATGCTCAAACCTTACCTGATTGAATTATGTTCTTATATTTAATTTTCAGCTGCTGCCATGTTCTTTTAATACCTGCAGGATTGCACCCATGAAAATTAAAATTAGGTTGAATAACATACTGTTCTTCCAGTTTCACCTCTGATATTATAACAGTTGGGTAAGTTACTCTAAAATAGTTATTAATTACTAACTACAAATGACATCTTCAACCGTGTAATTAGATTCATGTAATAATGACTATCTTTAGAAAGTATTGGTCTACTTATTAATAAATCCCATATCAACCTCAACCACTTGAACAATACAAGGAGAGACAAGAAACTGCACTTTTAATGCTTTCAAATAAACAATATACAATTGCATGGATTATTCTTGAATTGACCAAAGTGTGTAGAGGGAGAAGGTTACATAAAAAATATACCTTTTAAAAATGTATGTTAAATATACAGAATTGTTCTATAGTCTAATGCAATTACATCAGATTTTACTTCAAATTACAGAAGAATTAAGAGTAATCCCTTTAATTAAATGACAGTATTTAGATGACTTGGTAATTAATTACACCCAACACTGTATAACTAATTAAAATGTAAACATACGCATTGACTCGAGCAACTATTTTCTCCCTAGCTAACTCTAGTTGTCCTTCGCTGCTGCAGCCGATATTTAAAAAATAATAATATGTCTTCTTACGCTTGCAGAAGCTGGTGAGAAATATGCAGACCTCTTTTTGTCTGGCGCTGTTACCATGGTGACTCATAATATCTGCACTCCATTGATAATGGCTTTTTATAGTGGTGGTGCACGCGCTTAACTCAGAGTCAGTCAACTCAGAGTTGATTGAACTAACTAATTTCCGCTGTTCTGTAACCGAAAACTCAGAGTTTCCCATCTCAGGGTAAGCCAACTCAGTTGAACCTCCTTTCTGAAACAGGCCCCAGGGGCCCGTTCTTCGTACGTCGCTAACTCAGTTAGCTGGATTTGATTGTTGGAGATTTGGCATGATCTTGGATTGTTTGGTTCTTCGACGCTCATCCTGGACTTGCTGTCATAGCAACAGGTGCCCAAGCTTAAACCTGCTCGGGAGCAGGCTTATTTCATGTTAACAGGATTAGATCCCGGCTTTATAAGCGGAGGTGATACGGGAAGTCTTTCGCAGCCATGTCTTGTCCGTTTTTACGACAAGAACCTGTCGCTGAAGGTGGTCTCACGCTGCACAATCCACTGCCGCTTTCTGAGCATGCAGCCTGACATCAAACAATTCACCATTTACCTTGGAGAAGCGAGTCCAGAATATATCAAATAATACAAAAAGTAATGTAATCAAAAAGTATGCAGTTGACTGATTAAAAATATCTTAGATGGTGTGTGACTCCATGTCCTACATCACAAATGTGGAAGCAAAATGGCCTGGTTCTGTGCATGACTCCAGGATTTTCAGAGAGTCACATTTATGCACATTATTTGAACGTGGTAAGGAAATATTTAATATCAAGCTCACTGTATTACATACATTTATTCTGAGCCTAACAAAACTGCATTTTTCCAGGTGCTTACGACGGGATCCTGCTTGGTGACAGGGGCTATACCTGCAGGCAGTATTTCATGACGCCATTCCCTGACCCAAACCCCGGACCACAAACCCGTTTCAATGCAGCTCTAGCCAGGACAAGGGCACGCATTGAAATGACCTTTGGGCAACTAAAGGAAAGATTTCAGTGTCTGAGGGTTGCACCTGACAGGGCCTGTGACATTATTGTTGCATGTGCCATACTCCACAATAGTGCCACCATCAGAAAGGAGAGGACCCCTGTGGTGGAGGTGCAGCCTGATGATGACCTCCAGCCAGTGCACTTGGACCAACCTAGTGGCAGAGCTGCACGGGACAGAATTGTGGAAGACCATTTTTTTTTTTTTTTTTTAAAACAAAAACCTTCATTAAATGAATAGAAGACAAGACAACATGCTTAGTTCCTTGAGTTTTATTTCAATTATTCTTTGTCAAGAAAAGCCAATGATGGTCATCTTTTGCCTGCAATAAGATATATTGTTATCCAAGGTCAGCAATAGTACTCTGTGTGAAATAGTGTATTTAGCACTTACTCTGAAGTTCCTTTTGAAGCAACTCAATCTCTAGTGCCAGTTTTTTCTTCTTTAAGGTGTCAAGTTCTATTTCTCCCCTTCATTTTTCTGTTTTTTCAGGTCAAAATACTAAATTTTCTGTTGTAGATTCCGTTTATATACGGATATCACCCTGTGCCATGTTTGGATAAAAAGAATAAAAAAATAAAAAAGAACTGTCAACACAAGCCTCATGCAACAAAAATAAAAAGTACAAGTAGGTTACTACACTGCCCACCTCTGTATCACTTTGTGCAGTAGGCCTTTCCTCCTGCAACTCATATTGCAGTCAGAAATAATATGTACACAAGTTACTATAAATGAAGTAAAGTTATTTATGCACTTACAAGTACTTCCTCCAAAGGACAGTCATCTGAGAGGGTTTCTTCACTGTCCTGTGCAATGGAAACAAATGGGCATTACAAAGTGTTGCACTTTCTTCCCTTTTGATGTAAAGTTAGAAAAAGTCCACTTACTGCACATATTTCAGCCACTACTTTCTTGGGAACAGGTACAAGTGTTGGTGTATTATGTAAAACTGCACAAAAGAGGAAACACAATGGCATTACAATGAACTACACTATATGAACAAATGTGATCAGTAACTCATGGCAAAATATTCTTACATTAAGTTCAGCAGTTTTCACCTTCACAAGTCAAAGCAATTGATCACTACTCAATATTTAACAGCTGAAATTACTGTACCAGCCATTTGGATTATATAGGCCTACTTAATTTAATGCGGCAAAAAAAAAAGATATATTTTACAGTGTAGCAAGATCATTTAAAGCTCATTTACCAGTAATGAAGGTGTTGCTGCTACTGGTTCCTGGCTGTTGGTCTGAGGAAGAGCTGCCCCCAGGGATGCCCTCCACAATGGGTCGGTTCACATTTAACCCCAGGGCCAGCTCTACTGCTGGGGTATAATGTGGTATAATGTGAGGGAGCAGGACCACCACCTGTTTGTTTTTTTTCAGCTCAGCCTTTTTCTTGGTTGCTGTTATAAACAGACAAACACATTTAACGGTGCTTTTCTTTTGTAAAAGAGACAAAGAACATTAGAAGTAGAAAAGATTACCATTTTGAAGAATATTCTTGTACTTCCCTTTTACTTGTTCCCATGTTCTAGTGCAGTGTTCTTCAACCCTGCTCCCGGAGGACCCCCAACACTGCTGGTTTTCTTTGTCTCCCTAATCAAACACACCGGATTCAATTCATCAACTCATTATCACATGGGTTAATGAGCTGATGAGTTGAATCAGGTGTGTTTGATTAGGGAGACAAAGAAAACGTGCAGTGTTGGGGGTCCTCCAGGAGCAGGGTTGAAGAACACTGAGGTGGCTCTGACATTAAGCAATTATGAAATGATTAAAATACAAGAATATACACTGTAATAAGTGATATAACCATAACATGGAACACTTACGCATTTCATTTGTCTGCTACTTTTTGCCAGCCCTCTCTCCTGGGTTTTGCACACTTTGAGGTGTTCCCTGGCGTTTTAATTAAGGTTTCATATTCTGCATAACCTTCAATAACTCTTGCTCTGCTGCGGAGAAAAACTGTGCGCGCTCTTTGGCCATGGTGAGCAGCCAATAGCAGCGTTGCTGATCAATGTTTCTACTATCGATACATATCCCCTTTTAAACCAGCGCATGAACGCGCAGTTATCTCAGATAACTCAATCCAGCTCTACTAATCATAACTGGCAGGTGTGTTCGAAGAACATCATGATTAGGCCGATGATATCACCTTGGATGTCTCATAATTTGATCTTGGATGTTTCAAGCAACGTACGAAGAACGGGCCCCAGTTGCTATGACAGCAAGTCCAGGATGAGCGTCGAAGAACTCAGTTAGCTGGATTTGATTGCAATAAAAATAGCAATATTGTATTTATTAATTAAAGATTAATTTTATTAATAAAAATGTACTGAAAGAATGAATGAGGTGTTTAAACACCACTTCCTCTTTAAAAAAGGGGAGGAGACCGAAAGAAACTCTGGGTTTACCGAAGAAAACCTGCTCCCGGCCAGGTTAGGTTCACAGAGTAATTTACCATGGTAACTGACTCTGAGTATAAGTTACCTCTCTTTCAGAAACGGGCTTGACTTACTCTGCTTTCTCAGGTTTAACATACCTCCCATCAGGGCTGCGGGAAGTGGGGGTGCTGGGGGTGCTGCAGCACCCCCTGTTTTCACAGAATTGTAAATGCAACGCATATGTTTGTTCATTAAAATGTATAATTTTTTAGCATTTAGTCATTTATTTGTAATAAACACTTTAAGTGGGCTATTTAAAAATTGTTATTTATATGTTAAATTATCTTTTTAAAACATAAGCGCAGAGTGTTACGTAATATTGTGTGTGTGTGTGTGTGTGTCGAAAGAATTTGCCGCAGCTGCTCAAAAAAAAAAAAAAAAAAAAAAAAAAAAAACGTCAAAAACCCCACTGTCAGTGTTTTGTAAGGAACAGGCAAATAGGCCTATGTAAAATATAGCAGGAGACATTTTAATTGTTTACTAATAAAACAGTTATTTTTTATGTCAGTGTCGGCTAGACAGATGAAGTTGACGACTCGCGATCTTCGCAGCGCCAGAGAGAAATGCACATTTCATACGAATTACACAAGCAGCGCAGTCTGTTTTCTTTCGTTTTGAATTGTTCTGCTTAAAAGTAGACATTTCAAGCTATCTATATGTCTCAGGTCTGTGAGGCAATAGGCTACCTTATAGGCCTACGCTGAGTTTCATTTATGAGACGAGCTCCAGGTTCGCCAGCGCCTCCGTATCCTGATTATTTATTTTCTAATAGCCTATATTTAGGCTACTTCTTATTAAATCCTGACAATTTGTTGATGAAACATCGATTAAAATTAAGATACAATTAATACAAAACGAAATTAAATTTAAAGACAGGCTTTGTGCTTTCAGTTTGAGGTCTCTGTGAAAGTTTTAAAACATTATTTTAGTGCCGCTTTAGAGCGCTCACGTCCGTAACGGAGAACTGTCTGTAACATTTTTTTATTTATTTTTTGTGAAATAAATTTCAAAAAAAATGCGACTTAGTCCAGTGCGACTTAGGCTATAGATGTTTTTTTCTTCCCCGTGGCGCATTTTGTGACTGATATGCGACTCCGGAGCAATGAAAATAAAAGGGACTCCGGAATAAAAGCAGAATCAATAAAAGTAAAAAAATGTGATGTGCAGTCAGGTTTGAGTGTGTGCGCGTTTTTTGAGGAGTTTTATAGTCTTGATATTGTTTCTTATTCAAAAGTGGTGACGCGACGCGACTGATTTATTATGAGTGTTGGAAACAGTTCTGCTGCCTAATATATTTGATGAATAAAAGGTTAAAAAGAACTGCATTTATTAAAAAATATATATCATTTCTAATAATATAAATCTTCTTTACTATCACTTTTTTTTAAATCAATTTAACACATCCTTGCTGAATAAAAGTATTGATTTATTTAAAAAAAATATATATATATACTGACCTCAAATTACTGACCAGTAGTGTATATTGTTGTTACAAAAGATTTCTATTTTTTGAATTTTTTTTATTTTTTTTTACTTTTTATTCATCAAAGTATCCTAAAAAAAGTATCACAGGTTATGAAAACATATTAAGCAGCAGAACTGTTTCCAACTTTGATAATGAATCATCATATTAGAATTATTTCTAAAGGATCATGTGATAGACTGGAGTAATGATCCTGAAAATTCAGCTTTGCATCACAGAAATAAATGATCATTTAAACCAATTATTTTAAATTGTAAAAATATATCACAATATTACTTTTTTTTCTGTATTTTTGATCAAATAAATGCAGGCTTGATGAGCAGAGGAAACTTCTTTCAAAAACATTAAAAATACTAATACTTATACTTGCCCTGTAATACATGTATTCTTTGTTTTAGATGTTATTAACTTAAATTCTTATGAATAATAAAAATGTTGTAATGTCTATTTGTTATTTATGGCCTGTACGCCTCATTATTGATCTGAGCTTCTACATCTTGAATTCGAATAACATTCGATAAAACATAATTGCTGGATTATTTTGACTATAATAAATAAGCAGATGAAACATAGTAGGCCTATACACTGTTTATCACAGATTACTTTGGACCAAAGTTACCATATTATAATTAATTATTATATAGTTCTATTCATTCATTTTATTTAAATTAGCACTGGTTAAAATGTATAAAGCATGAACAAGATATGAAACAATATTTATTAATAATACACAGTTTAAATATCACAAATATCAAATTGTATTTTCATTTGCGTCCTATGCTGGCTAATTACGACGTTTAACCTGTTATCATAATGAAATTCATGCATTTATTTATTTGTCATTTAAACTGATGCAAACAGGGAAAGAGAGTAGAAAACACTTATTATCCTGTCGCCCCCTCTAGTGGACAGCATTAAGTATTACGGCCTTCATTGCTCAGATAACTCAAGTCGATGGATTTTTTGGGAAAGTCTGACCAGTTAGAAGCAAGTTAGACCAGTCTGAGGGTCTGAGCTGAGTTTGGTGAAGCATCAAAGTTCTAGGCGGAGTCAATTTCTCATAATAATAATAACAATTAATCCCAAACCTGGTAATTTTGTCAGTATTTAATTTACGTTCACTGATTCTGGCTTCTCTCTTTTCTGTCTCTTTCTTTTCATGTGAACTGAGTAGGCTACACATGCTTAAATTCAAAAAATATAAACTTTATTTCTATTCAAAATTATTTATAGCCCATAGGCTATATGTCACACACGCCTACCTGCCTTTTGATGTAAATAAAAGACTAGAGTGGTAAATGTTACGGACATATTATCATGGTACAGTTCAGCCTATTATTGATTTTTATTTCCACTTCCCTTTTATCCAAAGAGACGGAACTATTTGCACTGTATTTATCAATGGGAAATATGCTAATATAATCTGTCATATACTGTGGCTCACATTAATGGGGTTGCTTGCAAGTCGCAGCAGCACGAATTACGTGACCAGCAACATATTTCTAAATCAAATAGTGTGTGTAGTTAACAGTGAGTGGTGGTTTCAGACATTATTTCATTAAAGGGCATTTGTCAGTGCCGCACTCGTAGCCTACTGACTCTTATTCTGCCTGACAGAAAGAAAAGCTCACAGCTTACTGAAGGCGGAGCGGTTTGACCAATCAGATGAAAGGGGCGTTTCAGCGCCGCCCACGTGTGCAAATGAAATATCGAACCCATAAACCGACTTGTAAACGAAAAATGAAAAATCTAGCCAAAATCTAGCCAAAAAAACGAATAAACGAGCTGGTTTTCATTTCTCCTTATTCCATTCTAAACAGGAAATGAAATGATCAAAAAGTGCACGGACCCTATGACTTAGCACGACGGTGTAATAAGTTTATATACACTAGATGTCGCCTTGGCTACGGCAGTTTGGAATATTCTGGGCTCATCTGATTTTTTTGTACATAGCATAACCTACTTTGTTATGATTTTAGTATCATAATGATTAATAAATGCACGCACAATTATCATGAACTTGATTTGAACAAATGCCTATCAACTTGTGTGTGCAAAATTCAGAATTAAATGAATGTGCAGCAATTTGTACAAATAGAGAGTCTGTAGGCCTATACTGTTGTAGCCATTAAATAAGCGCATTTATTTTCATATTTGTTAAAATGTTATAATGTCATTTTTTTCCCCATGTATGTTGATTTATGAAAAGTGAACAGCACGAGTAAAAGTGAATTTCGTTTTGTATAAATTGTATCTTAATTTTAATACATTTTTCATCAGCCTGTATTTAATAAATAAGATCAATAAGATTTAATAAATAATAATAAAAAAATGATAATCTTGCATTGCACGTTAACTGGAGCGCATCTCATCCTAACTTAACGAAACTCATTGTATGCCTCACACACACAGACATGAGAAATACATCAAATACACAAAGCTTGAAATGTCTTTAAACGAAATAATTCAAAACGAAAAGAAAAAGGCTACTCTCTGATTATGTAATCCATTATGTGCATTTCTCTCTATAGGCGCGTTCACTATACGGCGATCGTCAACTTCATCTTTGCAGCCGAGTCGACACTGTCAGAAAACACTAGATTATTAATAAAAATCAATGCACGCGTCACCGGATTTCCAAATGCACATCTTGCTTGTTGCACCCACACATATTATGTCGAAATAACGAGATATTATGTTGAAATAACATTATTAATAATAATACATATTTTATAATATTTGATTGAATGCTGAATGTTGTTCAGTTAATAAAATGAAAACTTTAATTGTGATCATTAAAATAATTGAATATGAAATATTTAGTGGCCAAGTTTTGCTAATTAATTAATTTATATATGTAAGGCATTCGTTCCAATCAACTGCCGCAGCCAAGGCCACGTCTAGTGTATATATCTATGACTTGGCACTTCTGGGTAAAGATGCGATCAGTCAAATGAAATCCAATAAACGTATAAATAAATATTCCAAATTTTCTAATACTATTATTTGATGACAACAATACATTTGTAAAAGAAAATCCAGCCATTTCTGTTTTTTTAAAGAAAAAAACCAAGCTGCACCCTTTTTTAAATGTCATCTTTCATTCCGAAAGAGAATAATGAACGGGGCGATGTGCAGATTGTAAATCTTAAAAAATGATTGAATGATTTTCTTGTGTCATTATGATGAAGAAACAAGTCCAAAAAAAAAAAAAAAAGTCCAAAAAAACCATTTGTGGAAGGCATCCGATGAGTGTCAACCCGGCCAGATCAGCAAGTGCATCAAGGCAACCACGATTAGCCGGTGCACCAGCCAGCAAAGTGATTCAATGGTTCATAGGTGTAGCTCGCAGCCTCATCGCCCTACCCTCCACATCCTAAAGAGTGTACAGGCTGTTATTTATATAGGGCAGATAAGACCTGTGTTTCTCTTCGACGGTAACTGTAAATTGAATTGAAGCTGCGATTTTTGAAGTTGTATATACTCGCGCGGGCAAATACAGATGTGTTAAACACGATAAGAACACAAATTCTACCTTTATTCGTTAATACAGTCGGTATTTCCCACAATGATTCTGCTTTGCTATTGGCCACGTCACGATCAGTAAGCGCTGCTATTGGTGGTCACGATTATTAAGTACGAAAATGAAAATTCTGTCAGTAATTCCTCACCCTCATGTTGTTCCAACCCCTTCGTTCATCTTCGGAACACAAATTAAGATATTTTTGATTAAATGACTAAATTGGACTATATTAAGGATGTGTTTAATGAACTTTTCTGGGCCAGCAAGTTTCAAACCCTTAGAAGCCTGAAGAAGTCTCGTTCCGAACACATCGCGATATTTGGCATCAGTTCACGTGTGTCAGATGTTGGTAAGTAGTAAATACGCTGTCCGAATAATGTGTGATATATAATGTATTTTCTGTTTGTCGATATTAATCAGATTAGCTCACGTTCAGTCACGGCATTATATCTGTCATCTCCACTGAGGCTTTGCGTTTTATTGCTTTCTAATTCAAAACAGGGTGATTAAGTTACACTGCCTGTGAGCATAGGCCTAAAGACCTTAAATCAGTTAATCATATTCATATCAGATTAAAAGTAGTACAATTAGTTCCAAAGTTGTATTTGTAGTAGAAGCACAGTACAAACAACACTTACCATGCTTTTACCACATTAACATTAGTTTTACTGTGGTAAGTGTAGTAAAAAGACAGTAATCACAAAACTTACCATGCTTTTACCACACTGTATTGGGAGTTTTAATGTGATACTTATTGTAAATGCACATTAACCACAACGCTTACCATGCTTTTACCACAGGAATGATGTAAAACAACATAATGATATTTTATTTTCTCTTTTTTCAGCTGAAAAGACCAAAAGGACCTTTCGGACTATTATTGTTTGAGGACAAGTAAACGGAGGAGACCGACAGCTGCAAAGGCAAATATTCGCAATGGTATATACATGTGTTGGTTCGAACCCTAAATCAAACATTTTATCAAGCATTTGTTGTTTCTTAAACCTTTTCTCGCAAAACCCATAGCCCAATCAGTACGAAGATAGTCTGAAAGTCTTAATAATTCACAAGATTTAACAAGTTGTCAAATTCGTATACGATACTCGTACATATTTGTATACTCGTACACACACTGTCAGAAAGTTGATATTAATTGCATTGTATTGATTACAATTAGTGATGCACCGATGTGAAAATTGAGGCCGATACCGATAACCGATATTAATATTGCTGTTATGGCCGATACCGATATTTGCCGATGTCGATATCTCTGTATAGAAAACAAATTTTAATGATTATCAAATAAAGAGCTATTTTCCAAAACACTTTTTTTTTACTTTAGAAATGACTGATATTGGGCACCTTTACCTGTGTGCAAAATATGTCACATACGACACACATGCATTATACTGCATTGCATATACAGTAATGTGTGCTGGTCAACTTGTCTAAAATTAAGAAACCCTTAGAAAACAGTAAAAAAAACCACACAAAAAACAGGAACATTGTGTAAAATTAAGATAGGCTACTTTATTTATTATTCCAATATCCAAATATCGAGGGCTTGGAACCAGAGGGGCGTAAGTGGCATTTGACAAACTTTACAGGAGAGCCAAAACAAAATTTTGACCACACTTCAATCAACTGTATTTATTAACCTTCAACCACAACATTGCAACCACATACATACTTATATGAGTAAGTTCTTAAGTGAACATATTATGGAATATTAACACGATGAACATATTCTAAAACCTTGCAAAATCTTGAAAATATGGCAAAAACATCAAATACGCCTTTTTGGCACCAAACATTTCCAATTCGTCTAAAGAAAAATAGGGCGTATCTGCTGATCAATGCAGAAATGATTGGTCAAAACATTGGTTAAAAACACTCTAACTTCATAACTTTTCATTTTATTTAAAATACTGTATACATAGTCATTTAATTTGATCATTTCTAACCGTTTAATTTCAATTCTCATTTATGAGTTCACATTCATGTCAAACAGTTTAACATTTAATTTCAAACAGTTTAACATTTAAGTTCACACAGTTTAATTTCTCTTGTTTATTACACATTTCACTTTTTAGTTCACTTTAGTTGAACTAAAAAGTTCACTCACTGCCCACTGTCAGAGTGTTATAGAACTCTGCATAACAGTGAGGAATACTCCCATTGGTGCACAGGGTGAGTAGGTCTTTTTTCTTTAAGGCACTGATCACTGGAGGATTTTCATACAATGAGCTGGGGTGTGTGGTTCTGGTGCCTCTTGTTGCCTGTTGTGCCACCGTCAGTTTTCGGAAGGTTGGGGCGGTGAAATCATACTTGAAGAAGATTGTTTTTGGTTCATCTTTCGTGTAGCGGAACCATTTAATCTTCTGCCAATGAACTGATTGTCCCTCCTCATCTTTTGTTCTGTTTTTGAGTATGTGGTTGGAGAGGGACTTGAAGTCCAGAAAGTCCTTGTGTTCAAGTTCATGTACACTGTATGGGTCGTTCCTTCTTGCCATTCTCACAAGTGTGTAGTAGCCATCAGTAAATAGAAGTATGGGAGTAAATAGAAATGGGAGTAAATAGAAACTTTTCTTCTTGCAGTTTCCACTGCAGCATGCACACTATCACACTCCATGTCTAGTAGCCATCCATGATGGCTACTACACACTTGTGAGAATGGAAAGAAAGAACGACCCATAGTGTACATGAACTTGGACACAAGGACTTTCTGTACTTCAAGTCCCTCTCCAACCACATACTCAAAAACAGAACAAAAGATGAGGAGGGACAATCAGTTCATTGGCAGAAGATTAAATGGTTCCGCTACACGAAAGATGAACCAAAAACAATCTTCTTCAAGTATGATTTCACCGCCCCAACCTTCCGAAAACTGACGGTGGCACAACAGGCAACAAGAGGCACCAGAGGCACCAGAACCACACACCCCAGCTCATTGTATGAAAATCCTCCAGTGATCAGTGCCTTAAAGAAAAAAGACCTACTCACCCTGTGCACCAATGGGAGTATTCCTCACTGTTATGCAGAGTTCTATAACACTCTGACAGTGGGCAGTGAGTGAACTTTTTAGTTCAACTAAAGTGAACTAAAAAGTGAAATGTGTAATAAACAAGAGAAATTAAACTGTGTGAACTTAAATGTTAAACTGTTTGAAATTAAATGTTAAACTGTTTGACATGAATGTGAACTCATAAATGAGAATTGAAATTAAACGGTTAGAAATGATCAAATTAAATGACTATGTATACAGTATTTTAAATAAAATGAAAAGTTATGAAGTTAGAGTGTTTTTAACCAATGTTTTGACCAATCATTTCTGCATTGATCAGCAGATACGCCCTATTTTTCTTTAGAGGAATTGGAAATGTTTGGTGCCAAAAAGGCGTATTTGATGTTTTTGCCATATTTTCAAGATTTTGCAAGGTTTTAGAATATGTTCATCGTGTTAATATTCCATAATATGTTCACTTAAGAACTTACTCATATAAGTATGTATGTGGTTGCAATGTTGTGGTTGAAGGTTAATAAATACAGTTGATTGAAGCGTGGTCAAAATTTTGTTTTGGCTCTCCTGTAAAGTTTGTCAAATGCCACTTGCGCCCTTCTGGCTCCAAACAATGTGTAGGCCATACATGTATTTTTTAGAGCCAGAAGGGCGTAAGTGGACATACGCCCCTTTGGCTCCAAACAATGCTCAAACTTTTGTGTTAGGTCTTTGTTGTTTTGTTGCTTTATTCAATACAAGTTGATTTCTGATGCGTCTTTTTGGCACAACTAGATAGAGCTCATCAAGACCTTTAATTTGATATATAGAACTCATTTTCGCCCAAAATGCCACTTACGCCCCTCTGGTTCCAAGCCCTCGATATGATACTAAAAAATACCACAGGGAAAAGGGCTTCTATTTGTGACGTGCTGTCTTTGCGTTTGAACATTGCACATTTTAAACAGGACACTCATTAACTGAATAAATGTTAGCCAATACAAACATATTTATAGAAAACAGTTGACAATGAATAGACAGGAGTCCAATAATAGCATGACGAATCATTCTTAAAATAATAACAAGTAGCCTAGGCTATAAGACCAATCCGACATGGGCTGTGTTAACAGTAAAACGTCCGTCATTTAACGAATTTTAAAAACACGGATGGATAATACAAAATACTTTCTGATATTTTGACAGAAAAAAAACAAGCAAGAACAAAATTTAAACTTAGCCCGTCAATTTTTCATTTTACAATTATCTTCTCTCTCTGTGTGTGTGCACGCGTCCGTGTTTGTGAGAGAGAGAGCTCGCGCAGCACTGATACAACGGTAGCCTACTTTTTAATCCACAAGTAACGAACGCGCTAGTTTTCATACAAAATAAATATGTAACATAATTAGGTAGGCCATCGGTTCCCAACAGGGGGGTCGCGGCCCACAAGGGGGCCTCAGCGAGCTCTGTGGGGGGTCATATTTTGAAAAGTTTTGAGCAATGAGCATTAAATAAAATCATTAACTTTTTTCTGTTCAAAATTTACAAAATTTATACAATGAGCGAGTTCATCATGAATCCATTTTCCAATCCGTGTTTTTGTCTTATCCTGAACCACTATGGTACACCTATAATAAGTGTTTATA